>NW_027205492.1:1207500-1807500 GCF_024711535.1 Dipodomys merriami
CCTTTGTGTTAGTTTTCAACCAAAATAGATCTGGCCTCTAGAAAACATACCCAAAGAGACCTTGGCCCAGTTTCAGCATGTGGTCTTACTGAAACTCCTTCAGGAAGGGTAACACCACCACAGACTCCCTGGGAAGAGGATATTAAAACCCACCTCAGAAGACCAGAGGAGTGAAGAATATGAACATCACTAATTCGTTCCCAAGGTCTGAGCCTGAGAAAAAAAAACTCAGGAGAGCCAACTGCTTAAAAAAATAGTAATAAAACTCACAGAAAGGGAGCCTTTCCTTCAGGAGGAAATTGACGCAAACCTCTGCCTTCCTGTTCTCACCTTCCTGTCCTCCACTCTTGCTACACTGACTCCTTGTCAATCCTTGAACAACCAGGCAGGCTTCCACCTCAACCCCTGTATTGGTTATAGATTCTGTATAACAGATAATCCAACTTGAAGTTCCACAGAGTTCCTGAGTACAGGAATCTGGGAGTTGGTTCTGCTCCTGAGGTCTCTTATTGATTATAGTCAAGGTGTCAGTGCAACCCTAATCATCTGAAGGCTGAGGGATCTCCTTCTAAGGTGACACACTCACATATATACCTCATAAGACAGTAATGGCTATTGACAGAAGGCCTTGGCTTCTCCCCAAGTGGATCTCTCCACTGAACTGCTTGGGCATCCTTACAACATGGCGGCTGGCTTCTCATAGAACAAGTGATTCAAGAGACTATCTCTTAACTGACACTTCCACAATATCCTATTGGCTACTCTCTCACTCTGTATTCAGTGGAGGAAGGCAAGGTCCCTGGGGCCTTCTTGGAGACTTTGTACTTCACCATTTCCTCCTCCATTTATCCCTCATGGCTTTTTCATTTGTATTCCAAAATCTTTCTTAGAAAAAAATTAAAAACAAAACAAAAAACTACATCTCTTTCTCCTGGCTCCAGAGTATTCCCTGATTTCCCTTCTTAGTTTATTTTCCATTATAGCACTTAGCATCAAGAAAAATGAAGAAGAGGAGACTCTGTCTGGGCCCTACTTACCAACATTTCCATCATTCCCCAATAATTCCATCAAATCAAGAATCTGTCACTGGATTAATCCTTCATGAATACTGGTGCCCTTGTGATCCAGTCACTTCTTAAAAACCCTGTCTCAGAACACTGCTTTCATTGGGGACTGAGCTGTCAATAAATACATCATAAGCCTTTCGGGGGGTATACCTCCTCTCTAAAACCAAAACACCCTGTCTTACACTTTCCAAATCAGAAATGGCGGGTTAAGTCCTCACAGGAATCTCTCTGATACCGATCTTTCTTTCATCTTTTAAAGGCTCCTGTGATTCCAGTAGATACATTCAGATAATCCAGGAGATCTTCCTTATTTGAAGGCCAGTTGACTATTAACCTGAATCCCCCTTTGCCATGTCATCTAGCATGATTACTATGCCAATACATCTAGACCTCTTATGGAGGAACATCATTATTGTTCCCCACAGTCCCATAACTTTCCCCATATGCTTCAGGCAAGGAGCAGGGAATAGCCTAGCTATGGTTTAGAGCTCTTTCTTTGTGGTCTCTAAAAGAACTTTATGCTGCTTTGTGATTGGTCTTGTCGTGCTTTGACTCCAGGGCTCCCCATTTGGGCTCAGTTCTCAGCTGCTGAGTCACCCCACCTAGGTCTCCTGCTTCATCTCTCATAGCACTGGGTTTAGGGAGATTTGCTTTGTTTTGTTTTGTTGTTGTTGCTGCTGCTGTTTTGAAGCTGTTTAATAAGTGGAGAAAAAAAAACAGTTTAGACCCTTCTTATATCCCCCATTCTTCCTAAGAAGAAGCCCAACCTCCATCCATTTATCAACATCCAAGTCTAGAGTGGTACTATCCTCACAATCAATGATCCTACATCAGTGCAACCTTACCCAGAGTCCATGGTTGATGCCAGGCTTGGTTCTCGGTGTTGAACATTCTATGATACACGTTGACCTGCATCCACCATTATAATCTCATAGAAAGGAGTTTCCCTGCACTAAAAACCCTCCCCCCTACTCACACCTAACTCCTGGCTGCCATTGGTCTTTATACTCTTTCCATGGTTTTTGCTTTTCCTGAGGGTCACCTATAGAATCATACGGTATATAGACAACCTCTTCAGATTGTGTTGTTCTGAAATATGGACACTGGGTCTAAGTGGCACCATTTTGGCATCTTGATAGATGACTGAATTTCCGAAAACTCTAGAAGTACAATTCTATTTCCCCACCCCTGCTCCCAGGTGATAGGTACCTAAAGCAGATGGGGCAGGGATTTGGACAATTAGTTCCTGAACCTGTCAGATCTGGACCATGAACTCATGAGGCTTTCTGAACTCTCACGCTCCCTGTGACCCCCCCCTGCCTCCGAACCATGACCCTATTTAGGCCCCTCCACCCCTGCCATCATTGCGCCGTGTCTCCTGACTCTCCACGGTATCCTCTTCAACTCTCCATTAGAGTTGATCTAGTCTGTTGAGATTGTCTTCTACTCTTTCTTTACTACCATCATGGCTCAGTTTCCTAGCAGAACTAAGTACGTTGTACTAAGTACAATGTACAAAGCCCATTGGAGGCTGCAAGTTTTTTGGGGAAACATGAGTCCACTTGCAGTCACCAGCTTTCTAATAAAGACTCCCGATTCAACCTCTCAAAATACAGCTTCTCTAAATCTCATGATCGAACTCCCATATAACAGTTTCACTTAGTGATACAGGCTGGAGATCCTTCCATGTCCTCTCATAGCTCAAATGCTCACTTTTTAGTGCTGCATAATATTCTGTTGTCTGGTTGTGTCATGGCTTATTTATCCATTCACCTACTGGAAGACACATGGAATCTTTCCAGGTGTGAAGCAATTATAAACTAAACAATTTTCCAAATCTTTTTAATCCTCTATTATTGCCATCATCATTCTTACTGCTGTTTAACAATGTTAGTTAAATAGGAGGAGAAAGCCCTTAATTTCTGCTAGTCTCCCAAGGAGTATTTTTATTTTTTCTCTTTTCTAAAACTGAGATCATACTATGTGCTCCATTCTCCAATTGTCTGTTTCCTACATAATCTGTGTGGAATATTTCATCTGTCTAGAAGCCCTGGTCTAATGCACTTGTGACATCTGTAGCATGTGATGGATGGAGGTGGTCTATTTAACCACGTCCCTTGTGCTGGATATCATTTCCACCTGTAGATGCTTGAAATAGGGAAAGTGCCCACTGCCCAGATGCAGCTCCCTCCACCTCCCTTCCTCCTTATGGAGGCTAGAGGTGAAGGGAAGGTAGTCCCCAGGATCCCAGGGCACCAACACTGTGGCCACTATGGCTGCCAGAGATGACCTGGAATTAGCCCTCAATGCCCTCATCTGACCTTGGGTACCTTCAGCCACACAGGTGACCACCAGAAAAACCCGAGTCACCCACGCTGCTACTTACTCACTGTAGACATCAAATAGCTCACTGCTGAACTGAAGCTCCAAATGACTTACCCATGTTAGGGCTAGTAAATCACTCCGCACAGTTTAAACCCAGTTGCTTAGGGCTCAAAGCTGGGTCTGTTGCCCCCGCTAGCAGTGTGGTCCAGCCAGCCCACCCTGAAGGCCAATAAATCAGAATAGTGTTTGAGAGTCAGCTGATCCTCACCAACCCAAGTTCTCAATCTACCACAAAATCCACAAAACCACATTGTGTTTTGCTTTCTTTGCTACCTTTTCAGAATGAAAGAATAAATAAATAAACACTACAAGTCCCTGATTTTAAAACCACTCATACTGGTGAGAACAGAAGAAACCCTAAGACCCATTCTTTACTTTTGTAACCAGTTTCTGGGTTTGTCACAGACATTATCTGTTTACATTGTGTGTTTCCCTTACTGAGGCTCAGAGAGGCTGAGCCACTTTGCTTAGACACACACAGCTAGCAAAGAACCAGACTGGAATTTGAGAAGCTCTGATTTTCAAAGTGTCCCATGCCTAAAAAAGAGGGATAGCTTAAAAAAAACTAGTCTACATCCTTGAAACCAAAGGCCCAGGACACCTGGGGTCAGGGCATAAAGTCATCCTTCAATGTCTAACCAATATAAAGGGCCTACTATGTGCCAGTCAGTATGTTCCCTTGGCAGTTGGGGGCCATCCTGAGCAAGAGTCATTTCCTGAGATTCCCCCTTAACCAGGAAGGTAGCTTCAACGGTGGTGACAGGGATGATGAGAGATGAGGGACATTAATGCTTGCTCCAGTAGACATAGTCCTCTGCCTATGAGACCCTGAAAGGTGGCTTCCCTTCTGAGTATTTCTTCCTTTCAAGCTCTCCTGAAAGTGTTCAGAGTATGCAAATCTATCTGGGTCACAAGACTGAAATAAACATCATTTGAGTAATCCCAGGCTTCCAGCCTTGGGAAATGGACAGGAAAATGACGCCCCCCCCCCCATGAGGCAGATCTGAGAGCCTGTCACCCAAGGTACCAGAGTCTGTCAGTCTCCATCGTTCCTGGGAGAGCTCACTCTCACCCAAGGTCTTGGCTCTGTGCTAGAGAAAAGGAGACAAAAAGATGCAGAGGAGAGGACAGGGAGCCACAAGTCTATGTATAATGGCTTCACTGTTGCCACGCGAGGAGGCAAGATTTGAACCTCCACACCTCACTCCTTTCTCCTTAGAAGAGCCACTGGAGCCCTCTGAGGGACCCACCTCAGAAGGAACCTAATGGGTCACTTGGGGTCACCTTGGTAACCAGTGACTCATCGGAGAAGCAGGATGGCTCAGTGGAGCCAGCCACACTTTGGTCAGCTCCCTGCTTGGCTGTCATCAGACACTAGGTTACTTTGTAGGACACACAGCACAGCGATGGGCAAGAGGCAGCTGGCTGCCATCCTCTAGACACGGCAGACATCTGCCACTTGCCAGCCAGCGCTCTCTTGCCATACCTAGGATCACTCCCCTGGGCCCTTGCCCTCTGCCAGTCTGTATGTTCAGCACCTTAGAGGCAGCATTCTATTTTAGCCCCATGAATCAATGGGTATTATCACTCCCCCATTTTACAGATGAGAAAACCAAGGCTCGGCAGAGCTGATGTGAGAAGTCCAAAGATATAGCCAGGAAGAGGTAAAACCTAGACTTACACTCAGGCCTTTCTGCCTCAAAAGTGCATGCCATATGCCTATTACTGATAGGTTCTATTGGACACATGAGCCAGCAAGCAATATATTCTGCCCCTGGTTGGGTTCATGCACGCAAACAACACTATTTCTCTGAGCCTCCTTTTGATCCTTCCTCTAAAAACTAGGTGACAATAATCTCTGCCTCGTGGACTTCCTTGAGGGTCGGTGGAGATGAACTTGAATAGAACCACCACCACCACAGGCACGGACCCTAACACCTGTCAATCCAGGCCACTGAGCCTCTGCCCCTCCCACGCTGGCCCAGCGGGCCTGTGCTGCACCGGTGCACCGGTGTGGGCATTCTCCCCTCTTGCTGAGCAATGCGGATCATGCCAAGCATTCTCTTGCCTTTTGTCTGTGTGTTTCATGACCTGCTACCAGCTCTTTGCTGGGCGGCTGCCACCATTTACCCAGCGCAAGAAAACTGCCTTTCTTCCCCCATTTAGGGTCTGGTTTTCATTTCTACAGTATTCTCTTTAATAACAATGCCTAATTAAAACATCTGTTAAAAAGTCTGTAACATTAACTTTACAGGGAGAATTTAATAGAATTATATTGGAATTGCAGGCATTTAACGGTCTTCCTAATTAGGCTTTTCTTTAAAAAAAAAAAAAAAGGAAGAAGAAAGAAAGAAACATTCTACAAATTAAAAAATTCAGCCTCTCTCTCTCTCTCTCTCTCTCTCTCTCTCTCTCTCTCTCTCTCTCTCTCTCTCTCTCTCTCTCTCTATATATATATATATATATATATATATATATATATATATATATATATATGTGAATTAGGCTGATGGTCCAGTGTCTGGGAAGGACAGGCTAAAAGAGAGCAGGGAGATGCAGGATGGAAATGCGCAGAAGGATCCGGCATTTAACAGCAGGCATCCATCTAGGATCAGCGTGGTCTGTGATCTCAACTATGTCATGCCAACAACCAATGCTAGCACTTCTAGCCCATTTGCCTGATGAAGAAACTGAGACGGAGACAGATATGATTTGTTCAAAAGCATACATGTGGACACTCAGTGGCAGAGCCTTCAATCTGGTCTTCCCATGTTCACATAGCCTCTAAGATTTGCATCAGAAGTCTCCTAGAGGCTTCTGTGATCAGAGACTCTTCCTCCCATTCTGTCACCTCTCAGCAGTGAGCATCATGGTTGCCTTCCATAACCCATGACCATCACTACTTTGCTCTCTAAGTCCTCATCAGCTTAGTGCCCTGGCCTGAGCTGCCCTGACCTGGATGGTCACTCCCAAAGGCCCTGGTCACCTCACTAGGGCATGTGATGGGGTAGGAACTCAATCTAGGTCCCACTGGAAACATATGACCCCAAGGGGAGAGGGGAGACAAAGGAAAAATGTCCAGAGTAACCATCAAAGCCTGTTCCCACCTGAGTCTGGGACAATTAACATGCAGGTATTCAGGCCTCACTCCCATCTACCCAATGAGACTCTGAGGGTGGGCCATGAAATCTGTATTTTATTTCATTTTATTTTTATTTTGTACCAGTCCTGAGACTTTAATTCAGGGCCTGGGTCTTTTCCCTGAGTTTGTTTGCTCAAGGTATAGTGCTCTACCACTTGAGACACAGCTCTCCTTCTGGCCTCTTTGGTGATTCATTGGAGTTAAGAGTCTCACAGATTTTCCTGCTGGGGCTGGCTTTGAATCATGATCCTCAGATCTCAGCCTCCTGGGTAGCTAGGATTAACAGGCATGAGTCACAGGTGCCCTGTCCAGCAGTCCATTTTTTCAAATAAAGTTGTCAGGGGTCCTAATGCTACTGAAGTTTAAGAACCATTCCCAGAGACATTGGGGAGCCCTTATTTCATCTGTCAGGCACACTTACCCCTCCCAGTGAAACCCCAGACTCAGGCGCTCAATGGGGTGGGAACACCTTGTCTCCAGCACAATCCCTGACCAAAAGCCACAAGATAAACCCAAGGAACACACCTGAGCTGAGGCTGGCCTGCTAGCTACCAGATCTGGAGCTATGAGTATCATATCCCAGTAACAGGAAAGACCAAACCTAATGACTTCCCTCCCTCTTACTTCCCTGTCCCTTCTCAGCCAAATCACAAGTAGTCTCCAGGTGGGGTTGGGAGGGTGAAGGACTAATCCAGCCTCCCCTAGGATGGACCAAAGTAGAAACTTCCAGATCCAAGGAAAGTGAGTTATCTCTAGCTATGGTTTTCAGATTCCATGTGTTTCAAGCTTACCCCAGACCTACCAGCAGACATTCTTCAAATGCTGACAAACCCAAAGGTGGACTTAGAGAGAATGCACACCTAATCCAAGCCCTCACAAAGCTCCCAGCTGGAGCAGGGATAGACAGGCAGGCAATGCCCACGGCAGGCTATGACATGCCCACACATGGCATCAATGGTTCATCTCCGATGGCCATCACCTTTGACCTGATGATATGGGCAGAGTCAAGTGTGAAGCGTAACTCAGCCACTGAATGACTATGTGATCTTAGACACACGTGCCTCCATTTCCCCACCTGAAAAAAGGCACAGAGCTTGTACCCAGATTCTAAATGTACAAAGGAATTAGGATGGCAGAAGGCAGAGATGATTTACTATTCTTCCCTGCTGTAGGGCTCAGAGAGCACACAATTCCTTGTGCTATATCTGAACTTGGTAACTGGGATGTGGACACACAGCCTCTGGACTCTGCAGAGTGGCCCCCAGATTACGCATTCTATCTCTATCCCTGAAGGTTTCCACCTTCACAGGAATTCTGCTTCACACCTGCTCTCAGGCTGGGCATTTTCCAGGTCCTCTAGTCTCTTATCCTTTGTCACTCCAGACCGCTCAGCTCCTCCAATTAACACAGGAACTCTTCAAAAGCTATCTTAAACACCAAGGAGGACAGTAAAAGAGAACAAGAAAATAAGGAGCAGAATTCTGGAGACCAACTGCTCTAACATTTACTGGCTGGGTGACCCTGAAGTGTGTGTGTGTGTGTGTGTTGTGTGTGTGTGTGTGTGTGTGTGTGTGTGTGTGTGTGTGTGTGTGTTATTGTTTTTGCCAGTCGTGGGGCTTGAACTCAAGGCCTGGGCTTCATCCCTGAGCCTCTCTGTGCTCAAGGCTAGCACTCTACCACTTGAGCCCCACTACCTCTGGCTTTTCCTGTTTATATGGTACTGAGGAATTGAGCTCAGGGCTTTATGCATGCTAGGCAAGCACTCAACCACTAAACCACATTCCCAGCCCAACACTGAAATTTTTATCTGACCTCTGTGAGCCTCAGTTTCCTCCTTCATCAAACAGCAACAGTGCCTAACAGATGACTAACTTAGGGGTGACTGTGAGAATGAAAGACGGCACTATTGGCAGTGCATTAGAAGCACAGCCAGCACACAGGGAACATTAGGAAGGTGTGTGTTCAATAAATCATACACCAAGGCACAAGACCAGCTCCCAAAGGCTGAAATACCAGACCTTATGGGTTTGCAGCTTGGGGTTTACCACTCTTCCCTATCGCCATCCTAGACCTGCCACCCTGGTGCTGCCTAGCTAGAGGCCTCTGCCATCACCTTCCCTGAGCAAGTCCCCATGGGAGGGAAGTGGGAAGTGCCCACCACCCTCAGAGGGCCTCTGTCACTGCTGGAAGAGGGCTGAAATTCACAGTTCAGCGCGTGGGCACATTCAATGGGGGCCATTTCCCTGGCGAAGGCTTTCTCTGTTCAATTACTACTAAAATTCATCACACGGAACGGAGAGGTTTTAATGGCGCTAATTGTGGTACAGAATGTTCTGTAATTGGTCTCACAAATGAAAGAGGGGGGGTGGGGAATGCCGTGGAAAATGAAGCTTCCTGGTGCTGCAACAGCTCAAGAAGGATGGCTCTGATGAGATCAGAAATCAGCTGGGCCTCCCCCTCCCACACCTGAGACCCCGCCCACAGGACAGCTCCAGGTGCAGGGAAACTAGTGACTAAGACCCATCATCGGACAAGCATTTGACTCCAATAGGCTCTTGTTTGGTGGCAGCGTCTAGTTGAGCAGGTCTGCAGTGATGCCTGGAAAGTTCCATTTCTGTATAAGCTCCCAGCCCTGCCACCTCAAAGGTGGGCACACATTCCAGCTTCCCTGGGCTATCCATGTCAAGGGAGGCCTGGGACCTTCCAGGGACCCAGTCATGAGTAAAAGCAAGAAGAGGAGATGAAAAATGGGCAGCCTTCCCTGCTCGCATCCCTTCCTCATCCCTGAGCAGATATTCACATTCCCATTGTGGCCACCACCCCAGCTGTGGCCAGAGCCCCAAAGAGGTGAGCACTGACCCGAGGACCCACAGCCAGCTCATGCCCCCAACACCAGTCCTGGCCTCCCGCACTGGAGGAATCACGGTACCAGATTCTCATCTGTCCCTGCATTCTGGGCAGGGCTGGGAACAGAGGAAGGACACTCCAACAAATGTAGAGTTTCCATCCCCCCACCACACACACCACCCCATCATAACCAGCTGTGGACCACAGCCTGCTCTTCCCTTAGCGCTGAGTCTCAACTTCACACACATAGGACAGCCCAGATGGTCTGTGGCTGGCCAGGCTGAGCCAGCAGAGGGACCATGCCAGGTGGGGGGGGGGGTGAAATGTCACACACACACATACATACACATGTGCTTTCCCGTGGGAATCTAGCCCAGCTACTTTCTAGCACCATCCAGAAATCCCAGTACCAGTTTTCTCAGGAAACCTAGATGGCCAAGGTCTCCAGACTTGGTATAAGAGGCATTCAGAGGCCTTCACGGTGGGAAAGGAAAGCACAGTTGTCATTTTGTGGACGGAGCGTGAGAATTTTGCTGATTCCTGGTAAACCAGCAACCTGTAGTCCCAGAACAGAGCCCCAAAGGGGAACCTGGCAGGAATTGACAACTGGGGATAAAATCAGAGCCAGCAGAGGAGAGGAGGACTTAGAGAGAGAGAGAGAGGGGGGGGGGAGGAGGGGGAGGGAGGGAGGGAGGGAGGGAGGGAAGGAGGGAGAGAAGGAGGGAGGGAGAGAGAGAGAATATCAAGGAAGCACAGGCCAAGTAGGACTTGTAGAGATGAGTCAGAGATATACGGGGAAGGAAATCAAGGTAAAGGGACTTGTCAGGCTGAGGCTCCAGTTCTTTCCTGAACTTTGGTTTTTTGGGGGTTTTTTTGGCAGGTGCCAAGTTTCCAGCCCACCCCCAGCGGTAATTAATACCTCATGACTCAAGCCCAATGAGCAAGAAGCCAGCCAATGAGCCATGTGTCAATTAGGTGGTACCATTGCTAGAGGCAGGGAGCTGGTGTACAGGTGAGACTAGCTGGCATGGCTGTTGGTTTTTTCTCAGAAAGTGGCAGGTATCTATAGCCCCAAGGAATAAAACCCCTGCCTGTCTCTCCAGTCAGATGCAGAGACAATCCAATCAGCCCTGGGACTCAAGCGATATCCTTTTCTCCTCCCACCAGAACTCACATTCTCCTCTTTCCCTCTCCAGGCCCTTGGCCCTGCCTGCACCACTCAGACTCAGGAGTCCATGGCCACCCTCTGAGTAGAGGCTGAGGCTGAGGGCTCTTCCTCAGAAAACCAGGCTCTAGGGAAGACAAGGGTGACCACAGTGTTTGCCCTGCAGACCCCAGAGGCCCACTCCCTGCTACTTAAAACACTTCATCATTAAACGCACTCCGACTGCTTCCCCAGATGTCAGCTCAGCTCTGCTCTTCGTTGCCAAAGTAGGAAGAAGGGTTCTCCATGGAGCCCAATTCTTCCCATGTGGCTTGTACCACCCTCGTGGTCTCAGCCTGGCAGTCACCCTGAGGGCTTGGTGCCATTTCTGCCTCGGGGTAGACTGAAGTCACCGCCCCATTTGCACCCTATGAGCTGACACTTGGCATTCACTTTACAATGCGCTGCCAGCTGTGCAGACTCAGATGAACAAGATCCATGATGGGGACTGCCTTGCCCATAAGCAAAGAAAGACATCAGCATCCATACCCCATCTCATGTGTTTATTGGCATCCCCAACGTCAGCAGCACTGTTAAGTGTTTACTGGGTACCAGTCACTGAGTTAAGCACTTCATCATGGATGGATTCCAGCCTTTACATCCTCACAACAACCCTATGAATGCGGAACTGTCATTATCCTTATTGGGAAGGAAGAGAAACTCAGGCACCCAGAGAAGCTGTCACTTGCCCACAGTCACACAGCAGGCTGTAGGAGAAGCAAGATCAGAACTCAGGCAGCCTGACTCCAAAGCTCACCTATCCTAACCACATTGCCATAAAGGCACACCTTTACACATACACTGCCCCCACATTTTATATCCAAAACCCCAGACGATCAGCATCAGGGATGCCTATCTTTATGGAACTGGGACTTGAGACATAGGGACCCATGGGGATCAGAACTTGGATTCCACACTAGCCTGTAGATCTCTGAGCTCTGGCTAGAGCCTTGTGGTCTATCCTGGGATAAGACGGCATTCAATGTCAAGTCTAGGAAGATCAGCCTTCTTCAAGGATTCCACTGGTGGCCACAGAGCTCAACCCTGACCTGACCTCTGAATACTCCAAGCCCCTCAAGTCTCTAACACCACAGCCTAGGATCTCCTTGGGCAGCTTCTGCTTGATTTAACAATAGGCAGATTACAGGTAGGGCCATTAGAATGTTACTCTTCGGTGGCTTCTCCCAGCCCCCAGTGCCTGGTGAGTTTGTAGGGCTGGTAGAACAGAGCAACAGAGAAAAGACCAGCTCTCCTGAGCCCCTAACTGGAGACGGGGGGGGGGGGGGGGTGTTAGCCTGGTCCCAGGGCAGCAGGTCAGCAGGTCAGCAGGGCTTTCCAATGCAGACAGAAGTGACCCATGATGAAGTGTGAGGGAAGCTGTCTTCTGAACTCTGAACCATGCCCTGCTAGCACCCACTAGTAATAGTGACAAGGACATTTGAGGAGGCCTTCCTTCCCCCACCCCTGCCAAATCAGGCCTGCCCAGGCACCGTGTTGTATGGAGACAGGAGAAGCCAGGATCCACTGTGATAACAAAAGACCCACTACAGCCCTACCTCATTTCAAAAGAGTTGGTCTAACTCTTTAATAATTCATTCATGCCCAGTTTAAACGTATCATAACAAATCCAGAGTTTTCTGGCCTGCAAAATGACCCTATCAAGAACTGGTATAATTTCTGCCCCAGGGCCAGAGTTGTGTTTTGGGTAACTTGGGTGGCCTGCGGGCAGCTTGTTGAACTATTAAATATAGCTTGAGAATACTTCCTGACTGGTCTGTGACCAGATCTGCCTTGTTCAGGGCTATTTCCCCCAGGGAACCTGGAACACAATGAATCTCAATAAGTATTGGTGAAATGAATGAATGAATGATGTCCCTGAAGATGTTCAGAGTCATCTCAGGATTGTGTAGGTCCAGATTCTTTATTTCTGCCAACATGCCCCCCTTCCCCAGCTCTGAAAGAATCCCTCTTTCTCATACAGGGATCTCCACAAACCTGTCTTGGGACTGTAGGGGCATTTACTCTGCCATGGCCACAAAGGACACATGGACAAACACACGGGACATGAGTTGTGTGGAACACACACTCACACACACACACACACACACACACACACACACACACACACACGGCCAAGGGAATAAGGGCCACACCAGCAGCTAGCCCTTGCTCCCAATTAAAATTAGAGCACAAAAGAGAAGAGAATTTATCTACAAAACCACAAGGCCACAGAAAGGTCATTGGAAAAGCTTCCAAGCTTGTTTACAAAAATATGCAATTATGTATTAACTGCTCTCCCATAATTGCACTTAGCACTTATTTTTATTCTACTGGCTGTTAACCATTTCCTTAGTAGAAAGGACACTGGTGCGGAGGTGAGAACAAGGTCATTGGTTAAGTGCTGCCACTTAGCTCACTGCAGACACGGGGATCGTACCTCGGGCTCCCCTATAAAACACAAGGTTTTGCCTGCTGGTAGGTGATACGGTTGTTATCTGAGCAGATGCTTCTAGCATGGACTCCTGCATGAAGCAGCCCATAGTCACTAGTAGTTCAGGTCCTCATTGGACTTATCATAAACTCCTCTCCGTGAGCAGCAGGTCCTGTTGACACACTCATAAGGGACAGCTTTGCAGTGGGGAAGGGACCTATGACAGTTCCTTGTGTGTCCATCAGTACACCTTAATACCCCCAGTAGCCCCAGGAAGGGCGCTCCCTAAAGGTGGAGCCTAAGGTGTCCAGAGAAATACCTCCAAAATGTCAGCTTCAGCTAACTCTGGGCTAAGGAGCTCTTTTAAAAGACAAACAAGCCAGGTGTTGGTAGCTCACACCTGTAATCCTAGCAAGTCACCAAGGCTGAGATCTGAGGATTACTATTCAAAACCAGTCTGGACAGGAAAGTTCATGAAACTCTGATCTCCAATTAACCAGCAAAAATCTGGAAATGGAGGTGGGGCTCAAGTAGTAGAGTGCAGACTTGAGAGAAAAAGCTAAGGGTCAATGCCTTGAACCCTGAGTTCAACCCCAGTACTGGCAAGAAAGGGAGGAAGGAGAGAGGAAGGAAGGAAGGAAGGAAGGAAGGAAGGAAGGAAGGAAGGAAGGAAGGAAGGAAGGAAGGAAGGAAGGAAGGAAGGAAGGAAGGAAGGAAGGAAGGAAGGGAGGAAGGAAGGAAGGGAGGGAGGGAGGGAGGAAGGGAGGGAGGGAGGGAGGGAGGAAGGGAGGGAGGAGAAGGGGAAGGTAGAGGAGAGGAAAAGAGAGGAGTGGAGAGGAGAGGAAAGGAGGAAAGAAAACAATATTTTTCTCTCTGAGTTTTTTTTTTTCTTCTTCTATATTCCCATTTCCTGCCTCCTTTCTTGGCTCTATTTGGGGAGATGCTTAGAAATTACAAACAGGCCAGAAAGAAGTAAAAAATAAAACCTTTCAAATTTCTACTATTTCTCAAGGAAGTATGATCTATCTAACATCACAACTGCCAAGCCTTAACTTTTAAACGAGCAGAACTGAAGTAACTTTTTTGTAGGATAGGATGGGAAAATTATGCATGGGAAGCTGTTTGTACAACAGCCGGCATGATTCTCACAATGAATATGTAATTATTATTCATAATTCTTGCAACATCAAAGTAGTATGTATGGGCTCAAAGAGGTGAGGCATCTTGCTCAAGGTTGTACAGCCTGCAAATAGCAGAGCTGGAATCCAAACACAGACTGCCAGAGTCCATGACTGCACCCTATGTCGCTTCACCTAATTGGTATCCAAATCATCAGCTTCCTATTCCACTCCAGAGACCAGAGCCCAGGCAAGAGGCCCAGCAGTGGTGGCTAGAGATTTTCCATGGTGAAAACCTGAAAGCACACAAATGCGTAATTAGATGATTGATAGTTAGATGATAAATAGGTAGATAAATTATAGAATGGCAGATGATTAATCGATGATAGACGATTAATAGATGACAGACCAATGATTAACTGATAGACAGACAGATAGAGTGAACAGACCCAGGCAGAATCTTAAGGATCATGTCTTACTGAGCAGAGACTTTTCCAGAGCTGACTAGGAAGTCTAGACTCACAACTCTCCCAAACTCAACTAACGAAATCATGCTTGCCTGTGGTGTGACAGAGGGTGAATTAGAAACTGCATGGTAACTAGCCGAATGGTCTTAGGTGGCTTCCTTAGCCACTCTGTGTCTCAGCCCCATACATACAATGGGAACAAAAGGTAATTTGGTAGGTTATCATTAGGAAATCAGTTCTCTAGCCCCATCTAGGAGAGCCACACAGGGGCTGTTTAGTTTAGTTTAGGTAGGCGGGGAGGATGACTTGTATTTTATTTTCTTATCAGGCAACACAAACCTATGTGCTACAAATCCTGGGCTGCTCAGATGATTAATGGGTATCTAGGAGACTGCTTGAGGCTGTGTTGGCCCCTCTCGGCATGCCCTTTCCACTTCCTTCTTTGCTTTCTTTCTTGCTTCCCACTTGCTGCCCCATTTTTCTCAGCAGCAAAAACCTTTTCTCTACAGGCCCACGGCACAAACCCTGCACTTCCGAAGGAAGCAAGCACTGAATAGATTTAGCAGGTTCTGATAAATGTCACGTTTATTTTGGTGCCAATAGAGTCACTGCATCTTAATGAAGACCTACCCCCACCCCCACCCTGCCCCAGATGTTGGTGTTGGTACAAATGCCACACACTCCTCTGCCACCCCACAAATGAGGCTCCAGGAAGCTGGCACTGGCAGGTGCCGCTGGGCTTGGACCCCCACGCTCTCTCTTTGACACAGAGACACAGTTTCTCAGTGGCTAGTTCTGTCTACTGAGACCTTTTTTTTTTTTAATGCCTCTTTTCCAATCTCAGTTTCCTCATCTCATCTCCAGAAAAAAAAAAAAAATGAATCATCTCTTTTTGCATCCTGGGAGATAATGCCTGCCAGGGTTTCCCAGCTGGGGGCCGAGCCCAGGAGAGAGGTCCCAAGACTGATTGTTGATTCTAATTGATTCCAAATCCGCAGTCCCCAGGGAGCAGGCTAGGGAGAGGTTGGCTGGGAGGGCTGAGCTCCTACGTGGGCAGAGCTGAACTGGATGGCTGAGCTAGCAATTTCCCCAGGCCAGAAAGTGAGAGCCACAGACTGAACCCCTTGTCCAAAGGTCCCACCCTGGGGACAGGGGGGAAGGGGAGCCCTGGTGCTGGGGGAGGGGGTTGAGGAGAGGTAGACACATAGACCTGCCTTTCATCTGGCTTGAAGTGAGGGACTGAGGGACATAACAAAGGACACATAGACCTGGCATCTAGCATGTTCCCTGGCCCCACGGCAACCAGCTTCAAATGCCTCTGGGCCAGAGAACACAGGAGGTGATGGATTGGTGTGAGGTGGCGCCCCTGGAGAATCCCTCCCACACACACACTGTAAAATAAAATCCACCCTCTTTGCATTTTGCTGAGCCTAGGTGTTTTGGGTTCCTATTGTCTATGGGTTTTATGCTCCACAAACGTGTGTGTGTGTGTGTGTGTGTGTGTGTGTGTGTGTGTGTGTGTGATAATCTACATAAAAACACTGTATGGTTAGAGGAAACTTAAGAGCAGAAGGAGGTGTCAAAGGGAGACTGGGTATACAATGCCTTACATTGCCACAGTAGAATCTAAGAGAAAGATTTGAGGACAGCAAGTATATTTAGAGAGTAATCCCAGGAAATACCGGTAGGGGGCAGGGAAAGTAAGATAGTCAGGAGAAAGAAGCAGGTCAAGGAGACACGGGAAAGTAAGATTGCCACTATGGGCCAGTGGAAGTCCTGCTGAGGAGCTCTGGGAGCCAGCATAGCCGTCCACCAAACGGGAGAGGTAGCTGGGGTGTTGATTGTGGTATTGATACATCCAACTCCCATCTGCCAATGGCAGAAGTTTTAACTACAATTAAAACTCTCTGTCTACCCAGCTGTTGGGTGGAGTCACATGTACTGGGACCAGAAGTATCCAGGGAGATATATGGACAGTGTTTTCTACCTAGGTAATCTAGCCAGGGCCTGGGGAGTGACCAGGCCGTGGCGTGAGTCATGATGCCCATTTTAGAAGTGAAATCACTGAAGCTCAGCGAGGCCAGGACTTTGGTCCACTCTTATCCAGCCAGGAAGTTGTGTTTTTGTTTGTTTGATGTTGCTGGTCCTACGGATTGAACTCGGGGGCCTGGGCACTATCTCTGAGCTTTTACTGTTCAAGGCTAGCACTCTACCATTTAAGCCACGGGTCTACTTCCAGCTTTTTGGTGGCTAATTGGAGATAAGATTCTTATGGACTTTCCTACCCAGGCTGGCTTTGCTTAAAGATCCTCAGATCTCAGCCTCCTGAGCAACTAGGATTATAGATGTAGGCTGCCAGCACCCAGCTCGGGTGGCTGTTCTTAACTGAATACTATCTGTCTTCTAAGATCTGATGTGAACTGGTTTCCTTGAAGCTTTCGCTGATCATCCAATCCCAGGAGAAATTGTAACACCCTGTCTACACGTTGGTTAGGGTGTTTGGTATGCTGCATTATAATAACTCTTCTACCCATCCATCTGCTCTGAAGTCCATTCATAAAGTATCTGGCATGTTGTAGGACATGCACAGTACCTCTATAATCTCAAGTCACCAAGGGTCATCACAGAGTCTGAGATGTGTGAAAGCTTTATTAGGTTCTACTGAGTCACTGTAGAAAAAAAATATAAAATAGTCTTTTGTCCCCTCCGTAGAGAGGAAGGAAATTTTAGATCTTAGAACGTGAGCAAAAAAGAGGAAGGAAGACCATGCAGGAGCAGTATTCCTGCAGAGGTACTGGTTGTGCAAAGGCACTGAGGTAGGCTTGGAGGAAACCTCAAGTTACTGTGTATGTGGCAGTGGGGAGAGATGAAATAGGAGAGGGAGAAGAACCTGCTGAAAGATTGTGCACGTTTCCCAGCCAAGAAAGGTCATTGCACACAGAGGCCTTTTCCAAGAGCTGTGGTAGATACAGAATAGCCAGCAGGATGCTGGTGGGGGAGAATACCTCCATCCAGAACAAAGTCACGGAAAGCTCAGAAGAGGCAGTGTTGGAATGTGGAGTCCATGACACTCCTAAATTAGAATACTTCTCTGGTGGCAGAAAAATGTTCCCTGCACGTTACAGATAATAGCAAGAACCTATAATTTTTTTAAAAAAAAATCTCTGGGCATCAGCGGCTCCCACTTGTTACTCTAGCTACTCAGGAAGGACATCGAGATCTGAGGATCATGGTTCAAGGCCATCTCAGGAGGAAAAGTCCCTGAGAGAGACTCTTAACTCCAGTTAACCAGCACAAAGCTGAAAGTGGATCTGTGACTCAAGTGGTAGAGTGCCAGCCAGGAGCGGAAAAAGCTAAGGGACAAGGCCCAAGCCCTGAGTTCAAATACATACACACACATGCACACACACATACCACATGTGTGTGCATGTGCACAGGAAGTAAAAGGAAAAAGTGGGGGAAAGAGAAAGAGGAAGACGGAGAGGGGGAAAGAAAGGGAGAGGGGAAAGAAAGGGTAAAGGAGGGGAGAAAAAAGGGGGAGGGAAGAGAGAGGCATGAGGGAGGAGGCTAGAGGAGAATGAGAAGGTTAGAGAGAAATAGGAGATGAGTCCAGAAATCTGACACTATGAGCTCAACAGTGAGACAAGGAAAGGGCACAAGGTTTGGGGTAGAAGAATGCTTTTATCTGACACGTTCAAAAAATACATGTCTTCCCATGAGGAAGCCAAAATAGTTGTCTCCTGGGAGCAGAAAGCAGAACAGAGGCTCACAGAAGCTCAGAAAAAGGAGGCAGGTAACAAATAGAGGCAGGACCACAGGGACCAGAGGGGAAGAGTGACTTCCAGCACACAGTACAGAGAACATAGACTAACAATTCATGATATATTTCAAAATAGCTAGAAGAGAGGCCATTCAATGTTCCCAACACAGAGAAATGGTAAATGTTTGACAGGATGGAAATGCTAATTAGCCTGGTTTGATCATTACATAATATATGAATCGAAACCACACATTGCACCCCATAAATATGTACAAATATTATGTGCCAATTAAACATTTTAAATGCCAACTAGATGATTATGGAACTACAAAAGAAAAAGTACTTCATCTTCCACACTGAGCACAGACTGTAGTCGGAGAAGGCGGGGCACTGAGGGTAAAAGGTAGAAGCTAAGAATACAGCAAGGGGAGGAATATAATAATCCAGGGGGAAATGTGAGAGACAGGAGCAGAGGTGGGGGTCACAGAAGAAGATGATAGAGTCCTGGATCGACTTTGAAAGGTGACAGCCCTGGAAACTGCAGACACAGACCGTTCTAAGGAATAAGAAGACAACCCACAAAGTGAAGATCTAAGCTCTGAATAGGAATGAATGGGTAAAAAAAAATGGATAAAATTCCTTATCCAGTCACCTAAAGCTTCCTGAAAAGGGAAAAGAGGGGAAGGGAGTGGATGGGGTAGAGGAGGAGGATTTCTCCAGGGACAGGAAAAAACTTTATTTTACAGGGAGATGGATATATATATATATATATATATATATATATATATATATATATATATATATATGCAACCCAAACAGCTTTGCTGTGATGGGTGTGTTTGTCATAGATCAGTTAGTGGGTAGATTGGCTCAGCTGAAAATGGAGATTTAGACAATGCCAGCACAGATAATGGTACCCGAATGCTGTCAGGAGCTAATCAGGACTCTGCAATGACTCTGTTGTGCAGATTGAAGTGCAAGCATTTGGAGTTATTACTCAAGGCTTGTCTCTGCAATTAGATGATTGCATAACCTTAATATGATCGGTCTTGCCGGATGTGAATTGTGCAGCTGTAACCACAAAATAAGGTGGTATTTCTGTTTTTCTTGTTGAACACAAACATTATATATGCGCAAGTCATAATTTTATAACAGTCGCTTTTGGCAAGAAAGAGCTTTGTCAGTCAGAAGATGCAGTTGAGAGAAAGAAAAAAAAAATATATATATATATATTCAATCCAAGTGCTTAAAGAGACAGTCATAATGTCAGACTTTGCCTTGGGAAATATTGCTTTGTGGGTTTTGCTGCTTCTGGGATTTTTTGTTGTTGTATTTTTTTTCCCTTCACACACATCAATTTTGAGGCCAGGAAGTTGGGAAACTTCAAGCCCATATTGAATCCTCCTGAGACCACACAGTTTTGCTCCCACACATGCACCGTGTAGATTGTCAGAAGGAATCAGCTTGATATTCATCAGCAATTGCACATCACACCCCGCTCATCAAGCTTCATTGTTCCCGGAGGACGTGAGCTGTGACTTGGGCTCTTCAAGATCCGAGATCCTCGCAGAAATCCTTACTACCCATTCCCCAAGGCCCCGAGTAAGGGACTCCAAGGACGCAGCCCTCAAATGCCCTCTGCGTCTCAAGCCCACGGTGCCTCCAAGATGAGACCTCCGAGTTTCTCCTGTCTCCTCTCCACTTTTCAGGGGAAAGCTCTGAGAAAGGAAAATACCTGGTGATTAGCAGGCAGAGAGGGAGATAGGGAGTAAGGAAGGGATCACCGCACTCTCCTGTGAAGATTAGAGCTGGAGCCAAGTGAGTGAGCATCATGGAGTCTATGCGTTTGTGTGCGTGGGGTAGGGGAGTATACACATATAAGTACCAGCAACATCTGACCAGGCTGCCATTTTCGTGGTTGGAAACAAATGCCAAGGCCAAGTATCACAGGCGGAGTCCCCTGGGAGGCAGACCCTCAGCTGCAAGCTGGGATCCGGGAGGTTTGTCAGGGAATGCACTTGGAGAAGGTTTCACACCCACGGCAGGGCCAAGGGAGCAGGTATGGGCAGAAGAAGAGACCGGTGGCTGTTCATTGGAGCCACATAATCCCAGCTTCCCTAAAGAGGGTGCTCTGAAGCTTCAGAGCATTACCCCCAAGTTGAGGAAGCAAAATCAGGCCTTTATATTCTGATCAGCCAATGGATACAGGCAGTCCCAAGAAGTGGGTATGGCTTTGAGTGATGGAATTCCTTTCAGCCCAGGTAGTTTCTCGAGAGATGACCACTGCACAGAGAGTAGACACGGCCCCAGAACCTGGCAGCATCAGCCCTTTGATCTTACATGACCAACACTCAATCAAGACTCTGAAACTAGGGCAGAAGTATAGCTCAGTGGTATAGTACTAGCCTAGCATGTACAAGGCCCTGGTTTTGATTCCCAGAAGTGAAGAAGGGGGTAAATAAAGCTTGAAGGCAAAAAAGAACTAAGACTGGGTAGAAGGAAGATTGAGGTGAAAAACAATCAGGACCAGGAGACAGGGATTTTTGATGGATGAATTTGTGACTTCCTACTTTCTGAGACAGAGTCCAGCTCCACTTAGGAGCTCCAGGAGTCCAGCTCCATCTGTCTTCTGTTCCTTCTCCCCAGACAACTATAAGCCTTGACCTTTGTCAAGTGGCCTACCTGGGAGAAAGCAGAGAGTAGGAGCCAGGATTGAACAAGAGGGACCTCAGATATCTGCTATTACAACTGGACAGTTCACACTTGTAGAGCAGCCCTACCCAAGAGGCAGAAACTATACAAAGGTTTACTGTAGCAGAGGATATGGCTGGACTCCCCCTGACCTCCATCTACAGCCTATGTCTCTTTCTCTTCAGCTCCAGATCTGTGAGTTCATGTCCTCTGCTGAGAAAGCTACTGGCTCCCCAAGCTCAAGTGGTCCTTAACCTCCTCCATTGCCTTCCATCCTCAAACACTGGCATCCTCCTCCCTTTGGTATTCTAATGAACGGTCCGGCATTCAGCCAGTTGTTCAGGGCAGAAGATGTCATCCTTTGACCCTTGTCACCTTCACACTCCCCTGCTCAACTCAATCCTGTGGGTTCGACTTCCTGAACAAATCTAGAATCCATCCGTCTCCAGGCCCTCAGAGAGGATCACATCCCTGGTGAACTCCTTCCTGCCTCCAAACTTATTCCTCCCAATACCGTCTCTGCCTAGCCAGAAGACCTTCCTAAAATGTGCATCTGTTCACAACTCTCTCCTCTCCATACTCTGTGTGTCTGTCTTCACTGTCTGCAGGGTAAAGACTAAATGCTCTCTCATCTCAGAAGCCTCATCTCTCACTATCCCTCCCCTCCTCTCCTTTCTCTCCCACTTCAGACTTGTACCTGGGTCCATTCCCTGTGCCTGTACTGTCAACACAGTGACCCACCCACCCACTAACCATCCCACACTTCCACATGTACCTACTCCAAAGTGAGCTGCACTACAAATAGGAATTAGACACTCAATTTTGAATACTTGATCTGAAAGTTTTTCTT
Source organism: Dipodomys merriami (assembly GCF_024711535.1). NCBI lineage: Eukaryota > Metazoa > Chordata > Mammalia > Rodentia > Heteromyidae > Dipodomys > Dipodomys merriami. The sequence goes on from NW_027205492.1 coordinate 1,229,463, forward strand.
TTTAAATTGTAGTTATTTATTTTTTTGCCTATTGTGAAGTCTGAACTCTGGGCCTGACAGCTCTTCAGCTCAAGGCTAGCGCTCTACCACTTGAGCCACAGCACCACTTCTGGCCTTTTCTGCTTATGTGGTGCTAAGGAATCAAACCCAGGACCTCATGCATGCAAGGCAAGCACTCCACCATTGAGCCACCTTCCCAGCCCTGAAAGTTTTTAAAAATTAAAATATCTCACTTTTTATTAATTATATGTTTAAATTACATTTGGGTTAATATTAATCTTAGGTGAGTTAATTTCACCTTTCTTTTTTTTTTTTTGGTCAGTCATGGGGCCCGAACTCAGGGCCTGAGCTCTGTCCCTGAGCTCTTTCTGCTCAAGGCTAGCACTCTACCCCTTTGAGCTATAGCTTCACTTCTGGTTTTTGAGTAGTTAATGGAGATAAGAGTCTCACAGGGACTTTTCTGCCTGGGCTGGTGTCAAACCGTGATCCTCAGATCTCAGCCTCCTAAGTAGCTAGGATGACAGGCATGATCCACTGGTGCCTGGCTGCACAGATTTTTTTTAATGTGGCCACTAGAACATTTACAGTGATGTGTACTTCTCAGATTTGCGTCCCTTGGGATAGCGCTGCCCTAACCCACCAGAGAGGAGGAAGACCCTCACATTCAACCAATACCTTGGTATTGGCTGGGCTCAGGAAACCCAAACCATCAAAGAAGGAAAATCAGGTGACCCCCTAATTCCACCCCCCATTAGTTTTTGTCTTGGCACAGTTAAGAAGTAGCCAGCAGGGAGGCATCCATTCTTCAGGTTATGACAAGTGATAGCAGGAGAGACAGGGTCCGGCATGAAATCATCAGTGAATATAGGAGAAGACTAAGTGGGCATTGTTTGCTCGGGGTTGTGAGGGCAGGGGTAGCTCTCACAGGGACTGGGCAGGACCAAGGCAGGGTGATTACAGACACTGGGGTCAGGAGAGATTTCAAGAATGGCGTTTGTTGTGTTTGTGTTTTGTGGGGGTTTTTGTTCTTAGAATAAAATAAAGAAAGCCAGCTCAGAAATTCCTTCAGAGTACTTTTTCTAATCGCCACTATTCTTTCTAGAACTCTCCAGGCAACCATACTTTACAGAGCTTTAAATATTGTTTCCAGGGTTGTCATGTCTCTCAGTTACTATGAATGGTTCAGTAAAGGCCCACCACGCTCTGAGAGCCTTCTATGGTGGGATGGAAGGGAATCAAGGTGTGGAAGAAGAAAAAGAAAGCCTCGATGGGTGGAGACAAACAGAGTGGGGGCGGGGCTGGAGATGAGCAGGGTGCATATGCACGCATCTGGGAGCATAAAGAAGAGCACTAGACAGATGCTACCAGGTGATGAGAGGCTTGGGACTCACCATCAGACAGACTCTTGCTTTTCTATGCTACCCTGAAGGAAGATGACCTGGCTCTCATCCATCCACAGCCTCTTCTGCCTGAGCTGCCCTTCCTTTCCCCACTTGTCTTCAGGAATTGAATTCAGACATCACCTCCTCCAGGAAGCCGTCATGGATGCCTCAACCTGAGTAACATTTCCTTCCTCAACGTTCCCATCATGCCCATGGCTGACTCCATTCTTACAGAGCTGGTGGGCATTATGTTTGCAGGCCTTCTAATGAGCGAGTTTTTTCTAATTCCCCTATCATGGAAACAAACTGGAATGCTGATTGATAGAAGAGCCATTTTTACTAAAACTGCTGGGGAAAAAATGGCTTTTAATATCAGTTTTTAAGAAAGAAAAGTATGGCTCCTATAAACTGTTAAACTTCACTTTATTGACCATAAATCTGTATTTTGCTCAATGCAAAAGTTTTTCATCTTGTACAGAAAAATGCTGAAACAGCGACAACTGCGGAAAACAAGAAGTTTTCTCTTACGGACAATTTATATGAAAAAGTTATTGAATTTCTGGTTAGAGAGGCCAGGCCAGGCATCCCACGGCTCCCCCTCAAGGGCCCAGCCAGCAGTGCCAGACGCGACCCGTTGCTGATCAATGTCAAGAGAAAATTAACCAATTGTAAGTCTATTAAGTTGTGGGCACGAGGGATTTCAGCCCAGAGCAAAGACGTGCTTCTCCCCGGGGACCTTCGATGGAGGCTTTCTTTGCTGAAACACAGCCAGTCTTGCTTGCCAAAGAAAGGGCAGGGAAGAACAAGCTTTTCTGAGTATCTACTCACTCTTAGGTGCCTTGGTGCTTATTACATCATTTAATCCTTGCCACAATCCCAGGAAGGAAGTGTTCCCAGCTACATTTTTTTTTATAAATAAGCAAATGCAAATTTTGAGATATTAAGAAGTTAGTCGAAACTGCACAGCTTGGCAAACACTTGTCAATTTCCCTGAGCCTCAGTTTCCCCATCCAAACAATAAATAAAATGAAAGTGAATGTAGTAAGCCAACGATTGGTATCTAGCAATGCTCGGGGAATGTTTGCTTTCTTCTTGAAGTCAGAGAAGTACAGAATGGAGTTCTGGAACTAAACCTGGTTGCCCAGGTTTTGGCTCAGGCTTTGCCCTGCAGAAATTATCTCCTTATTTGGTCTTTCCAAAAACAGCCAGAAGGGCAAGTGAGATCTCTGGGCTACCTGAGTCTACCCAGGACAAAGAAACAATATTCTATACAAAGAAAGTCAGCAGCTCTAAATAGTGACCAATTCAACCAGGCCCTGGCAGGTTACCTGGAAGTACCATCTCCCAAATCTGCAAGTGTCAGTGTGCCATCAGAGCCAGCCATTGAGTTAAGGCATTCTCCTACACCAGAGTGAAAATATTCTTGATTGAGTTTACACAGCTTTTGAAATCAAACCAAAACTGGCAAGTATCTAGTCTAAGAACATACAGGCTCCATCTATTGAGTCAAGTCCTACTGATGAGTTGTTCCTGCCCAGAGTGATATGTCCAGAAGGATTCTGAGGTACATACAGTCTATACTCAAACTGAATGTAGCAATGAATTGGTAGGAAAACTTGGCATAAAGGTTTATGCAATCCCCTCAGTCATCTTAGCCACCAGTTCACCCCTTCTGTCTCCCCACACACACACACACCCCCAATCAATTTGCCAATGTGATATTTTTAACACAGAGACACGATCTCATTAATCCCACAACTCAATACCCATCAATTTACCATCACCTAAAGACATCTCCTCCCATTTAACACCCCAGCAGTAACGAGCTACCTTAATGTTCCCCCAAATACTCCATGATTTTTCACAGCATCACAATTTCTTCTTGCTCTACAGCTTCTCTCATGCTACCCAGAGAGCAAACTCTTACTCATGCTTCACAACCTACCTCTCAGAGTTCAACTCTTCAAAGCCTTCCTTTGTTCCCTAGTAGACTTAAATGGTCCTTCTCCCATTCCCCCATTGCTTTCCTTCACCAAGCCCTGTTATACCGTTGAACTGCAAGCCTCTAAAGAGAAAGAACCCAACATCTAGCATAGGGCAGAGCCAATAAATATTTGAGTGTGTAAATAAATTAGTGGATGAATAAATAAATTTCTCTTCCTGGTACTTATGCTTATTCATCAGCCTCTGAACCCAGCTTGACCTATCAGCTATGCACACACATCATTCTGTTGGTAAACATGTATGCAGGTGTTGCTAGTGCAAAGAGGGATGGATATAAACCAGTCTCTGCCTTGAAGTGCTTCTCATGTGGTAGGGAAGTCAGGTCATATATGGGAAGTAGTCCAATGCCTATGCAATTACAAAAGGAAAGTGATATGAAGACAATGAATAGCACCATGGTGGATGGAAGGGCTGGACTACCTTGCTGGAATTTTGGCAAAGATAAGTAGAATCAGACTTAGGGTAAAAAGAACTGGGCTGTAGAAACAAGAGAGAGGGATTCTATGCACACAGAAAAGATCTGCAAAGTGAGGAACTGTGTCTGGAGTTGAAAGGAAACTTCAGGGCCTAGAGTAGAACAACAGAAGAAATGAGGAGCTTAAACTAAGACTGGAGAGGGAGAAGCCCCATCAGGCCAGGTCTTATCAAGGCAGGAAGTTCAGATTTACGCTGAGGGTAATAGGGAGGCTTGGATTTGAGCGTGGGAATCACAATGACTGTTTAACTTCTGAAAGCCATTGCTCTGCTGTGTGGCTCATTTGAGAGACTGTTGCAGTCATCAAGGGAGAAGATGATACTGACTTGGCCATGGATAGTGTTGATGGATTTTGGAGGGAAAAGACACTAGAACATGGTAGAAGCTACACTCCTACCTGGTACTCCTTCACACTTGACCAGCACAAAAACCCCAATCCTTCCTCTCACAGCTCTGCCTCAGTTGCTCCTCTAGCCTTCTGACTTTGGTTGAGACCATTTGCTCCACCCCAGGAAAAGACACTGTGTCAAAAAGCATCCAACACACAGCCTGACAGGAAGAACATGGGGATGAAAGTCCCTTGGTAGTCTCCGATCCCGGCTGGACTTCACTGCTCAACAACTAGAGATGCTGCAATTCCAGGAAGCCCAGCAACCATGCTATAAACCAAGCAGAAGATGTCTTCCTTTCTAACCACAAATTCCAAGATATATGACACTGGAAAGGATGGACTTTTAAGAAGTGAGAGTGAAGAAAAAACAATGAATAGGCTGAAAGGAATTGATGAACGTTAGGTGTCCTTGCTTTTCTTTCAAGGGGCCAACCAAAGCTCTTTAAATCTAGTTTATAAATTGCAATAAAATTCATAGGTGCCTATTGTACCATTATGTCACAACTTGGACATAATATATAACCCTTTTTATGAATCAAATAGTATATTGAAAGATGGAGGAAAGATAGCTCTTGAGGAGGAAAAGTAGAATTGCTTCTACCTGCTCAATAGCTAATCTGCAAACAGTAGAAAAACTGGAGCAAAACTGTTGGGAGATAGCAGGCTACAGTGAAGATTTACAGCAGAATCTCTGGTTCACTTGTTCATGTGGTGGCCATTGCCTGATATGTGTTCTGTGCTGAGAGTCAGACCCAGAGTGCCTTGCACAGAACTCAGTCCTGAGGAGCAGGCAGAGCAGAAAACCATCATTAATGAGATCATACCTGTTCTAGGCCAGGAGGGATTAGAGAAAGGTTCTAGAATGGATGATTCAGACATGGATTTTATAGAAGTATCAAGGAGACAAAACAGGGGTGTTCTCCTGAGAGCCAACTATCTCCCCAACTCTTCTTTAGCGACATCAGTGGATCATGATTGATTTCTAAATGGAAGCCAAGTTCCCTGACCAGTTTTAAATACTTACAGTACCATTTTGTGACCATCTTTATGGTAGGAAGAAGAAATTTAACGTAAAGCTCTAAGTAATCAAGCATAAATATATATATGTTCTTCAATTATTAATAAATATATATAGCATGTATATATTGTTGGCACATTTACTTATGTATATATTTTTATAATTAAAAACCTGTTAGGACCAAGTGGGATAAAAGGTGGGAGAACACTCTGAAAAGTATAGGGTTCTGTCCCTGTAGAAGACAACAACAGCGTGAGACTCTGTCATCTGTCTCTGGTTTCCTGATAAGATTTAGGAAATCTGTGATCACCCTCCCTGGAAACCTGACAAAATCTGGTACCATCTCCATTTCCAATCCCATACTCAGTTGAACAGAAAATGGTCAATAAGTGTGGGTTTCCTCGCATGTAGAGCTATGGGATATGAAGCATTTGACACAAAAGCAAGCTGGGAAAGTCCCAAAGCAGACCAGGACAAGTTGTACACCATGGCTGCAAGGATGGAACAGATCCAGTAGTCTTCATCTGACCAAGATATAGGCCAGAGAAAACCTGGGATCTGTCCATGTGTCTACCCCAACTTACGGGGACCAGGCCTCAGATATTCTTCCTGTCACTGGATACCAAGACTGAACACAGTGCTCTCTCTTTCTACAGCTGCTGCTTCTCTGCCCATCCTCTCTCTTCTGCTCCTCCCAGGTCCAATGTTTTCCCCTCAGCCAGGGATGGATGGTGTGTAAGTGATTAGAATGAAGATGGATGACACACAAATGATTAGAATGACTGATACTTATCGAGAACACACTCTGTGTAGCATTTTATATAAATGCATTATTTCTTTTCATTCTCACACGATCCCCAGGAGATAGGTCCTGCTATCATTATTCCTCATTGTCCACCTGAGAAGATTAAGATTAGCCGGTTAAATAATTTGCTCATCTTCAACAAAGCTAGCAAGTGATAGAGCTGAACTTGAACCTCACTGAAAATTCATTCTACTGCAATGCTGTCCAAAGGAAATGGGTAAATTCAAAGAAAGGATAATATTCTCCAACCTGCTAGAACAATCAGGAAGGCTTCACAGAGAATACATCTAAGCTTTACCTTTTTAAAAAAATTATTAGCATATATATTAGTTGTACAAGGGATTGTCTATGTTATTTCCATACATACATCCTTGTACCTCAATTGAAGTCACCCACTCCATTTCTCTCCTTCCTTTCCCCTCCCCATTCTTAAAGCAGTGTCAACAGGTATCACTGTCCTGTTTTCATACATACACATCAAGTAGTCCCAACTGCATCCACCCTCATTTACTCACATCCTATTCACATTCTATTCCCATGGTGCTCTTCCCCAACACAGCCAGCTTTACTTTCCTGTGGTCCATTTTTTTTTCAGTGTATATGAACATGCAAAGAGATTTCACCATGAAAATCCATGAGTTTTAAGAGTGAGAAATTCTTCAGGTAGGGACAAGAGAGGGAGACAGAGGGCAATGACTCATGAAAGAATTTCCAAACTTCAGGTGATTTTCTAGTAAAAAGGTGTTAGCCACGGATGCCTCTGAGCAAGGCAGGTAGGTAGTAGGACCTGGAAGAGAGACAGAAGCCAGCCTATGAGTGCTGTGACACTCAGGTGCACCCGCCCGACCCTGGATGCAATGGGAGCCATTGAAGATTTTCAGGTATTTTAGGGGAAAAAGTGTTATGGTAGTCATGAATTTGGGGGTGATCTGAAGGTTAAAACTAGTATCTAAGGAAGAAGTGATGGAGAAATAGATTGAAAAAAAACCAGGCTCTAGAGTTGTATGAGAATTAACAAATTCAGGAGAAATATTATAATCCAGTGAGCCAGACTTTTCCTGGAGAGCGAGAGATTGTAAGAGACATAAGGTTGCAATGGAGATAAAGGATGAATAGTATCATTGGCTATGAGAGGAACAGAGAAAGAAAAGCAAACCTAATAGGGAAAAGTGACTTGAGCTGGAGGTATCTGTGAGATGGTATCTGTGAGCATGTAGAGATGGCCAATGGATACTAGGGGAACAAACTCAGGAGAGAGGGTGGAACTGAAAGTACCTCCCAAGTTAATGTCTCTGGGGACAGAGGAGCGACGCACCTGCATATCTCACGTACAAGTGTCCATCCCTGAAATAACTTGGACCCCAAGAAGTTGTTTCCACTATCATACTTTTCTCATCCTTTCGGGTATCAGGTGAAAATTGGAGTGATAAACTAACGCTGTAGTGACTTATTAAGAAATTTGAAAAAAATCCAAAATTCTAGAGGCAGTATCTGTGCTACCTTCACTTCCTCGCATCCTCACAAACATTTATAGTAATTTATTTATCTTTCTTTTTTTTTAATAATGAGTTTAGCTGGGTGCTGGTGGCTCACGCCTGTAATTTTAGCTACTCAGGAGGCTGAGATCTGAGGATCACGGTTCAAAGCCAGCCCAGGCAAGGAAAGTCCATGAGACTCTTATCTCCAATAAACCACTCAGAAAACTGGAAGTGGTGCTATGGCTTAAGTGATAGAGCACTTGCCTTGAGCTGAAGAGCTGAGGGACAGTGTCCAGGCCCAGAGTTCAAGCCCCACAACTGACAAAAAAAAAAAAGAGTTTATCAAAGGAGAGACTTCTCAGAAGAAGAGGTAAGAATGACAAAGAAATACATGAGGAAATACTCATTATTCCTGGTCATAAAGGAATCACAAATCAAAACAATTCTGAGATCCAACTCATCCCAGTTAAGATTGGCCAGCATTGTGAATTCGAACAACTAACATTCGAGGGGATGTAGAGGAAAAGGAAACCTATTGTGCTGTTGGTGGGAATCTAAGCCAGTACAACCACTCTGGACAGCAGTCTGGAAGTTCTTCAAAAAACTAAACATAGATCTTCCCCTAAGACTCAGCCATACCACTGCTAGGCATCTACCTAGAACACCACAAGTCAGGATACCATAAAGATACTTGTACCCATGTTCATTGCTGCACTATTCACAATAACCAAGTTATGGAAACCACCGAGATGCCAGATGAGTGGATCCAAAAAATGTACTATAAATATATATATATTTATATATACACACACAATGGAATTTTATATAGCCATTAGAAGGAATAATATTATGTCATTTGCAGGGAAGTAGACAGACCTAGAATAAACCATGTTAATTGAGGTAAGCCAAGCTCAGAGAGACAAATGACCATGTTTTCTTTCGTATGCAGAGCTAGATCTAAAATACTGGAACATAATAAATTATACAGGTCTCTAGACATTCACACACAGTGGGACCAAAGGATGACAGTCTTAGGAGAGGAACACAAAGGCACAATGCCTATATGCATCTGATCATATGAAATAATATTTATTGATATGAACTCCAGGAAATGAAAACAAGAGGTTTTTTTTTTCCTTTTTGCTGTTTTTGTTTTCTTTCCTTTTTATTCTGCTTGTTTTTTGTATGTCTTTAGGGTTATAAGGGGAGGCACAGAAATGGAGAGACAAAGAGTGAACAAATGCAGCAATAGTACTCACTGGACACTATGTTGACAATGAACTACACAACTGTCTTGGGGATGGGAGGAAAAACTGGAAGAGAACATGGAAGGGGTGGCATTGTCCAAGAAAAAAATATAGTCTTTAATTGACTTATGTAACTGTAACTCCTCTGTACATCATCTTCATAATAACAATAAAAATGAGTTTACATACATTTCAGCAATTATTATATGCAGGGAATCATCCCATGTACTTTACAGTGGAGAATTCCTTCAGTCCTTACAACTGTCACACCATCTATTTTCCCCACAGATAAGAACTTTAAGACTCTAAAAGATCACAACACGAATAAACTATTCAGGGATGTTTTGAACCCAGATCTCCCAAACCCCACAGCTGTATCCATGATGTCTTGGTTCCCAAATATCCTGTGGATCTGTGACAACATTACTCAATGAAATGAGGCAAATATTTTCAACCCTTTGTAGGCTAAATTATGCCTTTCCTATATGTTGGAGGTGCAAAAATGATTCTGTCCCAAGAAAGTTGTTTGCTTTCTTCTTATTTTGTTCTTAGTTGACATGCTTATGTTGGTTGTCAAAATAGTCTTCTCATATTTGAGGGTTCATGATATTGAAAATATTGGAAATGACTCTGGAAGGGTGCTCATGTTGAAACCTTGCTACTTCTAAAGGCGGGGACAGTGGTCAGCCTGCCTATCACAGTGAGTGCACAGGAAGGAAGCAGCAGAGCCAGGGGCTTGGCTCTGGCTCACTCCTGGCCTCTCCCCAGGACCCCCTCACACCTGCCATTCTAGGGCTCCACCGAGAATGAATAAGTGAAAGTTTTTCACAGGTACTCAAAGCTTGTTCTGAAGTCCTAACTGAGAGACACAAAAGTTCATCCCCCGAAAATCATCTGGTAATCTCCATTCCTGACTGTTAAGACAGGATGGAGAGAATTAAGAGGGGCAATATTAATAGTGGAATCTGATGAGAGACCTTTTATATCCTCACTTCCCTAGACAGAGCCCAAGGGAGGAGAGGTTTTTCTCTAGAATCTTTGAGGTCCACAGACAGGACTATTTTGGGATACTGGGACTGAAGCCTCCTTTTTTCCTTCCTCAGCCCGTCAGACAGGAGCCCACGGTGCTCTGATTTCCTCTCTGTCTGGCTGTGGCTTTCTCTGCTTGGAAGGAGGCTCTCCTCCTTCCTTCCTTCTCTTGAGAAAAGATTCTGCAACTGTGAAATCAAAATACCAAGACCTACTGTGCATCAGATATCATAGTACACAATTTCAAGCAGGCCATTTCATTCTATCTTTTAAGTTTGCTTTTATTTCATTTCTGATTTTAAAAACAATATAGGTATACTTAAGGTTTCATAAATGTTATGGTTAAATATGCATTACTGGGCACTGATGATTCACACCTGTCATCCTAGCTATTCAGATCTGAAGATCACAGTTTGAAGCAGAAAAGTCTATGAGACTCCAATTAATCAGCAAAAAGCCAAAAGTAGAGGTGTGGCTCAAATGGTAGAGGCCATCCTGAGTGAAAAAGCCAAGCAGAGCCCCAGCTCTGAGTTCAAGCCCAGGTCGTGGCCTACACACAAAAAATAATTATTATTCATTCCTTAAGATGTATTAATAACTTAATAGCTTATATACAAGTAGAATTACAAAATTGCTTTGCAACTTGGTTTTTAGGAGAGCCTTTGCATGTTAAGGTATATACACCTGAGAATAAGGTTTTATAAACCAATTTGGAGGAGCGAAAATGAGAATGATGGAGGGTAAGCAACTTGCTCTAAGTCCAGAGAGCTGGGTAGGAGGCAAAACTTAAATTCCATTCATTTTGCTGCATCTCAGGTTCCAAGATAATGAATCGCAGTGGGAAGAAGATTCATACTCCGACTCAGGATGCAAAGATCACTCCAACTAGAGATGGTGTCATGTGGTAGAGAGTAGCGCGATGCTAATGTCAGGATTAGCGTATCTTGCTGACTTACACAGGTGTACAACATCAGACAGCTGAACATGTCTGCTCCAAAGGGCTCTAGCAGATAAGCATCTACAGGGTGAGGCAATCAGAACTTCTAGAAACAGCCCCCAAGATCTCTAGACTAGTAAGCATGACACATCACTTGTTGTACCATGTCTTACAGCATTGTTGATTTTAAGAGGGAAAACAGGATTTTCCTCCAGCTGGGGGTAAAAGAGGAAGTCAAAGTTTAATATGTTGCTGGTTTGAAAGTGAAATAGACCATGGGAAAAAGAATGCAGGAGTCTTACAAGCCGAAAGCTGACAGCTGTTAAGTACATAGGAAGTTTAGGCTGATAGCAAGAAGGAACTGGCAACCACCTTAATGAGCTTGAAAACAAGATTCTTCCTCAGAGCTTCCAGATTCTCATCCAGCCCAAACCAGTCCACCCAACATTTGATTTCAACATTATGATGTCCTGAGCAGACCCCAGCCAAGTTCACCTGGACTTCTAACCTAGAGATTAGTGAACTGATAATAAATAGATGTTGGGATGCTGTTTTAAGTCATTCAATCTATGGTTGTTTGCTAAGCATTAATTGATAACAAATATAGGGGACTTCCTGCTTTCCCCATCCACCATCTATGCTACTACATTATCAGAAAAGTTTATGAAGCTTGAAGAGCAGATTCAAATGTTCTAAGTGGAATCTTCCATTCTCCAAGAGCAAATACCTTGACAACAATTCAAATTGCACCTTGCTATTAGACACAGTCTTTTCCTTCAGTGTATAGCCCTTCAATTTTGTTCTTTACTTTCCCAATTCAAATCACACTCAATCTCTGGAAGTCAAATGCTCTGTCCTGGCCAGCACAGTGCTCAGATTGTAAAACCTACATGCTGGGTACCAGTGGCCCACGTCTGTAATCCTCACTAGTCAGGAAGCTGAGGTCTAAGGCTCATGATTTGAAGCCAGCCAGGGCAGAAAAGTCCCATGAGACTCTTATTTCCAATTAACTGCACAAAATAAACAGAAGTAGAGCTGTGGCTCAAAATGGTAGAGCACTAACCCTGAGCAAAAGAGCTCAGGGACAGCTCCCAGACCCTGAGTTCAAAGCCCACCACTGACAAACAAAGGAACAAGAGAAAAAAAAATCTACCTCTCTTCTCCCTAACTCCAAACTCCTCAGCTTTCCATTTGTTCCCAGAATATAATATAGAGATAGTGAGTGTAATGTTCAAACAATGGAATAAACACTTATACAAACAAAAATGGCTTAGTTGCTTGAACTAGACTTGAAGCACTACAAGACAGGTCATAAGCATGTGCATTAGCTCAGGTATAGGATTCTGCCAGCCAGCCATCCTGGGGGTGACAGACTCTGTGAAATTGGGGGTACACATTGTACTATGGAAGCTGAGAACCCCTGCTGGGGTGTGAGACCTGTGTCCGACCTGTGCTGGGTCCCACCTGGAACCCTGACTCTTCTTCCTTCACTGATTCTTCTCCAGGTCTGTGGTGGCCATCTGTGTCAGAATGTTCACAACTCGGTCACCTCTGGTTATGCAATATACTCATCCATTACACCATCCATAGCTCTAGGCACTGGGCTTCTCCATTTGCAAAAGCACAGCTCTATTTGCTGGAACTTGAGAAATTTCTCCTGCTTTCAAGGTTAGATCACTTTCCTAGGGTGAGGGCCAAACATCCTATAGTGGTTGGCTTCAATAACAGAAATGTACTTTCCCTCCCTTGTGGGGGCTAGAAATCCCAGCTCAAGGCATGAGCAAGTTTGGTTCCTTCTGAGGCCTCTCTCCCTCACTTCAGGCGGCTGCTTTCTCCTTACTTCTTCCCAGTGTCTCCCCGACACATATGTCTCCGTGGCCAGATATCTTTCTTGAAGAGTATGAGTTACATTGGACTAGCGCCCACCCTGATGGCTTCGTGTTCAATGTAATTACTTGTCTCCAAATGCGATCATATCCTGAGGAACTAGCAGTTAGAACTTCATCTGATGACTCTGAGGGCAGGGGACCCAAATCAGCTCTGTAAAGCTCTTTAAGCCACCTGTCCTTGGGAGTGAGCTGTGTTTCCCAGTGCTGTGGCCTTCTCTTAACCTGTTGTCTGTGGCCACCTCTCTGTGTAACCCCTCCCCAACCCCGACTCCCAATCCAGGAAATAAAGGAAATCTCTAGGTTAGGCTGTTAGCCTAGACCAGAAGACATCAAATTCCAGGCTCTGTACTCATCCAACTTTGTGATCCTTTTTGGATCTTCCTAATATTACAACATCCCAGTCAAAGCCACCCATTCAACCTTCATGGATATGCATATGCCCTATACACGGCTGTTCTCTTAAGCAGAGTCATGAATCCCAGGAAGCACATATGGCAGAGAGAGAAAAAAAAAAGACAGCATCAGGAATGGGCTCAAGGATCCTGACCACATCTGTCAGCTAATGACTGATGGTGTCACTTCTGCCAGCAGCAAGATGACCTGGTCCCCAGGCAAAAGCCTACAGACTGATCACACTTGCCTGACCCACATAGGGGTGAGTACTGTACAGATAGAGAGCTGAAAGTAGGCTCAAATCTTATGCCTCCAGACCGAACACAGAGGGTAGAAGGAAAGGAAGGAGAAAGAAAGTAAGGGTCCTGTGAGACAGGACTCTTCCCACAAGACAGACTCGGGGGAGCTGAGGAATTAACCCAAGTCACAGGTGTGGATGTGGATGGAGTCCCGACTCAAATCCACACCTATCTGCCTTCAAACTTTGTTCTCTTTATAGCCTCTGTGTCCCCAGGCAGAGCTTGCATGGAAGTCAGTGGCCTCCAAATAAACATTGGTTTTGCAATCTGAAAACCAGACAAATCTGACAAGCAATGTTCAGAAAACTCACGATGTTTTCCTCTATTTTCTAGCATCTTCTCTGACTCATCCCAACCCAGTCAGTCCAAGTCTCCTCTAAGACAAAAAAGCTATAAGATTGGCTCATGCTCTGACTAGAGGCAAGAAAAAAAAATGGTTCACGAGCAAAGACGTGAGCAGAGGCTGTCTATATGGTCCTCAGTTCCTGCTCATCCACATCGTAGTTGGAGGTGCGGGGTGGCATTTCAAAACTGCTGTTCTGAGCATCTTACTCTTCTGTATTGTCATGCAGAATGAAATCCAAACTCTGTCAAGGTCCCATCCCAAGACCCAACCTTCCCTCTGCTTGTGCGCTTTCTCTCTCTCTCTCTCTCCCTCCCTCCCTCCTTCCCTCTCTCCCTCCCTTCCCCCCCACACAACTAAAAGCAGGCACCATGGCCTCCCTACACTGTTCCTAACAGAAAGAAGGTACTCAGCATCATCCAGTGAAGAAATGAATGAATGAATGAATGAATGAATGATATACAAGAGAGTAATGTAGATATTCTTGGCTTTACAGTTCTCTCCAGGCGATGACTTGGGATTGAGAGTCCTATCATCCACGTCTCTGGCTTTCCTAAACTCTGGGAATCTCCTCTGTCCAGGCAGGAGATGAAGAAGGAGAGGACGGAGCATTCTGTGTGAGGTTGTGGGGAATGGAAGCAATGGTTCGCAGCAGACTCTGCATGGCTACCTAACTGCATGGCCTCCGAGATAAAGGGCATGGGGCTGCATGGACACACAAGAGACTCTGAAAAGACCCTGAACTTTTCTAGCTACATCAAACTCTTACTTACTTTAAAAAAAAAAAAAGACCCCACTCAGAGCACTCCACCATGGAGAGTTCTCCTTTTCTCTGTATTTTTTCCTTATGTTCTAGTAGCCTACCTTTCAACAGCCTGACTCTGTCTCTCTGTGTCTGTCTGTCTGTCTGTCTGTCTGTCTGTCTCTCTCTCTCTCTCTCTCTCTCTCTCTCTCTCTCTCTCACACACACACACACACACACACACACACACACACACACACACAAGGATTCCCAACTGTGTAAAAACAAGATAAGGGTAGGGAAAGGGCCATAGCATCATTTCTCTGGGTATCAGGGCATGTGCCCCCCTGCCTCTTCCCTATATATACCGTGTTCCCCTCCCCCCTCCTCAGTGCAGCTCTTAATCCATTCAAGCTGCCAAGCCAAAAACCCATAAGCTGGATAGCTTAGAAACAATGGGATTTGATTTCTCACAGTCCTGGAAGCTGGGAAGTCCAGGATCAAGATACCAGATACCAGCAAACCTGGTATCTGGCGAGGAGCTGCTTCCTCCTCAGATGGTCCCTCCTTGCTATGATTTCAACATGGTAGAAGGGGCAGGGCAGCTCTCTGGGGCCTCTTTCATGAGGGTGCTAATTCCATTAGCAAGGTCTCTGCCCTGGTGGCCTGATCATCTCCCAAAGGCCCTCCTACCTTCACCCTGGGGAGAAGGTGCTAAAGATTTTTAGCTTTTGAATTGTACACAAATGGCCAGATGCCAGCAGCAGCCAAGAAGAGGGCTGGCTAGCCACATAGGTGAGTGGGGGGGGTCCTTTATAGCATCCCTCACCCCCTGGCCCAGATATATCTAGACCCCCTCACCATCACAGCACAGACAGGGTTTTAGATAAGAATATCCATTTCCTCTCTAGAAACCCAGGAGTTCGGCGGACACCCTGCCCACATGTCCTGACAGCCAGTCAGTCAGGGGGAACAGAGGGGCTGAAATTTCACTTTCTCTGAAACAGCAGATTCAGCAATTGTGGCTGCTACAGGAGACACAGATCTGCCCCGGCTTAATTTCTTTCAGCCTCTATCACCATACACAAAGCAAGAGCCATTATGCCCTGTCCGGCAGCCAAGGACTCACCTCGTCTGCCATTGGTGAAATGATACCTCAGTCTCCAGGGTCACCAGACAGTTTCTTCTACCCAACGAGGCTGGGTTCCTATACCTGCCTTGGGAAAACTGCTCCCATCCAAAGAGAGCCCAAGCTTCGTTAGCATCTGGGGCTCTTGGAGAATCAAGTCTCTTCTCGAATCTAAGCCAGGTCTGGGCCCACTAGGGAAGGCATAATTCCATTAGTAAGGTCTCTGCTCTCCTGGCCTGATCATCTCCCAAAGGCTCCCAGAGATGGGAAGGGGAGCCTCTTCTAGGAGCCCCTGGAACAGTTACACAGAGCTGAGAGGGCATGGCTGCTCTGGGAAGGGAGAAAGAGCCAATATCCAAATTTGGGATTCTTGTGCCAATGTTTAAAATGCAAGGCTCCTACCAGACTCTCCCATGTAGACCAAGATGGACAGGAAATCAAGGAAGAGGCAGGACTCAGGTACTACGGCTTCCCTCCTCCATAGCTGATCTTTTGCCCTAGAGTTCCATCTCAACCTGGGGCCAGGCTCAGAATAGTTCGAACAGGTGGTGTCAACTCACCTTTACTCCTGTCCCCTCCTTACTCCAGTAATCCCACTACTGTCCCACCCCTACAACCTTCAAAGTTCCCCTCAGGCTGGGTGCTGGTGGCTCACACCTGTAATCCCAGCTCCGCAGGCTGAGATCTAAGGATAACGGTTCAAAGTCTGTAAGACTCAACTATAAGACTCAACTACAAAAAAATAAAAATAAAAATACAGGGGCTGGGAAGGTGGCTCAGTGGTAGAGTGCTTGCCTTGCATGCCTGAGGCCCTGGGTTCGATTCCTCAGCACCACATAAGAAAAAAGAAAAAAAGCCGGAAGTAGCGCTGTGGCTCAAGTGGTAGAGCACTAGCCTTGAGCTGAAGAGCTGAGGGACAGCACCCAGGCCCAGAGTTCAGGCCCCACGACCGGACCAAAAATTAAAAATAAAAATAAAATAAAAATACAATAAAAATACAATAAAAAGAGTTGAAAGGTGGAGCTGTGGCTCATGTGGTAGAGCAAAAGAACATCCTAGATCTTTTTCTTTCTTCATGCCTTTGACAAAGCCTCCACAGCAGCCTCATGCTCAGCTCTGGGAGCACCTGCTCTCTGCCCTCTGCCCTCTGCAAAGTCATAACCTCAAGAGAAAGGTGATCAGGACAAAAATTATGAGTCGCTGATGGGCGAGTGTTAAACATTTGCCTAGCACCTGCTCCCTAGAGAGCCTCGCCCTACAATACACAGTTTCTAATTCTTCTCCAAGTTTACCTAGGAAACCACTGAGAACAAAAACCCAGCTCCAAAATCCTGGTGGAGTTCTTATGGCAGGTGCCACAAGCGTACATGTTTCAAATGCTTTGGAGTCTGTAACAGGTGTTAGGGCCACCCATGTGTCTATAAATCTCAGGGTTCCTTACCACTCTCTCTGAGTGCTTCTTCTGATCTCAGGAGCCTGACTACACCACTGCCCAGAGCAGCTATTGCCAAGTCATGTATGAGGCTGGTGGCTAAGCAGCCCTGCTTCTCTCTCTTTCTCTCATATTGATGGTGGGCAACTCGTAGTGATGTCATGTAATCGCTCAGTGGTCTTCACCAGAATCATGCCCCAGTTGACCAAAACAACCTCCTGCTTATTAACCCAACACCTGTGTTGCCCTCTTTCTCTCCTTTTCCTCTCTTACAACTCCTGACCAGTGATTCCTAAGTAAACCATTTTCATTGTGCCATTTCAAAGACTACTTTGGGAGGAATTCTACCCAAAGCAGCATTCAAAACCTTCCCCACACTGTGGTCTCTACCCACAAGCCCCTGTGCCTCTAAGTTCTCCTCTTTAGCTACACCAAGGCACTGCACGCATGTGCGCATGTGCACGCACGCACACACACACACACACACACACACACACACACACACACACACACACACACTTTCCCCGAGGTATGGCATCTACTGTCCTCTACTGAGATCTGAGGTTTACAGTTCAAAGCCAGGCTGGGAAAGAAAGTCTGGGAGAGTATTATCTCCAATTAATCACAGAAAAGGCTGGAAGTGGCACTGTGGCTCAAGTGGTAGAATGCTATCCTTGAGCAAAAGGAGTTCAGGGACAGTGCCCAGGCCCAGAATTCAAGCCCCAGGAGAAGAAAGATGAAGAGAAAGAAAGAAAGAAAGAAAGAAAGAAAGAAAGAAAGAAAGAAAGAAAGAAAGAAAGAAAGAAAGAAAGAAAGAAAGAAAGAAAGAAAGAAAGAAAGAAAGAAAGAGAAAGAAAGAAAGACAGGAAGGAAGGAAGGAAGGAAGGAAGGAAGGAAGGAAGGAAGGAAGGAAGGAAGGAAGGAAGGAAGGAAAAAGAGGGAAAGGGAGAAAGGGAGAAAAAGGAAAAGAGAAAGAGAGAGGGAAAGAGAGGGAGGGAGGGAATGAAGGAAGGAAGGAGGGAGGGAGGGAAAGAAAGGAAAGGAAAGGAGGGAAGGAAGGAAGGAGAGAGAAAGAGAGAGAAAGAACTGAAAGAGAGAAAGAATGAATGAATGAGATAGAAAGAGAAATAATGAATGAATGAGACAGAAAGAGAGAGAGAAAAGGAGAAAGAGAGAAAGGGAAAGAGAGGGAAAGAGAGGGAGGGAGGGAATGAAGGAAGGAAGAAGGGAGGGAGGGAAAGAAAGGAAAGGAAGGAAGAAAGGAAGGAGAGAGAAAGAAAAAGAGAAAGAACTGAAAGAGAGAAAGAATGAATGAATGAGACAGAGAGAAAGAAAGAAAAAAGAAGGAAGGAAGGAAAGAGAAAGAAAGAAAGAAAGAAAGAAAGAAAGAAAGAAAGAAAGAAAGAAAGAAAGAAAGAAAGAAAGAAAGAAAGAAAGAAAAAGAGAAAGAAGAAAGGAAAGGAGCGGAGAATGAGAAGTCATGGGCCACTCAGCCTAAAATGATTGGCTCTTGGGAAGAAAAAAAATTTTTTTTTTTAATTTTGCCTCTTTAGAAGCCAACTTCTCTGTTCTATTTTGAAGCCTCCATAAAAAGCTTGGGGTTATTTGTGGATATTGACCATGTTGTGGTCACCAAACAGGGCAGCTCTTAGAATCTTACCATGGAGATTTTAACTCAGAAATAGAGGCTCCATGTGAGCTCTCCCCTCATCCCCAAAAGACTCAGCCATCCAATTGCCAAGCCACCCCCAGCTGAGGGGGAGGAAGGGTAGCATGTATCCAGGGCCCCATGCCCACCCTCCTCAATCCAGAGCTGGTGAGACTCCCATCCCAGCACCCCCAGGGTCCCAGCCGTCTCCCACCTCGCCCGGAGTCTGACAAGCTGCCCTAATGGATTGACCATGGCCTTTGCTGGAGGGGCTAAATATAAAACTTTCCTGTGCTCCTCTTGTCAAAGTTAAAAGCTTTTCATGTCTGTGTTAATGTTTTTTTCTGTCTGCTGGCTCCAGTGACAGATGGGGCATCTTGTGCTGAGTAACCAGAGAGTGAGTGGCTGGCAGGAGCTGGGGAGGTAGAGGCAATTTATCTCCGAGAGTTTAAGCAGGCTGACATGGCTGGGAACAGGAGGAGAGTGAGGCTGTCACCTGATTACTAATTCCAAGATTTTTCCTCCAAGAGGGAGAAGGAGTGAGTGAGGATGAAGGGTACAAAAAGCTAATCAATAAACAGGTTAGCGTCCACGTCATTACTAACTCTCTGCCTGTCAGCACCCCATTGAAGCAATCGCTCGAGGAGACCTCGGATTTAATGGTCAGTGAATAGATTTACTGTAAATGTTATCAGAGGGAGGGGCGGGGCAGAGGGCAAGAGCAGGCCTTCATTGACAAATCATTGCACTGCTCCATTTCTGAATGTGCATAAATAACCCAGAGCTGAAGTCCTGGGTGGCATTTCCTTCCACAGATTTAAATACTGCGACCCTCCTTTTCCTGCATCCTTCATTTTCAGACATTTGCTAACAGCCAGGTTGCCCCTAAATCCTTCCAAGGGCCTGTGAACAGCACCTCTGAGAAAGGATATCAGAGGGGTTTGTACCAGGAGCCAGTCAGGGGCCCAGATCCCAGAGGGGTGGCTAGAAGTTTGCATGTACCAAGTGAGATGTGTCTGGAAAGGAAGTCCTAAAGGAAGCATTCACTGGGCTTACCTTATGTATGTATGTATGTATGTATGTATGGTGCAGTATTGAGGCTTGAATTCAGGGCCTGCACACTGTCCCTTAAGTTTTCCACTCAAGGCTGGTATTGTACCACTTGAGTCACAGCTCCACATCTAGCTTTTTGATAGCCAACTGAAGATAAAAGTCTCACAAACTTTGAACCATTATCCCTAGACCTAAGCTTCCTGAGTAGCTAGGATTACGGGCATAAACTACCAGTATCCAATTGGTTTTGTATTTACTTACTTATTTATCTATCTATTCATCTATCTATATCTATCTACCTACCTAGTGCTGGTACTAGGGCTTGAACTCAGGACCTGGGCACTATCCCTTAAGTTTTCTCACTCAAGGCTGATGCTCTACCACTTGAGCCACAGCTTTACCTCTGGCTTTTTTGTAGTTAATCAGAGATAAGAAGTCTACAGACTCCTTATCTGGTTTTGAACCACAATCCTCAGATCTCAGGCCTGAGACCAGGCCGACCTACCACCCACCCCAAACCTCCACATCTTCCAAAGTAGCTAGAATTACAGGCATGAACCACCACCAGGGCCCAGCTCTGGGCTTATCTTCCTGGTGTCACTCACCATGGCTCTCCACCTCGGATCCTAACCTGCTGTGTTCACTATCAATAAATGCTGACAAGGCCTCCTCACCAGAATGGAGGCTCCTGCCAATGGAGGCTACGCTCAAGGCAAGAACTATGGCAGAGCAACTCTCCAGGAAAAAGTATAGACAGTAGCCAAAGAGCACAAGAATAAGCTGTTTTTTCACAAGCAGGGCCACTGGGTACAGTGAGTCAGGTTGTACACTACAGAAAGCCTAGAAATATCACTCACAACCCGATCAGTGTGAATGGCATATTTGGGAATTGTGCAACGTGAGACCTCCGGCAGTCACATGCAATGGTTTCCCCACCCAGAGGCGTGGCTAGATGAGCGATGGGGAGAAGCAGCTGCCACAGAAGTGAACACTTAAGAACCTTTCTGTAGGGCTGGGAAGGTGGCTCAGTGGTAGAGTGCTTGCCTTGCATGCATGAGGCCCTGGGTTCCATTCCTCAGCACCACATAAGCAAAAAGAAAAAAGCCGGAGGTGGTGCTGTGGCTCAAGTGGTAGAGCGCTAGCCTTGAGCTGTCTGTATTCAAATGTTTTTTTTTTCTTTCTAACACATTTATAAGATTATTTCTTCATTGTTTGTATGTCCCTCACCCACAGTATAACCCCCACTTTCACTGTATTTGATGTTGGTATAATTTGTGGAGGGGAAGGGGAAAAACAAATCATTTAAATAGGGATACAAGTGGACCCATTGCAACAATGAGATGTACAAGTCATTATGTTGAAAACGGACTTTACAACTTTGGGGGGGGAGGGGGGCTGGGGGAGTAAGGGGAGGATGGGAAGGGGAAACAAAGGAGGAGGCTACAATGCTTGATAAGAAATGTACTCATTATCCTGCCCATGTAATTGTAATCCCTCTGTACAGTATTTTCACAATTAAAAAAAAAAGAACCTTTCCAGAAAATTCCTACTGAAATCATGGGGGCTGACAAGAAGTCAAGCATGGGTTGTCTAAACAGATGGAAAGTTTTTTAGTCACCCACCATCACCCCACCCCCAGGTCTCAGACCTTTGAGGACTCAAAGTTTTCACTAGCCCTTGAATAAGAAATGCCAACAGGAACCTCCAGAGACACAGATTTTTCCTTCACTGGACTGGCCACATTTTTTTTTTCAAATCAAGCATGCAAACTCAAGGTCTGGCAAAAGATTTCTATTCTATTGATGGGGTTGGGGGAAAAAAAAAGCTTACATGCAAAAATATTCTGGTCCTCCCACACACTGAGATTACTCCTGAGGGCAGAGGCAGAAGACTTACCATCTGTACTCTAGATGAGTCCAAGGAGCAGGTAAGCTCTAGATACCCTCTCTCCTCACCTTAGACTGGAAGGAGATAAGCTGTGTGGTAACTGAGCTTTTCCCAAGGCGAATCTCTAATAATAATTTTTTTTAAAAAGACTTGGAAGGAGGGCTTTTAATTGGAAGGTGAAGCCAGAAAGGAAACTTGAGGAAAGAAAGCCAGCCAATGGCACATCCTGAGCAAGCACTGGTGGTGGGCGATGGGGTGTCGTCCCTCTGGAGATTTCTAAAACCATGTGAACATTTCTCAGCATCATTCCCCCCCTCTCCAAAACAAAAATTGGAGGGTTGTCCAAGGCATTACCCCCAGTTTGGAGTGGCACCTGTTGAAAGAAGCCGAGCCCGTTGGGGTCGGCCCAGTGAGAGTCCTGTATGTAGAAAGACAGGAGCTAGGAGCTTCAGAGTCAATGAAAGGCACTCAGTAGCAGGTAGAGCGTGGAAGGGACACAGACACCTTGGAGTGAGACACTGGCAATATCTTCTAGGACCAAGTTTAGCATCTTCCAGGCCTACAGACCTCCTGCCCCATCTCTCCACTGTCAAGCCCTGGGTGCTTCAGAGAACCACTGATCTGGGGATCAGCTGCCATCCTCCCTGGAAGGAAGCACGTAACCCTGGATCCAGCTGAAGATTACCTCTGTGGAGATTCCCCAGTGGCCTCACGGTTTCTGTGGATGTCTCTCACTTTCCCCTGTCTGTTTAACCTCCCTAAACAGGGAGCCAGGGTTTGAAATACCTAGGGTGGATTCTGTACTTCAATTGGTCCCTGTCTAAACCCCTAACCCTGCCCTATCTGTCCCAGCCCTCTCCTGCCTCCTGTGTTCTCTTCAGCAAGGTCTTACTAATTTCTCTCACTTATTAACAGGACCAGGACTTTCCTCTGTTTTGCTCCCTGTTCTGTCCCCTAGAGCTTTAAACAGTACCCTGTGCACAGAAGGTGTTCACAATGTACTTGTCACAGAGCCAAATATAAAGTTTGCCAGACCCAAAGCAGGGTCAGGAGCCTCTACACAAGGCCCAGGTGCAGGTCTACTGTCCAGCCCAGCCACTCTCTGACCCCAGCCTGGATCCCACACCCAACACCAGACATTCATCAACAGGCTCCAGCTGATGTGTTTGCCCAACAAGGCTGGCTGTGTAGCCATAAACTGGTTACTCATAGAGTAGGAGGAATACAGAGGGGGACTTGCAAGAGGTACTAGTGACCTTTAGGATCCTGCCCCCAAAGGAGCACAGAAAGTCAAAGCAAAGCCAGATAGGCAAGGCTCTAGCCTGAGGGACTGGGCATGATCCTAGGTGAGAACAAATCTGCAATGGCTCAAATGTATAAGACATCTGAAACTCACAGGCAGAACCTCTACTCCAAGGTGACAGAAGTAAGGGGTGGAGCCTTTGGAACAGGGAGTAGGCCTCAAGCTCAGGAATGGCATCGGTGTTCTTACAAAGACACCTCAACACACTTCAGCCCTTCCATTTCCTCTGTCATGGGAGAACAGAAGCAGGCATATGTCTGACACCAAGTCTGTCCCTGTCAGCACCTTGACCTTGGACTTCCCAGCCTCAGAACTGAGGCAATTACTTCTGATTTTTATGAACTACCCAGTCAGGCATTTTGTTATAACAGCAGGAAGACATATGTACCTACACACATGTGAACATACACATGCATAGTTACCTGTGTGTGCACATATGCACACAGGTGTACAGACAGTACATGTGTGGATGTGCACATCTACACATGTCTGCATGTGTCCACTGTGTACATGTGTGTGTGCCTATGTGTACATGCACATGCCTGCCTGCACATGTGCGCACATACATGTAGAAACCCAGCAGGCTCTT
This sequence comes from Dipodomys merriami, assembly GCF_024711535.1. Classification (NCBI taxonomy): domain Eukaryota; kingdom Metazoa; phylum Chordata; class Mammalia; order Rodentia; family Heteromyidae; genus Dipodomys; species Dipodomys merriami. The sequence continues at coordinate 1,252,936 of NW_027205492.1, forward strand.
TTCTCTCTATGCTCCCTGCAATTGAGTTCTCCCTACACATGGTTTCCAACCCTGCCTGTAAAGACAGCCTGCCTTTCTCTGCTCTCAGAGAGCAGGTCTCTCCAATGCTCACCTAAGTGGCAATCTCAAAGCTTCACTTTGTCAGTCTGCTGACCTCTGTGCCCTAGGGGTCAGTCCATGCTCAGCCCAGAGGCCTGACCAGGCATCATCCACCCAGAGAGGATGCAGGAAAAAAGCACTCAAGTCCCTGTGCAGGCTGGTGACACTGAGAGCTTTAAGGCAGGTAAGAATGCCTCTTCCTCCTCAGATGTAGCCATGGCCCTCTCTGAGGACTGATGGAGGCCCTGTGCCGTGTGCAGTGTGTCTGTGTGCTTATGTATTCAAGGGATATAGGTAGGTGTGGGGTGTGTGTGTGTGTTGTTTGTGTGATATGTTTGTGCATCTTGGTGTGTTTTGGTGTCTGTGGCATATGTGGTGGATGTATCTGTATGAGGAATGTTTGAGGTATGTCTGGCTTTGTGTGTGTGTGTTTGTGGAATGTATGTGCCATGTTTTGATGTGTGTATTCTGTGTTATGTGTGTGTGTTCAGTGTACATCTTTCTGTGGCAGGTGTGATGTGTGTGGCATGGTGTGTGTGCCTGTAACTCATAAAGAAAACCACAAGATAGATTCCACCAAGAAAGTCCACCTGGCTGAGGAAAAAACTGGAACACAAAGCTCCCCGCCCACCCCCCAAAATTGTTCAGAGAGAATTGACGCAGCCCAGGCTATACGCTGCTGGCTGAAGGCCCCAAACTCAGGCTAGAGGATGTACATTCCAAAGAAGGGGGAGGAGCTTGCAGACGAGATGGGCAGGGGCCCCTGAAAGGTAGCAGAAAGTCCCACAGGGAAACTGCCCCAGGAGGAGGTAAGCCCCTCACCCTGGTGTGGTACCACATCAGAGACTTTTTCAAGGCTTTTCTCTGGACATGGCACAGAGTTGTACTTGGTTGACCACCATGACCCCTTCACAGCTCCTCTAGAGGAGGAGCCTTTGCAGGACAGGAAATGGACAGACACACACAGACAGACAGACAGACACACACACAGACAGACAGACAGACAGACAGACACACACACACACACACACACACACACACACACACACACCCCTCCCCAGTGGGGAAGGGAGGCCTGCCCAGCGCCCTCTGCTGGCTCCTGGGACAGAACAGCCCTTAGAGAGACTGAGGGAAGAGGCTCATTTCAGTGTTGGGAAGTCAGGGAAAAGTCTGACACTTGGATATAACTTGGATGGGAAGGGAAGATCCTTAAGACCCAATGACTTAGTGGGTGTAGAGACACAAACAGCGGCCTCCACCACTGGGTGGGTGTGCCTGAAGTGTCAGGCAAGGTGACCTCCCTCAGCTGGCATTGAGCTCCTAGGGCCCCATAATCCCCCATCAGCAGCCCAGCCCATGTGGAGTGGTAGCTGAGCCAGACCATCCATGGGGGATGTGCCAAACAATTACTTTCCTTATTGAATATCTGATTAATTATTCAGGAGCTGAATCAATTATTCATATCTCATTTAAACGAGGGGGGAAAAGCCACTGCCCCTTGACAGAAGCTTCTCAGTGCCTCCCAGGCCCTGGGGACAGAGTCATCAGCAGGGAGAGATTGTCACAGCAGGAATGCGACACTGCCTTGGCTGGGCAGCCACCATGGACCTCCTGGCAGGCCATCCTTTGGGCATGACACTCCTGCTCATACACGCAACCCACTTCACACTCCTGCTTTCATTGCGCAGGTGCGAACATAACACTGAACCCCCACCAAGGGCCAGGCAGGTCCAGCGATAGAAACAGCAAGTGGGAATGGTCACACAAATGCACGGATACAGGGCTGGGAAGGTGGCTCAGTGGTTAAAGCGCTTGCCTTGCATGCCTGAGGCCCTGGGTTCGATTCCTCAGCACCACATAAGCAAAAAAGAAAAAAGCCGGAAGTGGCGCTGTGGCTCAAGTGGTAGAGCGCTAGCTTTGAGCTGAAGAGCTGAGGGGCAGTGCCCAGGCCCAGAGTTCAGGCCCCATGACTGGACCCAAAAAAAAAAAAATGCACGGATACAGAAGAGGAGAGGTGCATGTGTGGACACACAGAACAAAAAGTCGGTCCCTTGGTGATCCAAGTTGGGGTTAAGCTTTGTCGGAGGAAAAGGCAGACAAGGTGGAAGGGTGCTCTCACCAGTGCCGCAGAGACTGCAGGGCCAAGGTGTTGGAGGTGTGAAAGAGCTCCATGTAGGAGGGAGGATATGGAGACAGGTACACAGTGGAGCACAGAATGGGTGGTGCCGAGCTCTGGGCTTACCTGGCCAGATGCCAGTGCAGGTGTGGGGATGGCTGGGGGGATGGGGAGGACACACCCGGCTAAAACAGGAATCCCACAGTTTGGAGGGCTTGGGGCCCACTGGAGGAAAGGGGTCCCCTTCCAGACACTGCTTTACAAGACACCATTCTGGGTCTAGGGAACTGTCTCAGTCCAACTCCTGAGCCCTGAGGCATGGGAAGGTGGTACAAGCTTTGCCACTTGCCCCGCTAGGGTTTGCCAGGTCAAGTTGGGGGGTGGGTGGCAAGGCTGCGTCAGAGAATATTAGACTTTCAGTACAAGAAGTGGGCCTTACAGGCCCCTTCTTTTTTTTAATAGGTGGAGAAACGGAGGCCCAGAGATTGCAGCTGACTGATCCTCAGTCACTCGAGCCAAAAACAAGACTTGGACACAGCTCTGCAGCTCCCAGTTCTTGGAAGTGCAACATGGGCTAGGAGAGGCTTGGTGGCAGCCTATTCCCTTGCATTCGGGCTCTCCCTGGGCCCTGAGGGTGGGGGTAGGTGACTGGGACCTCTACAGGTCAGAACCAAGGTGAACTGCTGACTGTGCCTACATTGTCCTTATTGGCCCCTGTTCTCTATTTTCTCCTCTCCGCCCCCCCCCCCCCCCCGCCCTCACTCATTCTCTTCATGTCTGTCTCTCTGTCTCTCTTGCTGTCTGTCTCTCTGTCACTCCTCTCTTTTCTCCCTCTCTCTGTTCAAATCTCTCTTTTCCCTTTTTGTCTTTGAGTTTCAGTCTCTCCCCCACTCTCTTCTTTGTCTCCTCTTCTCCCTTTTCACTTTCTTCTTTCTCCTTCTTCCTCTCTATCCCACCGCCCATCCATAGCTGGGACCCAGCTTTCTTCCTTCCCCCAGCCCCCCTCAGCCTGACCAGACCCCAGCACCCTACACCCACTAATCAGATCTGCAACCTGATTCAATTACGCCCAGCAAAAACGCAGACGTGTAACCTTGTTAATATCACATTTATTAGAGGGAGGGGAGAAGAAAATTAAGATAGACTTCGTGTTGCTGCTAATTAGAAAAATTGAGACTTTACATCTGCGTAGCGCCGAGCAACATGTGGTGGTAACAGATGTGGCTCATTCCACAGCTGTACAGGCAGGGGGGGTCGTGTGGAAAAACGTTCCCGAGCCAGCATCCTTCCTGAGCTGCAGCTCCCTCCAGCGCAAGGCCAAGACCTGAGAGGGAAGGCAGCCCCACCCTGGAAGCAGACCCAAGACTGGACTCCTGCTTTGCCATGTACTAGCTGTGTGTCACGGACCAGCCTTTAACTTCTCTGTGCTTTGATTTCCTCTTTAACAGGAAGATTCTATCAGCACCAGCCTCATAGGGCCATGAGAAGACACATTGGAATTTTAAAACACTGAATCCTAAGCTAAAGGTTTACATACACTCAACTGACATGATCATCCCCTATCCACCGTAGTGGGAAGTCAGTTACACTGTCAAAGCCATGGTGGGGCCTGTTCCACATGTATCCATCCACTTTCTATAAAGGTCTGTAGAAGCCAGGCTCAGTCTGCCAGTCCAAGATCTGTAATCGACCTCATTTGGAAGCTCTTCAAGTTCAGATCCTGTAGTGCAGGACAACACTACAACTCTGGTGGTGGGAAGGTGGAGGACAGAGAGGATGATGGCACAGGACTGCCAGATTGCGCATTTAAACAATTAATTGATATTAAGCTGGTGCTGGTGGCTCACTCCCATAAAACACCAGAAGTAGAGCTGTGACACAAGATGGTAGAGTGCTAACCTTGAGCAGAAAAGCTCAGGGATGGTGCCCACCACAAACAAAAAGAAAATTAATTGATTTTAAGATTATATAGATGCATATGATACTTAGTTAAGTTTTGTATTTCAGATAAAGAATCATTGCTAACTACAAGTATGTCCCATGCAACATACTTAGGCTAAGCAATCATTTGTGGATCATCTGAGATCTGATTCTAACTGAGCACCCTCTCAGGGTTAACTGTCAGGACTTGTAGGAGCTGGGAGAGCATCCAAGGCTCTCTTTGACTCAGTGAACATCAGATGCCAGACATAGATGGGGTGGGAAGAAAACAATGTCCCCTTCCTTGTGCCTACTCCAGGGCCTCAGCCCCGCCCCACCCCTTCCTGTCCCAGATCTTCCTCTACCAATCACAGGAAAAGCCTCCAGTGCAGCCCCCAGTGTCAGAGACCACCTCCCACCTTCAGGACAGCAAAGCAAGCTGCCTGGAACAAGCAGGCCTCCTCATTCCCCTCTGGGCCTCTACATGGCAAAACGTGTAGCCTAGGGTCACTTGATGGTTCCCCCCAAGGGCATCTAGGTGCACAGGTACCACTGGAGCTGCCTGGGGCTCACCAGCTCATGTTCCCACAGGTCTACACAGGAGGGACTCATGAAAGCCAAGGAAAATCCCTTCAATACATGGACAACTCGCTGCTGAGGGAGTTCTGAGGGCAGGATGCAGGCTGGACCCGCCTTCCTCAGGCCAGGCTTTCCAAGATCTCAGCCCCTGATCTGATGCCACGGTCATGGCCAAAGGCCAGGACATGTAGAACAGAGGAGGAGAGGGAGCCAGAGCAGGGCTGAGCAATGAAAGGTGAGAAGCTAGATGGCTTCATTCCACCAGGGTGGGGAGGCCCAGGTGAATTTCCACGGGGTGTGTCTGTGAGACCCAAGTTCTCCCCAATAGGGCTGAGGAAACAGCCAATCCAGGCAAGTCCCCACCCAAAGGAAGAGTCTGCCGCCTGATGGAAGAGGAGGGGCTTCAGAGGTTTAAGCCAATTTAAGCCAATGGTTCTGGTCACCAACATTTGCAAGGCCTGGAGATACTTTTATTATCAAAACTGAGAACAGTGTTTCTATTGACATGAAATGGACAGAGGTGAGCGATACTGCTAAACATCCTACTAAATGGCAGGGCAGTCACACAAAGAAGAAATACCCAACCAAAAATGTCAATAGTACCATGGTTGAGAAACCCAAATTTCCTCCTCAAACAGCTACAACACCTCAGGACACTAAGACAACATCAGTCCTTCTACAGATGAAGATACTGAGGACTCAAGAGAACCAAGTTAGAAAGAACCAGCGTCCTAGACCAAGCAGATGTTTCCACTGAATTTAAAGTACATGAGATCTTAGCAGTGTCCCCAAGGAGGGGACAACACAGCACAGATGTTTATTGACTGGGCCTGGCCTCTGGCTACCTCTAGTGGGAGGTCCTGAGCTTGACCCCAGATGACCCCCCAACTATACTAAGGTGAGCTCTGGGATGGTGACCCCCAGGAACTAGCCTCTCCTGGAAGTTCCAGATGGATTCAAAGAGATCTTCTGTGAAGTGTGCACTCCTCTCAAGGACTCTCATCAGGAACACACATGTAGGTACACATGTGTACATGCACTTTCATGCATGATCTAGCTGAATCTACCTATGAGTGACCAGGTTATACATGACCCTGTGTTGTTCCCAAACAGATCTCCTTGAAAACAATGCTGCTTTGCAGTGACTTTCAGGGCTTTGGTGAAAGGGTAAGAAAGATTAGGGGTCCTTCTTCCTCAATCTTTGCAGGAAGGGAAGAAAGGTTGGGGGTCTTTCTTCCCTCCCCCCTTCCTGCTTTGGTGCTACACCAGTTCTAGTAGCTGTTGTCTGTTGAAAGATCTGGTAGCCTGCTACATAGCAAAAAGCATTGCTAAGTACCTCCCACTGATGGCTTTGCAACTGGGTCACCTAGACACCTTAAATCACACTAATGAACCATGAGAACCCCCCATGTAGGGTGCTACAGAAGACTATGCCATCACGATGTCCAGAGGGGAAACCTTTTAATTTCTTTTTCCCCCAGAAACTATTCAATAAGTGCTTTTAGCATCTTTTTTAAATAAAAAAAAGAAAGAAATGTAAGGGAGATATTAGCATCGCTACCATTTTCAATTAGTCTAAATGATCGTGTTAAAAGCTATTAATAAACCACCATGAGTGGAGGTCACTGGTCGAGAGTCCATTGGAGTCCAGTAGATTCTGGGCTCAGTGCTTAAGGTCTCTCCCCTCCTCCCTCCCCCCCCCCACACTCCGTCTTGCCTCCAAAGCCTCTGCCCATGGGACTTACAACTTTCCCACGGTGGAGGGAGGGGCAGGACAACAGACTGGAGACCACAGACTGGAAGTGTCTGCCAAGATCTGAGAAAAAGAAAGACTCACCAACTCCACTACATCTGCTCAAAGCCAGGAAGAAGTAATGCCCCAGATTACAGATAAACAAGTTGGTTTATCAGTTCACTCAAGAAAAATGGCCACAAGGGCCCCAGCCCAGTCTTCCTGGGTGTCCATACACACTCTGCTCTGAAAAGACCTTTGGGTTTCCTCACTAGGGAAAGTTGGTTGATTAGCGATGTCTGCCAGGGCCATGACTTACATGGTGTGGCATGTTTATGCTTAATCCACCATTCCTGCCTTACCTCAGTTGGGAGAGTGTCTATCCTCTTGGTCCCTCCACGGGCTGGAGGGAACTTCCAGGAAGCCAGTTTTCCCAAAGGAACCAGGCCCCTCCTTCTTGTCTCTTTTCATCCTGACCTCAGCCTCTAATAATACAGGGTCCACTGGACAGAGATTCCCAACATGGGATTTCTTCCCAGTGCCCAGCTCAGCATAAAGACTTCGTTTAGTTGCTCATAAGTGTGTCAGAATTAAGAGAAGGGATTGAACCTTTCTTTCTCTCAGAGACTTTGCAAGCCAGGATAGGGACTTGGCCTTCCTAGACCCTGCTGGTGTCCAGCCCTTGAATGGGTCCTGTGCCAACTGTATTCATTGAAGAGCTTCACTGGTATGACAGTGTTTCCAGACTTCTGTACCCACCCAGACAAGGCCCCCAGAAAAGATGATAAAGAAACCCAAACAGTCCAAAGGGGAATTCTAAGCATCTCCCAACTCAGGACCACAGGGTTGTGGTCTTTCAGCTATACTCCTAAGAAGAAGGAAGTAACCCCTGCAGTTTGGATTTATTCCCCTCTTCCCTCCCCCATCCCTCACTCTATTCCTCAGGCAAGAAAGTGGATTCCAAAACTGATAGAGGAACTGAGTGTGGGCCAAGGCCAGACTTAGGCCTAGGATGGCAATAGGTGGTGGAGCAAGCAGTATGACCCTGCAGAAGGATCCAGTCCATGATAGAGAAGAGCCCCTCCTGGCTTCTAATAACTCCCACCCACCTATGATTGATGGGGAGCAGATGTATCAGCTCTGCCCCCCTCCTTTCTTCTCCCTCAGAGGTTAGGTTTTGTGTGTATGTGTTTTTTTTTTTTTTGGTTAGGTTTTGCTAAAGCAACCTGCAAATTAATTTAATATCCTCCTTTGGTTGGGAGCTATGAAGCTGGGCTCGAGGCTGATGATGCATGAACCATCGGTGGCAAGTATTTAATCTCTGGACAATGGATAGAGATGTTAGTGCACGCCACACTAAATTCTATTTACGCTGCCTATTAAGGGCAGTCAAGCTGAAGGGAATCGGTGCACATTACAGGCCCTAATGGGAGAGGAAGCTCCACAACAGTACATTAAAGGCGGAAAATGAATTAGGAGGGGACGGCAGAGGAGAAAGCAGGCAGGCCAAGGACCTGTCTGGAGATAACTCTTCCTGACAGCCTAGCACACAGGCCCAGCCCCACTCGTCAGATATGCCAAAGAGCAGAATCAATGGTCCTCCTATACTCTTCAAGAGTGGGTACACGGGCAAGTACCACTATAAATAGGGGGCAAAAACAAGATCGCAAAGAAGGAAGTTCTACCAAACAGAGCGTCAAAAAGTAACCAGCACACGGTAGAGCTGTCCCTCAGAACCTGCGATGATTGGTTTCACCATCCCTTGCAGATATAAAAGAAATCTACTGGTGTACTTCCAATAATTGCTAGAATGCTTTCAGTCAATGCAAATGCTGTGAAGATAGTGGGACACTGTTTTGTTTAGAGAGTCATAGTCCAAAAGAAGTCCATATTTAATAGAGATTAGATTTTCTTGTACATGTTTATACAGATAAGATTTTTTTTCTTTCCAACTACTTTTTACCAGAGGTTAGCTGAATCTATGGATGAAGAATTTGAAGTTATAGAGAGCCAACTCCTACTGTTATATAAACATTTCATGAGAAGGGGACATTGTATGTACCAGTACTGAGGCTTGAAGTTAAGGCTGAGCACTGTCCCTGAGCATTTTTTATTTTTTGCTCCTGACTGGCTCTTGAGCCACAGCTTCACTTCTGGCTTTTTGGTGGTTAATTGGAGATAAGAGTCTCCCAGATGTTCTTACTTGGGCTGGCTTCGAATAGCAATCCGCAGCTCTCAGCCTTGTAAGTAGCTAGGATTATAGATTCTGCAACATGAGCACCTGACAATAATTTATTTTTTTAATTTGGTGCTGGTGATTGAATCTAAGGTCTTGCACAGGCTAAACATATACTAAATGGATCCAGAAAACAGATCCCTAGATCCTCTCCCCTATTCTTCTACAAGAAACAACTGCCCCTGTCCCATCTCAACAGGGAAGTGAAGGATTTTTCTCCAGAATATAAGCCACAAATTCTCAAGGATAAGGACACCAGCCATTATGGAACAGCAGGGCTGTTTACAGAAAATAGGAAATCAAGTTAATACCTTCCGTGTTCTTCTCCCAGTTGACTCTTAGACTACTGATGGCCAAAACTTTGCCTCCAGGTAGTAGAGGACAGACAAACAGACTAACACAGGGAAGGAAGGAGGAAGGGAATTAGGAAAGAAGGGAAAGAATGTTGGTATAATTTGTGGAGGGGAAGGGAAAAAACAAATCATTTAAATAGGGATACAGGTGGACAGACCCTTTGCAACAATGAGATGTACAAGCAGGAGGCAACAATGCTTGATAAGAAATGTACTCATGGTCTGGGAAGGTGGCTCAGTGGTAGAGTGCTTGCCTTGAGCTGAGCTGAAGAGCTGAGGGACAGAGCCCAGGCCCAGAGTTCAGGCCCCACGACCGGACTCAAAAAAGAAAGAAAGAAAGAAAGAAATGTATTCATTATCTTGCCCATGTGATTGTAACCCCTCTATATGGTATTTTCACAATAAAAAAATGTTAAAAAAAAAAAAAAGGGAAAGAAGAAGGGAGAGATAGAGGCAGGGAGGGAGGGAGAGAGGGAAGAAGGGAAGGAGAGAAAGGAAGATTTAAATTGTAGTTTAATGTAAATAAAAACCACCAAAGACTTTGAACATAAATGCATCCCCCACAAAAGAGAGAGGGAAAATGAAGTGGAAGATAGTAGTGAAAGAATGAAAAAACTAGAGAATCAGTCAAGGATACCCAGCACTCAAATGATGGGAGTTAGAAAGATGGAGCAGAGACACTGAGGGGAAAGTCACCTGAATTACTCAAGAGAATTCCCACACTAAACAAGAACTTCCACTGGCACTAGCAAGGCATTTGGGGTTGAATCAATGATAAACTGTGCTACAAGCTGGGTGGCTCATGCCTGCAATCCTAGCTACTTAGGAGGCTGAGATCTGAGGACCACGACTAAAAGCCAGCAAAGGCAGAAAGGCCCGTGAGACTGTTATCTCCAATAAATTACTGAGAAAAAGCTGGCACTGTGACTGAAGTGGTAGAGTGCTAGCCTTGAGCACAAAGAGGCTCAGGGACAGCGCCCAGGCCCTAAGATCAAGCCCCAGGACCAGAAGAAAAAAAAACTGTTCTTCAAAATACAAAAGGAGAAAATCAACTTCAGGGCAGTTACAAGTTGTTTGGGGAAAGCAAAACAATAACAGTTCACTACCTGGGCTGTTTGTGGAAACTGTTTACATAATCATTGCAACACAAACATTAGGCATTGATTTTTAACAAAATCATGATATAACTATCCTGGAAGATGAGGGTAGGTGAGAAGGGGGAACGGGGGGGGGGGGGGGTGAGCTAGGAGTGGGGAATGAAAGCTGAATCTTTAGCTTGCATGACAAAATGCCTCAGTCCAAACAAAAAGATTACCAAGTACTAAGGCAGACAGGATTTTCTTGAAGCAGAGGTAAATATGAAACTCTGCTACAAGGAAGAAGATGGTCACTAAGGAAGGAGAAAAGAGGAAGAGAGTGATAGAAGGATTAGTAACAACTCTTGAAGAACTCAGCCTTTAAGTATTTCCAAGACATAGAGCACAAACCAAAATGGCTTTCAGGAAAAAATAACAAGAAACTATGTCACAACAACTTGTAGTAGAAAAGTAAGATCTGTTATAGACCACTCCTTCCTATGCCAACCCTTCCCCTAAACAGTTCCTCATTTCCTTCCGCATCCATCAGGCTTTGGAATAAATCAGACAGATGCATAGCCTGTCTTGGCTGCTAATCAGCTGTGTGTTCACGGGTTGGAGGTTGGGGAGCCTTGCTTTCATTTATATATATGAAAGCAATATATATATATATATATATATATAGAGAGAGAGAGAGAGAGAGAGAGAGAGAGAGAGAGACGGTGTGGGAAGAGAATACAAAGAAGAAAGATATAAGAGAGTATATAGGGCTGGGTGCTAGGGACTCATGCCTGTAATTCTATCTGCTCAGGAAACTGAGATCTGAGGATCAAAGTTCAAAGCCAGACAGAGCAGGAAATTCCATAAGATTCTTATCTCCAATTATCCACCAAAAAAAGGTAGAGATGTGGATTTGTGGTTCAAGTGGTAGAGCATCAGCCATGAGCGAAAAAGCCAAGGGACAGTGCTCAGGCCCTGAGTTTAAGCCTCAGTACACACACACACACACACACACACACACACACACACACACACACACACACACACACACACACACACACACACACACACACACACACACACACACACACACACACACACACACACACACACACACACACACACACACACACACACACACACACACACACACCCCATATAGGAAAGGGTCTAGCATACAATATATCAGTATTGACACAATCAATACTAGTTTCCTTTCTTTTTCCTAATGTACTTGGGGTAAATGGGAGATAAAGAAGGAGGAAGAGGAGAGGAAAAAAGAGTAAGAAGAGGAGATGGAAAGGAGGAAAAGACCAGACGATGACAGTGGTAACACTGTGGACACGTAGTGGAAGATGATAAAGACCAAAAGGTAAAATTTTTACCTCTACTATCTCACTTAATCCTACAGCAGCCCTGTGAAACCAGAGCTATTATTATAGCCATTTTAGAGAGAAAATAAAAGTAATAGGAGGTGACGGGAGCCATCCAAGGGCACAAATGCCATCACAGACATCCTAGAACCAAGACTGAAAGCTAGCAAGCAATCTTCAGACCCAAGGTTATAATCACTTAACACTGTCAGATTTACGGTCCCACATCAACCAAGGGATATTTTCTATTGATGTTGCCAGTTCCAGAAGACAAATGGCCAACAGGATAATAATTCAGTGATGGGCTGGGCAATAAACTGGCGACACACATTAGCCATCGGTGCTACACTCCAGCAACCACCTGCTCTGGAATATATCTGTCCCCATAGATTTTGGGGTGGGGGTCTCCAGTGGAGGGGACACCTCACTCAGACATCTGAAGGCCTTAGAGAGGACTTTTATTCTCATCTATAGGGAAAGGAATATTCCTGGAAAAAGTTAAGCCAGGGATTGACATGGTCAGACGTACATTTGGGAAAGATCAGTCCAGGTACCACATGAAGGGGGGGAAATATTACAGTCGCGTGGAGCAGCAAAGAAGTCTGCAGTGTGATTTTCAATGTCCTACAGCAGAGAGGGTGGCAGCCCAGAGACTGAGTCAAGAGAATAAATGGACAAACCACAGAGAACTTAGCAAGGGAGGAGATGACCGGACTAAAGCCCAGTGGAGATGAGGCAGAAGAGCATGAGAAATACTGATGGAAGCTTCTGGATTGGACTCCTGGGAGAAGAGGAGAGGGATGAGCTCCAGAAACTCCTTTCAAATTATGGATGGCCATTACCTCCTGGGATAAGAAATCTTACTTTCTGTATTATAATTTGTGGTGATCTGGCTTATTGTTTGTTGTCTGAAGCTGGGATATTCTCACTGATTTAGACTCTGCGTGGGGACAGAGAGTGAGGAAGGAAGACAAGAATGCACCCAGGGCATGGTCCCTGACTTTGAACTGCCACTCTATCCTCTTCTTCAAGGACAGCCCCCCCCCCCTGCAGCCACCAGCAGCTCCTTTCCACCAGCAGCAGCCCTACTGCTGGAAATTAAGCTGTAGTGTTTACCAGGCTTAATTAACAAAATCACTCATCATCCCAGGACCCCACCAACTACCCGGACATGACACCATTTGAATTCAATTAGCCCAGTTCCCACTGAGGTCTCCTTATTTCAGTCTGGGGGCCAGACCTGCCCTTAGAACCATACCCTGGCCCAGCTCTAGAGGGGTCTCCTTTTTACCTCTAGTTCCCAGTAGCCCTTGCAATTAATAGCTAATTAACAAACAAAACTGATCTACCAGGTGGAACAACCAGGAAGACATTCCGGACCCACAAAAGCAAGGAATTATTGAGTATGGGCAGGTCTGGAAAAAAAATCACTTAAAAGATAAATCAACAGATTTCCCTTATATTAAGGGTCTGTTTGAACAGATGTAGTCTTTTTAAGATCACATAATAATAATAATTATTATTATTATTTAAAGGAAAACTTAAGCCTGGACCATTTCTTCTGTGGCTAATCAAAGGACATTCCAACGTCTGCAGCTCAGGTGTCACATCAGAAATGGAGATAAACTAGTCACTTGAAAAGTATTTGTTGTAGCCAGGCACTGGTGGCTCACACCTGTAATCCTAGCAACTCCAGAGGCTGAGATCTGAGGAACATGGTTCAAAGCCAGCCCAGGCAGGAAAGAAAGTCCACGAGACTCTTATCTCCAATTAACCGCCAGAAAACTGGAAGTGGCACTATGGCTCCAAAGCCTAGAGCACTTGCATTGAGCTGAAGAGCTCAGGGACAGCACCCAGACCCTGAATTCAAGCCCCAGGACTGACAAAAAAAAATTTGTTGTAGAGGTTAGAGGTATGGTAAGTCATGTCTATAATCCCAGCTAGCCAAGATAGGAGGAATGAAGTTCAAGAGCAACCTGGACAGAAAGTAAGATTCTATATCAAACAACAAGCCTGGGTAGGATGAAACATATCTGTGATCCCAGCTACATGGGAGGTAGAAGTAGGAGGATTGTAGTCTAAGGCCATCACAAACAAAAGCATAAGACCCTACCTCATTTGAACCATGGTTCAAATGGTAGAGTGCCTGTCTAGCAGACAGTAGGCCCTAAGTTCAAACCCTAGTACCACCAGAAAAGCCCAGAATATATTATATACCTATCATGAACCAGGAGACAGAAGCAAGACAGTTTTGACTCCTCTCATGAGTCTTTATATTCCGGGCTTTTGTAGACACTCAAAAACCAAGAAAATGAGTTCCTACCAGGAATAATTTAAGAACAGTGAAGACAATTAGTAGGGTGATTCAGAGGAGGACCGGGCTAAGAGCTACTCTACAAGGAGGAGGGCCAAGGAAGACACCTGTGAGGAGATGGTATTACAACCAAGCTAGCCATGCTAAGAGCTAAGGAAAGAACAGGATGGCAGGAGCAATGGCTAGTGCAAAGGCTCTGAGGTAGTGAAAGTCTCACAAATTCAAGGAATGGAGGGCAGACAGACCAGAGCATCTGGAGCACAGAGTGTAAAGAGGAAAATGAGAAGTAAGCCAACTTAGAGAACAGACAGAGACAGGATCAGGCTGACCTTACAGATTGTCCATATGGGTGATTTGTTTTTGGTGGGTCGTGGGACTTGAACTCTGGGCCTGGGCACTGTCCCTCAGCTCTTCAGCTCACAGTTAGTGCTCTACCACTTGAGCCACAGTATCACTTCTGGTTTTCTGGTGGTTAACTGGAGATAAGAGTCTCATGGACTTTCTTTCCTGCCTAGAATGGTTTTGAACCATGTTCCTCAGATCTCAGCCTCCTGGGTAGCTAGGATGACAGGCATGAGCCACTGGGCACCCAGCTGGGTGATATTTTTATTCTAAGTGAATTGGGAGACTCCTGGCAGAGTTTAGCAACAAGAAAAGCGGTAATTAGAAGAAGAAAGAAGTAGTGGGCAGGACTTGAGCCCCACTTCCCTCTGTGTTAGCTCCTGACCCACGCGCCATGAGCCAGCACACCACAGGCGCTGTCCTTTGGGACCCAGAGTGGAGGTGTGCTCCCACAGCACATGAATTCTCACCTCTCTACTCCAACGTCATCTGTAAAACAGATGGAGAAACTGAGGCATGACCCCATAGAAACTACTCACCCTGTATGAACCAGCTCTTCTGTGCATAGCCTCACAGTCATCTTCCAACATCTGGATGAGGTGGGTAGTCTAATCCCAACTTAACACAGGAAGAAATGCAGCACAAGCTGGGCACCAGTGGCTCATGCCTGTAACCCTAGCTACTCAGGAAGCTGAGATCTGAGGATCAAGGTTTGAGGCCAACCCAGGCGGGAAAGTCCATGAAACTCTTATCTCCAATTAAACATTTTAAAAGGCAGAATTGAAGCTGTGGCTCAAGTGGTAGAACACTAGCCTTGAGCAAAAGAAGCTCAGGGGGAGAGACAGAAAGAGAGATAGAGAGAGAAGGAAGAAAGAAAGGAAGGGAGGGAAGGATGGAGGGAGGGAGGGAAGAAAGGAGAGAAGGAAGGAAGGAGAGAAGGAAGGAAGGAAGGAAGGAAGGAAGGAAGGAAGGAAGGAAGGAAGGAAGGGAAGGGAGGGAGGGAGAGAGAAAGAGAAAGAAAGAAAGAAAGAAAGAAAGAAAGAAAGAAAGAAAGAAAGAAAGAAAGAAAGAAAGGAAGGAAGGAAGGAAGGAAGGAAGGAAGGAAGGAAGGAAGGAAGGAAGGAAGGAAGGAAGGAAAAAGAAACAAAGGAAGAAAGAAAGAAAGAAAGAAAGAAAGAAAGAAAGAAAGAAAGAAAGAAAGAAAGAAAGAAGGAAGGAAGGAAAGAAAGAAAGGAAGGAAGGAAGGAAGGAAGGAAGGAAAAAAGAAAGAAAGAAAGAAAGAAAGAAAGAAAGAGTTATGTAATTTGCCTAGGGTTACCCAGTCAGCAGGTACTGGAGCTGGGATTGAGCACAACAGCCTGAATGAAATCTGTCCTTAGTGCCAGTCCTTGCAGCCTCTGTGGTACAAAGTATTTCCCTAGGCTTTCAGAGCCCACTGGGACCTAGCACCGATGCTTCATCACGGCTACCTGTGTATACCTGGGTGTTGCAGATGGTTGTGACGATGACATAAGCAAAACACACAAAGTTCCCAGAATGCAGTATCCATTGTGATGCCCAGCACTTAGCAAGAAGTCCACAGATTTTTTTTTTAAGCGAGAGAATAAAATCTTGGCTGCCAGTGGCTCAGGCCTATAATTCTAACTAAGATCTGAGGATTGCAGTTCAAAGTCAACCCAGGGAGGGAAGTCTATGAGATTCTCCTCTCCAATTAACCACCAAAATAGCCAGAAGTAGAGCTGTGCGGCTCAAGTGGTAGAGCACTAGCCTTGAGCACAAAAGCTTGGGGACAGCATCCAGACTCTGCATTCAAGCCCTAGGACCAGAAGAAAAAAGAAAAAGGGATGAGAATTGCTCTATGTGAAAATAAAGCTCATTCTCTCTTGAGTGAGGTGTGGTCAGGGCTGAAGAGAATGGTTCCCTGTAAAGGAGCAGCAGAACACATCCACTCCAGAAAGCACATCTTGCACACCTTGCACACCTTGTTTTTAGAGCATGTGGTCTTTGTTGTTTTGGTTTGTGACAGTCTCTTGCCACATCATGTGGATCAGAAGAAAGTTCTTGTCAAAAACCTTTAAGTGGAGGTCTTTTAGAAGTCCATGGCTCCACACATACAGTAGCATAGCCAGGTAGCTGCCACCTGCTTGGGGCCAGACCTGGTCTCTAAAGCACAAATCCTTTCCACTTGTATCTAAGAGATAATGCTGCTCCACAATCTTTGAGAGTTAGAGCGTACGCAGCAGTGGAGTCAAAGCATCAGGCTCAGAGAGTCTGATGGCTCAGTGAGCTCGGTCCTCTATGGCCAGGCCTCCAGAGTTCACAGTCAAGATCAGAGTAAAGTCCAGGCATGGGATGAGGCCCAAGGGCCTGTATCAGGGACTTACAGCAAAATGAAGGATCTTCTCTAGCAACACAGCAAGATGAAGAGATCTGCTTTCTCCCATCAAAGGTTCTTGATTGAGCCTATGATGTGATCCCAATTAAAGTATATCCTCCATCCTTCCTCCTCCCTTCTTACATCCCCTGCTTTTACCTCTGGCTTGCTCTGCCTCCCAGACCTTCCCATTCTTCCCCCTCCTCAATAGTGCCCGAAAGGTCCTGTACAGGCTCATCCAACAGCCTATGTCACTGTCAGAAAACACAAGAGGCCACCAGCCTCACTCCCCTACCTCGAGGACACTCGGGGACCGTCCCCGTATGCAAAGCAGCAGGCGCCTGAATTCATAATTGGACGTTCCAAAATGTAATTATGAAAGATGAAATGCTCCTCTCAATGAGAAGGCTGTAAATAGAATAATTAATTTTGTGTTTGCTTGAACAATTCTGTATTATGGACCTTACAGTGGAACTGAAATTAATTAAGTGCACCAGGATTTATGGAGGAGGTGAAGAGAGTGGGAAAATAAAAAAAAAAGAATTAATCCGAAGTAAAAGATAGATGAGTTGGGGAGTGTAATGATGTGTTAGCCTCGGGTATTCTTTAACAAATTTACCAGGCATGTTCTGGATATAAAGGGACATGTTGACAGAATTATCTCAACTAATACAGCTGCTGGTCAGAAAGTGAGGAGGAAATGGATCTGGGAGAAGAAACTATTTTTGAGCTGGCCACGAGCGGGGCACTACGAGGAGGGAAAGTGGGCAGGCAAAACAGAAGCTTCCATCCCCCACAACAAAGCAAGGGCAGAAGAAAGGTGCTAAGGGTGTAGGAAGTAAATCAAGACACTCAGAATGTAAAGGCTAGCCACATTATAGAACCCTCCTCTCCCACCTCCCCACCCACCCCCCAACCAAGTAAGTCCCTTCCTAGCCTCAACAATATTTCCAGTCCCACCTGCTAAGCCAATCTGTTTCCCTTCCCCTTCAACCTGATCCAGAAGTAATGCTGCACCACTTCTAGGGCTAGGTCACAAAAAGTACCATGGCTTCTGCCTGCACCATTGAAATCCAACCGCCATGTTGTGAGGAAGCCCAAACTAGATCACGAAGAAAGAGAAACTGAGACACACACACACACCACACACCACACACCACACACACATACACAGAGTAAGCAACAGCCACCAGACCTGAGAGTCTGACCCTTTGGATTTCAACCCCAATCTTCAAGTCTCTCAAAAGAATCCATGGAGCAGAGGCAGCACTTCCCCAGGATGCCCCGTTCAAACTCCTAACTCAAAACCCTGTGAGAGACCATGATTGAGGTGTATTTAAGCATGTTGTGCTGCAATAGACAGTCAGATACAGGCTCATCCTCAACCAGAATGGCATGCTCCCTCATCTGCCACAGGAGCACATGTTGTTGATGTTGTTGTTGTTGTTGTTGTTGTTTGGGAAAAGGAGGGTTTGGACTGAATAGAGTTGAAAACATACTTCTCTGGAGGATAGGAACTAGCACTGGTTCAGTCACTCAAACTTGTTTAAGTCTCCAGCTCTGAACTTTCTGGCTTAATGGTTTTGTATATCCACATTTCAACACTGAGCTTCTTCTCTTCATGGAAGAATGCAGGAGTAACACTCGCTCACAGTTAAGAGGATTCTAGAATGGTGAAAACACCTCACCCAGAAAGCCAGCCAGGAGTTGCAATATGGAAAGAGGCTCTAGACTTAGGTTCAAATCCAAGCTCTGCTCTTCCTGGCTGTGTGATCATACCCAATCTTGCCATCTGCATGATGTAATTGTACCTGGATGACGGTGTGATACAGATAAAGAGCACACACATTCAGGAAACAAGACCTGTACTTTGGCTGATGCTCACGGGCTGGACTTTGCTCACCTTCTCTATGAGCTCAGGCTTGCTAAACAGCCACAGAAACCAAAGCAGCCACTGGTACTACTCAGTTGCCATTCTCTGAACAGCTAGAGCTGGGGTACGCGATGGTGCAACCATGAAGCCAGCACATCCCTGACTCCTGCATCAGGGACAGATGCATGGGATAGCAGTGTGGACAGCTCTGGAGTGCAGACACCTGCTCCCACCCCCTCATCTGTCCTCTACAAGCAGTAAAATGGCAAACAGGAGCTTCAGGTTGCTGACTCTCAGACCCTAGTCTCACAAACAGTGGTCTTTCAGAGGCCCAAGCCAGTTGACCCGGGAAACTCTGAGCTTGGTTCACATGTGGATAGCAGCAAGGCTGCAGACCACTGAGCAAGTCCCTTTTGTCCTGGCACCCTGGCCCCATGTGCGTCCCTGATGCACACTCCGCTCCCCAGGGTGGCATTAAGCAGCCATTTAGATACCTGGCGTGGAACAGGTGATGGATGGCTTTATTAACCCACCGAAGCGAAGCGGCTGACAGTGAAGGACTCCCCTGTCAGGGAAACGTCCCTTGCCTACAGGCCCCTTTCCAGCCTGTCTGACAGTCTGAGTCTCTGACAGATGGGCAGCTCCTACAGAATGAGAGGGCGGCGTGAGGATGGGCTGGCACCCCTCCAAATGCCAAGCCTCTTCCCAGGCCTCAGCCCCACAAGACTGAGTAACACCAAGTCATCTGGTCCTCAGGGACTACCACACCGATGTCCCTCTCCCTTGTCCCTGATGTCATATAGAAAAGACCCTCCTGGGTCACTTCCATGGTTCCCTGTCTTCCTCCCTTCTCTGGCCTCCAATCACCTCTTTCTGGATCCCAGGCCTTCTGGCCTGCTCTAGGAGACATCAGTTCCCTGGGCCTTCAGCAATTTGAGTCTGACACCAGAGAGGAAAGTACTGGTTATCTCCATTTCTACAGAGCCCCGCTGGACTTCCATGACCCCTTCTTATATCCCCAAACACAGCCTCCTCTGTGGCTTCCTCAAGTCTGAGAGAAATTATGCGCCCCCCACCCCCATATCTTGAACACCACTGTCCCTGCTCAGATCTCCTCCCTATTTGTCTGGACCCCAACCACACATCCAAGTGGTCCTTCCATGAACCCCAAACTCTACCCTGTCCTGGTCTTTGATGGCTCCTCAGGACTTCATCATGGAGCCCAGATCTCTCAACACGCTTCACATCCTTCACAACCCCATCTGTTCCCTTTGAGCCTCACCAGCATGAGATAACCTTTGGGCACCTTTCTACATACACCTAAATCACAAGACCTCAGCTCAGAAGGCCCTCTCCATACACAGCATCTGGCAGTCCTGCTCCTCTTTCTGACCCAGTTCTGAGTTCTTCTGGGTTCCCATGCTCTACCTTCTCTGCAGGAGTTCACACTTGGCCCTTGACTTCATCCCTTCCAATGATGGTCATTACTTATGACACCCGCTGCTTTTCCACTTTTCTGTGAGCCTTTCAAGGCCTTTCCTCAACCCCTCACAACCTAAGCCTATCTGACCTATTTCCCTGCATTGAGTTTCTTGATTCTGTTCCAGTTCAATCCCGCCTCAGACCACAAAGTACACACGCTCTCAACCCAGAACATTTTTTTCTCTCTCTCTTCACTTAGTTTACAGCTTCTTGCCCTGCACAGCTACGCTCAGGTTAAAGTGTCACCTGCTCAGAGAGAGGCCTCCCACATTTACCAAATCAAGTGACCTGGCACGAATGATCGGGATATGCTATAATAGACTGATGCCCCAATGCTTTGATGTGCCCCCTCCCCCACCCACATCCTTTGCTCTGTGGCTTTGCAGTCCCTCCTACAGAGAAAGTAGAGCCCGAGGCTGGCCTCAAGACTCCCTTTGCTCATAGAATGAAGAAGGAGCAAGGGTGTCCCTAGGTCTTAAGAAGCACTATGTATTTTTTCTTATCTCCTGCTCATCTGCCTTGCCCAGGAGAGCATACAAGGCTACAGAACGAGACACAGGAACAGCCCCCACCATCTCTGCTGAAGCCATGCTGCTCCACCAAACCACACCAACCGCTAGAAATATGGGGGACACCGTCAAAACCAGAAGAAATAGCCTGTGTGGCAGACTCATTAATTAATTAAATGCTCAACATTCTAGATGCTACTTTGGGGGGAGCGGAGCTTATTTGTTACACAGCATTTTTTGACAATGGAGAACTGATATATATGTGAAATCTCCCTTCCGTACAGGTAACAGTTGTGCTTACATATTTTCTTGTGTCCTTGTCTTAGGAATGTTTTCCTTCCATTAGGCTAAAAGCTGTATAATGGCAGAGTCTGTGTCTGTCTTTTGTATTGTCTTGATACAAGGTACTTGGCACATAGGATGTTCTCTAAAAAATTGACTGAAAAAATTTCATTAACGGTGTAGCTCGATGGTTGAATAAGAGAATGCACCAATTCACTCATTCCATATCTTTTTTTTTTCTTCCTGCTCCTCCAACAGCCAGTCCAGAGCTGTTTCCAGAACAATCCACAGCAGAGAGATTGTCAGAGCAACTGAAGCTTCATCCTTACCCCATCAGTCACGAACATTAAGTCTCTGTGAGCTAAGAGCCTCTGATTCTGTGTCCCTGCTAAAGAGCTGCACTGCAGCACCTAGTCTTAGTCTTGGCAGCCAGTCCACATCTCCAGCTCCAGGAGTGGTGAAATGGGAGGGCAAGCAGTATATGCTTTGGTCCTTGTAATTCAAGCTGTCTCCCCTAGATCAAATGAGAGGTGAGTGGAGCATGCTTTTCAGTGTTCAGAGCTCTTACATTACACCACAAGGTGCCTGGTCTCATTACCATCTCCCTCAGCTACACCCACCCTTTGGCCACAGTTTGGAAATCTTTGTATAAGCCATTCTGGAAATAGTTTTCCAGGTGCCTAGACAATCAAAACAGGGATCAATAAAGAAAGCAGTTCCATTAAGTCTACTTTATATATATATATATATATATATATATATATATATATATATATATATATATATATATCTTCATTATATATATTCAATATATTCATTATAAGCATATTTACATTATTATGACTTTAATTATTATTTTATGAGTTATTATTGGTTTATAATGGATATATTCATATATTTTTTATTTTTAAAAAAAGAAATTTTTTGCTAGTCATGGGGCCTGAACTCTGGGCCTAGGCACTGTCCCTCAGCTCTTCAGCTCAAGGCTAGCACTCTACCACTTGAGCCACAGCGCCACTTCCAGCTTTTTCTGTTTATGTAGTGCTGAGGAATCTAACCCAGGGCCTCATGCATACAAGGCAAGCACTCTACCACTGAGCCACCTTCCCAGCCCTTAATATTGATTTTAAACACATTTATTTATAGATGCATTCAACAAAGTTTTAGAAAAACAATGAGAAAGTCAGACCATGAAAAAGAAACAAAGAGCGAACAAGTAAATATAAATGAAAATATTAGGTTAAACAAACAACAAATAAGCGCCATAAAAGTGGCTGAGTGCCGGTGGCTCACACCTATAATACTAGCTGCTCAGAAGGCTGAGATCTAAGGATCACAGTTTGAAGCCAGCCCAGCCAGGAAAGTCCATAAGACTCTTATCCCCAAAAAGCCAAAAGTGGAGCTGTGGCTCAAGTGATAGAGAGCTAGCTTTTGGAGAAAACACTAACGCAATGAATGCAAGTCCCAGTACCAGCACCAGAAAGAAATAAAAATAAAAGCCCAGGTAGACAGCAAAGAGGATAACAATCTTTGGATCTTTGGGAAGATCTGTTTTGTTATTGTTGTTTGTTTGGTTGGTTGGTTGGTTGTGCAGAATTTTCATCTCTATAGGCCAGTAATCCAAACTGTTAAGTATTCTTTCACACAATGGGTGGAGTGTTTACTATGCACCCTGCTAGTCTAATTTGGCAATGTTGAAACTTGACTAAATGTCTGGCTCCACGTGAGGAAGGAAGGAAGAGAAGCTAAGCCACCAGTCTCCACTGAGGACTCCCTGGATGCCAGCCATGAGTTCTGTAGTCTCATGCATATTTATTCATTGGATCCTCATCATGCAGCAGCAGCGGGGAAGTGGGGACTTAGGTGATTCCCATTTTATTGCAGCTCAGGGAGGCATCATCACACATCCAGCAAGTGGTGCTGCTGGGATTTGGACCTGCGCATGCATGGTTTTTAATCCCCATATCGTGTTCTTCCTCAAACTCTTAGGCTGAACCAAAGCACCAGAATCAAATCGCTTTTTCCAAGTTGTGAGAATGGAATTCTAAGAATATGTGAGTGATCATGGTAGACACAATTGCTCTTAAGGATTTGAGGAATTCTCCTTGTCCCCCTCTGTCATGTAGCTAAAACCATGCGGTTTCCTTACCCCCAACAACACGGAGTTATCAGTGTGACTTAGCTCAGACCCATTGCCAAGTGTCCCCATGCAGTCCCCTGGGTATTTTCTCCATGACACCTGCCAGAGTCTTTGGAGAAGCTGGGGTTTTTTTTTTTTCATGTTATATTCTTGCCAAAAGGAAAGTGAAATTAAAACATCTTTTTACAAAGATGTTTGCATTAATTTTTACATTAATTTCTAGACCAAGATTTTTAAAAAAATTCCATTTGACACAAATAGATTTTCCATGGTGAGTTAGCAATGCATTGAGGGTAATGGATGAGGGAGGGGGAGATGTCCAACCCATAAATCAACAGGGGGGTGGGAAAGGGGAAAGGAGTTGATGGAGGGGAGGAAGAAACACTAGTGAAATTTCAACCTGTGAGAGTGATTCCCCCTCCTTTCCCTCCCAGTTTTTAATGATCTCATCAGGGGTCCAAGATCGATTCTCAGTCTTGTTCATCTATCCCCTTCTGCATTCATTATTTTAATAGCATCTACATAGGATCATTTGACATTTGCATCAGGCAAGCATTAATGGCAAGTTTGTTTGGGAAGCTTAGAAATCAAAGAAAAGCAGGCATCCATGTCTACAGTCCATGTAGTCTGAAAGAGAGAAAGGCAGAAAATGGAGAAGTATGGGAGGAAGAAAATAACAACTAATGGTTCTGTCCAAATCAAACTAAGTTTCTCTTTCCACTTATAACATCCCGTTCTCTCTTCTCCAGTGCCCCTCCCCTCTTACCAGTCCAGCGAGTTCATAATTGCAGCATGTCAATCCAAATGCATCCAGATTTTCAAGCTGAACCTACTAATTTGTCCCACAATCATTCATCTGAACCAGGTACTGTAGTGGACTTGAGGGATACACAATGGATAAGACCTATGTCTGCCCTCATTGAACATAGCTTAGGTAAATGAAGAACCAGTTCCTGGTTCAGGGTAATGAATGTTATGCTACAAACAAGCAAGGGAGAAGGTCATGGCCAATGGCCAGAGGCAGCAATTCTTAAAATGAAACTTGAAGGTAAGTAGGAATTTTCCAAACCCACAGGTAGATGCACTTTTGTGGCAGAGAAGAGCATGCACAAAGACATGGAGCAGGGAACACACTGATATGTTTGGGAACTGCAGGAAGTTGGGGGGGGGGGCCCGAAAGGCACAAAACCAACAGAGAGAGGTCCACAAATCCCTGCCAGAACCACTCAGAACACAAATGGTTATGTGTACACACACACACACACACACACACACACACACACACACACACACCAGCAAAATGACAAAATAAATGTGGTTGAGGGACAGCAACTCTCTCAAATTATTGTTGCAACTTTCCTATGAAGTTGAGGTCATTTCCAATTTTTGAATGACCTAAAACTACTGGAGTTTATCTTCTCATTTTTCTTGAAAAAGAAATAAAATATTCCAGTCTGTGACAGAGAATGACAAAGATAAAGCCACTACCTTGCACCAAAAATGCCTTTAATAAGCATCAGAAAAGAAAAAAAAGGATCTTGGCCCTGCAGGGTTTCCATAATATTTTCTCCTCCTCAGGATCTTAAGTACCTTTAAGCCTTGGAAATCCATGCCAGACACCATGTCCCTGCAGGAGCAGGAAACAGATTCCAGGAACAGTAGCCTCTCAGAGGGATACCAGTAGAGAGGGAGCTCTTGAAATCTCATCTCCTGTGTATCTCAAGGCTGAATTTGGCCTCAAGAATCTCTATTTCAATAGGGTGCTAACACTGAGCATTGGTAGAATGCCAAGGGCTTGGGTGAAAGGTAGGAGGGAGTTATTGCTGGCTTCAGGGCACTGGGTTCAAGATCTGTATTAACAACCAAATGAGATCTTGACAAATACCCTCAGAGTATCTTGGCCTCCTTCTCCATCTATGCCAAGAGAAATCACAGTATCTCAGAACTTTCATGTACCCCTTCACTCACCCAGAGCATTCCTAGAGGTCAGTCCCTCAATGAGCCAGACACTGATGTAGAGGAATGAATCAAGAGGATCCCAGTCACTCTCTCTTGAAACTGGATACTTGGTGGTCAGGCTGTGGTAAGTGTGTGGGGAAAACAGAGGCAAGACTGTGTCAGAAGAAGGGGCAGTGTTCTACTGACTAGGTAGTAAGGGAAGCCTCTTTGAAGAGGTGACTTCACTGAAGGCTGCATAGACAATCATAAGATGACCAGTGTCCCTTCCATCTCTCTCCTCCCTCCTCTCCCCTTTGCCCAATATGCACAGCACTCAACTGAAGGGGCAGTCACTATGCTAAAAAGGTAAGCATCTCCTAGGGATGCTAGGCTTGAGCCCTTGCTCAGGATCTCCTCCCCTACAGCCCATCCTAGCACACCCCAGAGTCCCTGAACACACGGGAGCGATGCCAGAATTCAGAAAGAAAAACAAGCAACTCCCCTTCCAGATGGTTCTAAGATGTTGCCAGTTCCCAGGGGTGATGCTGGGGAAGGTGCCAAGCCAAGAGCCTTGGCTGGTGCCCCTCTCACTCCTCAGCTGAAGAAACCTCTCTGTAGCGTCCCTCAAAGGGAACTGAAGCAAGCACTCGATAACCCAGCTCTCGACAACCACCCCTCTGTGGGGTGACTGAAGTGCGTTCCATGTTCTTTTATGAGGTCCCAGGAAGACTGAACCTTGGTTACCCTCCTCATTAGCATGCCCTATAGTAACTTCCTTCCTCCCCTACCCCAAGTCTTCAGTCCTCTTTCCTGGGGGATGGGGGAGGGGGTCATCTTCCAAATAGACCATTTGCATCCACATTCTCAGAGCCTACCTCCGGGGAAGGCAACTGAAGACGGTGCTCAATGGTGGGAAAGCACCCTAAATGGAATTGTGAGCGACATCTCCTTTAGGTCACCCATGTAACCCAGCATCTCACTGTGAGACAGAGAAGACAGTTCGCCAATGTTTGTCAAGAAGGGGACTCCCACAGAGGTAGACCCTCTCCCAATCTCTGCATCCAGGAGGCCCCAGTAAGGCCATGAAAGGGTGTACCGCCAACAGTTAGGAGAGGGAGGTGGGCAGCAGGCAGGGCTTCCTGTCTGTTGCAGCCCTTTCTCTGTTCTGTTCTGCAGGGCCAGCTGTGCTAGGCACCATTCACCATGGCGAGTGTGCAAACAGCCACAACACAAGGGCAATATCACTTAGCTCAGGAAAGGTACAAGAGCATGACAAATATATGTAATCTGTAAATTGGCCAGTCTTTTGTAATAATTTAGAGGCACTAGTTAGGAGCAATAGAAACCCCCCAATTACTGATGTTTAAGGCTGGCACTGTTGCTGGCTGAATATTTCATGCATAAATGAACTTCCACCAGGCCCACCCGCTGCTCCTGATGAGGCTCTCTCGGGCTTTATTGCTCGGCGCCCAGCAGGGTCCTTCCAATGGGCCCCATGACAGATGATGCATAGTTCTGCAGCTTAAATAATGTAGCTTGGGACAGGCTCAGGGCTGGTGCACTTTATTTACATATCAATTGAGTGGCCACTCTGAATATGAAGAAATATGAGAGAAGAAGTTGCTGGCACTGAATATTTCATAGCTGCGAGCCCTGCAGGAAGCAAATGTCCCTAGTCCAGAGCTGAGTCTGACCACATGTGCTGAGAAGAACTGGCATTACAACCCCCAGCCTGCCCCCCCACAAAAACCCCGACAAGCCAGGAGGGGAGCCACTAACTGAAATTGATGGACTCCTATCATCTGGACACAGACCACTGCTGCTTTTCCAAGTCAGCAGAATATCTGCTTCCTCTGGCTTCTGGTTCCTAGAAACTTCCACAGAGGAGTTTGTTTGGGCCATGGCACAGTGACTTCTGAGCCATGTGGATGGAAGGAAAACTAGCAGGAGACAGAATGGCATAGTCCTGCAAGGAACAACACTCTGAGAATATGCTGCAAGATGATCTGGAGTCCAAGCCCAGCTCCTCCCTGCCACAATGCCCCCTGGGAACTCTGGAGTCAGCTGCCTAATAACCATCTTTTGATTCTCTACCAAGTATGGGGTTCTCTTGCTTAGTGATAAGGATACCACTCCACCGAGCTCATTGTCAGTTGCAAATACAGGAAAGAAAATGGAAACTAGGTGCAGTTCAATATATTTGCTCTTTGCCATTACTGCCTAATAAATGACTCCAAAACTTAGGGGCTTCCAACAATGAATGTTTATTATCAAACACAGTTCCTATGGATTAGGAATTTAGGGACAGTTTAGCTAAGGGTGGGGGCATTGTTTGAGACTTCCCAAAAGATGCCAGTCATGGTGTCAGCCAGAGCTACTATGACAGGAAAGGGCTGGAGGCTGTGATACCAAGAAGGCTCACACGCCTGTGAAGAAAGATGGCGCTGATCATTGGTGGGAAGTCTCCCTTCCTCACCTTACACACTGAGCTCCCAGAGGGCTGCTTGAGTGCTCTCACAACATGGCAGCTGGTTTTTCCCAAGCAAGTGATCCAAAGCCTTCACTTTGACTGTGTTCTATTGATCACATGGATAAATCCTGATACAATATAAGAAGGGACCACAAGGACATTCATACCAGGAAGCAGGGATCAATAGGGGCTATCATGAAAGACAGTTGCCTCCAATGTAAGCATAGAAGGGACAGTTGGTCTGGAGTAAAATGGAATCTGTTGTCTATGGCCATACCACCCTAAATGTGCCTGATCTCATCTGGAATCTCTTAAGACTTCCTAGAGGAAATGACATCTCAAAATGACACTTGTCTGAGCTAAGAGGAAGAGGGAAGAGTGTTCAGGAGACAGAACAGTCTAGGCAGCAGCAGAACAGATACACAAGGGAGCTGGGTGACTACAAGAGATCCCCGTGTGTGGCTGGAGAAGGCTCTGGATACCAGCGCTGTTGGTCAAGGAACTTAGGGAGCTTGTCAAAGGGTTTGAGAAGACTGTCCTGTAGGTGTGGCAGCCCAAGTCTGCTACATCCAGCAATGATGGGATTTGCCAGACTGTGTAAAGGACTTGTGAAAGATTCCAATTATGTTCAGATTCGAACTGTAGAGGTCAACAGAAGAAGCTAATCTGTGTCTGTGCCAAACCTCCTCTCCACACTCCTGCTGGCTATGTGATCTTGCACAAGTCACTCAAGCTAAGTGGATTAGATTTCTCATCTACAAAGTGGGCACAATAGGGTGGGCCTTATACATTTGTGACAGGTATTAGCTCAGATAAGGCCTTGGCATAGAGTACCTACTCAGTACCTACTCAGTACATTCTTAAGGCCCTGGCCTGCCAGAGATCTTCTCCCTAGAATGTAGACAGTCCTCTCCCTACTCTCAACCTTCTCCCCTGGCTTTTAGACACCACCTGAGATGCTTCTTCTCTTAGGAATCTTACTATCAGCCTCTCACTAGATTAGAAGCTTTCAGGCGTGGCTGAGGCCCGGCCAATGCCACTTTTTGGACTACCCTTCCCTCTGGCAGCTCAGTACTCAGCTACATTAGTTTTCTGACTCTACCATCATCTTTCTCACCATGTTTGTTCATAGCAATGATCAGTTGCTTTATATTTTGTTCTCATTCTTCATC
This sequence comes from Dipodomys merriami, assembly GCF_024711535.1. Lineage (NCBI taxonomy): Eukaryota > Metazoa > Chordata > Mammalia > Rodentia > Heteromyidae > Dipodomys > Dipodomys merriami. Next base: position 1,281,316 of record NW_027205492.1, read on the forward strand.
CGCCAGAAGAAATGCTGCTTAGAGTCAGGGATTATCTACCTTCTTTACCTCTGCAGCATCAGCTTAGGTGCAAGCCCTGTACAATAGAGCCTAGCAGGTAAAAGTAGAGAGACCAGGCTAACCTGTCTGAGTTTAGATCTCAGAACTGATTCTCTCTAGCTAAACAGCTTTGGATAATACAATGCCTCGCTTTTCCTCTCTATAAAATGGGGCCAATAAATTAGTATTTAGCTCTTGAAGAGGATTAAATGAGCTAAAAAGTACTCAAGCACAGTGCTGGAGTTAAGAATGGTACCTCAAATCTATAATCCTAGCTATTATCCCCAGGCCAGCCTGGGCATAAAAGTTCAAGAGATATCATCTCATTCAATGGTTGGGCATGCTGACCCATGTCTGTGATCCCGGCTACAGAGGAAGCACAATGGCCAGCGCAATGGCATACACCTGTCATACCCAGCAACACAGGAAAGCACAAGTGGGGGATGGCAGCCCAGATCCCACCCCAGCATAAAGCAAGACACTGAAAATAACCAACACAAAGAATTCTAGAGACCTGGCTCAAGTTGTAGAGCACCTAGTTAGCATGCACAAGGTCCTGAGTTCAATCCCTAGTACCACCAAAAAAAAAGAGGGGGAAACAGTGCTGGAATATAACATGCTTTAGAGGGAAGTGTTTGTTTTATTGTATTGATACAGACAGGTAGAGTAGTAAATTCTCAATAGATATGTGTACTGGATCTAATCACTGGGGCCAAAGTATACCCACAAGAGCAAGTTCTTGATCTGAACAAGGAAGTACCTTGAATCCTGGAAGTAGGAGGCAATTGAGAAAAGCAGGTGTAAGGAAAGGCCAGGGTGACGGGGCAGAGGGCAAAAGACCCCCTCTGCCGAGCCCCCACCTGAGCCTGCCAGCTCACGTGCTCATATACACCCAACAGCTACATCATACATTATTGATTTGTCAAACGTATTTGCATATAAATAAGCATGATCATTCATGGAGGCCCAACAGTGCCACCTCCCCTCAGCGCCATGATTACAGATGGATGGCCCTAGTTAGACATGAGCCAGGACGCTTACCACCCCAGCCGCAGAGTCAGAGGCTGATTTAAAACTACATTTATTGGAGCGTGTAAGTGTGACAGTCTAGTGGCGAGTTTGGGATAATTAGTCTAAAAGACAAGATAAACGACTCCTAAAACTGGTATTGTGACGAAGATCCCACCCCAGCTCACTCCCCCACCCATGTCCCTCATCCCCTGCCCGAAAAGCCCTGATGCCAAAAATACAGCCAATGATAATTAACTAGGCAATGTAAATCAGGCAGGGTTATATTCCAATTGCATTTTCTAAAGGACTTGAGAATTCTTCACCCAAGTTGATTGTGTCCCCTCCCCCCTCTATGATTAGACAAGAGAGGGAGATTTCTACTAGAAGCAGGAATGAGGCAATGGGGAAGGCAGGCAGGCGGGCCCAACAAGGTCTCAAAGGCCAGGCAAGCAGGTGGCTTCACTCAGCCTTTTCCCCAGCTTCAATGGAGACAGATCTGCAGGGTGAAGCATACCAAATTATATCTGCCGTGTTAATCCATTCTGCATGAGAGATCGGCCGTGAGCATGGAGGCTGTCATTGGCTGGGTCTGATGGAGCAAGGGACCCAGCTGCTCAGCTACACCCACTGCTGGCCACCCACCGTGGCAAGGGAAACATGCTACTTGCTAACATTTCATTTTTAAAATTGTCCTCAATTGCACTTGAAGACTTACAGCCCAGGGGCCAGCCTGCAAATATGAAACCACCTTGGCCAAGAGGAGACACTGAGGCTCCTAGACTGAGGTCTCAGCCCTGGGCTGATGCTAACCCACTCCTGTTAGTCTTTCCTCCTCCCTAGGGAAGGAGTCTGAGCTGGACTGCTAGGCACATAATAGACATGCAAGAATTGTCTGCTGAAAGTGAAAGAGCAAATGAATGAGTGTCCATCCCATCCTCTTGGACTTCATTCATTCAGACGTCGGTAGCCCTTTATCATGCCCAACCCCACCTCCATTCCTGCTGCACACACAGCTTGAGTGGGAATCTTGTAGCATATTCCAGAACCCACTACCTAAACAATGATTGTACAAGCTCCAGACCTCTTTCTCAGCTTTTACAACACTGGCCATACTGTTGGCAGAAATTCCAAAACAGCCTACAAAATGTGAGTATGGGAGACAGCATCCCCACCACCAGCAGAATGTTTTGCAAAAAGCAAATATTATGACAAACAATTGGAAATGTGGTGCATTTATCCGCACTTTTGATAGCTGCTCATATGTTCGCATTAAAACAGTTGAAAATGTATAATTAAAAATCTGTTTCAAAATGTAGGGAACATGTAAAAAATAATTTATCCATTTGCAGATGAAAAATAAAAATAAAGCAAATCCAACCAACCAGATGCTGGTCCAATGCAGGGCAATTGCAAGAAGCTTCATCACACACACACACACACACACACACACACACACACACACACACACACACACACACACACACACACACACACACACACACACACACACACACACACACACACACACACACACACACACACACACACACACACACACACACACACACACACACACCAGCATGGGTTGAAGCTAAGCCTGACGCCATTTCCAACCAGACCAAGGTGATGCTTCAGGGTCTGTCTGTGAGAGGAGTTGTAGAATCATACATGGGCCTCAAGACTCAGATGAATGGAAATCAGCTCCTGCTTTTAGGTCTACCATTGGAGAACACCATGGGGAAAGAAGTATGAAATCTGTAAACATTTGCAGCTTTTCTTTAGCTTCTCTGGCTCTCTTTCTCCCTTGCCATCCCAGGAAAATTCTAGGTCTGCCAATAATCATATTGGTATTTGTTTTTACCTACATTTGGGAGGAGAAAAAAACCCTTAGGAGAAAAGAAGCACTTGAGAGAGGAAGAGAAATACAAGGAAGTTAAGAACCACAAGTGGTTTAGTCTTGAGAGAACTTTAGTTGATTATAAGGAGAAAAGAGAGAAAAAAGACAGAGAAAAATACCTTTGTCTCTCCTCTCTCTCTCCCCCTCTCTCCCTCACCTCCTCTCTCACTCTTTCTCTTCTCTCTTCCCTTGTCTTTCCCACCCTCCCTCCATTCCTCCCTGTCCCTCTGTCTTTCTTTCCATAGCTATCTCTGTCCCCCTCTGTCGCTCTCTCCTCCTCTCCTTTGCTCTCTTCCACTCCCCTCTCTTTTCTCCCCTCTCCTCCCCAGAAGATAAGAGATTTTTTTCCAAAGGTTATAAAGTTTGAGTTGGAGCCAGGGGGCGATGTGATTTTCTTGCAAGCATGAATTTCAAGGGCATTTGTTGTTGTAGTTGTTGTTGTTTTAAAAACAGGAATATCTGCAAATACGCAGGTATTCAGAGGAAGAAAGAAAATCTCTTGGAGGGAAGAAACCAAAAAGCTTTGGAGGGCAAGCAGTACCCACATAGTGGAAGCCTTGAATGCCAGTAGGAGAAGCCTAGCTTTAACATAGACCCCAGACTCCTGGCCTTGAGCACAGGAATGTCATGACTTCACATTCATTCCATATTCAGCGCTTACAGCAGTCTACCCTCTCTGGAGTTTCATCCCCAAGAGAATAGCCCAGAGAGATGGAATCAAGCCTAGAGCTAACTCTAGAGGTTAAGAAGGCACTCTCAAGAAGTTCTCTCCGTTCCCCAGAAAGAGAAAAAGACTCAGAGTAATAAAAGAGTCATTTGTCATCCTCTGAATTCACGCACAGAGAACATATTTGTTTCCAATGAGTGCAAACTTGTTTAAATGGAAATGGACTTGATTTCAACAGCAATGCAGTCTTGGTAGTAATATGATGTTATATTTTATTGTCTGTAATTAGTGAGAAGTAAGGAAAATATCCAAAATGTTTCAGATCACACAGAGCTGAGCATTCAGCTCTGATGAGAGGATGGGGAGGAGTTGCCACAGCTATGAAGATCGTGAACCCCCAGAAAGGACACTGGAGCATTGGAGTCTTCAGACTCTTAATGAGGACAAGGATGTACAGCTGCCTGCCCTGATGTAGGGTAAAGATTCAAAGGGAATGCTCTCCAAAACCTGGATGAGCTAGGACCAAGTCACTAAACAGAAGCACTTTTGGGGACAGGCTTTTCTTTCTTTCCACTCACTAGTTGTGAGTATAAAGGAGCTAGTGACCGCTGTCCGGTATTACCTAGAGAGTCTCTGCCCTTAATATTACAAACACTTGGGGCTTGGTAATTCTTTGTTGGGGTGCTATTCTCTACATGAAAGGCCATTCATATGTGGGTTCTACCTTTTTGTGGGGGTGTGTGTATATGAGAGAGAGAGAAAAAGAGAGAAAGAGAGAGAGAGAGAGAGAGAGAGAGAGAGAGAGAGAGAGAGGGAGCGAGGGAGGGAGCGAGGGAGTCCAAAGGCTTGAACTTAGAGCCTGGGTGTTGTTCCTGAACTTTTTGCTTAAGGCTAGTGCTCTATCATTTAAGCCACATCTCTACTTCCTGCTTTTTGCTGGTTAATTGGAGAGAAGAAGAATATCACAGACTTTACTGGCCAGGCCGGCTTAGAACGGTGATCCTCAGCTCTCAGCGTCTTGAGTAGCAAGGTTACACATGTGTGTCACCAGCCTTGGGCTCATTTCTAGTTCTAACAACAGAAAGTGTCTCCAGACACTGCCAAACGTTCCCCTCAGGAAAAGTCACCCTCAACTCATTCCTGATTCTAAATTTCAATTCTATTGAAAGAGAAATCATAAGGAAAGTTTGTCTGGCTTAGAGACTCCATTATGAAAACTCAGGATCCTCAGCCCATTTCTCAGCAAAGCCCATACCTCCATGGAGCAGGGAATACAGAGTCTCTCGGCTTTGATCAACCTGGAACTTAAAGAAAGACTGAAGAAAAACTGACCAGGCAGAATAGGGGAATGGTATAAACCTGTGTTTAGAAATCTGTGGGCTTGGCTTTAAGCCTAAGCTCCTTAAGATCTGTCCTTGACTGGCTTGGAAACTCCCTTCCTTAGCGTGCTCCAGCCACACTGGTCAGCTGATAGCCCTTATATCTCGTGCTCAGCCTCATTTGCCAAATGAACCTATGCACACACTGTTACCTCTGCCTAGACCACCACACACAGACACACACACACACACACACATCAAACTTACTCTGCTCATTCCTCAACACTAAGGTTAAATGTTGCCTCCTTACAAAAGCTTTCCCTGATGCCCTGGATTCTTAAATACCTATAATACCTCACTGGACTATTCAAACATAAGCAGCTATTGTAGGAAGAAGGGTTGAGGGAAGTAGAGGGGAAAATAACCGTAAGCCTGATGAAGATGCTCAAGAAAGAGAGGGAGAGACAAAAAGACAGAGAGAGGGAGAGGAAGAACTCCCACAATAAGATTTGTAAACATGGAAATTGAAAAGATAATTAGAGCTGGGTACCATTGCTCACACTTATAATTCTAGCTATTTAGGAAGCTGAGATTTGAGGATTACAGTTCCAAGCCAGCCTTGGCAGGAAAGTCCATGAGACTCTTATCTCCAATTAATCACCAAAAAAGCTAAAAGAAGAGCTATGGGTCAAAGAGGTAGAGCAGACCATGAGTTCAAGCCCCAGGATCAGCACCAAAATAAATAAATAACATAGTTGTCAAGTACCAGTGTCTCACATCTTTATTCCTAGCTACTAAGGAGACTGAGACCTGGAAAATCATGGTTCAAAGCTAGCCCTGGCAGAAAAATCTGAGCCCCTATATCCAATTAACAGCAAAATGCTAGACTGGAGGTCTGACCTTGGCTTTGAGCCTAAGCCCTATAAACTGTGTTTATAGATCATCAAGTGGTAGAGCACCAGTCATGAGCAAGAAAATCCCAGTACTGGTACACATACCACACACACACACACACACACACACACACACACACACACACACACACACACACACACACACACACACAAAGATAATCTGAGTTTAACTGCAGTGTTTTTTCTTACTGCCTGACATTTGTGTATATCAAACCTGCTTTCCTTCTGGAATGGGGCTAGACCTCCAACCTTCCCAGTACCACTAGGAATGACATCCACATCTTATCCTATGCTTTTCTCAACCCCACCTAATAGAACCATTGTACCCCCAACTTGATGAATGGGGAAACTGAGGCCTAGAATCTGTCAATTGAGTCATAACACTAGTGAGCCAGACTTTGGACCCAGATGCAAAAGAGTCCAGCACCTGCACTCCTGGCCACATTTAAAATTAACATGAACTGGATGAACTTGACCGCCCATGGGAAATTGAACGGAAGCTGGGGAACAAAGTTGACTTTCAGTAAAGATTTCCTGAATGAGCAGAGCCAGAAGACAGGACTGCCTTCGGGGAAACCTCCCTCCAGCCTGCGTGCAGGAGCTCCACCATGCCTGCCCCATCCCAGACCCACTAACCGCCCACCCCCGCTCACTTATCACCATGTAATTGAAATAATGCCTATCGACAGAGACTCACAAACAACTGCTCAATTTTCCTCAAAATTCAATTAAACTTCGTTTATTCTGGGGATCGATCCAATTAAAAGGAGGAAAATTTCAGATGGCCTGAGCAACACCATCCATCTTCAAACACAGTGTCTACCCCAGTGATGTAATAATTCGCCCAATCAATGCTTTAAAAGCATTTAGCAGTCTTGATAATGAACTTTTGTCAAAACAGCCTTGCAGAGCAATAAGTGCTTGCAGATTAATATGAAGTCATAAAGGACTAATGCCTTGAGGTGGGTGGGGAGGGGTAGAGGATGGAACGCAACGGAAGCCAGGCGCTGGGGAGGGTCCGGCCTTCTGTACCTTCTCAGAGTGAAGCAGAGTCAATGTTGGTAAGACCCAGAAAATGCCCAATATAGTTCCCCATCTCTATTCGATCTGCAAGTTCCATTCCCTTCCATGGTCTCAGGAGACCTCAGCTCCATAAGCCAGGATCCGAGATGCCTCCAACTCTGTTCTCTTTCAGAGCATCTGGTATGCCCTGTCCGATCAGAGAAAATGTCCGTGAGTGAGAAGGTTTTGCTCATAAGGAAGTTCTTCCACCTGGCTACCTATCTTCTCTGAAAGTTCTAACTTGGAAAAGGATCATGGGGTGCAGAGAGATGGAAGAGAATTGTCAAAGGGGTGACATTGATCAAGATGCATTGTATTGATGTGTTGACTGGCGCCATGTACAATAATAGAGATAATAAAATAATTTTTAAAAATAAGAGAAAAGCACAACAATATCTGCACACTGAACTCAAGGAATCTCTTTTTCTCTTCCAGCATTCCCCTTCCCTCAGTGTGTTCAGCTTCCTTACTTAATGCCTCTGAACTTTGGTTTCTTCATCTGTAATCTAAGGATAATAGCACCTATTGAAGGTAGAGAAGGAAGGTTGTGTTGGATTTCTGGGTGACAGGATGTAAAAATTAATAAGGCATCAGGCTTCATTTCAAAAGACCTCAGAGATGAAAGCTAGAGAGGTATAAGGAGAAGGAAGATGAGAAGGAGGAAGAGGAGGAGAGAAGGAAGAGGATGAGGAGGAGGAGGAGAAGGAGGAGGAGGAGGAGGAAGAGGAGGAGGAGGAGGAGGAGGAGGAGGAGGAGGAGGAGGAGGAGGAGGAGGAGGAGGAAGAAGAAGAAGAAGAAGAAGAAGAAGAAGAAGAAGAAGAAGAAGAAGAAGAAGAAGAAGAAGAGGAGGAGGAGGAGGAGGAGGAGGAGGAGGAGGAGGAGGAGGAGGAGGAGGAGGAGGAGGAGGAGGAGGAGGAGGAGGAGGAGGAAGAGGAGGAGGAAGAACAAGAACAAGAAGAACAAGAAGAACAAGAAGAACAAGAAGAACAAGAAGAGGAGGAGGAGGAGGAGGAGCAGCAGCAGCAGCAGCAACAACAGCTAGCACCCCTATGAGTAATACAGAAACGCAGTGCCTGAGACATCAGAGAACACTTGTCCAAAAAGTGGATCTTTGCCAAAATGGTGGCTAGGGGGAGGCAGATGTCTAGGCTGAGGTGTGACAAAGAAAGGCACATGCTCGGTATGCCTGAGTTAAAGTCAAAGGATAGAGTGGGGCAGGTCAGCTCAACCAGATTGTCAGGGGTCTCATTTGCCAGGCTGAAGAATATCCCTTATTATAAGGAAATGGTAAGAAATGGAAGGTCTTATACAAAATTTTGGTATGAGAACTGCTCCTGGAAAATTCAAGCAAATAAGCCAGGAAATGGATGAATTAATGGGATGAGACAATCTGAATGATTTGGTCACCAGGGCAGTAGAACAACACAGCTTTCCTAGAAATTCCCCTAGCACTCTTTCCTCACACTGAACTTCACCTCTATGCTTCCAAGTGTCCCCATATCTCCACACAGGAAACCCAGGAGGCCCACATAACTTTCCTTTGCCTAGAATTCCCTAGGAAACCTTCTGTCTGGACACAACATCCTGTGGAGGAGAGTTGGAATATAGCATTCACCTTAAAAAAAAAAAAAAAAGTTCACTTCAGCCCAATAAGACCTCTTTAACTTTCAGAGGGTGGCCCAGTACAAAGCCAACCAAACACCAGTATCCCAAGAGCTGTCCATGGTGCTAGCCGCCTTGATCTGAGAAGCCAAGGCTTGGAAAGTCACTTCCAAGACGCTAAGCCAGCCTGGCCTTGGGTGGCCAGGATGGCTCTGAACAGGGTCAGCCTCTGAGCCCTGAATTGTTCTCTAACTCTTGATCAAAGTGAATGGTTTGTCCTCTCACACGGAAACCACATTGTAACTCCAACTTCCACCCCCAACAAGTTGGCAAGTTCTTCAGCATCTCTTCTCCAGGCCTGAATCATTCCTTCCAAAGCCAGAAAATCTCCAGGGTTGGCTAGTTTTTTAAAGCTGTGGGGAATGGGGTAGGGGAGGAGGAGCTCCATTTGCTGGGAGTCCTTGCTCCCTATAACATGGAAGCTCAGGATTGGGAAAGAGGGGGATTAAAGAATTAAAGGGGTTGAAGAGGGAGGGGAACTTGTATTGCTAGATTAGGGTGAGTATTAAATGATCCCAAGCCCAGAAATACCTTTTCAAAGACTTTTGCCATTGGGACTTAATATTAAATTTACTCCTCTGTGCCTTAAAAAATAGCTAATTTTTTTTTCAAAAGGTGGTTTTGATGCCAAAGGTATAGCTTAGGCTAAAAGGCACAGGCACATCAAACATCATTTGGGGGCTTTTCAAAGGGCTGTTTCAGCAGGATCCTGTTCTCTCGGTCCTCCTCCTCTGCTGATGAAGTTTCTGAGCTCCCTGAAGTCGGATCTTGTGTTCTTGGCTATCAAAGGCCCCAGCAATGTCGCGTCTGTCCGTCTGTCCCAGTGAAACTTTGGCAGAGAAAGCCTCCCTTTACACAGAGATCTGAGGGGGAGAATGAAAAGGATGCTGATTTGCAAGGAAACAGGAGGGAAGCCCTGCTGAGCTGATAGGAATCTTCTGACTTAACTGAGGCCAGATTTGAATACATTTGGGGGTGGGGAAGGAAAATCCATTACTTTGGAGAAAAGCCTCACCGGGGTTCAAAAGGAAATATGTTAATGTTGGGAGAGAAAAAAAATCATTTGTATGTGGGTTTGTGCTGTGAGTATTTCAGATGCCCTCAAGTTTAACATCATCAGCCAGGAGCAACAAAAAGCAGAGGCAGGAATTAGGTCATCAGTGTGAGGTGAAAGTAGAGCATTAGGGCCAGCTCTGCAGCCCTTAGGGCCACCCCTGGAACTGTCAACAGCTGGGCTTGGGGATAAGCCTCCGATGAGTGAGAAGGCCCCACCCAAGGCATAATACTTACAGTGTGTTTCTTTCCTGAAGGCTCATGCCCATAGGATACCCCTATACACAGTCTCTAGTGTCCATTTGGAAAAAGGCCTTCAAGGGTATGGCATTATCTCCTCCCCCAACTCCCCTCTACATAGCTCCTCTCTGAAGCCCTCCCATCCAAGAACACCTGCCCTCTTCTCTGTGGGTGGCACTGGGCACCCTATAAACAAATTGTCATACCTAGCTCTGGGGACAGGCATCTCTAGCTCCAGGCCTCCTGAGAACTGAATAATTACTTTTAGATAATTAGTCAGAAATCTCTCCTCTGTGTGTCCAAGAAGATTTGTGCCTGGATTTAATTTGGGATCCTAGGCTCAGCTAAGACTGGACCTCACTACATCCTTCTGTAAAATGATGACAATTCCAGCATCCCTGTCCCTACTTAGAAACACCATAAAATTCCACTTAGGGAAGGAATAAACGCTATGACTGGAAGCCAGGTACCAGAGGCTCATGCCTGTAAGCCTAGCTACTCAGGAGGCTAAGATCTGAGGATTATGGTTCTAAGGGAAAGTTTCAGGAAAGTCCTCAAGACTCTTATCTCCAATTAACCATAGAAAAAGCCAGAAATAGAGCTGTGGCTCAAGTGGTAGAGCACTAATCTTGAACAAAAGGAGCTCTGGCCCCAGACTTCAAGTCCCAGGACTGGCAAAAAATTTTTAAAAAGCTATGACTGGGACTTTGTAGAACAGGACCATAAGAATCTTCCCCACAGCTCTAGAATTTTCAGGCATGAGCAGGAAGAAGGAAGTGGGTTGTTTTGAAAGCTGTACTGTATGACTGTGGCAAATGTACCTGCATTGGTAGGAAATCTTTTCAAATGATTAGGGGTCTCTTCATTCTAAAAGGCTGCTGGCAGCTCTTAGAGAAAGAAAGATCCCCGGAGAATCATATGTTAGGATAAAAAGGAGGGACAGAGTAGGAAATGAGGAGCTGGAACTGCCTGACTTTGAATCCTGTCCTGAGCTGATTTACCCAAGAAATTGAGGGCTAGCAAACTCCGTAGTTGAATCTGAGCATTGTCCTCTTGCTATGAGAAGAAAGAATGAAGAGAGGCAATAGCTCATCATTAATGGGCTTGAATTAATATAAATTAGTTGATCACATCCTGGTGCTCCCAGGCAGACAGGCTGGAGAGTGGGGAAATTCCTTTCACCTCACATTCCCACCACCATCCATAAAGCCACTGCTGACCATGCACTCTTCTCTTCTCCCTCCCACCCTGCCCCAGCTCCAGCTCCAGCTCCAGCTCCAGCTCCAGCTCCAAATCTGGAGGTGTAAAATAAGAATGATGATGGGGCCACAGGGACAAGAGGAGCTAACCCCCCACCCCCCTCAAGCAGAGCCTATATCCTTTGAAATGACCCTTGGAACACTGCTGTCCAGAGAGCTACAGCCATTAGGAGCTTCTCCCACCCCACCCACTCACCCAGATGGCATGCTTATTCGGACTCACAAAGAACAATTACCTTGCAAGACAGAATCAGAGAGAAGCAATCCACATAGCCCAGAGCTTCAGAATCATGGTTGGGACTGCCAGGCACCCAGGGCTCTGTCATAGCTACTTGAACACACAGAACTGTGGATGCTCTCTTGGTTGAGTTAAAATTCAAGGGATGCAAACCGCCCATCTGATAACAGAGGCAATTCAGTTGCTATAAGGGGGACACAGGGTGGAGACTCTGCTGCAGATCAGGGGTCCACTGGTTCTATATGGGCCATCTAGTCACACTGGGGACCCAGGATCAAGACGGACCTGCGGAGGCACATTGAGCTCCCCAGGATTGGCACCCTGGGGCCTGCTGGGACTTCCTTAGTAAGGCGGAATCTAACAAGCCATTCTAGGACCCCTTCACTCAGGCAAAGCGCCCCTAGGGAATACTGAGACACCTCCAGGACCAAAAAAAAATACTGGCTGCTGAGACCTACGGCCCAGAGATCAAGGAGTATATTGATATCCCAGGGAGATTGGACTTTTTTAATGTTATTTATGGATAAGAAAACTGATCATCAGAAAGTTCCAAGTTGTCTGCTAGGAGGCCACACAGCCAGTAAATGGGACTCAAGTAACAACAAGAGTTAAGTTTTACCAATATGAGGGGTTTCCTCCTCTCATTCTCACAACGCTCGTGAAACAAGACCAGCATCATTCCAGTTTAGCACACAGGATAATAGCCAACGCTGAGGGGTGGAGACATGTTACCCTGTCACAGAGCTGGCAAGTAATAGGGCTGAGGTTTGAACCCCAGCAGCATAGCATAGTGATTGAGAACCCAGCCAGCCTTCCTCTCTTCCAGTCCCTTTTCCATCACGAGCAATGCGATGGATCCTTAACAGACCCTTGGCTTCACTGCCTATAAAATGGAAATTATCACTGGATGTAGTAACAGGACTATATCATTGAAATCCACGCAGCAAAGCAGGTCCAACAGGTACCAATTGTTGTAACTTATCATCCCACTAATTCTGTAAGGAGCAGGGCAAAAGCTGGCAAACTAATGGGCCCTTTGCACCAGCCATCTCCGAGCGCTCCAGAGAGAGAGAGAGAGGACAACATCCCAAAACCTGGCTAGGACTAGCATCTGTAACACTCCTGTCAGAGCCAACCAGGCCATTAACTGATGAGCCCTGTGATAGAATTGTCCTGTACAGTATTTATTATAGGGTCTTTTCCTTGACACCTCCCAGAGAGAGAATATTAAATATTTAATGCACATGAGGGCGCTCATTTTTCATCCTTACTTCAGCACTCAAGCTGGCTCTGGTCTGGAGGACACAGCCAAAGTCTTCCAGCCTGACACTCTTGTGCTTCCCCTCCTCTGCTCCACAGATCCTCTATCCAGGGCCTAAGACCAGACATAGCCAGGGATGAACCAGGATCCACTGTAAAGACTCGGAGGCGAAGCTGGAACAAAGCCAACCTCAGCTCTACAGGGCAGGGAGTCATTGGCTACTATTGGCAGGAGACCTCCCAACACCCTGCCCCTATCTCCTGCACACACTTCGGACTCCTCTACTCCCCTGCAGACTCTCAATGACCCCCCTACATCCCTGCTGGATGGCTACTTCCTGCTGCAGGAGCTGCTCAGCCAGCACCAGTGAGCCAGAAATGACCCTTGAAAAGGACAAGAAACAAGTCAGGGAGATGGAAGCCCCAGTTTCTTTGCCCCTCGGACAGAGTGACTCAGTTATTCTCAACCTCCAAATGAGGAAATGGAGACACAGAGAGCTGAGAGTACAAGTCTAAAGTCCCAACATCTACTAAGTGGCTGAACGTGGATTCAGACCCAAAACGGAGGATGACATGCTTCCGATGACTGTCGGCAGTGGTCAAACACATAGATTCTCCACCCCCTTTACCTCCTCTCGGACCCTGCACCCTCACATCCTGGCTTAACATGACACAGGACAACCTGATAACCTATACTTTTTACATGCCCCAGGTGACTCAGATACAGGTGTTCTGCATGTAAATTCCTCTGAGGAACAAGGCAGGTAGCTTTCAGCCATGTCTATGAATGCTGTGACATTTCTCCTTCTGAAAAGCAGAATCTAATTCTCCTCCTGTCACACTCACTCGGGTGAAAGCCACCAGGCCACCTGGACACTCAGAGGCCTGCCTGGAGAGGAATGGAATCAGCACTGAATTCCACCTGCATGGGGGCACCGCCTTGAAAATCAGATCCTCCAGTTTCAGTCAAGCCTATGGATGACCACAGTCCCAGCTGAGATCTGGACAACAGCCTCTTGAGAGAGGCTGAGCTGCAACCATCCAGTGAAGCGGCTCCTAGATTGCTGACCCACAAATACTGTCAGATCATAAGAGTTGACCTGTAAGATGTGGGGGTATTCATTATGCAGCAATAGGTAACTAACACACGAAGAGACCGCATTCACTGCAGAAATGACCACTGATCTAGGAGTTACAGAACATCATCCAAAAGAGAGAGGGAGGACATTCACTGGTAGCAGAAGGAACAGTGTGTGCTAAGGCACAGATGAATGAAGGGAGTTGGTATTTGGGGCTTTGCAGCTGCACAGGAGTCACAAGGAGAAGCTGGATATGGGAGAAAAGCCAGACTGTGGTGGATAGAAATGAGTCTACATGTCAGTGTGCTGAGCGCAGATCAACTCTGTACCTGTTGACAGGCTATCTGTGCACTTTATAACCTGTCCTGGATAAAATTGTCCCGGATTAGCTGGTGATAAGCTATATAATCATCCATCTGCACACTAAAGCATTTAGAAAAAGGCAGTGGGGAAACCCAAGGAGGGTTGTCAGCTGGGATGTGACCTGGTCCAGATTTTGCTTGAGAAAGATCCCATGGCGGAGATTACACCAGTATGTGGGATGAACTGGTCTGGAGGGTGGAGTGGTTCAGAGAAGGCTTGTAGCGGTTTGACCAAGGCTAAACAAGAGGAGAAGCCAAGGAGGAGATACAACCAGGCCCTCAGCCAGAGTGCTCAGACTGTGGCAGCCTGTATTAAGGCCAGGACAGGTAACAATGAGGGCCAAATGAAGTTTAGAGGAAAATTGAGTGATGGATGATCTTAAACCATCCTGGCTGTGGTCAGAGATGGAGAAACAGCAGCTGGGATGATTCTGAGACTATAGGAGTGTGGCCCCCGTGCCACACATCAGGGACCAGAGTTCTATCTAATAGCTCTCAAATGAGTCACCTTAGCTGCAGCCAACAAGGATTTGGCTGGGTTGTTACTGAACTGCCAGGGACTTGGCCAAATCGACTGCGACCACGTGTAGTCTTGGCTTGAGAGGGTTGTGCTGGAGTCAGTCTCACACTGAGGGCAATGCCATGGTCCTGATGCCTGCGTTTCAATCCCCTCTTACAGCACGCCTGCAAGAGGACTAGCATGGCTTTTCTAATCTTCCTTTCATCTGATAATTAAGGAATTAAGCCTGAGAGAAGCTGCCAAATGCTTCTAAGATGTAGTCGTCGTCATCGTGGGCAGCTACAGTGGAATCCAAACCCAGACACTCACTATCAGCCAGAAGGAGCTTTGGAGTCAAAATCCCTGGAAATTCTTCGCTTGCCTTCCTCCCAGCTAGGATTCCTTGGCTGAACTTGAGTCACCCTCCTCATAAAAATTCCATGTTCCATCAGCAGAATGTTTCCATTCCAATTAGATCAATTTTCTCTAAGTAGCAATAAATGTGTTTTTCTTTCAAAGGCCAGCCCGACACATTAAGCAAGCTCGGGGGCAGCCATTCCCCAGGCCGCTGGCTCTGAGTGTGTAGGGTCAAGGGTCACAGTGCCACTGCCTCCAGCTCATTAGTGGGACCCATTCATCTTTGCTGGGGACACCAGCACTCAACATGGTGGCAGGACTCAGGATGGGGTTGTGTGGGCAATTTATCAGAAAGGCTGGTTCATAGGAGACAAGGGTAGAAAAGCAGGCTTGCTCAGGGCCTGCAGGAGCCCTAGCCCCAGCAGCTGAGGACCAAAGCTGCCTGGTTAAAAGTTAACCTGGCCCAGGATATCAGTCTGTGAAGACCACAGCCACCATTCAAAACACAAGGGCCTGGGGCAGGTCCCTTTCACGGGCACCTGGTTCCTGTCTGCCAACAGAGCTTCTCTTCCGTTCCTCCACAATGGACCCAGGAAATCCATCCCAACAAGACCCATACTGCCACTCAGGCTCCCCCGTGGCCCTTTGATTTGCAAATTTAGACTCTAGAAATGGAAGCAAAGGATAACCCTGCTCTGAGCAGGGGCAGTTAGGAAGACGGAATGAGACCTCTTCTCTCCATCAATCTGTGAACACACACACACACACACACACACACACACACACACACACACACAGAGCTGCAGCCCTGGATACAAAATTTCCAGAGTGAAAAGTAAGCTAAACAACAGTCATGGTTCTGATGGCTACAGGTTTGGAATCAAAGTGCTGATAGTCTATACTCCCTCTGTGTGTGTGTGTGTGTGTGTGTGTGTGTGTGTGTGTGTGCGCGCGCGTGTGCGTGTGCTTGTGTGCGCGCGCGCTCCAAGTTAGGCTTCTCTCCTGGCTCTTGATGGGTTCTTGGCTTGAAACAGCATGACTTTGGCTTCACATAGCATTCTGTGTATGCACACACTTGTGTCCAAATCTTCCTCTTTTATACAGACATCGATCCTATTTGGTCAGGGACTGAACCTTTGTCAGGGTAGTACAAGGTCATCTTTACTAATCACATAGTTAGCCCTATGTGTCCAAACATAGTCACCACCCTGAGGCATGAGGAGTTGAGACTTCAGTACACAAACCTGAGAAGACACAATTCAACTCATAATGCTTGCCCTTTCCTTTGGGTCATTTGAGAGGCGAGTCACAGGGATCCAGATTTGTTGGACAAGTATGTATGGAACGGGGCCACCCATGTGGCCCAGCAGAAGGTGCTAGGATACGATAATGAGCTAGGGTCAGTCCTGTGAGGTGACAAGGGAGAAGAGCAGTCATCTGAGAAAAGGTACAACTAAAAGCTGCCATAGGTGCTTTGAGACAGAAGTGTGAAGAGCCACAAACATATAGAACTAGGTCCCACACCAGGTAGAAGGCTGGGTGAGGGCAGGTGTATCCATGACAGAGCCATTGCCAGCTTCCCTGTGCTATTCATCCAGGCTTTAACAGCCCCAGCCCCCTCCCAGCCTGACACCATTCCTGGAAACTGAATTAATGGTGTCTGAGCAACCTGGCCAGGGACCACACCTCCATGTAACCTTTCTGCAGAGCCTACAGCCTGGCAGAGGTCTCCTTGATTTATATGGCTCCTGGCTTTACAGCCTTCCTTAGGGGACAGCTCCTCCTCCCCCAGGTTTCCCAGCTCCAGTAGCTCCAGTCACAGCTCAGCCCACTTCCAGGACACAGGACAGACTCTAGATCCAAGCAAATGACTAACCAGCCCTGGACCCAAATGTCACTTCCTTGAGAACTTGGGCTGGCCTGACTCCCATGGCTCCCGCCACCCCCAAACAATTCTCAGCACTATGACCACAACTGAATTAAACAATGGCAACAAAATTAGTCCCCTGAAGGCCATTAGCACTGTAAGAGCTAAGACGATGTTCTTGCCCTCATCCTTACACAAAAACCCATCCTAGGACTGTGACATAGCTGTATTGTATAAACATGGAAAGGATAAATAAGCAAAGTAACTGATCACTTAATCAACCTCTTCCTGCCACCAAAGCCACAAACTGAGCCACAGGAAAGCCCATGCAGCTGCTGTCTACACCAGGAGAATTAAAATGAAGATGGAGAGGGATGGCGTTTGGGCTTCAGGGAACAGCCAGGGCAGGGAGCAGAGCAAGAGAAAGCACAGGCAAGTTTGGAAAAAGAGCAGTGAGGGTTTAGGTTTGACCCCAGCAGGGGCCAACCTTGCACTGCGTTGGTACTAGCTTATGCAAATATCCTAGAATGCCAGCAGAGGCATTAAGAGGTGGTATGATCCCAGATGGGCTGAGAGAGAAGGTTGGAGCACAAGACAGTACAGAAGGCCAGGCACTAGTGGCCCACATCTGTAATTCTAGCTACTCAGGAGGCTGAGACCTAAGGATTATGTTTCAAAGCCAGCCCAGACAGAAAAGTCCATGGGACTCTTATTTCCTATTAACCAGGAAAAAGTCGAAAGTGGTGCTGTGGCTTAAGTAGCAGAGTGCCAGATCTGAGTAAAAAAAGCGAGACAAAGTTGTGAGGCCCTGAGTTCCAGAACACACACACACACACACACACACATATTGTGGTGCTCCAGAGCAAGTTTGAGACCAAAACAAATGCTTCAGAGGTCACTACGGAGAGGAAAAAGAAGGGGTGATTATCCTGAATCTAGAAATAACTGTAGCACAAGGAAGAGGGCTGTAACATTTGGTGTTACACACCTTCAATAGCGTGTTTGCGCATCTATAAGTTGGAACTGGAGCCACTCAACTTTATTGGGAAGGAGGGATGTGAGATATTAGTCCTTGTACGCAGTTGTCTCCTGGGTCCATCCAGACACTCAGTCCTGGCATAAACCAGCATTTCCCAGCCTCCACATTGCAACATTTGTAACCAGGGGCATCTTTAATACCCACATACATCATAAGATGTTTAGCAGCCATTTCCAGGGACCACAATGCCTGTCCTCTAAGGGAGAAAAACTCCTCCCAGTTGAGACCTTCTGGTATCCATCACACAGACCTGTGACCCACTCCTAAAGAAAGCTGTGTGCCTAGGCCTTCTGTGGCCTCTACCATCAAGAAGCAGACCCATGTGTCTGGGGTCTCATGCATTCAACCAACATGTTTTGGAAAGCTTCTCTGCCAGCCTCGTGAGGGGCTCTTGTAGGAGATTTCACAGTCAGTTAGAGGAAACAATTTTGGAACAAAAAGATCACATAGTGTAGAAAACAGGCTAATGCTCCCAGTGATCTTCAGAACCCGGTACTATGTGAACTCAGGTGGTAAAAGGACTTAGGGGAATGGAACTAATTAAATAATCTTGAAATGAGATGATCCAGAATTATCTGGGCCCGTCCAATAGTTCACAAGAGTCCTAATAAGTGAGAGAAGAGGTAGGAGAGCCAGTCAGGGGCTATGTTGCAGCCAACATCTTGTTGAGTCAACAAGATGATGATGATACCTCGCTGGTAGAAGATGGAGGAAGAGGCCAGGAGCCAAGAAAGGCAAGTCTCTTCTAGATACTGGGAAAGGCAAGAAAACAGATTCTCCCATCAGTCCTCTAGAAGGAATGCATCCCTTGATTTCAGCCTGGTAAGAAACATTTCAAACTTCTAAACTCTGGAATCACTTGTGCTTTAAGTCCCTTGGCTTGATGGTACCTTATCACTACAGTTACAGAAGACAAACACACAGAGGTACCTTGTTAAGCTATAGGGTTCCACAAAGGAGCCTGGCTGCCATACATGATCACCTGGATTGTGCACTGCACATCCCGAAGTGGGTCCAAGGAGGTCCAGGGGGTGAAATTTAGCCCATACTCTGTCTACACAGCCCTTATGAGGACTGTCTGGTATTGGTGGTGGTGGTTTTTTTCTAATGTATCCACAGGAGCTTTTCATTTATCAAAAGATGTGACCACACAGGGAACTTTTCTTAATTTGTACACAAAGGACTATACAGGTAACTGACAAGAGACTTTTGACTCTTCCTGGTAAAATCAAGGAAGCCTTCACAGAAGAGGTGATGTCTGAGCCAGTTCTTAAACAACAAATATGGCAAGAAAGGAGGACAGGAGGGAGGTCTGGAAGGGCTGAGGCACTTGGGGAAAGAAGAAGAAGGTCCATGAACTCAACCCCAGGTTTAGGGAGATAAAGCAAGTTGCAGAATTGCTTGAGGGTGTGCAAATTCAGAAAGACCTGTTGGACACTGACAGAAAGCTGTTCAGTAGACGGCCAAATGCACACAACAAGAAGGCTGGGCTGTTCACTAGCACTCTTTCTGCCCCTCCAAGGAGCCTGATTTAGTTCCCCAAAGCCCAGCTCCAGAGACTTCTGCCCTATGGTGCAACAGGGTTGCCTGGCTCTTCCATGACATGCTTTTAGGGTCTAGCAATGAGTCTGTCCTCACCGTGGCTCCACTTCCCAGCACTTAACTCCAAGACAGGTATTGATGGTGTGTTGACCTTCCCTAATATATTGCCATAAGATGACCTCGGCCAGCCTGGCAGTCCCATTCAGGCCACAGCCTCTCTGTGAGCCCCAGCAAAGAACAAGAAAAAGCCATCAAGCTGGACGAGAGCATTGTAATACAAACGACAGGAAGCTATTTTCAGGAGGCAAATGAACCCCTGCAAACTAATAGTTTCATGGCGTGGCTCCTTTCTACCCACCCCCCTACCCCACCCAACCTCCACCCTGCCCAGAGCTGGCCCAGCTGTTATTAGGCTGCAGTTGTTCCAACCCCCACCCCACACACACACATATACCCCCTCTCTATCCCAAGCCCTTCTGCTGACAGTATAACCTTCAGGAACCTGGAATTTCTGAGTGGTCCCCAGAGCTCAATGCATCTTGAAAGAAAATTTGTATAATGTCATTTCAGACTGTCCCTAATCCAGAATTATTGAAGGGGGAGGGGAGGGGAACCTGGGACCTGGGAATTGCCTCTGACACTTGACAAATACTTGGCTTTGTGTAAATGGACAGGCTCCTGAAATAACTGCCTTTGGATGTCACATGAAGAGAAATTAATTCTTTATTAACTTCCGCAATGATAATCTAATAAACCCATCAGGCCTCCAGGCCCCAGCATTTAAAGAGCTTGGCGGTTTGGATGCAAATGTCTCCTGACCCCATTTTGTCAGAGACTATATGCTCGGGGAAGGAAGGAATACTCAGCTCTACCGGTCAGATGTCAGCTCAGGGTCACATGAGTGACTTTCATGGCTCCGGGCAGACCTGAGAATCAGGAGAGTCGGTTGCTTCTGGGGCTGACAGCTGTTCTGAATTCTCCAGGATGGCCCTTACCTCAGATAATCTATCCCTTTGTTCCCCGCAATGTACAATGCGTGTGTGTGTGTGTGTGTGTGTGTGTGTGTGTGTGTGTGTGATCAGATGTGTTGCTCAGATCATGAGGTCACTGACGCCCTCACCCACCAGTCCCTAAGAACCCGCTGTCCATTCTTTCTTCCCATTCCTGACGCCAACCATGTGCCCCAAGAGAGGACACTAGGCCTCTGTCCTTGGAGCTTCTAGTCTAGCAGAAGGCACACAGCAAAATGAGTGATCATTATAAACAGAGAGAAATGCCACAAGGACACAGAGTATCGGGGGAAACAGACCTCCTGCCCATACCAGGGGCTCAGCTTGGAGGCATGCAGAGTTCTCCAGGCCCCACCTCTCTGCTGAAGAGTGGCTCCACTCCCAACCATCCACACTGGCAGCAGTGTGAGCAGGAAGAACAAGAAAAGGAGGTGAGGGGCTGGGAAGGTGGCTCAGTGGTAGAGCACTTGCCTTGCATGCCTGAGGCCCTGGGTTCGATTCCTCAGCACCACATAAGCAAAAAGAAAAAAGCCAGAAGTGGTGCTGTGGCTCAAGTGGTAGAGCGCTCGTCTTGAGCTGAAGAGCTGAGGGACAGCGCCCAGGCACAGAGTTCAGGCCCCATGACCGGACCCCCAAAAAAAAAAAGAAAGAAAAGAAAAGGAGGTGACAGGGGCCCCATCCCTGCACGCCTCACCTCCCACAAGACATTTGCTCCTGCCCAAGGAGGACACCAGAGAACCAATGACTATACCAGACCTTCACAAGCAGACATGTATAAGCATGAGAAATACCTACCGCAAGCCAGTGAAGGAGTGAAAGTTTTATTCAATCCACAGCACCAGATCCCTGTGAAATTGAAAACTCAGTAAAAATCAAACAAGAAGACTGGGTGGGAAATAAAGGTGAATGGCACCCCTGGGTGGGAAAAGGATTTTCTAAGCAGAAAAACAAGGAGAAGAGAACCATGAAGGGAAAACAATAATGAATGTGATTACTTCATTTTAAACGTCTCCATGTTAAAAACTTAGACATGATCATCAATACCATTTTTTTAGGGAAGGCAAAAAGTCAAAGGAGGTAACTCACAAGAGAAGAAATACCAGCAGCTAACAGGCATACGGGGGAAGTGTTTGGCCATGCCTAGAATCAGCAGAACACAAGTTAAAGCTGTAATAAGTTGTTATACACTTTAAGCATTGTGGACATTTGTTGCTAGGAGTGGATACGATACATGCATTCTTTCATGGCTGGCACAAGCACAGATCATGTACAACCTTCTTGAAATCTGTTTTCCAACATACATGAAGACCTGTAAAAGTCTCTTTTGCTAGACACTTCTATCACCCAAAAGAACATGGTTCTTAAGGAAGATTTGAAGATACACCAACTAATCACAAAATGTAAGACTTTTTTTTTCAATCCTGATTCAATGAAGTTGGCTCCAAGAAGATTTGGGGGTAATAGCTGGAGAAAACTGAACATGGCCAGATACTAAATGACATGAAGGAAATTATTGCAGATATGTTCATGGCATTCTGGCTATGAGTGTAAACAGTCATTTTAGCCACTTAAGAAATAAAGCAACTTTCACAGGAGAAATAACATCTGTGATTTATTTGTAAGATAGCCCCACAAAAGGACGGGAGGAGTGATTGAATACATGACTGCCAGACTGCTAGTAATTGGTAAGACTAGGTAAAAATATAAGGGTCTGTTATATTGTCTCTTTTGTATATATTCAAAGCCTTTCTATAATAAAAGGTGATTTTATGGATGTTTTTTGGTTTGGGTAGGTAGGTAATTGGATTTTGAGGATTTTTATTTAAGATAGAGGCTGGCTATGGAGCTCAGGCTAACCTTGATTCCTCCCCTTCTCAGCCTTGTAAGGTGCTGGGATTTCAGATATGTACCACAATGCCTGGCTGTTGTGATTATTCTACAACTGAACAGTCATCCTTTGAATTTCTACCCTGAGGAACTTATCTAAAAAATGTACACAAAAGATTTATATACAAAGCTACCAACAAGAAAATTGATCACAAAAACAAAAATTAAGAGCAAAAAAAAAATCACTTAAATGCAGATCATTTGAAAGGTATATTTAAAAAAAAACACATATTGGTCTTTGACAAATGCTCATATGTTAACTTGTGGGAGAGAAAAAGCAAGAAACAAAATTAGATATTCACTATTATCCCAATTACCCTGAAAGTGAATAAATATGTTGGGGGGGGGGGGAAGAAAGGCCAAAATGTTAACTGTGGTCATCTTTGAGAGGTATAATTATAAATGATTTTTATTTGCTTCTTTCAACTTTTCTGCATGCAAGAAGGTAGGGGGAGAAATGTAATTATCTTAAGAGCTTGTGCCAAAATTCCTTTTAGCAAAGAACCTAGCTTCAGAGAAACACTTAAATAATTACATGATCTAGTTCTGGATCCTTGAGGACCTGGTACAAGGGGAACCCAAGACCAGCCCAGGTATGCGCTCTCTCTCTCTCTCTCTCTCTCTCTCTCTCTCTCTCTCTCTCTCTCTCTCTCTCT
Source organism: Dipodomys merriami (assembly GCF_024711535.1). Lineage (NCBI taxonomy): Eukaryota > Metazoa > Chordata > Mammalia > Rodentia > Heteromyidae > Dipodomys > Dipodomys merriami. The sequence continues at coordinate 1,304,235 of NW_027205492.1, forward strand.
CTCTCTCTCTCTCTCTCTCTCTCTCTCTCTCCATGGACAGGACCTGGAAATCAGAGAGCTCAGAGGCCACAAACAACCACAGAGTATGCACAGAGGCCACAAACAACCACAGAGTGTGCACAGACCTGGGCATGCGCAGACCTCTGAGAAGTGATGCTTCCTTCTCCACACCCCAGCTGATATCTCCATAACCTGCATGTGCTTACCTATCACTTCTGAAGTCCTCACCTGTATCCCTATTGCTCTACTTGGAACCATCCACACCAAGTTACCCCTGTCACTTACCCACAGACTCTGTAGTTTTAATATGGCATTGACCTCCTCTATCTGTCCCAATTGCTTTCATCTTATGCCTTTGTTATTCCTATGGTGCTGAAGTCCCTCCTCATACTCTAGGTGGGCCCTAAATGGGGCTGTAGAAAAATCTACATAAGATCTATAACGATTGTTTCCTTCCAACTGGGCTCTATACTTCTAACACTGTAGCCAAGAATTAAATGTCTGTTGGCACATGTCAGTTATTAAGCTGGTACCAACCAGCTGGAACCTACCCTGCTACACTCTGTATTTGTTTGTTCATTCATTTGTTTGGAACATATACATCTTGCTATGTAGCTCGGGCCATGGTCCTCCTGCCTTATACTCCTGAGTGCTGGGATTATAGGAGTGGACCACAATGTTTGCTTATATTCATTTCTCCTAGGCCTGAAGTCTCCTAGGCCTGCTAGCCTTTCTGGATGGAGGCCTTAATGGCAGTCTGGGAGGGTAGAGGAGGAAGAAGGGATGTACATCTTCCTGCTTCCTTTCTATTCCTGTTTTACTTCTTGCATTACCCCTCCTCACTCCTTCACAGTGGCAGAAATAGACGTCAAGTCACAGAGAAGAATCTAGTCTGCAGTGTTTCCAACACTTAGAGAAATGAAGCCATCACCTCCCCTCAGAGACACCAGGGGAGGTGTCCTGATGTCCTCCTCCTTGGATCCGATCCCTGTTCCTTTGATCTCCTCCTCTTTGAACTCTTAATAATCTCAACCTCTTCTCTATGTCCCCTCAGCCCCAGATGGCTGCCTCTTCCAGTGTCCCTCAGCCTATAATACTGGAGTGATCACTTGTTAGTTTTCCAATTTTTCCAATGCCTAATTGGGGTGTGTGTGTGTGTGTGTGTGTGTGTGTGTGTGTGTGTGTGTGTGTGTGTGTGTGTGTGTGTGTGTGTGTGTGTGTGTGTGTGTGTGTGTGTGTGTGTGTGTGTGTGTGTGTGTGTGTGTGTGTGTGTGTGTGTGTGTGTGTGTGTGTGTGTGTGTATGTGTTTTCAAGGGCTTGAACTCAGGGCCTCATGTTTAGCTTTTTCACTCAAAGATGATGATCTATCACTTGAGCCACATCTCCACTCTCAGATTTTTAGTGACTGATTAGAGATAATCAGATAGATTTGTCTGTCCAGGCTGACTTCAAACTGGGATTCCCTCTCCCCTCCCAGTACCTGAGTTCAAATCCTAGTAATTGAGCCCAAGCCCTGGATGGTTGTTTCCTATAGTGGCCCCCAGCTCAGAACACACTAGTGATTACTTTTTGCCTTTCCAGTTTTCCAATGCCTTACTATTCCATATACAAAATTTTTCCTTAAAATGCCTGAGGTGCTGGGTGCCCGTGACTCATGCCTGTAATACTAGCTACTTGGGAGGCTGAGATTTGAGGACTGTGGTTCGAAACCAGCCCAGACAGAAAAGTCCATGAGATTCTTTTCACCAAAAAACTACTCAGAAAAAGCCAGAAGTGGTGCTGTGGCTCAAATGGTAGAGTGCTAGCCTTGAGTACAAAGAGGCTCAGGGACAGCACCCAGGCCCTGAGTTCAAGCTCCAAGACCAGCAAAATTAAATAAAGACTATTAAAGGATAAAATAAAATACTGATGAGGTTTCCAAGTCCTGATTGGGTCCCCGGTGAACATGTCGCTTGCTGCAGTTGCTCCTTCCCAATGCGTACCCACTGTGTTCAGCAGCAACTATTTAACATTTCTGTGTTTACCTAATACCATAGACTAGGGCATAGAGAACAGCCCAGCTTGTTCACAACTTCCTCTCCAACATATGGAAATAGCCCCCCAGAGACTAGTGGCTCCCAGAAGTCTATCTGGCTGGGCAGCTATCCAGATGAGCTGTCCCTTTGCAAGCACCCAAGGAGTCAGATACCTTTGAGGTCAACCACGCAACCCCATCTCCTGCATTTAGTCAGCAGACAGGATCAGGAGAGGAAGTGTGGACAGGTGCTGTCTCCTGAACCACCCAGCCCACGGATGGGCAGCAATGCCTATTACAAGTGCAAAGGCACTGGAAACAAAGTCAGACCACACTCCCAGCAGCCCCTAGGTCTCAGTAAGGCCAGGTGACGAGTTCTGCCCATGGAATAAAAGCAGAAGGGATGGATCCTGGTGGGCCCAGACATCTCTGCTTCCAAATCCCTCATTGTACACTGGTCTGATCAGTCGCCTTCCTCACCTAATATAGGCTGCTGCCTCTCTGCTCAGTCCCTAGCTGAATACCTGGTCCAAAACCAAGATAAGACATGCCTGGGAAGGTGTGCCACCACCGCATCCCATTTACCCATTGACAAAGATGGCGGCCATCTTGGACCAACCCAAGCCTGGTCCACAATCAGTGTCTCTTCCTTCCTTTTTCTTGCCTTTATCCCACCGCTGAGGTCTGTATTGTTGTCCTGTGCCTGCTGTAACAAAGGCACACACTCTAGCTGCACAGCAGGAATGCAAGCCCATGATCAAGATGTTGGCAGGGCTGGCTCTTTCTGAGGAGAGGAAGGATCTGTTCCTTCCCCACCCCTAGCTTCCAGAAGTTTCCTGGCTTGTAGAGGCCTCACCCAGATGCCTGCTCTCAGCTTCACCTGATGCATGTGCCTCTTCCCAAACACTTCCCTCTGTGCGAAGTCTCTCTGTGTGTAAACTTCTTTTATAAACACACACTCATATTTGCTTAGAGCTCATCTAACAACTTCATTTTAACTTGATTGTCTACCAAAAAGAAAAAAAAGAAATCCACCTCCAAATGAGATCTCATGCCTAGGTGCTGGGCATCAGGACTATAACACTTTCTGGCCCAGAGGATGGGAGTGCACTTCAAACCCACAAGTCACAGCTGCAAATTCCTCCACGGCTCCACGCACCTCCACCAGCCCACTCCCCAGGGAGTGGGGAGCAGCAATGCCTGCCACGCACAACCCATGTAGTGTAGGCAGCAGGAACAGGAGAAGAAGAATGGGAACGGGTAAACTCAGAGCCCCGCAACATCAGTAGCTTCATAATGATTGATAATTATTAAGACGTTATTAATAAAGGTTAATCAGAACCCTTCCAAAGAGCTGACTAATAGCATAAAACAAACGGACAAAAATAGCTCAGAGCACACTGGGAACCAAGTAGCTCCCTCTCACCTCGTGCTTATAGGCTAAGACCTGGATATGAATCTGATGGGCCACTTTTTTACTGAAATATCACATCAAGACCTTTGCCTTTCTCCTTCCTCCTAGGCTCATGACATTGGCCAAGTATCCACAAAGAAACACATCTATGCATGTTGTAAGTACGTGTGAAGTCTTACAGGGAAGGCCCAAGGCTAGAACCTGCCTGAGGCTTAAACCTCAAGTCATGGCTACCCCAGGACCAGTTCAGCCTGACTAGCTGAACCAAGAAAGGGGGCCTCTGAGCTGGGCACCTGTGGCTCACACCTGTAATCCTAACTACTCAGGAGGCTGAGATCTGAGGATCTTGGTTCAAAGTCAGCCTGGGCAGGAAAGTCCATGAGACTCTTATCTCCAATAAACCACTCAGAAAACTGGAAGTGATACTGTGGCTCAAGTGGTAGAGCACTAGTCTTGAGCTGAAGAGTTGAGGGACAGTGCCTGGGCCCAGAGTTCAAGCCCCATGACTGACAGGAAAAAAAAAAAGAAAGGAAGAAAGTGGGCCTCTGAGGGGAGGGGTCCTCACATCCTCCCAGCCAGGCCCTAGAGAATGGGATGACAGCAACAAACACAACAGCTTTAGCCGCAGCTAAAGTAGCAACAGCAATGGTTTGTTCACGTTCCCACAGCTTGCTGTGTGACAAGAGGCAACTGCTGTCATCACCCACAGTCAGGGGAGGAAACAGACTCAGAGAGGACACAAGGTTCTCTTAGCACAGGTGGGGACTGGAAGAGTCTGAGCTCTTGGGTTGGCATAGAGACTGAACAAGTGTCTTCTGCTCACTTGTGCCAGGACCAGAGTCAGAGACTTCTAAAATGGACCCAGCATGGAGGGAAAGGAGAGAAAGAAGAGAGAGAGGAGAGCAGAGGAGAGGAGAGAAAGAGGGGAGGGAGGGGGAAGGGAGAAAGGGAAGGGAGAAAGAGAAAAGGGGAGAGAGAAGGGGAGGGGAGGGAGAGGAGAAGAGAGGAGAGGAGAGGAAGGGGAGGAGACAGGGGAGAGGGGAAGGAAGGAAGGAAGGAAGGAAGGAAGGAAGGAAGGAAGGAAGGAAGGGAAAAAGAGATATAATGGAAGATATACATACACACACACACACACACACACACACACACACACACACACACACACACACACACACACACACACATTGCCAGTGTCAGCACATTTAGGGCCCAGAACTATCACTCACCCCCACTGTGCCCTATTTCACTTTTCTCCTGACATTCCCAGAACCTCGCCTTTCAAGATTCTCCGTGAGTTTATACTCAGGAATCATTGTAATGTAATTTGATACATAATTAGGACAGAATAGAAGACTGTGTTTTTAACTACCCATACATCCCCATCTCATTTAAATAATTCCTAATATATCTGAGCGTGCCGCCTCGTGTGCCGCTGATGTGTATTGAACTGAGAATAATGAAATAAGGGATGGGAGGAAGAAAATGCTATTTCAGAGACAGAAGATCACCAATTAATGACATGAAAAACCGAGAGGGACTCTGTGCCCTTAATGTAAGCCCCCCCCCCCAGTGCCTGGCAGGCCCCTCCCACTTCCCTGTTCTGCTCCCCCTCCCAAAGCAATTAGGAAAATGCAGAGGGACCAGGCAGGAGGCAGATGTATAGAGCCTGACTCCTGGAAAGTACTAACCAGTATTTGGGAAGCTTGAAGTGAGATACCAATGAAATCACTAGACAAAATGACAAGATTTGCCCATTTCCCCACCCCAACCCCCCCTGGCAGGCTCACAGGCTGCTTTGGGGACAGGCTGCTGATCCCGTTCCTATGCAAAACAACCTTTATTGGCATGGGATGGCCTGGAGGGGGTCCTCACACCGGAAACATCCTGTCCCTTGCCCACGCCCCCACCATGCCAGAGTCGTTCTGCTTCACAGATGGGCCCGGGAGCCCCTGCAGCCTCAGAAGAAGGGCCCTTTCACACGCAGGTAAAACTTTAACCAGAGGCCTTTGGCAGGCTCTGGGCCCTGTGCTTCCATTCAGGTCGTGATAAATGACTGCTGTCAGCACAACATGAATGCTCATATTGCAAAGCCCTGCTTTCTGTCTCCCTCCCTTTCAGACCGCCAACTTCTCTCTTAAGTCACTGAGTGTCACTCATATGTCACCCCATCCTGAATGCTCCCCAGTCAGGGACCCCTGCTCCCCTCTGCCCCTCGCCTCCCACCTGCCCCCCTCCTCCCCCTTCTCTTAGTCCCCCACCCCCATTCCTCCTCCTCCTCCTCTTCCTGCACTGATTTGTCCCATTGCAGTGTTGAGATGGGGGACTGGGGGGAGGGGGAGCAGCACTCCTGTCTCATCACCCGAGTTGTCACAGGTACATGAACCCACGAGCCCCCTGGCTCCACAAATGCAATCCTGGTGGGAAGGAATCAGCAAACAAGGAGGAGCAGATCCACGCTGCCCTCACACAGGTGTTCTCAGCCCTGACACCAGGGGTCTGTGTTGAGTTTTTGCCAGGCAGAGAAACCAATGAGTCCATCAGAGCAAAGAAACAAACCAAAAATGAAAAAAAAAAAACTCCTATTCACAGACTCTTCAGCCCCTATCCCCACCAGAAATCCCAAACCAGCTTCACAGTGCCGCATCAAAGCTGCAATCCAGGAAGAGATGCCATTCACCCCTAGCTGAAGCTTCAATCCAAGTAGCTTTCTTCCTTCCTTCAATGACAGCTTTCTTTGCTATAGAAAGAGCCACATTGGGGCCAGGCACAGTAGCTCAGGCCTGTGATCTGGGATTGTTAGGAAGCAGCGATCAGGAGGATTATGGTCCAGGGCCCACGCCAGGTGAAATATTCCAGAGACTCCTTGTAACTGATAACCCAGGGATGGTGGTATACACCTGCCTTCCCAGCTATGCTAGAGGAATAACAGAAGACAGAGCTGGCTCAGGGCAAAAACAAGAGACCCTATCTCTAAAGTAACTAAAGTTTTTAAAAAAAGAGCTGGGACTATTTTGTTGACTATGAGAAAGCTTAAGTTTATGTTAATTTTTAGGGTCTGATAGAATATTTCATGTGTATTACAGTGGTATTCCTATGATGTGTCTCTAAACTTTATTTTTAAAAGCTTAAGGCCCAAATACAAACTTCTCTGGAATAAAAAAAAAATAAAATATTAAAGGGCTGGGGTACAGCTCAAGTGATAGAGCATTTGCTTAGCAAATATAAGGCTCTGAGTTCAAATTCCAGTGCCACAAAATTTAATAAAAGAAAAACCATGATCAGGACAGCCTCACCCTAGCACATGCTGAAACACTGTGTCTCTTTCTAGAAGGCAAGAAACTGCTATTTTCTTGGGGGATGGAGGGAGCGGGGTGGGCAGCTAAAACCTGGGGGTAAGGAATAACTGCATGCAGGCCTGTGTGTGTCATTGAGTTTTCTGGCCCTTCCATTCATCAGTCCAGTCACAATTAATCAACCACCTCTTGGGTGAATACGAAAGGTATCTTGTATTCAGAAAATTGTTCTCTGACACTGGCAGAGGTAACTTTCAGGAGGCTTTCGTTCTGGTAGCCAGTGGAACTGCATGGCAGACATGTGTGAGAGTTCTCAGGACCACCTTCCAGCTGTGCATCCACACCCACCCTGGGAAACACACATACCCAGGGCGGTCATCTGACTGCTCCCTTGTGGTGAGCCCCTGTGCATTATGGGAAATGTGTGAGTGTGTACCAATGGAGAGGCCCCGTTCACTCTATGTAGCATTGCCACTCTACCTCTAAGGTTAAGCAAGCGCTCGGTGTGAGCTTACCCAGGACCTGGGTGGCCACAAGCGACTTCCTAAATGCACACTGAGGCAATGGGCAGTGCTTCACAAAATGGCCTCCAAAATAAAACTCCACGATCAAAGATATGAAAGGAATTCAGCCTGCTAATGTCACTACCCATATTATTGTTCAGAGTTAAGTGGGATTCATGTAACTAACCCTCACAAACCCAGGGTTTCCCACCCATTCCTGGCAACTCAGGCCTTGTTTATTCCATCGACATTCCCCAGGGCACACTGCCTACAAGACCTCAGTCGACACTGCCAGTAGCTCAGGTGGAATCCTTGGTCCACAAGGAAGGTGAAGCCAGAGAGGCTCCAGAAAGTTGAGTACAATCCATCAGGTTCCACACCAATGCTTTGCAGAACTGGGATTTTTCTGACTGCTAAACTCCCTGGCCACCTGGTGGTTGAGACACATGAGGAAGAATTTAGGAAAAGCAGAAACCATCTTAAGTTAGAAGCAAAAAAAAAAGAAAAAAATAAGTAACAAGTTAGAAGCAGGAAAACAAGTAGCATTTTTCTTGACTTCCTGGCCTTGTTACTATAAAGCAAATATAGAATATGTCTAGCATAGAAAAAAAAAGAAAGCAAAAGATGAGAAACCTTAATCAGTGGGCCTGCGTACTACCATATCTTCCCAAAGAGAGAGAGAGGGGTGTGTGTTTGTGTGTGTGTGTGTGTGTGTGTGTGTGTGTGTGTGTGTGTGTGTATACTGGGGTTTCAATTCAGGGCCTTGTGCTCTTGCTTGGCTTTCTCACTCAAGGTTGCTGCTTTACTATTTGAGCCATACCTCCACCTCAGGCATTTTGCTGGTTAACGAGATTTTTTTTTTGGTCAGGTCGTGGGGCTTGAACTCTGGGCCTGGGCGCTGTCCCTGTGCTCTTCAGCTCAAGGTGAGTGCTCTACCCCTTGAGCCACAGCGCCACTTCCTTGCTGGTTAACTAGAGATAAGAATCTCACAAACTTTTCCTCCCCATATGGGTCCAAACCAGGATCCGCAGATCTCAGCCTCCTGACTAGCTAAGATTACAGGTGTGAGCCCCTGGTGCTTGGCTAAGAGTCCTGATTTTAACTGTTGCTATTACAGTTTCTGCATGTGAGCCTCCTCCCAGGTTGTTGGAACCCAGAGGCTTGCCTGGGTTGAACTCTATTTCCTGTACTGGTTCATTTTGCTCTGGGGGCATGCAGACAGAGAATTGCTGACCTTGCCTACCTGGTCCAATAGAAGCACAGAAGCAATGCAGAAAGGTAAGCATCAAAGGGAGCCCAAAGGGCAGCAGGCTTGAGTTGGCCAATCTGCCACAATTAGCTCCTAAGGTTTTCACCCATCACAAGCTCTGGAAAGATGCTGAAAAGCACTAGGCATGAGCACATGGCAGTCCATCTGGACTTTTACACTGGAATATAAGCAGTAGAACCAATGCCACCATCAAATTATTCACAGTTTTACACTCGGATAGCACAAGAGAAAATAATTAGATAAGCAAGAGAGTTGCTCTCTGAACAGAATCAACAAAGAAATTCATGCACCAACCCACAAAGCAGAAAGGCAGGAAGAAGAGAAAAGCACCACTGAACTCTTTTTGCATAAGGTCTTCAGGTATCGTCCCCCACTCACCGAACACACGAAGAGGTTCAGTACCTTGTCCTTGTACCTCACAGGTCACCATTAACTGGCTCAGATAAACTTTGCACTGATGTCTGCTTCATTTTGAAGCCCTAATTCCTAACCTCACCAGCAAGATGTCACACTGCCATCAACCAATCACAAAATGGATACTCACTGCTTCTATTCAAGAAAACTCCTTCCACACCCCAAAGCTGGCAGCTTTTCCTGTGTCATTCAGTAAGGGTACGTCATTGTGAGTGAAGTTGCAAGCAATGAGTCAAAGGTAAGATCAGCTCTCAATCACCAGGGAGAGTGAGTGCTAGCTGGGACAGGCAAGAGCTATTCCTCCTGAGTACAATGGGTCTCAGCTCTCCACTGATGACTCCGTGCTGAAGGGCAATCTGGTACCAAACAGACCACATGCGTGACGTCTATAGGCATTGCAAAATTTCCTGCAACCAAAAACATGATTGTCGTACTGTGATTGCTGCTGATTTTTTGGGTCAGTTATGGGGCTTAAACTCAGGGCCTGGGCTCTATCCCTGAGCTCTTTTGTTCAAGGCTAGCACTCTGCCACTTTGAGCCACAGAGCCCCTTCCAGGTTTCTGGTGATAAATTGGAGATAAGAGTCTCACGGACTTTTCTGCCTGGGCTGGCTGTGAACCACGATCTTCAGATCTCAGCCTCCTGAGTAGGTAGGATTACAGGTGTTAGCCACCAGTACCCGGCACTGCTGATTTTTATTTTAAGAACTGGCTTCTACTTCTATAGTCTTAAAAAGAAATAGACAATTTTTCTCTCCTCCTCTTCCTTCCCTTCACCTTTCCTCCTCCCCATCTTTCTTCTTGTTCCTCCTCTTCCCTCCTCTTTCCTCTCATCCCTCTCTCTCTCCCCCCATGTATAGAATTCAGAGCTTCATGCTTTGCTAAGCGAGAACTCTGCTACTTGCATTTAACTAGTCCTTTTGCTTTTATTGTTTCTTAGAGTCTCATGCAGTTGCTCAGTCAGGAATTATGTCTAGTCCCTAGATGACTTTCTTTATGAGTAGTTCTAGGTTTCTATCTTAAAAAAACAAAAACCTTTTCTTTAAGTCCAAAACTTCGCTGTTTATTATCAATATCATACTTCTACATTTTGGGAATCTCAACTCTCAGGAAAATCAAATGCAAAAAAAAAAGAGGAACACTTAGTAAGCTTGGGCCAGAAATGAGAATCGCCTCACTATTATTAGTGAATAATCACCTTCACATTAGTGAATTAACCTTAAAGTATCAGGCTTAACTACTAATTAACCTCCAGTGGATGCTTTAAATAAGTTTTATTACAGTTACTTTCCAAAGTAAAAATACCATTAATAACACATGCTCAATGTTATATATCTCTCATATACGATTATTAATAGAAAGTCATTTCTAAATTTTTCCATACTTGCTATTTTTAAATGGTAGTCAAGGTTAAGGCTGGGGGAAGGGGAAAGAGCAGTTGTGAATTTCCATTTGGCCAAGGTACCACAAGTCAGGGCAAAGTCCTAAGAGCTGAGGCTAGTTAAGTACATAGAAACTACCCTATCCTATAGACAATCTGATGTGACATGTTGGGTTCAGGCCCCAGTAAGCATCCTTGAACAATTCCTCTTCTGAGAGTCAATTTTCCAGTGGAAATAGCCAGAGTCCCAAATTCAGATCAAACAGAAAAAGGAAAGAAAAAAAAAGAAACACTCATCTTTTATCCTCGTCACTGAGAGACCTGAGCAATCTACCACACTTCCTTCTCCCAAGGATGGAAAGAGCTTTGCCCACACCACCTTGCATGACTCTGAGCCTGGAAAGCTATGGCAAAGAATGACCAAGTGTCAGGCCCTTTCTGAATTATTTTCTATACATGATTTGATTACATCCTCATACTCACCCTGAGAGGTATACAACAGGGGATTTATCAGGGGTTTATCAGTCAGTGCTGATAAACCCATCTGTTCTTCTACATTTCCCAGCCTCCCTTGCGATGAGTCTAGGGTCATTCAACTGTGTTGGAGCCAATGGACATTAAGTGGGGGAGATGAGTAGCACCTCCAGACATGACCCCTCAAATAGAGGTCAGCAAACATGTTCTATAAAGGGCCAGGGAGCGACCACTTGAAGCTGTACCGGCCATATGGGTCCTGTCTCCACTCCTGAGCTCTAGTATGTAAGCAGCCATAGGAGACAAGGCATGTGTCTGTGTACAATAAAACTTTATTTATATTTTAAAAAACAGCTGAGGCTGAATTTGGTTTGTGAGTGTAGCATGCCAACCCATGCTTCCCTTCCTCCTCCCCTACCCCATCACCAAAAAAAGAAAAAATTCACTAAGCCTTCCCTCTTAGACAGCTTACTAGAGGATTCCCCAGGAACTATGGGAGACCGAGCGACCAAACAGAAGACCTGATTATTTCAGTCACTGCTCTAAAGGAGTCATCTAACTCACACTATACTATGGAGGAAGGAAGAAATAACCTATATCGTGTTGAGTCATGAAGATTTGGCATTTGTTTGTTATGGCAACCTGTATTGATTAAGCTCGCTAAAAGGTAGCCTTTGCTGTTCCTTTTTTGACAGATGTGGAAAATGAGGAACAGAGAAAAAAAAAAAAGATCCAGCCAAGTTCATAAGGAAATAGTAGGGCCAGAGCTTAAGCTAACTAAGGCTAACTCATCGTGTTGTACTGAGGCTGTCCTGGTTTTAACACTGGAAGCCCACATCCTGAACAGAAAGATAGCATTGGTCACCTAGGAGACAGAACACAAACACAGGTCTTGCTAATTCTCAGCCAATAAGATGGCTGCTTCCTGAACTTGAGTGAGGCCCAGTTTGGCTGGGTCTGATCTCTGCCAAGAGATCACACAGCCTGGCATCCACTTCAGGACTGCAAGACCTGGGAGGTGAGCATAGAGTCTGTTACATCTCCTCCTCCTGCTGCTGCTCCTGCTGCTGCTGCTCCTGCTGCTCTTGCTGTTCTTCCTCCTCCTCCTCCCAGGCTTCAGACCTTTGTCCCAAAGGCAGTGAGTCAGGCATGAATTTTAAATATACACCAGTTTCAGTGTCAGAGTCAGCCCTGACATCTATAAAATGGCACTAAATCCCGCGTTTATGAGCTCCTGCTGCATTCTGCTGAGTGTTTTATCACACTCATTGGAAGTTTACTGAGGGGAGTTAATAAGCCCACAAGGCTGGGGCCCGCCTGTCTCCAGACTGCAAAGCGGAGCCCCAGCCGGTGGTTTTGGAGATGCATCATGCGCTAACAATGCTGGCACCTGTAGACTCACCCAGCACTGCTTGCCAGCCAGCCAGCTGCTGATGCCCCAAGCCCAGGCTGGGTGCTCAAGGGAAGACCTTTGAGCTGGAACCCAAAGGTTGAAAAGAAGGCTGGTTGGGCCAGAGAGAAAGGAAGAAGTGTCCTAGAGGGAGAGCAGCATAGTCAAAGGACCTGGGTTCCATACAACTAACCCAGAGAGAAGGCTTCCCAATCAAGGACAAGAGAAGGCTCTACACTGACAGCCCATAGAGACCGAGGAGGGAGGTCCAACAGATAGACAGCTGTGTTTGGATCGGTTTGATCGCATCCTCCAAGGGCAGGCAGTCCCAATAGATGTTGTGAGGTCCTGAGGTCACTGGGGAAGGTGCCCTTGGAAAGGTAGACCTCATAGGAACCCTAAGCAACAACACAAGCCAGTTGTTTTAAGAACAGACCCAACCCCCACATCACTGTCTATGAGGAGACGTGATCTCTCTTCCTCCTGCACACATGCCCTCTTGCCATAATTCCATGAGGCCGAGCTGATGATAGGGCCATAAACTTGGAACTCCAGATCTGTAAGCTACACAAACATATTTTTTTTACTTTATAAAGTTGGCCTGCCTCAGGTATATTGTGATAGCAATAAAAAGTGAACTAAAACAGAGAGTAAGCCAGAATAGTCAGATAGGGAGAACAAAAAAAAAAAAAATAGGCAGAAGGGAACCATAAGTACTAAGACAGAGAAGCATGTCAAGGAAAGAATTCGGTGGCATCAGATACTACGGAGAAGCTAAGGGGAAAAAAAGTTAAAAGTAAGGTTAGTCCCTTCACTTAGGCAATGTCAAAGTCACAATTATTTACTGAGTACCTCCTGTAAGCTAGACTGTGTCAAATTCCAGGGAAGCAAAAGAAAAATGAAACATGGGGTGGTCACAAGGGCAGGGAGGAAAAGACAGAAAGTATGCAAATAATCCCAGTGCTGTGTTCAATGCTGGAGGATCCCAGAAGGGAAGAGTAACTCCATCCAGGAGTCAAAAGAACTTCTGAGATGAGGGTACATCCATCTGACTGGGTGATGCAGGATGAATAGGAGTTTACTAGACATATGAGAAGAGAGAGAGGACTCATCATGAGCAAGAGCTCCAGAGAGATATGTTCAGGGATTCTGGGGAGATAAGGCTAAGCATAAGCAGAGAAAGAAATGTACCTCTCAGCCACATCTAATAGTTGGTGTTCATTCTCTTGGTAATGAGAAGGTTTGAAGGGGGATAGACTCAGGTTTGCACTTTAGAAAACGGTCTCTGACTTTGAGTCTCATCCTTAGCTTGGACTCTGACCTGCTGAGAGGCCTTGGACAAGTTCCTGCCACACCAGGGACTCAGTTTTGCCCTCTTTGAAATGGGACGATGGGCAATCCTTTCCAGTTCTTACAGACTGAGGCTTCCAGAGCTACTGTCAGAGGCAGGGCATTTCTGAGGGCAGAAATAAATTCACCTAGTAGGATCTGATTTTCCGTCGTCATTTGCCTTGAGATTTTTGCATGGGTTCCACCATGCCACCAGCATAAGAGGCTTTTCCCCAATTCCCTGGTGGGGATGAGAAGCAAGAGTTCCATCAGGGCCCTGGGCACCGCCTGACATTTGGTGAGATGTCTGTATTTAACTCCCACCGCTTGACATCTGTTTCCAATTAATTTGCCTGTGTTAAAAGGGAAGCTGCCCGGAGCCTGCCATTCCAGCTCAGTGACGGGTGGGGGAGGCAACCAGAAAGGGCTCAGCTGTCCCTGGTCGACCCATTGCCCCCAACCCACATCTTCAGGGCTCCCTTAAACCTCTAGAGACACTTATCCTGCAAGTTACCTGAAAATCGAATCTACTCCTTCTTTGCAAGTCACACTGCAACAATACCAGGAGTGGCATGTTTGAAGAAGTGAAACAAAATCCAAGGTCACTGGGTGCCCTGAGAGGGAGGGAGGGAGGGAGGGAGGGAGGGAGGGAGGAATGGGGTGGGTTGGTGAGCTAGGCAGGAAGCAGATGATGCCAGACCTTGCAGACTGTAGGAAGGAATTCTTATTCCTATCTGAGGCTGCATTTCAACTTCCCTGGCTGTTCCTAAAGAAGAGATTGGACAAAAGGAAGACTGGGAAAGACGATCATTTAGAACTTCACTGTCTAACTGGACTTCCATAGCCATGCTTACAATGTGCATTTTTGAAAGCCAGCTGTCAGTAGGATAGCACCCATAATCCTAGTTACTCAGGAGGCTAAGATCTGAGGATCACAGTTCAACAACAGCCCAAGCAGGAAAATCCATGAAACTCTTATCTCTAATTAATCACCTAAAAAGCCAGAAGTAGAGCTGTGGTTCAAGTGATAGAGTGCTAGCCTTGAGCACAAAGGCTCAGGGATAGCACTCAGACCTTGAGTTCAAGCCCCTGGAATGGCAGAGAGAAGGAAAGAAGAAAAAGAAAGGAAAGAGAGAGAAAGAAAGATCAAGAAAGAGAGGAAGATGAAAGAAAGAAGGACAGACAGAAAAAAAGAAAAAAAGGGAAGGGAGAAAGAGGAAGGAAGGAAGGAAGGAAGGAAGGAAGGAAGGAAGGAAGGAAGGAAGGAAGGAAGGAAGGAAAGAAGGAAGGAAGGAAGGAAGGAAGAACAAACAATTGAGCAAGGGCCAATGGCTCACAGTTGTAATCCTAGCTGAGATCTGAGGATGAAGGTTCAAAGCCAGCCCAAGCTCTTATCACCAATTAACTAGCAAAAAGATAGAAGTAGAGGTGTGGCTCAAGTAGTAGAATACCAATCTTGAACAAAAAACAAAAAACAAAGTCAAGCAAAAGCATAAATCCTTGAGTTCAAGCCCTAGTATTAACACACACACACACACACACACACACACACACACACACACACACACACACACACACACACACAAAGGAGGAAAGAAATAACTTGAAATGTGGCTAGTATGACCAAGGAATTAAATGTCCCACTTTCTTTAAATTAGTCAAACAAAAATCAGTGCTTACTATTTGATTCAGCTATCAAAATGCTTTCAGGTACATTTGGAATAATTTGACAAGGTGAGTCCTCTTTTTCTAACTGCAAATTTTATAAAATTTAAATACGGATCCATGTTTCCCATGAAAATTTAGCATCCACATTAAAATGTGCTATGAGTGTAAAATGTACACTTGATTTTGAAGACATAGGAAAAGAAGAAATTCAAAAGTATCTAAGTGATACCTGACTTAAACTGATCAGGTCAAAATGACCATAGTTGGAATACCATGATTTAAGTAGCAAAATCAATGTCATCTATTTTTGTTGTTGTTTTGTTTTTTTGTTTGTTTGTCAGTCATAGGCCTGAACTCTGGGCCTGGGCACTGTCCCTCAGCTCTTCAGCTCAAGGCTAGCACTCTACCAGGTGAACCACAGCGCTACTTCATAGGCCTGAATTCGGGCATAGGCCTAAACTCTGGGCCTGGGTGCTGTCCCTCAGCTCTTCAGCTCAAGGCTAGCGCTCTACCACTTGAGCCACAGCACCATTTCCAGCTGTTTCTTATGTGGTGCTGAGGAATTGAACCCAGGGCCTCATGCATGCAAGGCAAGCACTCTACTACTGAGTCACCTTCCCAGCCCCTACGTCATCTATTTTGTTCAGTTTTTACTTTTTTCAAAAGTGAAGGCCCAAGAAAATATCTCTGGCAAGTGCGTCTCGTTGTGCTGCTACAGAGAAACACGGAGTTGGAGGAGTGATGGTCATTTAGACTAGGGTGGTAGTGGTAAATATCAAGATGAGGTGGGCAAAACTGGCTGTCAGGAATAAGGGAAGGGAAGGGAACTAGTGGAGATGATGGCTACCCTTCTGGCTTGAGTATCTGGATAGAGGATGGAGTCATTTCCCTGAGTAGGGAAGGCTTTGGGGGAAGTCAACACTTGGGGAGAGAGGTTGATTTGAGAGTTTAAGATGTCCACAAGAAATATACAGTTGGGTCTCACAGTCAAAAGTAATGTCTCCAGAGATCTAAATTTGGATGCAACCACTTGCAAAAACTAGGTCCCTGCTCTGGGTACACATTATATGACGGACGGAAAGACAGACAGACAGACAGCAGACAGACAGCAGGCAGGCAGGCAGCCAGGCAGCCAGGCAGGCAGACCAAAGACATGTAAACATACTCCCCTCTCTCAATGATAGTAAAACTTTGTGAATATGCAAATATTCTCTTTACCATTGACTGTTTTCTTTATACCTCCAGCTCCTCCCTCTTCTTGACCCTCTCCCTCCCAAAAGAAGCTCCTTGCTTGGTTCCACCCCCACCCAACTGGCTGGGCAAAGCATGGAGGGAACAGCGCCCAGGTAGGCAGAGTTGGGCATCACTGAGCTGTGGGGTCAGGATGTTTACACAAACGCAGCACAGCATCATTTATCTTGAGAGATGTCACCTCGAAAAAATGTTACTTCTTGTCACTGTCAGGGTAAATGCCAAAAATTAGCTTTCTTTCATCAGAAAACGGAATAATTAACTTTGCAACTGTTTCCAAAACTGCTAATTAATGGGTTTTAGCCACTTGGTGTGTCAGGCTACATTGTGAGCTCAGCAGCAGCCTTGGTCCCTGGAGGATTACCTCCCTCCTCGCTCCCTCCCTTCTTCCACTGTGTCCACACAGAAGTTGGAAGAAGTTCCAGGAAAAGCAAGGCTAAGGAAAAAAACCTCTAGTTGGGGAGATTCCTGTTTTCTTTCCAAATCAGTCTAGTGCCTTTTTAATCCCTCCAGGGATTCTCAAAATGATGGTACTCAGTGTCAGCAGGTGGGACCAATGTCTACCTGTCCCCAAACATAGAGATCAGATTTCCATCTGTCCCCTTTCCCTAAAATGAATGGGACCAGGAGGCAGGCAGGTGAGATTCAAGTCAGCTCTGTGTAATCCCAGTTACTCAGCACACACACACACACACACACACACACACACACACACACACACACACACACACACACACACACACACACACACACACACACGTCAGCTCTGATTCTTCCACCTCTGTGGCTTTAAGCAAGAGACTCTTTCCTTCTTATAATCTCAATTTCCTCATCTGTAAAATCAGACTGTTCTTGGAAGTCCCTACATCACTGGACTGTGGAAGGCTTACAGGAGACCTGCAAAGCCTCAGGCATGGTATTTCAGGATCATCAAGTCCTCAGCAAACAGGGCTTCTAGTCCATCTTTGATCCATCTCCTCCCTCTTCCCTGCCGCTGGCCTGGCTCCAGGCTTCTCTCACCTGGACTCTTCACTGAGAACTTGAACTCCTTTGAAATGGTCAGAGAAATGTTCCCACTGTGAATCTGAGCATGAGCTAGATTGGCTTCTTGGTTCCAATTCTAGTGCCATCATAACCAGGGCGGTGCATTCCCACCCTTGGCCTTGTAATTTTGTGGGGCTCTCATTGTAGATGACTCTACTTCTGGACTCCATTGATTTTTTTTTGTCAATTGTGGCAAAACATGCATAATAGAAAATGTATCATCTCCTCTTTCACCAGGCTGCTATAAAGCTGGTTGCTAATAGCTTCTCCTTCTCCAGAGACTTGTCATTGACTAACAGATCTATGGGTTTGTATGATGATAAATTAACAAAAGAGGGGGTACATCAAAAGACTTTTAGGTGGAGCCAATGTCCCACCTAAAGCCACTTGAAGCCAAGTGGAAACTAATGTCAATTTTCTTCTGGAAAATGGAGGAAATTGGCATTTCTTTCCCTTCTTCTGAGAGCAGTCATCCAATAAAATATGGTCACAGTCATCCCCATGTGCAGTAACAAATGATTGTTGTCTTAGGCTGCTGAGACTTGAAGTATTTTGTTACAAGCATTAAGAACTGATACAATTAGAATACACAAAACACGGAATACTATCCAGCCATTAAAAATGATGGGGTTCAATATATTGACTCTAAAACATGTCAACAAGGCAGTTTTCTTTCCAAGGAAAAAACAAACACATTAGACACACAAAAACATGTGTCACGATGTTCTTTCTGTTAAAGCAAATGCACACCTGGTCCCATTCAGTGAGTCAACCACACAGTTCTTCAAGGAATTAACAGTGCTCAAGACATTAAGGACACTTGTCAAGGGATTTAGGACCCATCTAGATAATCTGACATGAGCTCATCTCAAAATCCTTAATAAAATCTCTGGGTATTTTTTTGTCCAAATAAGGCCATCTTTATAGATTCCAGGAATTTGACAGGAACATCACAGGGCATTTTTCAGTCTACAATTGTCAATGTCCATATCCTAAAAGAAGCTTTCTAACTTCCCCCGACCTCTTACATCACAGGAGGGAGAGGATGGTTCCTGGGATCCAGCCTCAATGTAGTGAGCCCCTAGATCCTCAGGTACAACTGACTGTGTGTGCACATGCCCCCAGAGGGCCCCAGGATGGCCCCGTATGCCCATGCCCCAGGTGGCCCCAGGATCCCATCAACTGGCATTCAGGCCTTTGTGTGATTCTCCTCTCTTTCAGTGAAAGATTCAAAACCATCACTCATGGCTCCTACCTGTAATCCTAGCTACTCAGGAGATTGAGATCTGAGGATCATGGCTCATAGCTAGCCTGGGCATGAAAGTCCATGGGACTCTTATCTCTAATTAACCACAGAAAAGGCCAGAAGTGGCTCTGTGGCTCAAGTGGTAGAGCAGTACCCTTGAGAGAAAGGAGCTCAGGGACAGCTCCCAGGCCCAGAGTTCAAGCTCTAGGACTCACACACACACACACACACACACACACACACACACACACACACACAACACACACACACAGATTCTAATGCTAGTCTTGCCAAGTCTTTCTCTTTCGGGACCTGAGGCACCAGGGTGCCATGTGATGTACTGTTTGCAGAGAAGAATTAATTTCCTAGCAGACAATTAAAGATGACTGGAGCACCATAGCTGGTAAAGAAGCCAGTGAGAAAATAAACCCTCAGTCCTGAAGCCTGCAAGGCCCTGAATGCTGCAAGGCCCTGAATGCTGCCATCAGATACACGAATCTGGACGTTCCTTCCCTAATAGAGCTTCAGCTAAGACCACAGCTCTGAGCAACACTTTGCAGCTCTGTAAGACACTACACAGAAGACCCAGCTAAACCATGCCCATACTTCTGACCCAGAGAAATTGAGATCATAAATGTATGTTATTTTGAGGCACTGTTTGTAGTATTATTTTAAATTGATAATAGGTAACTAATTCAGAATCTATCATAGGCTCCCCAAGCCAACAAGTTCTTACTAATATCCCCTCCATTTGCCCTGGACATAACCCTGGGTGCTTCTATCCTGTTCTCAGCCCCATCCTTACACATCCAACCCCTCACAAGTATTCCTTTTGTCTTTCTGTCTCATAGATTTAATGTCTTGGTGCTTTGAAGAACTCCATCAGGACTCAGAGGCCATGGAACTGAAAGTGAAATGCTCCATCATTAAACCAACTAAGACATTCTGCCAGCTGATGCCAGTGACTCACACCTGCAATCCTAGCTACTCAAGAAGCTGAGATCTGAGATTCCAAAGTCAGTCCAGGCAGAAAAGTTCATGAGACTCTTATCTCCATTTAATCCAAGGGAGGCATCGCTCAAGATTAGACTGGCCAGGCTTTGAGTAAAAAAGCCAAGTACAAACACACTGGTACTGAGTTCAAACCCCAATACTGGCATATGGATACATGTATACCCATGTGCACACACATGCACACACACACACACACAGATGGAAATTTAATCTAACTGTATGGTTTTAAGAGGTGGATTATGGGAGATATGTAGGTTTAGATAAGGTTATCAGGGTGGAGTTTCTACAACTATAGCTTTATAGGAAGAGACAAGAGGAGACCCTCATATGCCCTTCCTGTCTTTCGTTATGTGGTACCTTGCACCACCCTGGGACACCTCCAGCAGGAAGGCAACCACCAAACACAGACCCGAGAGTCCCCAGCACTGTGAGTTCAATAAATGTGTTTTCCTTATAACAATTCATTCTGTGGTATAATGTTATTAGCAACAGAAAACAAAAACTAATTCAAGATCCAACAAACAAAAGGTCCTGGGGCCAATCACATACATACTCTCTGGAGAGGCACAGATCAAATGTGCAGCTACTACCTTGGCCAAGGGCCATAAGCTTTATCTGCATGTCTCCAGTGCAATATACATGGGGCCAAAACAAACCTAAGGATGGTGACACCAGTCCGTCAGCTAGAGATGACCTGGCTGTCCAATCAGAAGTGACATAATCATGCCTTGGTCCTTCCACTCATTTCAATGTACAATACTCTTGTTTGTTTCACCCTGTGAGCTACTTGATTTATCTATGACCGGTAGCCTACCTGTATTCTTTTTTTTTTTTGCCAGTCATGGTGCCTGAACTCTGGGCCTGGGCACTGTCCCTCAGCTCTTCAGCTCAAGGTGAGTGCTCTACCACTTGAGCTACAGCGCCACTTCCAGCTTTTTCTGCTTGTGTGGTGCTGAGGAATTGAACCCAGGGCCTCATGCATGCAAGGCAAGCACTCTACCACTGAGCCACCTTCCCAGCCCCAAAGCCTACCTGTATTCTTACTCTCTGCATATGATACCACTTATGAAATCTGCCTGAGTCTCCCAGGCAGACATGTATTTTATATATGTAACACATTCTCTAAGTTTTGACTCTTATCACTTAAGCTTCCTGCTTATGCCAAATGCTTCATTGGGAGGTCCACCCACCCTATTTACTTTTCTTGTTCTTTAGAGCAAGATTAGTTATTCTCAAGCAACACTACAAACACATATTACATTTTCCAAACAACCCACTTACTGACAACTCCACCAGGGTACAAGCCAACCTGTCTCACTAGACCAACCTCTTGCTGCCATACTGCCCATCCACAGGTCTCTTGCTGCCACACTGACCATCCAAGTCATTCAAAGAGTAGTTTCTGGGAGAGAAAGCTCTTTGTATTCAGCCTGACAAAAGACATCCAGGTCCAGCTTCTTCTACAATCACTTCAGGTCCCACTGACCCCACCCTCTGCATACCAGGCACTTTTAACACCAGCCCTGCTTTGTCTATACCCTGCCTCAACTGAGCTCTTCCCACTCTGCCTTCCCAACTCCTACACTCCTGTCAAAACCCACAGCAGCATAACTTCTTCTAGGATTCATTCTCTAATGCTCTTGACAATAAATACAGAAGAAGAAGAAGGAGAAGAAGAAGGAGGAGAAGGAGGAGAAGGAGAAGGAGGAGAAGAAGGAGAAGGAGGAGGAGGAGGAGGAGGAAGGAGGAGGAGGAGGAGGAAGAGGAGGAGAAGGAGGAAGAGGAGGAGGAGGAGGAGGAAGAGGAGGAGGAGGAGGAGGAAGGGGGGGATGGGGGGGAGAACGGAATGTCTCCAGAGAGGATAATCACCCTGCTTTCTAGGTATACATAGAAGCCAGAGACTGAAGGGTGTTTGGGGAAAATATTCACAGAAATGATCAAACACTATTTTAATGTTTTCGTTTCTTTCATGCATGTGTTTCTAACGCATTTATAAGATTATTTCTTTGTTGCTTTGTATGTCCCTCCCCCACAGTGTAACCCCCGCTTTCACTATATTTGATGTCAGTATAACATGTGGAGGAGATGGGGACAAACAAGTCGTTTAAGGATTCAGGTGGACCTGTTGCAACAATGAGAAGTACAAAATGTCATGTCAAAACCAACTTTACAATGTCGGTGTCGGGGGGGGAGGGGGGTATAATTGGGTGGGGGGAGGGGGGAGGCTGGGAAGGGAGGTGAAGGGTAAACAAAGGAGGAGGCTGCAATGCTTGGTAAGAAATGTATGCATTATCCTGCCCATGTAATTGTAGCCCCTCTGTACAGTATGTTCTCAAATAAAATAAAATTAAATTAAAAAAAAAAAAGAAATGATCAAACACAGTATGCGTGGTTGGACCAAGATCTTTTCTTGGATTCTGGATATTCTAGAATGAGTGCAAAGCAAATTACTTAGTGCTCAGAACAGTTATTGTATTATACCTTTTGATTCTAGGGCAGAATTTTCCTGGGCTGTTTTCCTATTCTATGTGGCACTGATTGTGCCCAGCTGGGCTGGGCTGGAGAAACCAAGATGGCATCCATATGGGAGTACATCTTCACAGGACCTTGAAGACTGGGCTCAATCTGGTGCCTCCCCTCTCCTTGTGTACACAGAGTTTGTCTAGTGTATCCAGAAGTGTGATCAGACTTAGAATGGTCTAAAAAATCCACAGCCCAGCCCAGTTTCAAGAAGGGAGGTAAATCCCACACCTCTCGATAAGAGGAATGTCAAGCAATTTGCAGTGATCCTGAAAATCCTGGAGCAAAATTAAAGAACACAGCTCCAGAGAGACTCAGGAGGACTATCAATGGACCAGAAGAAACAGCCCCCCAACTTTGACCACAATAACTGTAGGAGCTAAAATAGATGCTTATTGTGAGTCAAATCCAGTTCATTTGGGGGTGATTTGTCACATGGTTCTAGATTACAAACCCACTTCCCAAAGCCACCCCTCTGTCCCTGTCTCAGACAAGAGTCTTGGATGGAAAGAAGCCAGGGATCCAGCCTAGGATGTATTTCAAGATAGGAACCTGAAAGTGGATGAGGTAAAGAATTCATGAATGAGATGCTCAAAATTTACTCTCAAGAACAATGAATGGACCCTCTCACTCTGCCCAGGGCTTAGGCCTCACTCTCTCACTGGTCACATGTCTGTTCACTCTCCAGTTGCAAGGCAATTACTGGGCCCTAAACTTGACATCAGGACCAGGAACCCAGACAGGAAGTCCATGCAGCCTCCCCGGAAGTTGTTCAGGTTCCCCCCAGGCCTGCAGAAGCCAGCTCTTCCTCAACTCAGCAGACGAGTCATCCCAGGTTGCACTGGGTGGTTGGTTCCCCACTTCCGAGCCTGGGAGCCATTGTCCCCAACCAGCCAGGCGCATCTCAGAAGCACCATCTCCTCAGGCTCTTTTTTCCTGCTCTGTCTGGATTGGGCTCATTTACTAAAAATTAGTTGGGAATGAAAAAAGCCCCTAGTTTATTAGCGTGCTATTATTCCCTCCCGCCATTCCCCTGCAGCATGATGGATTGCCTGGTGTGAGGACGCAGCCCCAGCCGGGGAGTGAGCGAGCTCTACGCGGTCCCCGGCGCAGACAGATGGGGAGGCCGAGTCCTGACCATGATTGATTAGCTCCGCAAAGCCTGTTGAGCGGAGTTCCATCAAGATTGATGCTTTCTCCTCATAACAGCATTTCCAAAAAGTTTCTATTACATTTTGATTATGTTTATAGAATCTCGCTGGTCCGGAGGAAGATGCAATCTTGTTGGCTCCTTGTGTGTGTGTGTGTGTGTGTGTGTGCGCGCGCGCGTGTGTGCACGCGTGTGTATGTCTGCGTGGGCCACCACAGTGCCAACCCAGGCCCTGCCTGCTAGGCCTCTGTACAGGGACCCCTTGTGTTTTCTGGGCAGCAAAAAGGCTTTACCTTGCTTTCCAAAATCAAGGTGGAGGACTCCAGTGTTCACCATCCGGAGGCCCCCTGTCCAAAGCAACAGCTGTACACACACACACACACACACACACACACTCTTCCCCCAGGGTCAAAGGCCTGGAAGGTTCTAAGGCCTAAGCCTTAAAGTTGGAAAAACTCAGAAAGCAAAGATATCTGAGAGCTGCAGTAGTCAAGGAAGTGATTGTGTGGGCCTTCATTTTTCTAACCTGATTCCCAAGGACACCCTAAGGCCATGTCCAATGAGGGATAAAATCCAAGTTTAAATATTTATATGAATGTATCTGTGCGCCTGAGTCAGGGAGGGCCCCATCCTATCTCACAAGGGATTTGGATGATGTACAGGAAATGGTGAAAAATAAATAAAGAAGAATGAAGACCAGAGAAGTGTGAAGCCGGCAGCTATGCCAAAACACGAGGAAAATAATATATATACAGCATGTAAGATCTTACACACATTGTCATTATTCTTGGATCTTTGATTTGGTCTGAGTTTCCTGACAGTCACAGGGAAAGGGGAAATAAAGCCAACTACTTAGTTCTTTTCTTACTGTCATTAATAAAAGAAAATTTTTAATTAAAAAGGCAGTTCCTTCAGAGAATCTTCAGACTTGAAGAAATATCAGACTTGGAGACTGAGAAATGTGTTAAACCGAAGCTTCTCAACCTTAACACTATGACATTTTGAAGGAGATAAATCATCGTTGTTTCAGGACTGTACTCTGAGGTTTATGTGTGTTTCACGTTCCTGGCCTCTGCCCACTAGATAGCAGCCAGTAGCAAACCTTCCTCAAGTTGGGACAGCCACGAATGTCTGCAGACAATGTCAAATTTCCCCTGGGTAGAGTGGCTAGGGTTAAAAACTCATAATTCCAAGATGGATTTGAATTTCAGATTTTTAAAAAATGATACTTTAGTATAAGTATGTTCCTGAACACTTAACTGCATTACATAGTTACACTAAAATAGTATTACCTTTTTAACTGATGTTCAAATCTAAGTGTCCATCCTACATGCCATCACCCCTATCTGACAAGCATTTTCTGATGGGAACCTTTAAAACATGATGCATTACAAAAGTAACCACTCGCTTGGGTGTTGGTGGCTCACACGTGTAATCCTAGCTACTCAGGAGGCTGAGAACTGAAGATGGCAGTTCAAAGCCAGCCTACGCAGCAAACAAGACTCTTATCTCCAGTTAACCACCAGAAAACCAGACTGGTGCTGTGGCTCAATGTGGTAGAGCAATAGCCTTGAGTAAAGGAGCTCAGGGACAATGCCCAGGCCCTGAGTTCAAGGCCCACAACCGACAAAAAAAAAAAAGTAACCATTGGAGGGGGAGGGGGAGGGAGGAAGGAGAGGGAAAGAAGAGAGAAGGAGAGAGAAAGACAGAGAGAGAAAAGTGAAGGAAGAAAGTAGGAAGGAAAGAAAGAAAAAGGAAGGGAAAACCCAAGTAAATGCAATGAAAAGAGCCAAGTGCGGTACACATCTGTAACCTTAGCTGCTTGGGAAGCAAAGGCAAGAAGATCACTAGTTCAAGACCTGGCCTCAGAAACAAAATAAAAAGGAATGGGGCTTAGCTCAAAGTGACATAACACTTACCTATTAGAAGGGAGGCCTTGAGTTCAATCCCCAAGACTGCAACGATTAATAATAGTTAAAATACAAATAGATAAATGGAAAGTATCTGTTGCCCATTCAAGGCTTAATAACAATATCCTTCATAGGATATTGTAGGCCTCCTAGATTAGGTAGAAAGGGATAAAAATGGCAAGACATCACACAGGGTAGACAACACACAGCCCATCAGAGCACTTCTTCCTAGAATGCCATATGTTTCCACTCACTTCTTTTCATAATACCCTGGGTTCCCACTCAAACACTTCTCCCATAATGCCCAGAGTTCTCACTCAAATGCCTCTTCCCATAATGACTTGTGTTCCCGGTCAACCAATAAAAAGAGTTGAGGCAGTACTTCCACAGCCATGAAGCAATCAGTACAAAGCCCAGGGGAGGAGATATGGGAGGAGCCTTTGTTTTATAATAACCACCCCTCAAGAGGACTCCATTGGACTCCCAACTCTAGGACCCCTCTCTAATGAGAGTGTTTCATTGTCCTTTCGTTTTCGAATAAATGTGCTCTGCCTGCTTTAAACACTTTCCTGTTTCTTAATTCTTTAATTGGCAGAGAAACAACCCCATACCCTTAGACAGCATCAGAATTTATACCATCTCCACCAAAATCTCCATTTCTTCTTTTGAAGACATTGACAAGGTGATCCTTAAAATACATATGCAAATGCAAGAACAGACAAAAATCACAGTAGACAGAACAGGCAAATCATCTTGGAAAGGCAGGACAAAGTAAAAAGACTCATGCTTCCCAATTGTAAAACTTGCTATTCAGCAACAGAAATCAGGACATGATTATTCTGGTGTAAAGACAGGAAGATGGAATCAAATTCCCAATCCAGAAGTTGAACATCTACATTATGGTCTTTATTTTCAAGATGGCTCCAAGGAGAAAGATCAGTCTTCTCCAAAAATGCTGTTGAGACAAACAGAAATCTACATGTGAAAGAACAAAGTTGGTGGTCCCTACCTTACACCATTCAAAAATTAATCTCAAATCAACAAGACCTAAACAGAAGAGTGAAATCCATAGAATCTTCACATCTTTAGATTAGGCGATGGTCTCTCAGATATAACACCAAAAGAATAAACAACAAAATGGGGGGGGGGAATCAGACTTCATCAAATTTAAAAATCTGTGCATCAAACAACACTGTCAAGAAAGTAAAAAGATGATGCAATTGTTCCTCTGTAACCTATAATGTATAAAGAAAAATTAATAAAAATGAGAAAAAGAAAATCTTTGTAAATAATATAGTTGATAAGAAAATAGGCTACGTATAGAACTTTTATAGAACTTGACAGAAAAATAGACAACTCAGTTTAAAAATAGCCAAAGATGGGCTGGGAAGGTGGATCAGTGGTAGAGCGCTTGCCTTGCATGCCAGAGGCCCTGGGTTCGATTCCTCAGCACCACCACATAAGCAAAAAGAAAAAAGCCAGAAGTGGCGCTGTGGCTAGAGCACTAGCCTTGAGCTGAAAAGCTGAGGGACAGCGCCCAGGCCCAGAGTTCAGGCCCCACAACCAGACCCAAAAACAAAAAAAATAGCCAAAGGTTTTGAATAGGCATTTCTCTGATACATACAAATAGCCAATAAGCAAATGATGTCAACATCATTAGTCAGTAAGGAAATGTCAATCAAAACAAGTTCAACAAGAAAAGTACTTATTACCTTACTTATGTAACTGTAACCCCTCTGTACATCACCTTGACAATAAAAAAGCACAATGAGAAACACACACACACACACACACACACACACACATAAATATGTTTCATGACCACTTGCAGACAGTAACAAGACCATTTACCGTTGGTATGCACTGCTAGTGAAACTGCAACCACTCAGGAAAACACACTGGTATTGTCTCAAAACAGTTACTACAAAACCCAGTAATCCCATGCTTGAGTATGTATACAAGCGAGTTAAAAAATGAAAAACTTTGAAGCTAAATGTTCACAGCAACATTATGCATAATAGCCAAAAAAGTAGAGACAACACAGATTCCCATCCATTGAAAAATGGCCAAATAGTAGAATATTATTCACCAATAAAAAGGGATACATTCTGAAGCATACTATAACAGATAAAACTTGAAAACATAAAAGGTCACACATTGCAGGATTCCATTTGTATAAAAGGTCCAGGGCTGGAGGCATTACTCATCAATAGAGTAGAGTGAGGACAGATGATGCAGCCCTGGGTTCATGCCCAGTACTACACACACACACACACACACACACACACACACACACACACACACACACACACACACACACACACACACACACACACACACACACACACACACACACACACACACACACACGTGTCCAGACATGGCAAATTCAAAGAGACAGAAAATAGACTAGGAGAAGGAAATGGGAAACAACTGTTACTCAGTACTTTCCAGAAGTTTCTTCCTGGGGTGATGAAATGTTCTCAAATTGGATCGTAGCAATACATGCACAACTCTGTGAATATAATTAAAAGCATTCAACTGTACACTTTTAAAGAGTAAACTTTATGGTATGTGAATTATATCTCAATAAAGCTGTTATCTGACGAGAGAGACCAAAAAAAATTTTTTTAAACCTCAACAGTAAAATAGCAAACAACTCAGCAAGAAAATGGGCAAAAGATGGCGATATTTCATCAAAGCAGACAAACAAGTATCAAAATATGAGCATGTCAAAAGACTTTTAAGCCAGGCACCAGTGGCTCATACCTGTAATCCTAGCTACTCAAGGAGGGTGAGATCTGAGGATCACAGTTTAAAGTCAGCCCAGGCAGAAAAGGCCACGTGAGACTCTCATCTTGAATTAACTACTCAAGAAAACAGGAAGTGGCAATGTAGTTCTAAGTGGTAGAGCAGTAACTGCGAGCAAAAGAGAGCCCAGAGACAGTGCCCAAGCCCCACAACCAACAAAGAAAGAAAAGAAAAACATTTTTAATATCATTAGCCCTTAAGAAAAGATGAATCTAAACCCCAATGAGAAGCTGGGTACAGGCATGCTCAGACCCCAGGAGGATAGAGCAGGAAGATTGTGAGTTTGAGGCCAGCCTGGTATGCATACTGAGAATCAGTCTCAAAAATTAATAAATAAAACACAATGAGATACCACACACACCACCAAAAATAACTAAAATTCAAAAATAGTGGCAATTCCAAATGTCAGCAAGAATACTGAAAAACCAGGTCACTCACATCTGACTGGTGAGAACATAAAATGGTACATAACTTCAAACAGCTCAGCAGTATGTTATAAAAACTGAACATACAATTATCACATGACCTAACAGTTGCCTCCTGGGGTGGTTATCCCATAGAAAACCTGCATGGATATTCATTGCAGTTTTATTAGTAATAGCCAGATATCCTTCAATAAAGGAATGATTGAACTAACTCAAGTACATCCACACATGGAATAGTATTTGCAATTTAAAAAGGAATTGTGCATGCATACACACCTCATCTAAATCTCCAAGAATTTATGCTGAATAAATAAGGTCGATCTGAAAAGGTTACAAACTGTGTGGCTCCATTTATACAGGACTATTGAAAAACCAGAAGTTTAGAGATGGCTGGGCACTGGTGACTCACCTCTGTAATCCCAGCTACTCTGGAGGCTGAGAGCCAGAATGTTGCAATTTGAGTCCAAGCAGGGCAGACTCTATCTCCAAACAACCAATCCCCCTACCCAACAAAAATGTAGGGCTTGAGGTATGGTATGGCTCAAGGGGTAGAGCACCAACCTAGCAAGCAAGCTCAAGGCCCTGATTGAGCTCAAGCCACAGAACTGGCCAGTGGGGTAGAGGGAGTTAAGTGAGTGATATCCAGGGATTGGAGACTGGAGTTGGGGAGCAGGAAGAAGTGGGTGCAGTCATTAAGATCCACACGAGGGGCCTTGTCCATGTAATAGACTGGTACATTAATCTTGCTTGTTGTGGGGTACATATAACCCATAAGCAAGTATATATTACTAAATTCACACACACACACACACACACACCAGCACGAGTGAAAGAGGGGATACAATTTGTAGGTTGAAGCAATGTCAATATCCTGGTTGTGACATTGTGCTATGGTCTCATAAGGTGTTACCACTGGAAGATTTTGGCAAAAGAGATACAAGGTACTTATTTTTTCTTATAGCTTCATATAAAGCAGTAATTACCTCAAAATTAAATGATCATTTAAAAAAAAAAAAACCACCTATCTTCTATGGCTGGGCGCCAGTGGCTCACACCTGTAATCCTAGCTACTCAGGAGGCTGAGATCTGAGGATCATGGTTCAAAGCCAGCCTCAGCAGGAAAGTCCATGAGACTCTTATCTCCAATAAACCACTCAGAAAACCAGAAGTGGCGCTATGGCTCAAGTGGTAGAGCCTTGAGCTGAAGAGCCCAGGAGACAGTGCCCAGGCCCAGAGTTCAAGCCCCACTGCCAACAAAATTAAAAATAAAATAAAATTTAAAAACCTATCTTCTATGATTGAAGGAAAGAGTGAGAGAAAAGAAGAGAAAATGAGGGGAGGGGAAAGGAAGGGAAAGCAGGGGAGGGGAAGAAAGAGGAGAAAAAAGAGGAAGGGGGAAAGGAGGAGAAGGGAAGAGAAGAGGAAGAAAATGGACGAGGGGAGGAGAAAGGAAGGGAGAGAAGAGGAGGGAAGGTGAAAGGAACAGAGGGGGAAGGGAAGAGAAGGAAGAGGAAGGGAAGGGGAGAACGAATGCAAAAAGGGGAGAAGATAAGGGAGGAGGTGATGGAAGAAGAGATCTGAGCTCTTTAACACCCAGTTGGAGAGAAACACTATTATCCCCATTTGACAGACAGAGAAACTGAGGCTCAGAGAATTACCATCCTGTTCTCAAAAACTCACTTAAGAAGTCAAGCCCAGCTCTCTGCCTCTTGTCTGTCTGCCTCCATCCTTTACCCGGATATGGCCATCAATCAAATGCAGGCAATGACTGCATTACTCAAGAGGAAATTGAAGGCAGACTGTAAGATGCAGTCCACAAAATTCATGATTTCTTCCTCCCACCCCGCTCCTTCTCCTTGGTCCCTTTTTTCATATGGATTGGGTTTTTATTTCTGCATTTATTGCACACGCAAATTACAGATGAGAGCATCGACTATACAAGTCATTACTCAGAGTAGCATCTTCCCCAACTGCCACCGGCCGAGGACGGAACAGCTTGCGGTTAATTTGCTGGATAATCACTGCTGTGACAGGGGGCAGGGCTGGGCCTGTGCTAATATTAGGAAAGGAGAAACTGAGCAGAGAGGGCCCCTGGAGCGTGGGGAAGGAGGGTGGTAGCGAACCACTCAGAGGTTTTTGCGCTCCTCTCTTCCAATGTCAGGCTATACAAAAACTCCATCCTGTCCCATGTCTCCATGGAAGAACTAAACAAAATCTGCATCCTGCTGGCCTCTGCCCTGTCATGGTCAATGCCCTCTGAGCACCTATCCTCAGAGCAGGAAGATTTGTATAGAAACGCTGCATTGCTGGAAGGTATATCTACAGAACAGGCAGGAGGAAATGTACCAGCAGATAGGAGTTAAGAATCCATCAATCCAGTAATGTATGTGTGTGTGTGTGTGTGTGTGTGTGTGTGTGTTTGTGTGTGTATGGATCAGTGAGTATGTGCATGAAAAAATATGTATATATTATATATATTGACCCATACAATTATATATATTGACCCAATATAATATATATACATATTATATATTGACCCAGTATAAATATATGGGTCAATGGGTACGTATGTATGTAGGTGTGTGTGTGTGTATATATATATAGATATATGTGTGTGTGTATATATGTGTGTACATGTGTATGTATATGTATGTGACTACCCAGATCACAGATCAGGACAGTTAGCCCAAAGAATTGCTCAACTGCTGTCCTAATAAAAAGGAAATGTTGGAAGTGGCGCTGTGGCTGAAGTGGTAGAGCACTTGCCTTGAGCTGAGGAGCTCAGGGACAGCGCCCAAGCCCAGAGTTCAAACCCCACAACTGACAAAAAAAAAATTATTATAAAAGGAAATGTCGCCAGGTGCTGGTGGCTCATGCCAGCAATCCTAGCCACTTAGGAGATTGAGATCTGAGGGTCACAGTTCAAAACCAGCCCAGACAGGAAAGTGGAGCTGTGGCTCAAGTGGTAGAGTGTTAACCTGAAGCAAAAAGAGCCCAGGGACAGTACCAAAGCCCTGAATTCAAGCTCCATAACTCACAACACACACACACACACACACACACACACACACACACACAGAAATGTCAACACAAACTCTGATGAGATACCGTTGTTTTTTAAACAAGGACCAGGATCAAGGTGTTTGATCACACAGTACGTTGCTGAATAAGCTGAGTGAAGTGAGAGCACTCGTGGATAAATTGGAACCGTTTCTGCGGATGGCAATTCCATGGCCCTTTCGTCAAGATTTTCCAAGCACATATCCACTGACCCATAAATCCCTCTGCTCTGGGGTGTATCCCACAGCCATACTTGCATATATGTATGCAAAGTTGGATGTTCGTGCCTATTCACAGCAGCACAGCTTATAATAACAGAAGATGCGAGACAGCTCAATGTCCATCAAGAGGGGACGGCTGAGATAAATTGCAATGCATTCTTACAATGGAAATCTTTATGGCTGCTAAAACAAAAATGAGGCAGCTCTTTATGTAAGGATATGAAACCATCTCCAAGATAGATTGTCAAATGAGCAAGGCAAAGTGCCGAGCAGTGTGATTAGAATGTTGCTATTTGAAAGAGTTTAAGAATATAGACTTCACAGACAGCTCTGCTCCTGTAGAGGGAGGGTCCCTCTAAAAGGATGGCAGATATTTGATTCTGCAGAATCAAACCCCTCTCCCCTGCTCCACCTCTACCCCAGCAAGTACCCATTTCCTGGGGCTGATTTTGTTGGGCTTTGACTTTGTCCTTCTACAAAATTACACTATGTGAGCCCTCCATAGATTCTAGTATTCTTCAGTTAATTCATTTGTAACCACTTGCATACCACCCAGTGTATTTACTTACTGGTTTATAGGCTCATTCTGGCTACCACAAATCAGGGAAACCATATAACCTTTGTTTCTCTGGGTCTGACTAACAATATACTTTTTTCCCAAGTCTTTCCATTTCCTTAAGAATGGAACACTATCATTCTTTCTTGTATATGAATAAAAGCTCTCACGTTGATGGCCAGTCTTAATGGACTGTGATTCTTCTATCCATGCTGGAATGACCAGTGCATGCCAGCACCTCTACCTTGTATTGGTTGGGATAAAGCCTCACCAACTTTTTGCCTGGTCTGTCCTTGAACTTTGACACTCCCAGTCTCAGCCTCCACTGTAGCCAGTATTGTAGGCATGAACCACAGTGCTTGGGACAATTGTCTGCTTCTTTTTTAAACCATCTGTTGGGTGGTCCCGTCCAGGAATCAAACCTCGGCCTGATATCATGGCATTCACTGTTGAACATGAACTTACTCCCCTTCATCTCCTGGCAGCCTACTGCAAGCACATTCCCCTCTGCACACTGTGAGTTTTGTTCTTCTCCCAAATGAATGGTGTTTCCACCCCCAAGGCCTTTATACCTACTGTTTTTTATGTCTGAAATGCCATTCCCACCCTCACCTGTTTATATAATCATCCTTCAAGACCTAAATTTAATATGACGCAGAGAGTGTGACCTTCCCTGACCTCCCTAAGTACCCTCCCCTTTGCTCCCACAACACCCTTGGACAAGCTTCTAGCCTCATATCACAGGGTGGTACCTGGTCCACACTCAAAGTAGGGCTGCTGATTTGGCCCAGGCTTTGTAAGGTGCCATCAAAGGTCCACCTAGTGTCCCCAGTGTGCCTATTTCCCCCAAAATTGTGGGAAACAGAGCAGGGTCCCACATCCCAGGCCAGGAATAAAAGATGTCCTGCATCCACAGATCTAGCTGCTGTCAAAGCACTGTGCACTGGATAGTACCAAGACAACAGAAATATATTCCACACAGTCTGAGAAGATAGAAGTTCAAGATCAAGGTGCCAACATTGTCAGGTTCTGATGCCCTTTCCAGAGTGCAGACTGCTGATTTCTGGCTCCATCCTCACAATGTTGGAAGGGTGAAAGAGTTCTCTGGGGCTGCTCGAATAAAGTCACAAATCCCATTCTTAGGGTTTCCATCCTAATGACCTCACCACTTCATCATGGGCTATCAGGATTAGGGATGAGGATTCCAATACACAAATTTAAAATGTCCCTTACTTTTTACTCAGAGAACAAACGTATTTCCTTAGAACAGGTGTTATCATCCCACAGAGCTGGCATTCTGAAGATAAAGAGAACTTGGTGATATGTTGGTTCTTACATTCAGAACTTTAGGTGAGCCATAGTAGGACTGCAATTCACCCTGAATGTTGTCTCCATGTGATCTGCCAACCTGGTGTCTTAAATTTTTCAATCCTCCAGTTTTAATAAGTATACAGAGTTTCAGGTTTAGGAGCACTCTTCCTTCTTGCTAAAGGATGGGTGGTTTCTATATCATGGAGAGAGCCAGGTGCCAGTGGCTCATGCTTGTAATCCTAGCTATTCAGGAGGTAGAGATCTGAGAATTGCAGTTCAAAGCCAGCCCAGGCAGGAACCTCCGTGAGACTCTTATCTCCAATAAAACACCAGAAAACCACAAGTGGCACTGTGGCTCAAGCCACATGATATATACTGATATATCATGGAGAGGACAGGTTCACAGTTTCTCCCATTCTTGCTTGACAAGGTGCTCAGGATCCTGAAATCCCTAGCAGGTGGTCCCATCCCATCTGTTGCCTGGGGATAATCCTTACCTTGTTTCAGGACTTTGAACTCCAGTGGCAGAAGTTTATTTGCCTCTGCTTCGATTGCAGAAGTCCAATCCTACTTGGTTATAGTGTATACTCTCTGAGATGTGTTGTTGAATTAGACTTTCTAGTATTTTTTGAGACTTTTCACATCTGCTCTTGCAAGACACTGGCCTACAATTTTTTTTCTTGGTATCTATGGTACCTTGATGCTGTCCAAAGTGTCCAGGGCACTTTGGTGTCCAAGTGATGACTTTGTCATAAAATGAGTTTGCAAATGAGACCTCCATCTCTATTTGGGGGCAGGGGAGATTGATGTTAAATCTTTGACTGTCTGGTTGAATTCTGTGATGAAGCCAACTAGAAGCTCTTTATTCATATATTTTTGATTCTAGGATTTGAACTCAGGGCCTTCCATTTGCTAAGCAAAGGTTCTCCCACTTCAGCCATAGCCTTAGAACTTTTTTTGTTTTAATTATTTTTCAAGTAGAATCTCATTTTTTTTCCCCAGGTCCAGTCTCAGATTGGAATCTTCCCATCTCAGCTTGGATTATCAGCATGTACTACTACAACCGGCTTGTTGGTTGTTCAGGATCTCACTGAACTTTGTGCCTGGGCTGGCCTTGAAGCACAGTCTTCCAGACATCTAGTAGTTGGAATAAGCTACTACTCTGAAAATCTTGCGTTGGCCTTCAAAGCCCTACTCAGTTTGGCACCTGGCAATTTCAGCACTCTCATCTCTTCTCACTTTGCCCACAGCTCATTGTTCTCCAACCTTACTATCCTCATACCTCCTCTAAGATCTCATGCTTCTTCTAATCCCCAGGCCTGTACACAGCTGACTGCCCCCTGATTCCAGGTCCACCCACAGTCCTATTACCAAAGTAATACCTTTTTTGCAGCACTACATTTCACTACAATACAAATTAGCTTAAAACATACAAACTGACAATACTAAGTGTTGGCAAGGATGTGAGCAGTTGGCACAAAGTGGTACAGCCAGGTGGAAGATGGGAACAGGGAATCCGATGGTCTGTGACAGGCACCTCTAAGAAGAAGAGGTAGCTGTCAGGGAGAGGAAAATCTTGGAGACAGCTACAGGGATGGGTAGACAAGAGGAGAGAAACAAGGCAGAAGTCACCTTCAGAGGCCTGTTGAAGGATGAGAACAAAAGGGAGTCTGAGAGGCAGCACCCACATGGCCTCCTTAGGACTACTGGGTTCAAAAAGGCCAGGTGGATGACAAAAATTGAGAACCCTAGAAAAGGACCTGACTTGGAAGGTTGAAACAGGAAAAAATGAAGGAGTTAGCTTTAGAGCTTCTGTGCCCTGGTGTAGACAACGTACCTGATCTGTGGATCAGATGACCAAGGGAAGATCGGACTGTAGATAAGACCTCAGCTTTCCCAGGAATACCTTGGCCAGGTGTGTGTGTGTGTGTGTGTGTGTGGGTGTGGGTGTGTGTGTGTGTGTGTGTGTGTGTGTGTGTGTGTGTGAAGAGACAGACAGAAGAGCTCAGAGACAGCTCTAGAAGAGCAAGTAAGGATGGAGACAGAATTGCGGTAGAGTCATAGGGTAAGAAGCAGAAGCACGACCTCCTTAGAAACCTTATAACGGGTGTGTCCAAGAATGGTCACCAGGGCTAATAAGGAAGATGTCCTTAGAAAGACTTAGGGAGGATGGGACCAAGTGTTCACATTTCATTGTCACTCACAACTTTATTGGAGACCGGCATAAGCATCCCTATTGAACTGAGAAGAAAACCAAGAATCGGAAGTCAGTAGACCTCTCCTCAAGGTCACAGAGCTTGTCTGTGCTCCATAACTAGGGGACTCTGGCACTCTTTTTAGGGTCCCAGAAGAAGGTTCTTGAGGGCCAGGCTTGAACCAAGAACCCACCAATGATTCTGGAGTGTGGCTGCGTAAAGCATGTCTGAGACAGCTAGCATGAAGAAGACAGCCCAGCTAATTGCCTGTACAAATTAACTCTAATGTGGTCGGCATTGACATACTTAGCTTTCTTTAATTACATTAATCAATTAATGAAGAAGATGGCTCCCTCTTATTCTGAATTCCACAGCCCGTATGTACTCAGGGGTCCAGATGGAGCTTGGGTTT
Organism: Dipodomys merriami; assembly: GCF_024711535.1. Taxonomy (NCBI): domain Eukaryota; kingdom Metazoa; phylum Chordata; class Mammalia; order Rodentia; family Heteromyidae; genus Dipodomys; species Dipodomys merriami. Next base: position 1,340,510 of record NW_027205492.1, read on the forward strand.
CCTCTCTGCCCTTGGCTTGAGCAGGGGATAGAGTGGACATACCCAGGAGAAATTGTGCCCACTCTGAGACCTTCTGCACCCTAAAGCTGAGCTCCCAGAAGGGAAACAACAAAGGCAGTGATACTGAGGCAAGGGAACTGGTGGGAAAAGTCCAGGCACCCTAACTCAGCCTTCAAGGCATAGTTCATTACTCCTTTGACCATTAGCATCAGTGTGAGAAGATTGTCTCTGAGCTACACTGGCATATTCAGCCTCCCATACACCTGTGTCATTTGTTCTACAGGAAATCCAAATCCTATCAGTCAGGGTTCAGGTCAGACCTTCAGGCTCTAGCCATTTCTCCATAGTACCTTCTAGAAGGCTTGCTTTGTAGTAGTCTCTGTTCATTCCACTTTTTTTCTCAGCTTGATTGAGGTATAATTGACAAATAAAAATGATATACATTTAAGGTGTGCAACTTGATGTGTTGTGATACATATGCACATTTTGAAATGATCATCCCAATCAAGCTAATTAACATATCCATCATTAAACAGTTTGTGAACAGAGATATTTAACCAAACACTGCTGCCACCTTCCAGGCTGACGTAGAAAACAGTCTCCTGCCCCCCTTTTAGGGATAGAAGCTGTGAGAAGATCATACCCTCCACCATTCCTTTTCCTGTCACTCCATAGCCCAACTGTGTCAGAGCAGGAAACCTACTCTGACAAGTGCCATGTTCATAACCGAGAAAGGACTCTGGATCGTTCATAAGCCTGCAAAATCCTGAGTTCTCAGAATCAGAAACACGTGTGGCAGGGCCCAGCAGCCTGTGCACTAATGAGGCCACCCAGTGATTCTGATGAGCTTTCAAACAGAGGATAGCCACTTATAGAGAATGTACGCACCAGGTGCCTGTGCCTGTAATCCTAGCTTCTCCTGAGGCTGAGATCTGAGGATCACAATTCAAAGCCAACTTTGGCAGAAAAGTCCATTGAGATGCTGATCTCCAACTAACCAGCAAATAGCTGGAGTGGAGCTGTGGCTCTACTGGTAGAGTGGCAGAGTGCCAGCCTTGATTGAAAAGGACAAGCAAAAAAACATGAGGTCCTGAGTTCAAGCCCTAGTGTCAATACTTCCTCACCACCTCCCACCCACCCCCACCCCCACAAAGAAAATAAAGTGCTCCTAAACCCTTTGAATCTCCCATGTTCCTACTTTGATCCCTTGTATTATTTTTTTAATAAAACAATTTTTAAAAACAGATTTCTCAATTTTAAAAACCTGAAAAAGCAAATCAAAGCAGAACTTAGGAAATGGAAAAACCTCCCATGCTCCTGGATCGGAAGGATCAACATCCTGAAAATGACAATACTTCCCAAGGCTATCTACAAATTCAATGTGATACCTATCAATATTCCAACCTCATTCTTCAATGCAATAGAAGAAGCAATCCAAAAATTCATATGGAACAATAAAAGACCCCAAATAGCAAAAACGATCCTTAACAGAAAGAATAATGCTGGAGGAATATCAATACCAAATTTCAAACTCAACTACAAAGCCATAGTAATCAAAACAGCTTGGTACTGGCACAAGAACAGACCTGGGGAGCAATGGAATATAACTAAAAACCCAGAAATGAACCCACAGATCTTTGCTAAGGGAGCTAAAAAAAAATAGATTGGAAGAAAGACAGCCACTTCAGTAAATGGTGCTGGCAAAATTGGTTAATCACCTGTAGAAAACTAAAGCTAGATCCTCATATATCACCCTGTACCAGAATTAACTCCAAATGGATCAAAGACCTTGGAGTCAAACCAGACACCCTGAAAACATTACAGGAAGGAATAGGAGAAACTGTAGGTCTCCTTGGCACAGGCCGAAATTTTCTTAACAGAGACCAGAAACACAACAAATCAAAGAAAGGTTGGACAAATGGGATTGCATGAAGTTGCAGAGCTTCTGCATGGCAAAGGACATAGCTATCAAGATCAATAGAAAGCCCACGGATTGGGAGAAGATCTTCACTAGCCATACAACAGACAAGGGTCTCATATCTAAAATATACTTAGAACTCAAAAAATTAAATCCCCCAACAACATATACTCAAAGAAACAACAGCCCAATAAATAAGTGGGCGAAAGACTTAAAGAGAAACTTCTCTGAAGAGGAAATAAGAATGACCAATAGACACATGAAGAAATAAATGCTCAACCTCTCTAGCCATAAAAGAAATGCACATCAAAACAACATTGAGATACCACCTCACCCCAGTTAGAATGGCTATACTCAAGAAATCTAATAACAACAGATGCTGGAGGGGATATGGACAGAAGAGAACCCTACTGCATTGTTGGTGGGAGTGTAAACTTGTTCAACCACTTTGGAAAGCAGTATGGAGGTTCCTCAAAAGACTCCATATAGAGCTCCCCTATGACCCAGTAATCCCACTTTTGGGCATTTACTCAAATTTACTTTTTGGGCACTTACTCAAAGCTATTCTAAAGCTACCAACACAGATATGTTTAGTACAGCTTTATTTACCATAGCTAAGATATGGAACCAACCCAGATGCCCCTCAGTAGATGAATGGATCAAGAAAATGTGGTGTGTGTGTGTGTGTGTGTGTGTGTGTGTGTGTGTGTGTGTGTGTGTGTGTGTGTGTGTGTGTGTGTGTGTGTGTGTGTGTGTGTGTGTATGTGTGTATAAAATGGAATTCTATGACTGGATCAGAAAGAATGACATTGCTCCATTTGTTAGGAAATGGAAAGACTTGGAAAAAATTATATTAAGTGAAGTAAGCCAGGCCCAAAGAAACATAGGTCCCATGGTTTCCCTTATTTGCAATAACTAGTATAAATCTGGGACAAGCAGAAAAGGTCAAAAGCTATGTACATATGACCAGATAAGATGTTAAGTGAAATGAACCCAAAGATAGGGACACAAGTGGTTTTTTTCTTTCTTGCTATTGTTTCTAACGTATTTATTATGTGCCATGTAATTTTTTTTCTTTGTATATTCCTCCCCCATGGTATAACCCCTGTTTTCACTGTATTTGATGTCAGTGCCCTGCATCTTGTATATACTCTTCTCTAATTTGGAGAGGGGAAGGGAAAAAACAAAATGTTTAAATAGGGATACCCATTGTAACAATGAGATAGATGTACAAGACACTATGTTGAAAAATGAACTTTACTATTTGGGGGGGGGGGTATAGTTGTGGAGGTGCTAGGGAAGGGCTGGTAGGGGAAAAACAAAGGAGGAGGCAACAATGCTTGATAGGAAATGCACTCATTACCTTGCTCATGTAACTGTAACCCCTCTGTACAGTATTTTTACAATAAAAAATGTATTTTAAAAAAAACAGCTTTCTCATGCCTGTAATCCTAGCTACTCAAGAAGGCTGAGATCTGAGGATTGCAGTTCAAAGCCAACCAACCACGGGCATGAAAGTCTGTGAGACTCTTACTTCTAACCACCAGAAAAACAATAGTGGATCTATGGCTTAAAGTGGTAGAGTGCTAGCCTTAAGCAAAAGAGCTCAGGAATAGTGCTCAGGCTCTGAGTTCAAGCCCCACCAACAACAACAACAATAACAAAAAATAGCTTCCTTGGGACAAGCCCTCCAACATGCCAAGGACGGTGCTAAGGAATTTATATTAAAGGTTTTGTTCAATTATTAGACCAACACAACACTTACAATTTCTGTTTAACACAGAGGGGAAGTAGGACTTGGAGAGGGAAGGGATTTTGTCCACCTGTTAGATGGCAAATCTAGAACACCTGCACTCTCCTGTGGCCCCTCCCTGGCCCACCTGCTCCAACCATCACACTGATCATCCATTAGACCTGTGCAGCCATCATTGACAACTCCAACATATTACTTCCTTTCAATGACACAACGTTCTTAATACTTCACCCACTTTTCCTACCCAGATGCCTGCTTTATAAAACTAATGTTCCTTGTCACAATTGAGTTTTTAAAACTGCTTAAAATCATCCATACACCACCCTAATAGAGGACACCTATTCTCTGCTTAGGAAAACTGCGGAACTCATTTGAATTTTCAAAATGCAGAGAGCCCATGCACATTTCCTCAGAGGAATGAGCTTTAGAAGAAAAGCAAAACTTCACAGGTACAGCTAGCGGCAGGTCCCTATGACTTAAAAGACTGGAGCTCCAGCTGAGTATGGCCTTCTGACCCTCTAACAGTCATTCTCCAACACCCTTAAAGCTCATTACTGGTGCAAAGGTGTTATGGGCCAATCAAACCCAACCCTTCCAAGTGGCTGAACTAGTCCAGTTGGTACCCCCTGGAAACGTGTGCCCTGGGCTAGCCAGCCAAAGATAAGGGGAAGACCAGCTTGTGTCTTTAGAATGTTCCAGCTATTCTGTTACAATCACATGTGACTGCCTGGAATGATCCACTTACCAATTTGCCCACAAAACTGTCCCAATTTGGGGGCTGAAAGTCCCACCTCCCAGGAAACAATGGATGCCCTAGCAGCACCTGTTTGGGTTTGCCTTAAAGATTGTGGGGTGCTTCTTCCCTGAGGCCACTCCTGACCCAGTTCTAGAGCTTCTGAGATGTCCCCAGACAGAGCACACTGCTCAGAACCAAGGTCAAAAAGCTGCCTCCCAAACCAGGTGTGCGCTAGTTCCCAGCTGCTGAACTCGATAGCGCTACAAGAGGCATGGATTTCCTCTATTCTCCATTCACTCTGTTCTAAAGGCTGGAGGCCATGTCCTCACAGTAAGCCCTTACACAGTGTGAAGAGAGTCTAGTCTCCTCACCTCCTTATAAAGAGGGATGAATCCCATTCATGAGGACCCCAATTATCACCTAAAGGCTCCATCCAAATCTCATCACATGGGGAAGTTAGTCTTCAACATTTGCAGGGGAGAGGAATACACAAACATTCCATTCATAGCAAGGCAAGTTGGGGACAGGATAGACACTAGCCTGAACAGGGAATGTGTCTCCCATCACTCCCCCAGACAAACTCCACAGAGTTCCACGGAAGGAACCCCATCCCCAGGTAGCCACCCCTTCCTCCTGGTACAAACAGCCCAGGTGACCTTGGGCAGGGGGAGGGGAGGGACAGTAAGAGAAACAGAGACAGCTCAACACTCAGACTCCATTCCCAGCTTTCTTTGGGTCTCTGGTACTAAGGATGAAGGATACTGAGGGAATGAATATCCACGCAACCCTGAAAGCCTGGGCCAACCCATACCACCTAGCAGCTGGTCCTCCCCAAAGCAGAAGCTGGGAGGGCAAGATGATGGGCTGGTGAGATTGTCCCCTAAAGGTGAGTTCTTAGTACAAATCTACTCCAGATATAAACATCCAGAAGGTGCTGTCCCCAAGCACTGACTGCTGTGACTGAGTCCCCATCCAGAATTAGCTCACCAACCTTCCTCTCCAACTCTCTCCACTGCTGCGTGACCTTCATCAAATGACCTTCTCTGAGAATCCCTTTTCTCACCTGCAAGATAGAAAGAAGAATAGTCCCAACCTCAAAAGAATCACAGAGGCATTCATTCAGTAAAGGGCAGTATCACCAATTGGTAGTCATTGTCATTACTGACATCACCAGGGGTACCCAGGATGTGGGGGAAGAGACTGGAGCGATTGGTCCCACATCTTCCCTGGGCTTCATAGCAGGGGACCTGAGCTCCAAATCCTACTAGCACCTTGCTCCAAACCAGTGGACTTTTTCCTTCAAGCACAGGAGCAGTACCTATAGCCCATGAAAATGAGACCCAAGAAAATGTCTTTAATTTCCTTCAAAACCGGAGGATAGTCAGGTACTGATGGTTCATGCCTGTAATCCTAACTACTCAGGAGGCTGAGACTGGAGAATCTCATTTCAAAGCCAGCTGGAACAGAAAAATCTGTGAGACTCATTTTCTCCTATTAACCATCAAAAGGCCAGAAGCAGAGATGTGGCTCAAGTGGTAAAGCATCAGATTTGAGAGAAATAGCCAAGCAGATGAGTAAGGCCCCAAGTTCAAACACCAGTACTGACACAAAACAAAAACAGGAAAGAAATCAACGTTTTAGGTAGACAAAAATGCTTCACTTTTTTCTCAGAAAAAAAAATGAAACAAACAACATTGCTAAAGTCTATGAAAACCTATCCAGTGAGAAGAGCAAAAAAGTAGCAGTTAACACCCAGGAGCTGCAAAGGTTATAAGATAGCCTTGCCTCGGTGGTCCTCCATTTCCAGTGCCTCCAGTCCTACTTCAGGTCACCTCCATCTCAGCCAGCACAATCTGACAGCAGCACAAACCTTACCCAGCATCTCTACTGGCTCCCAGTTGCCCTCAAGATGAACTCCCTGGCATGGCACAATTCCCTGGGAGAGACGACATGCTCATCTGGAAGACTGAAAGTCTAGCTCCTCTGGGAGCATTGGTGGCAGCCCAGCCCCAGGTAGACAGACAGAGCTGTGACCTTCACCAGAAACATCTCCCCAGAAGTCATCAAGGCTTGGAGAGAAAGCATCTCACTTTGAGAGAAAACAAGCAAACACAGAAGTCTTGTTCAGAGACATGGACCAAGAGACCATGTCCAGCCTTTGTTCGCATATGATTGCATACCCCTCTCTGCCTCAGTTTCCCCATCGGCTAAAGCCTCTGAGAAAGGATTCTTCCAACTCTATTTGAAGGTTCTTCCAGCCACCCAGGCTGGGTTTGCAAATGCAGTGGAGACAGCGCCACCTACTGGCCCCCAAGTTCCCTCCAGCACTGCACCACCAAAAGACTCAGTAAGAAAATTCTCCAGAGAACAAATGCTCTGTCTTCTCCCTCTGCAAAGCCATAGCCACCTCCTCCTTCCTTGGGCTGGGGGGGGGGGGGTGGGGAAACGGGCCTCCAACTCCACTGAGAAGAGAATCTTCAGTCACTCTACTAATTCCCATTGTCCCCAGCCCCAAATCCCCCAAGAAAGTCAAAAGCCCCCCCCCACTGCCCCCTTCCCCCCCCACCGCCAATCCTGTCAAAGCCATCACCAGGATAGCCCCAGTGCTGCCAGCCCCCCTCACTCTGGGCTGGCTGGAGGTGGAGAACAATGATCCCTATTGTGACTAAATTTCCCCCTGAAGATCTCATTCAAGATGTTAGAGAGAGCGATCATAAAAGGAATTAATAGTTGATTCGCTGTATAATTTCCTAGTTCAATATACTTTAGTGCAGCGACTAAATGAGCCGTCCCGGCCGTTCGGTGGGGCCAGATAGCGACTTTATCACTGGGATCTCAGGCTGAGGAATAAAAGCAATTCTTCTGAAGTAATTGCGTCTAATTAAAAGAAACATTTAAAAAGTGTAACCAAAAGGAATTCATTTCAAATGGAAAATTAATGCTGAAAAATAGCCCTGAGCTAATAGCCAGGCAGCCGCAGAATAATTAAACTGTTTCAAAATGTCGATACCATCCTCCTCAGAAGAAGATGGGCACGGCTGAGCACATTCTGGGCATCAGCAAAAGGGGTGGCTCCCCAGAAGTGGCCACCCGGAGGGACTCAAGGTCAGCTGCTGACTTCCACAAGGGACGAAGACACTGCAGCTACTGTAGACCTGGCTAGAAGAAGTGGGCGGCCTTCAATAGAGAGGCCACTTTCTGAGTTACTGGAGTGTCCCAGAACCACACTCCAAGTCAAGCCTTATTATTGGTCATTATTACTCATCCTATTATCATCGTTCAAAAAGCAGACTCCCTGTGACAAGACATTTGGACCAAAACCACAGCTAATTCCTAGCAGAAACAAGATTCAGACTGCCCTCCAGTTAGTTTTCTCCCTGGTGTCAAGACCCGACATCAGGAAAGAGGCCGTATGCTTTCTAATGTTGTAGTCCTGCTTACTGCGGACCCATGCAGGGCTACCTGAGTCTCACTAGGTATGGTATGGTATGGGGGAAGCCTGGACATTAGGATTGATGGATGGATAAATGGATGGATGGACAGACAGACAGTCAGAGCTACACAGGTGGCACTGTCGCGCAGTCAAGGCTGAGATTAGTGAGCCTAACCCCAAGCTTCTGGCATCCTTCAACTGATGAGAATTCCTGAAATCTTCCTACCCATTTCCCATTGCTTACCCCTCTATGGGCATGTGCGCACGCGCGCGCGCGCACACACACACACACACACACACACACACACACGTTTTGGTCTCTAATATATTCAGAGGGCAAATGCCTCCTTGTGAGGTTGCGGTTTGGAGGAAATAGATGAGGTTGCAAAGCCAGAGCTTAGTACATGCTCAACAAAAGTTATGATAAAATATTGAACAAGCCTTAACTATAACTCCAGCTACTTTAAAACCTAGGGCCGGAGGGCAGGAGGCAGGAGGAAGAACATTGATCAAGCTTGGTCAAAAGATGATGCTCCAACTTGAACTTAGGATGAGGCTGTGGGACTGGCTTTAGAACCAAACCTGAATTGCTAAATGTATACAAAACCAACCTGTTTTTTAAAGAGCCAACAGATACTCAGCACAGGTTAAGAGTTGCCACTCATCAAGGATTAAGAGACTTACTTTAGCAAAATAGAATCAGAGAGAGAGAGAGAGAGAGAGAGAGAGAGAGAGAGAGAGAGAGAGAGAGAGAGAGAGAGAGAGAGAGAGAGAGAGAGAGCATGTGTGTGTACCAGTACTTGGGTTTGAACTCAGGGCCTTGGTGCTGTCCTTCAATATTTTTGCTCACATCTAGCCCTCTATCATTGAGCCACAGCTCCACTTGTGGCTTTTTTGGTGGTTAATTGGAGAAAAGAGTCTCACAGACTTTCCTGCCCGGGCTGGCCCTGAACCACAATCCTCAGATCTCAGCCTCCTGATAAACTAGGAGGTGAATAGAATCATTGATAATCCATGAATTGTTATTAAAAGCCTTAAGAACAGTACCCCTAAAGTATCTATTCCTGTGTAAATTGAAACATGCTCTAAATCTTATTTATACCAGTATGGTTATTCAGGAAAGCCTTCTTTTATACATATGCATAGATCTTCAGCCATCTCCCTTTCTGAATTACAAATCAATTCCAGTTTTCAAAGATCAGCAGAGCACCATCTGTTGTTATGGTGGACTGCCCCCCACCTCAAAAAAAAAAAAAAAGCCCAGGGTGAGAGAGAAAGTAGTATGGGTGAGGGAGAAACTTGGAATCAGAAGAACAGTATTGCTTTTACTTTCTGGTGAAACAGGGTTTACAATGACCCAAGAGGCTTTGCCAAATAGAAGGGATCCCTGCAATATTGGGAGGGAGGTACTGCCACATCTCTGTCCATAAACCCTGTGTCCACTGGTAGGCCACTGGTTTTACAGAGAGAGAGAGAGAGAGAGAGAGAGAGAGAGAGAGAGAGAGAGAGAGAGAGAGAGAGAGAGAGAGAGAGAGAGAGGAGAGAGAGAGAGAGAGAGAGAGAACGCTACTCCAGTGATGGGAGTTCTGGTCCTAGGGTGGAATAATTCTGGTATGCTCTATGCAAATTCCCACAATCCCCAGCACAACTGAGCCTCAGTTGCCCCATGAGAAGTAAGGCTGATGCACCTCTATTGCCCACATCCCTCCCTGAGTCCTGAATCCCTCACCAGGGCTGCCTCTGCCTTCCAAATAAACCACCTACATTTGAATTCATGTCCACCAGGACAAAGAAGAAGCACAGAGCCCTTTGGGGCCACTGAGTCAGCAGTTACAATGGAGATCCATCTCAAACATGGTCCCTGTGCTGCGCGCCAGTGGCTCATGCCTGTAATCCTACTCAGGAGGCTGAGATCTGAGGATCGTAGTTCAAAGCCAGCCCAGGCAGGAAAGTCCGTGAGACTCTTATCCCCAATTAACCACCAGAAAACCAGAAGTGGCGCTGTGACTCAAGTGGTAGAGCGCTAACCTTGAGCTGAGGAGCACAGGGACAGCGCCCAGGCCCAGAGTTCAAGACCTATGACCGACACAAAAAAAGGGGGGATGGGGAGTCCCTGTGCATGCCAAAAGCTCTGGAGCAGAGATGCCCTAGCTTCAAAGCTGACCCAGATGTTTCTCAGCTGTGGAACTTAGGAGCCACTCACTGGCCTTGCTCCGCCTCCCTTTTTCCTACTGTAAAATGGGTACAATAACAGGCATCATTGCACAGGACTGCAGAGAAGATGCATGCAAAGCCTGCAGGCTGAGCCCTGGCCCAGAAGATGGTTATTCAATGAGTATGGACGAAGCTCATTCCTTGCAGGTTCTGACCATGACCACATGTGTGTACAAATGATGAGACAAGACCCTCTTCACAGCTGAGCACTAGCAGTGGCTCCAGTTGTAGAGTGCTAGCCTTGAGCACAAAAGCTCAGGGGCAGCACCTAAGCCGTGAGTTCAAGCTCCAGTACTGGCACAAAACAAGACGCCCCTCACTCCTTGGTTCTCCCAGCAAGATGAATCAGTCAGAAGACAATACCGCCGTGACATTGCTGACAAATAGGGGCCTGCACCAAGATCTCCAAGGGAATTGCATAATCTAATACAGTAGCCCCTCACCACATTAGAAGCCTTGTATGGTTGTACATGCCTATAGTCCCAGACAATCAAAAGGCTGAGACAAAAGGATGGCCTGTGTCCATGAGTTTGAGACCTGCCTGTACAAAATACTGAGGTTCTGTCTCAAAAATCAACATACATTTACATTCATTATAACTAAATACAATGACAAATTCAGATCCTCGGACCCACTGGCCACTTTTCCAGTGCTTGGTAATCACGTGTGGCTAATAGCTACCATACTTCACAGGGCAGCTATATAATCTTTCCACTGTCACCAAAAGTTGTTCTCTGTACAAATCACCTTACCCCAGAAGCAGAGTTATCACAAGAGCCACACTGAACAATTTCTGTTCTGTGTGCAAGCCCTGGCCCAGCACCTGCAAAATCCTAAAGCACAAACAATGCCAATAGAATCTGCTCTGGCATTTCGTGTTGTTCTTCGTCCTCTTAGATCTGCAGGTCCCAAGCCTTCCTGTTTTACTGGCCAGTCCAAGCTAAGCTCTTTCCCACTCCCTACTTTGTGATCTTGGTTGACCTGCCTGCACTGTGAAGCAATCAGCACTCAGGCCTGGCTGACTTAGGCAGTGGGCACAGACAGAACCAAAGGCTGGGCCACAGGAGAGTTACAGGTTGGCGTCCCTGGGTACTGAGAGGTGACCCTGAAGAAGACAGGCCCTGCAGGCAGGTGACTAGAAGAACAAAGCTAATCTGAAATGGATCACACATTTGTGGAAGCCCATAGAATGTAGCCCCAAGAGTGACCAGTCCTGTGAACCATGGATTGGTGACAATTATGTGTCACCATGGTAACAAACACACTCCTCCAGTATGGGATGGCCACACGGAAGGACCTCTGAGTGAGAACAGGGGGAGGAGGTTTGTGAGGACTCTGTTCTTCCGGCTCAATTTTATGTGAACCCAAAAGGTTAAAAAATAAGTAAAACAAAGATTTCTCTTTCAAAGATAAAGATACTAAGCCAGGCGCTGGTGGCTCATGCCTGTAATCCTAGCTATTCAGGAGTCTGAGATCTGAGGATCACAGTTCAAAGCCAACCCAGGCAAGAAAGTCCATGAGACTCTTATTGCCAATAAACCACCAGAAAACCGGAAGTGGTGCTGTGGCTCAAAGTGGTAGAGGACTAGCTTTGAACTGAAGAGCTCAGGGACAGTGCTCAGGTCCAGAGTTCAAGCCCCAGGACCAACAAAAATAAATAAATAAAGATAAAGATACTTTCTCATGGTTTCTCAATATCTTGGTCCAGAGAAGATACCAACAGCAATAACCAGGGTAGAAGAAGAGCCATCAACGAGGAGCAAATGAAGAAGACACATTCCAAAGCTCAGTCTTAGAAAGAAATGGACCTAGAACTAATCATATTAAGTGAAATAAGCCAGGCTCAGAGTCACAATTGGTGCATGTTTACTCTCATATGTGGAAGCTAGATCTAAAATACACTAGGACACGACAAATTATACAGAACTCTAGGCATTCGCACACACACAAAGGCATAATGCCTATGTGCCTCTAATCATATAGAATACATTTATCAAAATGAACTCCATGAAATAGAAACAAAAAGAAAAGAAAGGGGGGAAATGAGGGGAAGAATCCTGAAGGAAAAGAAAAAAGATGAAAAAGAGGGAAAAGAGAAGCAAAGAAGAATGGGAGAGGAGGGAAAGGAAGGAAGGGAAAAAGAGAAGGAAGAAAGAAGGGAGGAAGAAAGGAAGGGAGGGAGGGAAAAGGGAAGGAGAGAGGGAAGAAAGGACAGAGAGGAAAGGATAGAGGGAGAGAAAGAAGGAAGAAGGGAAGAAAGGAAGAAGGGAAAGGGAAGGGAGTAAGGAAAGAAAAAGAGAGGAAATGAGAACAGAAAGAAGGGAGATACGCAAAAAGGAAGGGGGAGGAAGGAAGAGAATGAGGGGGAAAGGGAAGGAGAGAGGGAAAGAAAGAGAGAGGGAGTCAAGAAAGGAAGGAGGGTAAGGGGGGAGAAGATCCCACCAAATAAGATCATGGTCCCCCATGATCTGGACCTTCTGTTCTTAGCCCCAGCCGAGGCTCGTACAGCCCAGCTTAATGGCCAAAGGAGAAAACTGTTACTAATCCCAGCAGAACCTTTGTCCAACACCTTCATCCCCCTTTATTTGTCCCTCCTTTGCCTTCTACCATCATATGTTCCAATCAGCCCAAACTTTGCCTTTATCACGGAACCTCCCTAATTAAGCTAACATTATTAGAAGGTTGGGGGGGGGAACCTCCAAATTCTCTTTGCGTTTCAGTAGCTCTTTAATATGCGAGGCAAGGAGAGATGAGCTGCTTCTAATTGCCAGTCCCTGGAGTAGCCAGTCAGAAAATGAATTGATGCAGTTTTTTTTTTTCCTTATGAACAATGCATGTAGCACAAATTGTGGCGGCCGTCACCAGAGATTTAATTACAAAATATCATTACTTTCACACATCATTTCAGATTTGGCCTGATCAAATCAAAGTTCGGGGCGAGAGGGAGAGAAAACTGCACTCTTAGCAGGGTCATTCATGGAGGGGTGGCTGCCGAGCAGTGGAAATGGGCATAGTGGAAACTAGAAACTTCCTCCAGGCCATTTTAGGAGAAGCAGCTGCAGGAGACACGGGTGGGTAAGAGGGAGATGTTGGTGGCCCAGGGCTATGGGAAAGGGAAGATTCAGCCTCTCTATATGAGGGTACCCAGGACATGAGAAGCACACCTCAGAAAAGAGATTGGGCTTCAGAGAACCTCAGGACTCAAAGTCACTGAAAAAAAGCCCTTCCTCCATGACTGCGGAATCCCTTTTATTCATTCCACAATTGTTTTAATTGGGGGGGGGAGGAGGGACAGGGGAGGCTAGTTTCTAACTGCAATCCTCAGATCTCAGGTTCCTGAGTAGCTAGGATTACAGGGGTTTATCCCAATTCAAAGCTAGCCCAGGCAGACAAATCCAAGAGACTCTTATGTCCAATTTATGAGGGGTGGGGAGTGGAGGAAGAAAGCCAGGAGTGGAGGTATGGCTCTAGTGGTAGGTAGAATGCCAGCCTTGAGTAAAAAAAGCTAAGCAAGTAAGTAAGTGAGACCCTGAGTTCCCAGCCCCAGTACCAGCACAAAACAAAAATAAAAGGAGGTACAAAGAAATAATATTTTTTTAATCTAGCCACTTCTTAACAAGCCAGAAATTTAGAGGATTTGCAAAAGTATAATGAAATGTCATTTCTCACATTTCTCGGTTTGGAAAAGGAGTTTTTTTCCATGGAAAACATATTTCTATGAAATGGGCTTGTTATTGTTAAATAATTGTTTGGGGTTTTTTTTATTTCTGTTTCAGTTTCTGGTACTGTAAACATTGGCAGATACAGCTCACTTAAATAAAGGGGTTTTTTTTTTGGGGGGGGGGGACAGTTCTCAATAATCTCTAGACAGGTAAAGTGGTCCTGAAGCCCGCCTTTGGTTCCACAATGCTTAGGTCTCAGGAGGGAAGGTTGTCTACTTTGTGTTAGGAAAGAGGAGGCTGAGGCTCAGAGAGAGACCTAAAGCTCCCTGGCTCACACAGCTGTCTGAGGGCACAGCTGGGAATCAAACCTGAGCTGCCTACGCCACTGCCCATGAGATAAGAGGCCAGGGGAGCATCAGGGAGAAAAACAGCCCTGGAAAGTGACAGAGACGGATTGACCTCAATGATCAGCTACAAACGGTCCTTCCATGTGGCCATGTTAATCAGCCTCTCCCAGCGAGGACCTGACCAGCTTGAAAGGTTTATAGCAACAATGTGGTGTTGATTTATTTCTCCTTAATAAAAAAGTGATCAAGTGAAACCTGCATCTATCATTCTATTTATCACTCAGGATGATTGATTAACTAATTACATGTGCAGTGGTAGCTGGCTCTGAGGGTGGACGGTGGGGGAGGTAACACTCAGGCCACGTCCTACTGTCTTCTGCTCCAGCCTGGACACTCGAGCACCAAGCCAGGACAAGCTCTCAGATACAGAGTCAAGGCTCTCTTCTAGAAGGAGACAAAAGAGGAGTTGCCCCGTTCCAGCCTTTCCTCCTTCCTACTCTTCCATGGAGAAACCACACTGCAACATAGAGCAGGTTGGGTTTCCAGGTAAATCGTGGGTACCCTAGCAGGTTGCCCGAGGCTCATGCTTATAATCCCACCCACCCCCACTACTGGGGGGAAGGGGTACGGGGCTGTAATCTGAGGATCCCAGTTCAAAGCCAACCTGGACAGAAAAGACCATGAGATTCCTATCTTCAATTAACCACCAAGAAAGCCAGACATGGTGCTGTCACTTGAGTGGCAGAGCACCAACTTTGAGCAAAAACGCTAAGGGACAGCATCCAGACTCTGAATTCAAGCCCCATGATTGGAATGCCTGCACGCACACTTACACACACACACACTCACAAATCACAGGTGCCCAGTTAAGTCTGAGTCTCAGATAAACAACCAATAGTTGTTCAATGGAAAAATGTCCCAAATATTGCATGGACTCCCCATATAGTCTGGCAACCCCTGACCCTAGGCCCACAAGCATCTGGTAGTGTATTCAAGGAAACTATAGTGAGAGCAAACCTGGAATCTACCATCCCTGCCCTGCCTCACTCTGCCCTCTTGCTCTCTGCCCACTACTCTAGCTGGGAGCTTCTGAGAAGGGCCCCCAGAGGATGTGACTTTTCCACATTGATGAGCAGGTCAAACGGGCTCATTGAGCTTTACCTGTAAAATGGGGATCCCCCCTCCTGTCTGCTCTTCCTCCCTGTGTGCCCCACAGAGCTGGAAGGAGAGAAGGAATCTCTGTCTTACCAACTGCATAGTGGGATCTCTGGTGGGAACTGGCCAGAATGGGCCCCACCTACCCTGGGAAGGTTGGTTTCCTTCTCATCCTCTTGGAAACATAACAGTATAACCACAAAAGAAGTATTCTCTTCCCTAACACTTTGGCTTTGAAGTAGGAAAAGTCAAAAGGTAACTTGGCCTTTAGGGAGGGGCACCACATAGTATTAGTAAAATAGGAAATTAGTGACTGAAATAGAAGCCTCATACAAGAACCATTCCCAAGCACTCCAACCAGGAGGAGGGAGGAGGGAAGGGGGAGGATGAGGGAGAGGAGGGAGAGGAGGGGGAAGAAGGAGAAGGGGAAAAAGAAAAAGGAGAAGGAAGAGGAGAAGGTAAAGAAGCATCAAAAGGGAGAGGAAGAGGGAGCAGGAGAGAGAGAGGGAAAGGAAGGGGAGGGGAGGGGATTGTGATATAGTCCAAAGAAGATACATAGTATTAAGAATGAAGGAAAGCCAGGTGCCCATAGCTCATGTCTATAATCCTGGCTACTCAGGAGACTGAGATCTGAGGATTGCAGTTCAAAGCCAGCCTGGACAGGAAAGTCTATGAGACTCTTAACTCCAGTTAACTAGCAGAAAACCAGAAGTGGCACTGTGGCTCAGGAGGTAGAGCCCTCGCCTTGAGCTGAAGAATTCAGGAACAGCACTCAGGCCCAGAGTTCAAGCCCCACATCCAAAAAAAAAAAAAAGGAGGGAAAGATACCTACTAACCTGCCAAGACTTCTGAGATCTGACCTATCTTATAAATAGAAAAATGCAAAGTTGAGGACATTCTAGATCAGGATTTCTGAGCCCAGGCCTTCTGACATGCAGGACGGGGTAACTCTATATTGTAGAAGCTGCCTGTGCCCTGGGGGTCTGGGCAGCACTCCTGGTCTCCGCCTACTGGATGCCAGGAAATTCCCCCTCACCGGTCATGATGACCAATGTCTTCAGTCATTAATGCCCCTCAGGGGGGCAGGAGAAAGTCAGCCCCCAAGTGAGAGCCACTAGTCTAGACAGCATGGGGGGGGGGGGTAATTGTGCACAAGCAAAACCCCAAATTAGCACTCCCAGAGGAGCTCAGGCGAGTGTGTGAGATGCAGGAGGCAGCCTGCCAGAGTTTCAGCCTGGAGCTGGGGCCACCTCTGGGGGGAAATTAGATGAGGGGAAAGGAAGAAGTACATGGAGAGATGGAGAGACAGGAAGCTTTCTGTGTGTGTGTGTGTGTGTGTGTGTGTGTGTGTGTGTGTGTGTGTGTGTGTGTGTGTGTGTGTTACCTGCACATCTGGCAGCAAGGATAAAAGTGCCAAGTACTTATAGAACAGAAAGGGAGAGATGGAGAGAAGGAGGGAAGGAAGGAATATGGAAGGGAGGGAGAGACGGAGGGAAGGGAGGGAAAGGGAATGTGAAAGGGATGGGAAGGGGAGAGGCTGGGAGGGAAAGGGAGGCATGGAGTGAAAGGAATGGGGGAGAAAGAAAGGAGGGAGGAAAAGAGAATGGAAGGAGGGAAGGAGAGAGAGGAAGGAAGGGAAAAGGGGAAGAAGAAGAAGAAGAAGAAGAAGAAGAAGAAGAAGAAGAAGAAGAAGAAGAAGAAGAAGAAGAAGAAGAAGAAGAAGAAGAAGAAGAAGAAGAAGAAGAGGAAGAGGAAGAGGAAGAGGAAGAGGAAGAGGAAGAGGAAGAGGAAGAGGAAGAGGAAGAAGAAGAAGAAGAAGAAGAAGAAGAAGAAGAAGAAGAAGAAGAAGAAGAAAGAGGAGGGGAAGAAGAAAGAGGAGGGGAAGAAGAAGAAGAAGAAGAAGAAAGAGGAGGGGAAGAAAGACAGAGGAAAGGGAAGAAGAAAGGAATAAGGGAAAGAGAATGGAGGGAGGGAGGGAGAGAGGAAAGGAGGAAGGAAAGGGAAGAAAAAGAAAGAAGTAGAGAATGGAAGAAGGGAGGGAGGGAGGGAGAGAGAGAGAAAGGGAGAGAGGGAAAGAAGGAGGGAGGGGAGAGAAGCAAGCAGCACCCTGCAGCTCAGAGGCTGCCTTGTCTCTGGCTTTCCCTTTAGTCCCCAGCGTCTTCGAAGTGAAATAAGGGAACTGGACACACAGGCTTCGGCAGACCCCTCCTATCCTGGTCAGTCATTAGGGCCAAGAAGCCCCTGTCACCAAGGGAGCCCCAAGGTGACCTGGGCATCTCCCTGGAAGGCAGCCCTCCGACACAGCCCAACTACACAAAGGAAAATGGTGCTGGGGCTCGGCCCCCTCCCCTCCACAGCTCTGATTATGCTCCTGGGGAGTGGGTGAGGAGGGGGATGGGGCCTGGTCAGCACCCAGCTCCATGCTGAGGACTTGGTTGGGGCTTGATTAAATAATTACACAGAAACTACTGCGTAATCACACCCTCTCAAGAAGCAAGAGCACCTTCCAGGGGGGAGAGGGGGGAGCATTAGTGATTTGGGGGCGTGAGTGCATTTGTCTCCCGCCTGTGATCATTTTTATCACTGGAAGGTCTCCTTTGCAAAATCCATCTGTATCCCTTCACCCCCAATACCTCCTTCCATGTGGATAATGGAGCCCCTCAACGGATGGCTGAGGAAACGGAGGTTCAGAGAGGCTTGCCACTGACTCAAAGTCCCACCAGGGTTAGGACCAAGTCCAGTTCTCACTGTCAACCACAAAAAACAATCGCTGACAGGG
This sequence comes from Dipodomys merriami, assembly GCF_024711535.1. Lineage (NCBI taxonomy): Eukaryota > Metazoa > Chordata > Mammalia > Rodentia > Heteromyidae > Dipodomys > Dipodomys merriami. The sequence continues at coordinate 1,358,507 of NW_027205492.1, forward strand.
ACAACACAGGAAGCGGTCCCAGAGTAAGCAGCTGGCTCAGGCTAGGAAAGACTTCTTAGTTACTTGGATTTCATTTTGTCTCTCCCATTAGGATTTACCTCCCCTTTCAATTTAGGAAAACAAATCTGACAAAGGCCATAGGAGCCTTCCACAGGGCCTTGCTGCCTTAAAAGCAATCAGCACTGAGCCTTCCTGCCCAGGCCTGGAGAGGGCCTGGAGAAGGAACATGGGCCCTCCAGGTTTATCACAAAACCACACACACCCCAACAGGATGGGGTTGGGGGCGGGGAGACTCCCCTCTCAGCTGACTGCCTGGCCAAACTGGGAGGAAAAAGAAATAAAGGGCTAAGGACAGGTTTTCCCAGGGCCCTGGCTTCTGAGATGCCCACAGCTACCCACCAGCCAGTCCCATTGGCTCATTTATGATGGCACAGCCCCAATTCATGCACGATGATTAGTCCCTCCTGAAGAAAAGACTCTGCAATCAACCAGTCATTAAAATGAGATGCTGAAGTGGAGGGTGGAGGAGGGGGGGGGATGGGTAGAGCTGGTGTGAATCCCCACTGGAGTTGGATAATGCCACACCACACCACACCAAGCTGTCCTGCAGGACCTTGGCTTAGTCCGGTCTTGGCCTATTTGAAGGCTGATTTATCACCACTGAAAGGAAGCTGGCTTTCCAGTCAGTGACATTGTACAGGAAAGGAAGTGTGAGGTGACCCTAACAAGAGGCTGGTAGCATCCTGACTGTAGGAGGAGGGGAGGTTGTAGAAATGGAGCCAACCCACGGAAGTCCAACCTGTGGGCAGACACTTCTCACTCCCAGCAGCCGTGCCCAGGCCCCAGGGTAAACCCATACTGCCCACTTCTCCTAGGCCTATGGCCATGTTCTACCTTCTGGAGTCAGGAGGCAGAGATATCAGGAGCATCATGGAAAAGGGGAGTCAGGTGCCCACACCACCAACTGATCCCAATTGTCCTGGGTAGAAAGAGACCAAGACATAGTTCAGTAAGGAGAACCCGGCAACCAAGATCTATGCCCTGTCTCTTAAACAGTACAACTGAAATACGGTTATTGGGTCTAAGTAGCGCCATCTTGGCATCTTGGTGGATGAGACTTTCTGAAGAGGTGACTTTCTTAAGAGGTGAAATCCCACTTCCCCACCCCCACCCCCCCCACCAGGTAACAGGCCCTTGAATTCCTAGATACAATGGGGCCTGGACTTGGACAGACCTATACTGTGAACTCAGGAGACACTGAATTCTCCCTGTGACCCTGCCCACCTAACCATGACCCTATTTAGGTCCCGCCAGCTCTGCCACCACTGTGCCATGCTTCATTCTCCTCAGGTCAACATGGCGTCCCTCTTCAACTCTCCATTAGAGCTGATCTGGTTTGTTGAGATTGTTTTCTGCTCTTTCTTTACTACTGTCATGGCTCAGTGTCCTAACAGTATTATAGTGCATTGCAGGCTGCAAGTTTTCTGGGGACAAGCGTCCATTCACAGTCACCAGCTTTGTAATAAAGACTCCCAATTTGACCTCTCAAAATGTGGCTCCTCAGCCAGGCACCAGTGGCTCACGCCTGTAATTCTAGCTGCTCAGGAAGCTGACATTTGCGGGTCATGGTTCAAAGCCAGCCCAGGCAGGAAAGTCTGTCAGACTCTTATCTCCAATTAACCACCAGAAACCGGAAGTTGCACTGTGGCTCAAGTGGTAGAGCACTTGCCTTGAGCTGAAGAGCTCAGGGACAGTTCCCAGGCCCAGAGTTTAGCCCCATGACTGACCCAAAAAAAAAAAAAATGTCGCTTTTCTGTATCTTGAGATCAAATTCCCTTATAACACAAGCTAAATAGGAACAAAGAACAGAGGGGAAAGGGAATCTTGCAGTCTGTTGCACAAGGTCTGGGCTTTCTTTGGGAGAGAGGGAGATGCCAAAACCTCCACACATATTGATGGTCCCCAGTTAGCATGGTCATCTGATTCCCCCTGAGATCAGGAAGTGACATTTTACAAAGGCCCCCTAAGATGGGCCAAGTGCCTGTTACTTCCTGGAACAACCACAAGAATGAAGCAAGATTGGGAATCCTCTCTCCTCATAGACTTGTCCAAAATCATGTCTGGAGACAGTCATGATGCCAAAGCCAAGATTCAAACCCAGGAACATTGAATCTGTTGGGGGGAGGGCAGGGGGGAAGGGGGCGGGTAAGATGACATCTTACAATGCAATCCAAGCTGGCTTTGAACTCTAGAATTCAAATGATTTTCCTACTTCAGCTTCCCAGATGAAGTAGGAATTACAGGATTACAGGCACACAGCACTGAACCCAGCTAAGATTCTGACTTGACTTGTCTTCCACTCCTCCATGTAACAACCACATCACCTGACTCTCAAACATGAGCTAGAAGGAGCCTTACCTGTGCAGATGCATTAACAATCTGACAGCTCCACAGGTTTGAGCCTCTCCATCCTTCTGGAAACTCAGAAAGGCCAGCACTATTATACATACCACTACATATTGAAGTCACTCCAGCATAACAAAGTTAAATGGCTTATACTAGGTGGTTGACTAAAGACATGGCAGAGCTAGGATTGGCTGAAAACCACATGGGCAGAGTGATATCAGTTTTGCATCCCCATGGGCTTCGGGAATCGCCACAGGAGTGGAAGAGAATCACACTGCAAGGCTCAAATCTCAGCCTTGTCACTTTTGACCTGCAGCTTCTCTAGTTTGTCTCTGTGTCGATTTTCTGATGGGAACAGTGAGGACACTCACAGTTCTTCCTAGTGAAGATTCTTGGGAGATACAAAGACATGCACATACAGCTTAGCACCTGGAGGTATCTCTGTGCCATTGCGGGTGAGCACAGCAGAGATGGACTAGCCGCTTGACCTGGGAAACTGTAAAGGAAACTGGAAGCCACTTTCAAGCTTTGTAAGAACTGGATGGACCAGGTCAGCAGCACCCATACGAATGACCACAGCGCCACCTCATGGGCAGATGGCAGATGGCTCAGCACGTCTCCTGACCCAGGTGCTTCTTTGCAACTGGAACCTTACAGTCAACAAATGGATTAGAGATCCTCATAACAACCACTTGGATGGGTTGCTCTGGTGCATTTAATTCCAGCAGGACTCTAAAGAAAGAATCATTTATTCTTCTAACAGACAAAGACACAGACTCTGTTACTTATCCAACCAAGGTCAAATAGCTAGGACATAGCAGAACAGAATCTTAAGCTCAGGCAATCTGGCTACAGCCTGTCCTGTCTAATGATTCATTCTCCGGTGATCCAGTGAGAAAGAAGACAAACATTCCCTATGCTCTCTCTCCCTCTCCCTCTCCCTCTCCCTCTCCCTCTCCCTCCCTCCCTCCCTCCCTCCCTCTCTCTCTCTCTCTCTCTCTCTCTCTCTCTCTCTCTCTCTCTCTCTCTCTCTCTCTCTCTCTCTGTCTATCTGTGTGTGTCTCTCTCTCTCTCTCTCTCTCTCTCTCTCTCTCTCTCTCTCTCTCTCTCATCTTACTCACGCACTGGCTTGAAGTCCATTGGGACTAGAGAATCTACGTAAATCAGACTTTTTTGTTGGTCGTGGGGATTGAACTCTGGACTTGGGAGCTATCCCTCAGCTCTTCAGCTCAAGGTGAGCGCTCTACTGCTTGAGCCACAGTGCCACTTTCAGTTTTCTGGTGGTTAATTGGAGATCAGAGTCTCAAGGACTTTCCTGCCCAGGCTGGATTTGAGCTATGATCCTCAGATCTCAGCCTCCTGAGTAGCTAGGATTTCAGGCGTGAGCCACCAGCACCCAGCAGACTTTTTTTTTAATGTGCTGAGTATGGTGATATATATATATATATAATCCCAGAACTCAGGAGGCTGAGGTGAGGACAGCAAGTTTGAAGTGATCATCCTTGTGGATCTTCTAATTCATTCAGAGCCCCTCTATCTCTATCAGAAAACCCATCCAGCTGAATATGATACTGCATGTTTTCCACTCAGGCACAGGGAATTTCTTGCCACCTCCCCTCCCCGCCCCCACCCCAGGTGTCCATGTTTTCCCCCAGGACTCTGCTCTATTCTATCACACTGGAATGACCAGGTAAGGCTTAACCAGACAGCTTTGGGACAGAGTCAACATGAGGAGCCTGATCAGGCCAATGTCCACCAGAGAGAAGATTTTCAAAGCCCAGCAAGCTGTTCCAGCTTCTGTCCCTTCATCTATAACCACAAGGTCTTAAATCCTGGATCAACTCCAGTCTCTAGAACCATGGTCCTGAACATAGCCCAGCCTGGGAGTCCCTTTTTCTAGAATTGCTCCAGACAAAGATGAAGACCCAAAACAAAATCTGTGATCTTGGTCCACGTGTCAAACCCTGCCTTCTTTCCTGCCCAAGCCTCAGGCAGCTCTGGCCACCTCAAGCATGGGCCCCTGGTTCTCTACAACTAAATGATCAACACTGAGGGCCCTGGAGGCACTGAGTCTGCAGACGGTCATGGATCCATTCAGTGGGTTCTGGTCTTCAACATCCTACTTCTAGTAAAGAAAGGCCAGCCTAGTGTGATATATGAGTAAGGCCAACATAACCATGGAGAGCCTGCCCACATCTTGAGCCTCAAAACCTGGGGTCTGGCAGGCCTCCAACCTCATCCACTGCCATGCAGCAACCTGCGCAATCCTCCATTGCACCTGGTATGATTACAATGACATTTTATGTACACTTGTGTGACCCGCTAGTGTCCTGCCTACTATGGTGCTAACTGGACACCTCTTGAAAGAAGGCCACGTTCACTCCCAGAACACCTCCAACAAGTACATCCTCAAAGTAGGTGCTCCAAAGAGAATAAATGGAGCCCCACACTGGTAGCTTATACTTATCATCCAACCTACTCACGAGGCTGAGACCTGAGGATTGTGATTCAAAGCCCTCCCAGCAGAAAACTCCATGAATTTCTTATCTCTAAATAACCAGAAAAAAGCCATAAGTGGATTATGTAGCTCAAGTGGTAATTAAAAAAAAAAAGCTAAGCAAGAATGCAATGTCCTGAGTTCAAACCCCAGTAGTTACACACACACCACACACACACACACACACACACACACACACACACACACACACACACACACACACACACTAATGATAGAATAAATAGGAGTCAGGTGGTAATGCACACTCCCATCCAGCAGTCTGGAACACACACACACACACACACACACACACACACACACACACACACACACACACACACACACACAAATACACTTTGTGTAAAACTAGATCTGATTCTGCCACCATAAGACCTGATGCCTCTTCTCTCTGCAATTAAACAACTTACCAGCAGGTGGCAGGATAGGCTCACAACAGGGATTTTATACATACACGCAAACAAACACACATCCCTTTTATGGCATTTCCTCTTAGAGGAAATGCCAGGCTCGGCTCCAGAAAGGCAGAGCAAGGGTGTGCCTAGCCTCAAGGCAGCCAGTTATGGGACCAGCCCTACTTCAAGTCCTGTCCTCTGAGCCAGGTCCAAGGACCAGAGATCAAGCATGCCAGAGCTAAATGAAAGGACTAGTTACCAGAGAGCAGAAAGAGGTATCCTGGTGAATTTGGGACCAGCCTGTGCTGTATAAGGAGATCCAGGCCCAACCCTCCTTACTCCTTCCAAAGATACTGATCTGGCTAGGAAGATGGTAACAGAGCCAGCATTGTTTAGTTTCTCTAACTTCCATATAAAGATAAGTAGGAGCAGGGCAATCAAAAAGAAGGAAGGAAAAGATCCCAATAAAAGTGAAGGCAGGAAACTGATCCAGGAAACCTCAGCATACAGGTTTTTTGTTTTTTGTTTTCAGTCACCACAGGAAAACTACAGAAGAGAAGAGAATGCTGGTCAAGTTAGAAATGTCATCTGTAATAACGCTGTCAATTTTTTTTTTGGGGGGGGGCCAATTTCACACAAAACGAGCAACAGAAAAGTCCGGAATCCAAATCCCATATGAAGTTGATTTACGCAAAATAGGGAAAGAAGGAGCAAAACAGCATCCCTGAACACAGTGAAACATGCCAGCAAGACATTTCTCAGAATAGAACTAAAACTAGAACCTTCTATTTCAAAATGACTTAAAAGGTGTTTTGAAATCATGCAAGATGTAAAAGGCAGTCATAAATCAGAACTAAAAATTCATGTGAATAGTGACAGAACTTGAGAAAGAACTAGAAATACACAAAAGAGATCCGTTTAGAAATGAACACTGGTCGAAAGGAAAATAATGCCTTAAACCAGGCATTGGTGGCTGATGTCTGTAAATCCTGGAGGTTGAGATCTGAGGATTGAGGTTCAAAATCAGCACAGACAGGAAAGCCCATGAGACTCTTATCTCCTATTAACCAGCAAAACATCTGGAAATCAGACATACTGAAGAAGAAATTACTGGACTACAAATAAAGAGGAAACAATTCTTCTGGCACTTAGGCAGAATAAAGAAGTGAATACTGAAAATAAGGAATGTAAGTATAGTATCCAACTTTTTAAGAGCAATGCTTTAAATAGTAGCTTCAGTAAGATATTCAGTAATTGAGCCAGGTACCAGTGGCTCAAGCTACTCAGAAAGCAAAGATCTAAGGATCGAAATAGGAAGCCAGCCCAAGCAAACAAATCCATGAGATTCTTCTCTCCAATTAACCAGCAAAAACAGTTGGAAATGGAACTGTGGCTCAAGTAAAAAAGATAGGTAAGAATGTAAGGCCCTGAGTTCTATATGTATAACATATAATACACAATTTAATAACATAAGTATCATATTACTATATTGTTTATAATTTATATATATATTTACAAATATTCAGAGCAGATTTGTCATAGCCAGACATAACTCAGTCATCTACAAATGCATTAATAGATATAAAAATCATGATACTGAGCCGGGCGCTGGTGGCTCACGCCTGTAATCCTAGCTACTCAGGAGGCTGAGATCTGAGGATCGCGGTTCAAAGCCAGCCTGGGCAGGAGAGACCGTGAGACTCCTATCTCCAATAAACCACCAGAAAACCGGAAGTGGCGCTGTAGCTCAAGTGGTAGAGCGCTCGCCTTGAGCTGAAGAGCTGAGGGACAGCGCCCAGGCCCAGAGTTCAAGCCCCATGACCAACAAAAAAAAAAAAAAAAATCATGATACTGTGTACAATGTAATATGGATACAATATTACTCAACAATAAAAAGAAAGAATCTTTTGATACCTGCAATGATATAATCTCAAATAATTATTCTGGGCAAAAAAAGAGTTACATGCATCCTCAAAAACTACAATAAGCCAGGCACTGGTGGCTCCTGTAATCCTAGCTACTCAGGAGGCTGACATCTGAGGATCACAGTTCAAAGCCAGCCCAGGCAGGAAAGTCTGAGACTCTTACCTCCAATTAAGCACTAGAAACCAGAAGTGGCACTGTGGCTTAAGTGGTAGAGCTCTCACCTTGAGCTGAAAAGCTCAGGGACAGCGCCCAGGTGACCAAAAAAAAAAAAAAAACTACATTAAGGTAGTTGAGGCCTTTTGTAGAAAATTTTAGAAAATATGAACTAACCCATAGTGACAGAAAGTAGACCAGTGTTGCTTAGAAATGGGAGTTTGTGGTAGTCTTAACTATTTACTTATTTATTCATTTATTATATTTATATATATTATACTACCCATATTTATATGTAATATGTATTATATAATATATAGTATGTAGTCTATAGTATATATTTATCTAATTATGCATATTTTATATATGTATGTATATATATATATATAATTTTATGCCCAGAAAAATTAACCTGAAAGTCTAATAGATGCAGACAAACTACAGCTGATTTGCTATACAGATTTGCCTACAGAGGCCCATGTGTTACAGGCTTGGTCCCCAGGTGGCGCTACTGGGAGGTGGTGGAAGCTTTGGGAAGTGGGACCTAATGGGAGGCCTGTAGGCATGGAGAGCAGGCCCCAGAGGATTGTGGGCCCTGGCCCCTCCTCTTCCTTTGTGTTTTCCTGGCCATTGGGTGGGTAGTCCTGCTCCACTGCACACTCCAACATTATGGGCTTCCTCAAGCAGGTCAAGCAAGGAAGTCAGCCAAACGTGGACTGGAACCACCAAAACTGAGCCAGAGTGAACTTCTTTTCTCTTTATGAGTCAGTTCCCTCAGGTATGATATTATAGTGATGGGAAATGGCCTAGCACACTTATTCACATCAAAGGACTCAGGGAATACTGGTCTTAGGAGTCCTTCCTAAAGAATCTTGGGATAACCCAAATGACTAGAAGTACCAAAAAAATCAATTAATCTATTAAGTAATTCAAGGACTCATAGCAACATTAAATGCATAGTTGCTTATACAACTGAGCCTATATGGGTATAGCAAAGTAGAGAACATAGTATGGAATGACTGTACACTGCAACAATGCAGCTGTAAGACTGCTTTAAAATAGGGAATTTGAGCCGGGCGCTGGTGGCTCACGCCTGTAATCCTAGCTACTCAGGAGGCTGAGATCTGAGGATCGCGGTTCAAAGCCAGCCCGGGCAGGAGAGACCGTGAGACTCCTATCTCCAATAAACCACCAGAAAACTGGAAGTGGCGCTGTAGCTCAAGTGGTAGAGCGCTCGCCTTGAGCTGAAGAGCTGAGGGACAATGCCCAGGCCCAGAGTTCAAGCCCCACGACCGACAAAAAAAAATAAAATAAAATAAAAAAAAAATAAAAAATAAAATAGGGAATTTGATTGGGCACTGATGGCTCATGCCAGTAATCCTAGCTACTCAGGATGCTGAGATCTGAAGATCATGGTGTGAAGCCAGCCTGGGCAGGAAAGTCTATGAGACTCTTATCTCCAATTAACCACAAAAAGTTGGACCTGGAAGTACGGTTCAAGTAGTTGCACACCAGCCTTGAGTGAAGTGGCTAATGGACAGTACTCAGGCTCTGAGTTCAAGCCCCAGTAGTGGCACGAGAGAGAGAAAGAGATAGAGACAGAGACAGAGACAGAGAGACAGAGACATATGGAACATTGGAGAATATATATTTTATTTTTTTAATATGGAACATTGGAGAATATATATATATATTTTTTTTTTTTAATTCTAGCCATTAAATTGTTGGTTGGGCCTGGGAAGGTGGCTCAGTGGTAGAGTGCTTGCCTTGCATGCATGAGGCCCTGGGTTCAATTCCTCAGTGCTACATAAGCAGAAAAAGGCGGAAGTGGCACTGTGGCTCAAGTGGCAGAGTACTAGCCTTGAGCTGAAGAGCTGAGGGACAGCACCCCGGCCCAGAGTACAAGCCCTACAACTGACATAAATAAATAAATATAAATAATGGCCTTGTTGTTTGTATAACATGGGATAAGTAATGTGGAAGGCTCTCATTCTATGACCACTGTGCTCTTGAGAAGGTTGTCCAAGATGAAAGAAAAGATATTTAATGCATCAAAGAATGAGGGAGGATGTAATACAGGAGCAATGAAGTTAGAATCCTAAACATGAATTGGAATTTGCTGAGTGTGGTGGGGCTTTCCCGGTTGTGGGCTGAAGGGTGTGAGCATGTGGTAAAATGGCTGCATCTCCAGCCCCCAGAGAGTGGTCCCAAAACTCCATTTCCGTTTGTTTTTGTTTTTTTTCTTGCCAGTCCTGGGACTTGAACTCAGAGCCTGGGTACTGTCCCTGAACTTCTTTTTACTCAAGGCTAGCACTCTACCACTTGAGCCACGGCACCACTTCTGGCTTTTTCTCTTTATATGGTACTGAGGAATCAAACCCAAGACTTCATGAATGATAGGCAAGCATTCTACCACTAAGCCACATTCCCAGCCCTTAATTTTTTTTTTTTTTGTATCGGTTGTGGGGCTTGAATTCTGGGCCTGGGCGCTGTCCCTCAGCTCTTCAGCTTAAGGCTAGCTCTCTAACACTTGAGCCACAGCACCACTTCTGTTTTTTTCTGCTTATGTGGTGCTGAGGAATTGAACCCAGGGCCTCATGCATGCAAGGCAAGCGCTCTACCACTGAGCCACCTTCCCAACCCTAAAATAATTTTGTTTAAAGCTTCCTCTAGGGAGATTGATTCTAGTCTGGATACAAACATGGGGAAGGTAAATGAGCCAGGAATATCTCATCATGGAAAATGTAAGAAAGGTCTCCTAGATGACTGAGTTTACATCAAAAGGAGGGTAAAGAGGATCGGAATTGGGACCACTTGAACTGCAAAAGGCCTAATACGGGGCGGTGGGAGCAGTCCTGGAGCTTGAACTCAGTGCCTGGGCACTGTCCATGAGATTTTTTTAAATTTCTTTATTATTTTTGTTTATGTGGTACTGAGGAATCAAACCCAGGGCCTCCTGCATACTGGGCAAGCACTCCATGACTAAGCCACATTCCTAGCCCCTCCCCCACACTTTTTTGCTCAAAGCTAGTGCTCAACCACTTGAGCCACGGCTCTACTTCTGGCTTTTGGATGGTTAATAGGAGTTAAGAGTCTCATAGACTGTTCTGCCCAGGCTGGCTTTGAACCACGATCCTCAGTTCAGTCTCCTGAGTAGCCAGGATTACAGGTGTGAGCCACTTGGCACCCAGCAAAAGGACTAATTCTCATAACTGAAAGCCAGTGAGCTATGTCAGAAACATAGCTGGACATGCTGGTGTCTTTCCACAATGTCAGAATTTATTAAATAGAAATAAATCCTGAAGCCACATCCATTTTGTTGGCTTTAATTTGCCAAGTGCTACTGAGTTCACTTGAGAGCTATGAATCATTAGCATCACAGGCTTTATTTTAATCTTAGTTAACTAAAGTCACACACTGTATTTCACCCAATAATGATATATAGATTACAGAGTGCCAAGAAGAAAGGGTTAAAGAGGCTGCAGAGATCAAAGGGCTGTGGCTGAAGGCCAAGATCTGGCACAGATGTACTGAGAAATCTCAGCAGAGGATCTGATAAGAAGTTTTGATGAGATAGGTACTGGTGACTCACCTGTAATCTAGCTAGTCAGGTGGTTGAGATCTGAGAATCAAGGTTCAGTGCTAGCTCTGGCAGGAAAGTCGGTGAGCCTCTTATCTCCAATTAACCACCGGAAAATTGGAAGTGCTGCTGTGGCTCAAAGTGGTAGAGTGAAAAAGCTCAGGGTCAGGGCCCAGGCGAAGTTCAAGCCACATGACCAATCAAAAAAAAAAAAAAAAGTTTTGATGAACCACAGGTGCAGAGCATTTCAAGAAGAGTGCAAGTTGTCTGTGTGGCAGGCCACTCTGAGTGCCAGTTTGAAATGACCTGCATGTCACAGCAGAGAGACCATGCTCAAGCCAGAGCCTAGGGAAGAGGCAGAGAGCTCCGCTTGGCAATTTTCCTGGACAGATGGCCAGATAATGGGCCATAGCTCTACCTTCAAGTATTCCTTCTTTTGATTTTTGTTGTTTTGTTTTCTTCTGTGACAATACCGGGACTTAAATTCAGGGTCTGTGTACTGTCACTGAGCTTTGTTTTTCCCCTTCCTGGGGCTTGAATCAGGGCCTGGGCACTGTCCCTGGGCCTCTTTGTGCTCAAGGCTATTGCTCTACCACTTGAGCCACAGTGCCATTTCTGGCTTTTTGAGTAGTTTATTGGAAAGAAGAGTCTCATGGGGACTTTTCTGCCCAGGCTGGCTTAGCACCACAGTCCTCAGAGCTCAGCCTCTTGAGTAGCTAGGATTACAGGTGTGAACCAGTGGCATCTGGTTTCGGTCACTGAGCTTTTTTGCTCAAGGCTGGCACTCTGCCCCTTGAGTCACAGTTCCATTTCTGGCTTCTTGGTGGTTCATGGCAGATAAGAGATTCATGGACTTTCTGCCCAGGCTGGCTTTGAACTGATATCCTCTGACCTACCTCTGGTGTGATTGATGTGTTCATGCGTCTCGTGTTTCTGATACCATTTGATATATTTACAAGTATAAATGTTTATAGGCACAAATAAATCACTTATGAATTTGTGCTTCATGCTATCCTAACAAATGGTAGTTATTTATGTGTATAAACAAGATGTGGAATCAAGATGTGGCACTTATACTCAAAATGGGGTAGCTTACATCAAAATGATTGCATTATAAAATGGAGCAACTTAGCTGGGCATCAGTGGCTCACACCTATAATCTAGATACTCAGGAGGCTGAGATCTGAGGATCCTGGTTCAAAGCCAGCCAAGGGAGAAAATTTTCCATGAGGCTCTTCTTTTGTTTGTTTGTTTTGTTTTGTTTTTGGGTCCAGTTGTGGGGCCTGAACTCTGGGCCTGGGCGCTGTCCCTCAGCTCTTCAGCTCAAGGCTAGCGCTCTACCACTTGAGTCACAGCACCACTTCCGGCTTTTTTCTTTTTTGCTTATGTGGTGCTGAGGAATCAAACCCAGGGCTTCAAGCATGCAAGGCAAGCGCTCTACCACTGAGCCACCTTTCCAGCCCTCCACAAGGCTCTTATCTCCAGTTAACTCCCAGAAAATCACAAGTGGCACTATGGCTCAAAGTACTAGCCTTTTTTTTTTTTTTTTTTTTGGTCGGTCGTGGGGCTTGAACTCTAGAGCTTAAGGCGAGCACTCTACTACTTGAGCCACAGCACCACTTCCGGTTTTCTGGTGGTTAATAGGAGGTACATCTCACAGACTTTCCTGCCCAGGCTGGCTTTGAACTGCAATCCTTAGCCTCCTGAGTAACTAGGATTACAGGAGTGAGCCACCCACACCAGGCAACCAGCAAAGTACTAGCCTTGAGCGGAAAAAGCTCAGAGATAGTGCCCTGAGTTCAAGCCCTACCACCCACCCCCACCCCTAAAAATGGAGCTACTCAAGGCTAGATACAACCTTAATGTGTGTTCTCCATGTTTCAATCCTAGGGCTGATGTGATAGTGATAGTGAAAACAAATTAACCAGCCTCTTTTGCAAGATGCTTAAAGAATCAATTAATTCTCTTGAACACCGGTAAGTAAAAAGAATGTCAAGCGTTTGTCTTGTTTTTCTTCCCTAAGACTATCACCAAGTTGCAAGAATGAAAGAGAGAAGGTAACTTTCTAACAATTTTCCAACTAACAAATGAAATCAGAAAGGTAGGATTAGAATGAAACCATTTTGCAACCACTTAAGGAGCCCACCAGACCCCATAATGATCTTGAACAGCTAGAAAGAGGGAGGGGGAGAGGAAGGAGAAGGAGAAGGAGGAGGAGGAGGAGGTAGAGGAGAAGGAGGGGAAGGAAGGAAAGGGGAGAGAAGGGTAAAAAGAAACAATGAAAGAGGAGAAAGAAAAGGAGAGAGAAAGAAAGGGAAAAGGAAGCAAGGAAGATCTTATCTGCAGATAAGACCAGCCCCCCAAGATTCTGAGCAGGCCTCTGGATGCAGCTGCCAATTGGCTGGAAGCACACAGAGAAAGGACAGGGTGGAAGAGCCCATTCTGCACCAGGGGAGGGTGCAGTCAGCAAAACCAGAGAAGGAAAGTGCAGACTAAGCATGTGAGGGTATGGGGGAGGGGAGAGGGGGAAAGTGTGGGGCACAAGGGACCCCAAGCATTGAGACACTGAACAGATGATGCTATTTTTTATGGTCAAGTTTAAACAATTGTATCTAGGGACAGACTTAGGTAGTTTAAAAAAAGCAAAGCATGCAAGCAAAGTGTTTATTATATGGAGTGAGGGGGGTGAGGCTGGGAAAGGCACCTGGAGAGGTATGCTTGCAAAGGTCTATCTTTTAACTTGGATAATGGTTACAGAGATGCTGTCTTTGTTTCCTGTGTAATTTTCTCAGGTTTTTTTTTTTTTAAATAATAAAAGAGGGATGGGGGCAGGGCGCCGATGACTCACACCTGTCATCCTAGCTACTCAGGAGGCTCAGATCTGAGGATCGCAGTTCAAAGCCAGCCTGGGAAGGAAAGTCTGTGAGACTCTTATCTCCAATAAACCACTAGAAAACCGGAAGTGGCGCTGTGACTCAAGTGGTAGAATGCTAGCCTTGAGCTGAAAAGCGCCAGGACAGTGCCTAGGCCCAGAGTTCAAGCCCCTCGACCGACAACTAAACAAAGAGAGGGAGGGGGACAGAGAGAGGCAGAGCAGGGGCACATAGACTGAAATGGCTGAATGAATGAATTCCCCTTGAATGGAGCATGAAGGGGAAAAACTCCGGCTAAGCTGCTCAGCTGGGCTTACAGTCCAAGTGAGATTTACATGTTCATTCCGCCCTCACTGAGTTAGAACAGTTAAAACAGACTTCCTGGCCATCTATTCTGCACTGAAGGGCAGGGCAGTGAGGGATTTTCTAGTCTTGATGGCTAGTGGAGGAGGGTCTTGGCTTGCTGCATCTCTCCAGGCAGGGCTATGTAATCAGAAGCGGCTGCCAAGCCTGCGACTTCTCACCCAGATTGCAGTGATGGCGGTGCTTGGGAATTCACAGACCAAAGCAGGCCTTCTGATGAAGTTTCACTTCGGTTTCTCAATACCTCCCTGGCTATTCTGTCCCCTGGAGGGGTAGGAAAGTCTGGAAAATGAAGGAAGGTGGGAGTGGGGAAAGATGGGGAGACACTCAGGAGCTGGAGCGAAGAGGTAGAAGATGAAGCTATACTATTAGCCTTCCCCAACCCACCCTGCCCTATGCCTGCCTCAGCTCCTGGAACTCCTAGCATCTGACAACTTGGCCTTGCAGAAAGCAAGAACATCGTGTGTGTTTGTTGACTGAGTGCATTGAATAAGTGCGTGGATTGCTTTAATATAGTATTCTGATTTCATGTGAATACTTTAAAAAATATATCATCTTTCCCAATAGTGCCTACCTGTGAAATCATTGGGAAGACAAAATCAGCTAGCAAATGCGGAAAGAAAACAACAACAACCAAACTTAGCTGCCTGGCACACACTAAGCTTTTTTTTTTTTTTTTTTTTTTTTTGTAAATTGAGAGTGTAGTCCAAGGCTAAGACCCATTCAGAATGAGTTTGGGGTTATTTTTGTTTTGTCAGTTGTGGGGCTTCAACTCAGGGCATGGGTGCTGTCCTTGAGCTCCTTTTGCTCAAAGCTAGCACTCTGCCTCTTTAAGTTACAGTGCCACTTCCTGATGGTTAAATGGAGATAAAAGTCCCACAGACTTTCCTGCCTGGCCTGGCTTTGAACCATGATCCTCAGATCTCAGCCCCCTGAGTCACTAGGATTACAGGCGTGAGCCACCAGTGCCTGGCAAGATTTTTTTTTTAACAAGATCTTCTTTGTATCCCAGGGTGACCTTGAACTCAAGATGTTCCTGCCTTCACCTCCGGAGTGCAGGGATTACAGGCATGCACTACCCTGCTTGGCAGCAGTATTGTGTTTTCATTTACCATCTGTTTCCTTCTGTCCACATTGTTCCAGAAGAATTCAAGACAGCTTTCTGCAATACCAATTGCAGAAACACATCAAAGAGAAAAGATCGATGTTTCAATAGATGGACCATTTACAACCCTGTCCAGATCAATGTTTTTATGCTTCAGCAGTCTAGTTTCCAGTATGAGGGTGTGCAGATGTGAGGCCTTTGAAAGGTGATTAGATAATGAAGATGGAGTACTCACAAATGGAATTAGTATCTTTATAAGAAGAGACAGTAGCTAGGTGTCATGGCACTTTCTGTAATCCTAACATTTGGGAGGTGAAGCAAGAGGATCATGAGTTCAAAGTCAGCCTGGACTACATAGTAAGACCCTGTTTCAGGAAAGAAGAAGACTCTCTCTCTCTCTCTCTCTCTCTCTCTCTCTCTCTCTCTCTCTCTCTCTCTCTCTCTCTCTCTCTCTCTCCCTCTCCCTCTCCCTCTCCCTCTCCCTCTCCCTCTCCCTCTCTCTCTCTCTCTCTCTCTCTCTCTCTCTCTCTCTCTCTCTCTCTCTCTCTCTCTCTCTCTCCTTGATGTCCTTCTCTTTCTCTTTCCTCTCTATTAGGTGAACTTAAAATAAAACTTTATCTAGAACGCATGAAGTGTGTCCTCAGTTGCTAGATGCAGTGGCTCCTACCTCTAATCCCAGCCATTGAGTGGGCTAAAATTGGGAGAAGGATCGAGATTCAAAGTTGGTCCAAGCAAAAAGTGCACCAGGCTCCATCTCAATCAATAAGCCTGGGTTGGTGGCGGGCACCTGTCATCCCAGCTACGCAGAAAACATAAATAGAAGGAATATGCTCTGAAGCCAGCCCCAGGCCAAAAATGTGAGACTGTGAATGAGAAATAACTAGAACAGAAAAGGACTGGAGTTGTGGCTCAAGTGATACAGAGCCTGCCTAGCAAGTGTGAGGCCCAGAACTGAGAGACTAATAAAAGCAGACATGATATATACTGAACAGTATAACACACACACACACACACACACACACACACACACACACACACACACACACACACACACACACACACACACTCATCATTCACACACATCTTTACCACAGAGCAGATCTAACTAACAGTACCCTGAGCTTGAACTTCTCGGAACCATGAAAAGTAAGTTTCCACCACGCAATCAGTGCTATTCTGGACTGTAAGCCTGATCTGACTGAGACAGAAGGGCACATGGACCTAGCCAGGGACATCCACACTGGTACCCTGGGACCCTCTCAACACACAGCTGCCAAAATGGGCTGTTAGCACTCTTCGGTCACTCTGCAGACCCCACTGGCAGTCCCCCCACTCCCGCCCCCGGTTGAGCAGCATCAGCCTCTCAGAGTTGAGATGAGAAGCTCATGGATTTATCCATGTAAAGTGCTGGCCCATAGCAAGTTCTCAATAAATGCTTGCTATGGCCATCAGTGCAAGGGATGGAGGTGGAGCCAAGAGCACTGTTCTAAACGTGTGCTAAGCAGTGAAGGTCAACATTTTCTTACCAGCCAGAGCACATCCTCTCCCTATGATCAGCCCTAGACTCAAAGCCAGAAGTACCTCTTCGACCGCATCTGGCCAGCATGGCCAAGTTGGTTCCATGGGGGCTCCTCATGGATCTGCAGTTTCAGGGTTACAAGTCTCTTGTTTCTGACCCTTTTCTTTTTTCAAGAACCTTGAGTGGGTTCTGACATCTCATGTCACTAATTGACCAACCCCTATCCCTTAGGACACCGCTTCATTTTTTGGGGGGGGGGCAGGGGAGGTGCTGGGGAACTTGGGGCCTAAGTGCTATCCCTGAGCTTCTTTTTGCTCAAGGCTAGTGCTCTACCATTTGAGTCATCACTTCTAGCTTTTTCTGAATGGTTTATTGGAGATAAGAATCTCACAGACTTCCCTGCCAGGTTGGCTCCAAACCACAATCCTCAGATCTCAGCCTCTTGAGTAGCTAGGATTGTAGATGAGAGTCATTAATGTGCCTGACTTGCCTCTTTTCTTTATATAGCTGTATACATTCAAACAGATGAGGAAAATTCTACCCAGCATATTTCAAATACTAAGTGTGTATCTGTGTGTGTGTGTGTGTGTGTGTGTGTGTGTGTGTCTGTGTGTGTGTGTATTGGGGGCTTGTACAAGTTTCTTCTTGTTGCCCTAACAACCACTTCAGCAATATCACCATATACTTCTATAAATCAGAACTAGGCTAAGATCAAGGTACTCACAGAGAGGCATTCTTTCCTGAAGCTCTGTAGAAACTGTTCCTCGCTTCTTCCAGCTTCTACATGGCTTATACACCTGTCCTCTTCAAGCCAGCTGTCCTATCAGTATGACCTCCAGCCATTCCTACATCTGTATCTCTGACTTTTCATCTTCCTCCATCTTTAAAGAACCATGTTATTATGTCAAACCCAGCAAGATAATATGGGATAATCTCCTCATCTCAAGATTCCTAATTTAATTACATCTGCAAAGTCCCTTTGGCCATGCTGAGGTAACATGATCTCAGGGTCTCAGGGATTGGGGGCAAAACAGTCATGAGGAGCCATTATTCTACCTATTATCTCAGGGGCTAAATTACAAACTCGCTAGATGTGGTGAATCTAAGGCCCTTTGCTTTACCAAGAGAGAGACCATGGAACCAGAAAATGACTCCATTTCTTAGTCCAAAATTCATTTTACCAAAATGTCCCATCAGAAGATAAAGAAAAGATGCAAATTTTCCTTTTGGATCTTTCCAGAGTCCAGACAAGGCTTTGGGCTCAACTCTGCCATCCCAGCACTAACCTGCAGTACCAGACAAGGGCCAAGAGAACACTAGCAGGCAATCAGCATCAAGCTTCACCTGTGCAGGAAATCCAAGCCATGGCCAATCTCATAACCAGTGAGTAGAATTTTTTTTGGTGGGGGGGAGATGGCTGGTGGCTCACACCTATAATCCTAGCTACTCGGGAGGCTGAAATCTTAGGGTCACAGTTCAAAGCTAGCCTGAGGAAAATCCAGGAGACTCTTATCTCCAGTGAATCACCAGAAAACTACAAGTAGCGCTGTGACTCAAAGTGGTAGAGGATTAGCCTTGAGCAAAAATTGCTCGGGGACAGCCCCCCCCAGGCCCCAAGTTCAAGCCCTACAACCAAACAAAAAAAATTTTTTTTTGGCTTCACAAGGTAGCCCAAAGAAACAGAAGTCTAGGCACCATCCTAAGGAGCTGCCTTCCAGCACTGCAGAAAATATGCAATGAAGTCAAAGAAAGCATTCAGCCAGGTGCCAGTGGTTCCCATCTATAATCCCAGGGACTCAGGAGGCTGAGATCTGAGGGTTGCAGTTTGAAGTCAGCTAGGGCAGGAAAGTCAGTGAGACTCATCTCCAATTAGCCACCAAAAAGCTGGAAGTAGAAGTGTGGTTCAAACGATAGAACACCATCTTTGTGTGATAGCACCTAGGCCCTGTGTTGAAGCCCCAGTGCCAACATAGGGGGAAAAAATTAGTGTGTCTACATACTTATCTATATTCCCCCTGCAGCGCCCCAACTCTCACCTGACTTGTTGGCTTGGGTCTGGATTTCCAGCCACCATGCAGAAAAACAAACAAACAAAAGGCAGGCATCCCACTGGCTGCCAGGAACATCTGGAAATTGATGGAGAGCTGCTCTTGTCAAAACAGTTCTTTTAGACAGAAGTCACTAATCTCCTCTTGTTTAAGTGACAGGTGGATTGCTGCCTTTGCTTTCAGGAGACCTATGGGTAGGAAGTTATCAGCTATCACGGCCCAAAGGGGACCCATACTGGGATCAGAAGCTGGTCCATTCACCACTGAGCAGGAGCATGGAACAAAGCTGTTCTTGGAATGGAGACAGCTAAGGAGCTGGTGACTATTGAGTGTGGGTGCCTAGAAGCTATCCTGCTTTACCCAGAGATGTGGCTATTTGTTGCTCTCCACAGATTGACCAGATCCCAGCCGTAAGCTCCATCTTCATGGCTACTTCAAGAGCTGATAACTCAAGAATACATTAAAAATAAAAATGAGGAAGATAAAGAAATGGGAACACAGAGGAAATGGAAGAAGGAAAGGAAGAGCAATTGGGAGTAAAGTTACTGCAAACAGAGTCCTGGGTATTTGGAAAC
The DNA here is from genome assembly GCF_024711535.1 of Dipodomys merriami. Classification (NCBI taxonomy): domain Eukaryota; kingdom Metazoa; phylum Chordata; class Mammalia; order Rodentia; family Heteromyidae; genus Dipodomys; species Dipodomys merriami. The sequence continues at coordinate 1,377,965 of NW_027205492.1, forward strand.
AATGGGCCACAAATCTGAGCTTCCTAGTAGCCATTGTGAAAAGGAAAATATAATCTTGTCTATGATTCATAAGGCTTGTGGCCAAAAACAAAACTATTCTCCCCAAGAAAAACACGCATTCCCATTAAGAAATTAAAGAAATGTCTTCTGGGGCTCTTAGAGAGTCACAGATAGGCCATTATTGTTTATATATTATTGTGAGTACACACCATTCAGAAAAATCTAAAATGGAAAGGATAGAAAGTCTTCAACGAAAAATATGAGAATGCAATTCAATGGACAAAATATGGAAACACCATCCTCACCACAATCCTAACAACAAATCAGGCACTGCCAAACTTCCTGGGGCTATGTCTGATAACTCTCCTCAAGAAAAGTCCAGAGTAGAAAGCTAAAGCCTAGTGTAACAAAACAGTGAAGCCCATTAAGTCCCCTAAAGTGAAGGCATCTACCCAATGCCTGTTCAGACACTGAACTTCTGTTACTAAGAAACAGTTAAGTGAAGGAGGTGGTTCTTTGCGAATTTATAGACTGTGGGTGTTTATAACTTTCTTCCAAAGTGACTAAAACCTTCTAACTGGGTTTTTTTAAGTGTTGAGCTGGATCCTTTCTGAGTGTCAATACAAAAACAGCAGACCCAATATTCCATTAAAATCACTTCTGGGAAGGCTTAGGGCGTGGGGCACAGAAATGGAGGGACACAGAGTGAACAATGGTACTCACTAGATATTATGTTGAAAATGAATACTACAACTTGTGGGCAGGGACAGGAGGGAAAAACTAGAAGAGCTCGAGGGAAGGGGTGACGTCCAAAAAGAAACGTACTCATTACCCGACTTATGTAACTGTGACCCCTCAGTACATCATTTTTTTCTTTTGGTCGGTGGTGGGGCTTGAACTCTGGGCCTAGGTGCTTTCCCTACTCTCTTCAGCTCAAGGCAAGTGCTCCATCACTTGAGCTACAACACCACTTTTGGTTTTCTAGTGGTTTATTGGAGATAAAAGTCTCATGGACTTTTTTACCCAGACTGGCTTTGAACCATGATTCTCAGATCTGAGCCTCCTGAATAGCTAGGATTACAGGCATGGTGCCCAGCTCAGTACATCATCTTTTTAACAATAAAAAGCTTTAAAATAATAAAATAATAAATTCCAATTTTTTTTGTCGGTTGTGGGGCTTGAACTCTGGGCCTTGGTGCTGTCCCTCAGCTCTTCAGCTCAAAGCAAGCGCTCTACCACTTGAGCCACAGCACCACTTCCAGTTTGCTAGTGGTTTATTGGAGGTAAGAGTCTCATGAACTTTCCTGCCCAGGCTGGCTTTGAACCATGATCCTCAGATCTGAGCCTCCTGAGTAGCTAAGATTACAGGAATGAGCCACCAGTGCTTGGCAACAAATTCCAATTAAAAAAAGAAGAAAAAAGAAGACGACCACTTCTAGTTACTGATAAAAATCAATGCATCTGTGTCTATACCATCTACACTGAAGGCCCAGTCAGAAGTTCACTGTGGAAAGAAAAGAAAGTCTTCCACCAAAAAAATATGAGTAGCTGGGTATAGGATAGCACACAGGCCCTGAGTTCAAGCCTTATTGCTGAAGGGGGAAAAAAAATTAGTAGTCCCTAGAAACTAGGAAGCAGACAGAGCAATAATGGATAATGCAAACCAAAACACAGTTCTAGAGAAGTTCTGGTTCATTACAGGAGTCCTGATGTAAACTGTAGCTGACAACCACCTATCATATATACCATGAAGGACTGAAACAAGAGAAGTTTGAAGGCTCCAAACACACAGACATGATAAATGCACAGTTGTATATGAATGCTCATTTGATCCCTACACATCATGCACACGATAGTCCATAAATAAGAATTCTTAGCATGTGTAAATTAAGAAGAAAAACTGAGGGCTGGGTGAATTAGTGGCTTAGTGATAGAGTGCTTACCTTGCATGCATGAGGCCCTGGGTTTGATTCCTCAGTACCACAAAAGCAGAAAAGGCCAGAAGTGGTGCTATGGCTCAAGTGGTAGAGCGCTAGCCTTGAGCTGAAGAGCTGAGGGACAGCACCCAGGCCCAGAGTTCAGGCCTCACGACTGACAAAAAAAAAAAAAAAGAAAAAGAAAAACTGAATTTACAAAACCTATAAATACACGCCTAGCATTCTACTTCGATACAGAAATACTGACAGTGTGTGCTACCAACATCACCTGTAAGATTCACAATACTACTTTTTCTTTTTCTTTCTTTCTTTTTTTTTTTTTGCAGAGGTGAGATTGAATTTATTGAGCATCTATGGTGTGTCTGGTACATTCCAAATGATTAATGCTTTTTCACTACTCATATGGGTATTGTTTCACTTTACAAGGATTAAGCTATCCAATCTTCCAAACAGCATACCATTAAATGCATTCCTGATACTCCAGCAAAGCTATTTATAATCATCTCCAACTGGAAACACTCAAATGCTCATCCACAATCCAATGGACAGCTAGCTTGTGGTATAAATGCACATTAAGAAAAAGTAGCTAGTCTGAGTGGATCAAGAAAAAAATATATATATAATGGAACTTATAATTATCATATTTGTTATATTATTATAATTATCCATCCAGAAAAATAAATATGCCATTTACGAGGAAGTAGGTGGACATGGAAAAATTTATGTTAAGTGAAGTCAGGCTCAGAGAGACAAGGGGTACATGTTTTTGCTCGTATGTGAAGTTGATCTAAATTATAAACACATATAATAATGCTTACAGGGTCATAGGCATATATACGCAAATGGACTAAAGTAAATACGCACAGGGGGATTCCAAGGGTGCAACTCCTTTGAACAACTAGGTTACAGTTTCACAAAATGAATACTAGGAAGCTGAAACGTTTGTTGTCAGGGAGAGGGGGAGAGGTCAAGGGGAGGGCAGACAAATGGAGAGAGGAAGAGTGGGCAGATGCAGTCACAGTATGCCATGTACATAAGTGAAAATGGAACTGGGTAATTTGAGGGGATGGGTGGGGCTAGGAGAACTAGGGAGAACAATAGTAGAGGTGGCATTGGCCTAGATGCATTGTACTCATAAACTGACATGTTGAATGAAACCCTTCATAATTATATACATTTTTAAGATGTACTGTACTTATAAACTGATATACTGAACTAAACCCCTTTGTACAACTACTTACAGATGATAAAAAATTAAACAAAACAAGAAATTTACAAGACATAGTAGACACAATAAGCCAGGTGCTGGTGGCTCACATCTGTAATCCTAGCTACTCAAGAGGCTGAGATCTGAGGATCATGGTTCAAAGCCAGCCCGGGTAGGAAAGTCCTTGAGATTCTTATCTCCAGTAAACTATTCAGAAAAAGCTGGAAGTGTCGCTGTGGCTTAAGTGATAGAGTGCCAGCCTGAGCAAAAGAAGCTCAGGGACAGCACCCAGACCCTGAGTTCAAACCCCAGAACTAACCATCTCAATAGAAAAGAAAAAAACAGTAGACACACTAAATATGAACAGACAATAAGCACATACAATACTGTGGATCAGCAACATCATATTGAGCAAAAGAAGCCAGACACCAAAAAGCAAATGTGATTCCAAATACATGATTCCAAATGCATAAAAGTGGCAGACAAACAAAAGTAACAGGAAATCAGGATGGTTGTTACTCAAGAGTGGTAGGGAGAAAAACAGTGATGGGGCTTCAGAGATGCTGGCTGTGAACATCAGCTACAGGAGTATGGTTAGCTTGTAAGAAGTCTGTGTTACTGACTGGGAAGTTGGCTCAGTGGTAGAGCACTTGCCTTGCATGCCTGAGGCCCTGGGTTCGATTCCGGAGCACCACAGAAGCGAAAAAAGCCGGAAGTGGCGCTGTGGCTCAAGTGGTAGAGCGCTAGCCTTGAGCTGAAGAGCTGAGGGACAGCGCCCAGGCCCAGAGTTCAGGCCCCACAACCGGACCCAAAAAAAAAAAAAAAAAAAAAAAGAATTCTGTGTTACTGGCAGCTTTCAAAGCATATGTCACATTTTAATAAGAAGTTGGTTTTGGTTTTTTTGGTGGTATTGGGATTTGAACTTAGGGCCTCAAGTGTCTACCATTTGAGTTATATCCCCAGCTCCATTATTTGGGTGATAGGATCTCATGCTTTTGCTCAGGTTAAGCCTGGACTGCAATCCTCCTATTTATACTTCCCATATAGCTGGGACTGTACCATTACACCCATCTTTTTATCTGGGATCGTGAGCTGTTGCCTGGGCTGTTCTCAAATCATGATCCTCCCAATCTCTATCTTCCTAATAACTGGGATTATATAATAATTATAAGCCACCATGCCCAGGATTTTTTTTGTAAATGGTAGCAGGTCAATATAGTAAAGATTTTTCTTTTCTTTTAGGTCCAAGAATGGGCCTTGAACTCAGTACCCTATGCTTTTTCTCATTGGCTAGTGCTCTACCAACCAAGTCACATCTCCAACTCCTATAGTAAAGGGTTTTGTTTATTTTGGGGGGGAAATGTCAGTTGGGGGCTTGAACTCAGGGCCTGGGTGCTCTCCCTGAGCTCTTTTACTCAAGGCTAGTGCTCTACCACTTTGAGCCACATTCCACTTCAGTTTTCTAGTGGTTAAATGGAGATAAGAGTCTCATGGATTTTCCTGACTGTGCTGGCTTTGAATCATGATCCTTAGATCTTAGCTGCCTGATTAGTTAGGAGCCAACAGCACCCAGCTTAGTAAAGATTTTAAATGAGCACCCAGCTTAGTAAAGACTTTAAGTGAGAGATATTGATTAAGGAGAGGGGTTCTTGGCCCAGGACCAAGATTAGAGCTCCTTCTGTGGCACAGATAGGAAAGTTCAGTGTGGGTCCAGGGCAAACACTCAAATGTGGCAGTCAGTAACTGCCACTCCTAGCTCCATGCCCCTAACTTGCCTGCTGCAATTTCAGTTCTGACCACTTGATGTCTCCACTGGACAAATTGCTCAACGATGAAACCCGGCTCGTCTACAGAATGGCCCTGAGCTGGGAATGGGTTAGCAGGCTCTCCTCCCGGAAATACGGGGAGATGCCAGTGAATGGATCTGAATGCAACAGAGCTAGCCAGTCTGGGGTTGGGGTCCAGGCTCTGTGAAACAGGGGACAGCCATGAGGATGACAGAGCAAATTCAGCTCAGGTCCCCCAGCTCTGCCCTACCACAAGCAGGCAGGCAGGCAGGCAGGCAACAATATGTAATGAGCTCTTGCTTTGGGCCAGGCATTGAGGGACAGGAAAGGACAAATAAGGCACAGCCCCTGTCTGCATGACACACACAATCAGGCTCCTACTTTCTTTCTCCTGTCCAGCCACACACACACACACACACACACACACACACACACACACACACACACACACACACACACACACACACACACACACACACACACACACACACACACACACACACACACACACACACACACACACACACACACACACACACACACACACACACACACACACACACACTTAGTTCCTCAGTCAGCATCTATTTTTCTTATTCATCATCTGTGCCCCTGCTAGGATGGATGTCCAAGGAGCAAGGGTGTCCTCCGCCGGTAGAATCTGGGCCCTCAGAGTGTGACCCAGAGTCAATGACCAATCATTGCTGAATGGAACTTGAATTTCAATGGGAGAGGGGCTCACAGCACAGAGGAGGTGGTTCCCCTGATCCTGGAACACCAGCTCCCCAGCCTTGGCAAGTCCAGAAACCTTTGTGGGACAGGCACTGACACCTGAGTAGGACCAAGATCTGGAGGCAGAGAGCTAACCATGCCTTCAGGGCAGGAGGTACTTTCAGCCAGCTAACTGACCCTGGGCAGTTCCACTTCCCCCTTTTCAAAAGCAAACCCAGCAGGGGGAGGGAAGAAGCGCAGACTCCCACACCACCCTTTGATAGGCCCAGAGACTTGGCTAGTACAAACAGGAAATATAAGCTGGCCCTACTCAGCAGAAAATGACTTGCATGCCCTGTCTTCCTGTACCTTTAAGCAGACTCCATACATCTCCATCCAGTCTTGGCAGACACAAAGAGATCAAATGGAATGGGGCCTGCTGGGGTCCTGAGAAAGAGAAGAGAATGGAACAGGGAATAGCTGGGGGACGGGAAGAGTTTGAAGAGAAAAAGGAATGTGAACTGGCAGCTCATGTCTATAATCCTAGCTACTCAGGAGACTAGGGTCTGAGGATCCTGGTTCAAAGCCAGGCTGAGCAGGAAAGTGTGTGAAATTCTCTCTCCAATGAACCACCAAAAAGCTAGAAGTGAGCTGTGAATCAACTATGTCAGACCCTGAGTTCAAGCCCCAGTATTAGAAACAAAACTAGCCCAACAACCCTCTGATGTATATACTAGTATTGCAATTTTGCAGACAAGAAGCCAAAGCATAGAGAAATATGGTGAGCCAGGTGGGTGGGGGGCTCAAGCCTTTAATCCTAGCTGGTTGGGGGCAGAGATTATAGTTCAAGGCCAGCTCAAGCGTAAAAGTTCACAAGACTCCATCTCAAGCAATGACAGGGTGCAGTTTTGTGCACCAGTCATCCCAAGGACAAAGGAAAGCACAAATAGGAGGATCAACGTCTAGACCAGCCAAAGCATAAAGGGAGACTGAAAATTATCTTGAAAATGACTTTTTGTGACTAAAGTTGTAGCATGCCTGTTTAGCAAGCATGAGGCCCTGAGTTCAAACCTCAGTAATGCAAAGGAGGAGGAGAAAAAAACACACTTTCAAACATAAAAGACTCTTGGGCTAGAACTGCAAAGGCAATATTGCATATACAATACTATTTCTAAAAACAAATTCCCAAAACACATTGGCAAAAGCCTGACATAAGATCAGTGGTTGCAACACTCTATAAAATGGGCAGAAAATGTGCCGGTGGCTCATGCCTGTAATCCTAGCTACTCAGGAGGTTGAGATCTGAGGATCATGGTTCAAAGCCAGCCTGGGCAGGAAAGTCCGTTAAACTCTTATCTCCAATAAACCACTAGAAAACCAGAAGTGGCGCTGTGGCTCCAGAGGTAGAGTGCTCACCTTGAGCTGAAGAGCACAGGGACAGAGCCCAAGCCCAGAGTTCAAGCTCCACGACTGACCCAAAAAAAAAAAAAAAGGGCAGAAACTGCACAGATATCCACCACAGGAAATTAACTGGATAAATTATGGTGTCATGCAATGGAGTACTATGCAGCTGTAGAAAAGAATGGATACTATAGAGACTATATAGACACTATATAGTGATCTTCAGAACATATTGTCAGAGGAAAGAAGAAAAGTATGTGTGATATGCTACCATTTAGGTAGGAAACAGGGAAATATGAATACAGAAATATATGTATATTTAAATATAGGAAAAAAAGGAAGGAAAGTGGAATGAAGAAATCAGGCATAGTAGCTGGGACTTTATTTTGAAGATTTGGCTATGGAACAATATAAATATTCCTTATAATTATTAAAACAAAATTGAGCCGGGCGCTGGTGGCTCACGCCTGTAATCCTAGCTACTCAGGAGGCTGAGATCTGAGGATCGCGGTTCAAAGCCAGCCTGGGCAGGAAAGACCATGAGACTCCTATCTCCAATAAACCACCAGAAAACTGGAAGTGGCGCTGTAGCTCAAGTGGTAGAGCGCTCGCCTTGAGCTGTAAGAGCTGAGGGACAGCGCCCAGGCCCAGAGTTCAAGCCCCACAACTGACAAAAAAAAAAAAAAAAATTTGAACTTTAAATAAAAATTCCTAGAACTCAAAAGCAAAATAAGAGCCAGGTGCCTGTGGCTCACACCTGTAATCCTACCTACTCAGGAGGCTGAGATTTGAAGATCGAGGTTGAAAGCCAGCAGGAAAGTCTGTGAGACTCTTATCTCCAATAAACAACTCAGAAAACCAGAAGTGGCACTGTGGCTCAAGTGGTAGAGCGCTAGCCTTGAGCTGAAGAGCTGAGGGAGAGCACCCTGGCCCAGAGTTCAAGCCCCACAACCACAAAAAAAAAAAAAAAAAAAAAAAAAAAAAGCAAACTAAAACAAGTGTTTCACAGTATGGACTAAATTGATGATAGAATTGCTTAGAGAAGAATTATTCTGAACAACTTTAAGCAGTAATTTGATTATTCATTCCCATCAAAATAGCCCCAAAGAACAAGAACTGCAAAAGGAAATGTCTATAATCTTAAAATGCTTTCCATAATCATGTTATACTAATATAATTTGTTATTTTATGTGTATCATATAATAAAGCAAATAAATCTAATGTCTCCATTTAAAACTAAGATGCTTGGCATAAAAGAAAAAAATAAAAGGCATTTTTTTTCAAAACCTCTATAATCTAAATTGAAACTGAAAATGTCAGTATGAACTCAAGAACTCCTTTAAGAAAAAAAATTTGTCACCATCCCCACTAAGAAGGCAAAAAACATTACCAGTACAATAGCGATGCTCTCCCTGAGAGAAGATTGCAAAAAATCTTACCACCACTTCCCATAAAAGAACCAGGGCTTTCTGGATAGGGGCTGATTAAAGGTCAGGGTAGAAAGTATATAAGATCAGCTCAGAAGAGCTTGTTATTTCAGAAGACAATCAAGCTATAAGTTTTTGTCAGATGGCAATTTAAAGTGGCTCTCCCTGGCCAAAGATGAGACAATTGTAGTATTGATAAGTTTATGGGGGTTTTTGCTGTTGTTTTGATTCTGGTACTGGAGCTTGAACTCTGTGTCTGGACGCTTTGAACTTAGCTCTTTCTACTCAAGGCTGAACCTCTACCATTTGAGCCATACTTCCATTTCTAGCTCTTTCTTTTTTTTTAACTTTGGAATTTTTAAAATTGTTATTATAAAATTGATATACAGAGGGGTTATAGTTACATAAGGCAGATAATGAGTACATTTCTTTTTGGACACCCCTTCCCTGTTCTCTCCCAGTTAATTTCTAGCTTTTTTCTGGCTAATCAGAGACAAGAGTCTCATAGATTTTCCTGCGAGGGCTGGCTTCAAACTACAATCCTCAGATCTCTGCCTCCTGAGTAGCTAGAATTACAGGAATGAGCACCATGCCCAGCTGGAATTTTTTTTGGGGGGGGCGGGGAGAGAAGGACGGGAGAGAGAGCTGCAGAACATCAGAAAGAGTCAGAACTCAGACCCTGGAGCTTAAAAGTGCTCTACAACATACAGCCACACTCACTACAGACATGATTGGGGTTTGTTTTTGTTTTGGTGCCAGTCCTAGGGCTTGAACTCAGGGCCTGGGCACTGTCTCTAAGAGCTTTTTTGCTCAAGGCTAGTGTTCTACCACTTGAGCCACAGCACCACTTGCAGCTTTTTCTTAATTTATTGAAGATAATAATCCCATGGACAGCCAGGCACAGGTGGCTCACGCCTGTAATCCTAGCTACTCAGGAGGCTTAGATCTAAGGATCATGGATCAAAGCCAGTCAGGGCAAGGAAAGGCCGTGAGACTCTTATCTCCAATAAACCACTAGGAAACTGGAAGTGGCACTGTGGCTCAAGTGGTAGAGCATCGTCTTGAGCTGAAATGCTGAGGGACAGTGCCCAGGCCCAGAGTTCATGCTCCATGTCTGACAAGAGAAGGAGGAAGAGGAGGAGGAAGAGGAGGAGGAAGAGGAGGAGGAGGAGAAAGAAGAAGAAAGAAGAAGAAGAATCTCTTATGGACTTTTCTGTCCAAGCTGGCTTTGAACTGCCATCCTCAGATCTCACTCTCTAGAGTAGCTGAGATTACAGGTGTGAGCCACTGGCACCTGGCTCATGATTGGTTTTTAGTATAGTCACTGGCTACTCTGTGGTGGAACAATTAGAAGAAAGCTAAGAATAGAAAGCAGGTGGGCAGGGAGATGGTTATTTGATGTTATCCAAGCAAAAGAGTCCAGTGGCTCCCACTGAAGTAGTGTTGAAGTGAAATAGACAAATAGAAGACAGTAATTGAGGCATCATCGGCGGGACTTGGGGACAGATTGAATACAGAGTTGCGGGAGGGAGAGGAGCTAAGTACGAAATACATCTTTCTGGCTTGGGTGGTAGAATCTGGCTTAGATAGTGGTGTCAATGAGTGAAATGGGGGATAAAGGGGAAATTGACTGAAGCACAAGCGTGGGAAAAGACCAGTTTTTCAGCTTTGGATCTGATGTTTCATCAAGTTTGAAGTAACTGTAAAATGTCCATGGGAAATGTGACTGATGAACTGTATTGAATGCAGGAGTCTAGATCTCAGACCTCTCCTGCTTGCTCACCAAACAATTCAGCCCCACTCCTGAATTGACCAAGTTTCCTAATGACTATGACCTTGCTCTTTCTTTTGCCCAGAATGCTTCTTCCACACAGATGACCATAGGTCTAATCTCTTCTAAATGTTCAGATCTCACATCAAATATCTTCAATTCAGATAATCCTTTCCCAGGGTCCCAGGTAAAATTGGCCCCGAGAGAGCTAAATGACCACACTGGTCCAATGTTGTTTTCACAATGTTGTACAACAACCTGTAAGGAAGTGGAAGGAGATAAAAGAGAAGGATGGATAACAGAAAGAAAGGGAAAAGTTCCAATGTTCTATAGCACAGCAGGGGAAGGACTGTGATTAATATTTGATGCATATTACATATTTTGCTAGAAGGTATCCTTACCACAAAAGAACATAGAAATGTTTGAAGTAATAGATATCCTATTCTGATTTGATCATTAAGTATGAGCAATTATCATGTATAGATTAAAAGTGGAAAAAATTTAAACTTCCAGAAGCTTAGTGGTTCTAATAGTAAATATTCATTTCTCACCCAGTTATTTGTGAGTCAGCTGGGTTCAGAAGGGCACTGGGCTGGGCTGAGCACCAGGATATATGTTATATACTGTTACTGCCTCCTGTGTCCGCCCATTCTGTATCCAGCAAAAGGACTCTCCACTCTCTAGAGTTCTCATGGCCAAGGACATTTGCTCAACAGGTGAAAATGGAAACACAGTGCCTTAGGGTTGGCCCTGTCACTTCTAAGCATATTCTTTGGGTCAAAAGCAAGTCACATGGCTAGGTCCCATATCAACAAGATAAGGAAATATATCTCTCCCACAGCAAGGAGAGCTGAAGGAAGTAAATATTTGCTAGTAATAACACCACTTACCAAATAACCCAATACTTCTTTTTCCTAAGTGGCTGAGTTTATTGGGCCATCTCTCCATACTCTTACACAATACCATGGTTTATGAGTGAATGAACAAATGGAGGACTGGTGATGTAGCCTAGCAGTAGAGAGTGCTTGCTTAGCATAAATGAGCCCCTGGGTTCAATCTTCAGCACCATAAAGATAAATGGATGGATGGGTGGTAGATAGATAATAAATTGATAGAAAATAGAAGGAAGGGCCAGGCACCGGTGACTCATGCCTGCAATCTTAGCTACTCAGGAGGCTGAGATCTGAGGATCATGGTTCAAAGCCATCCCGAGCAGGAAACTCTGTGAAACTCTTATCAGAAAAACCGGAAGTGGCACTGTGGCTCAAGTGGTAGAGCACTGGCCTTGAGTTGAAGAGCTGAGGGACAGCGCTCAGACCCAGAGTTCAAGCCCCACAACAAAAAAAAGAAAGAAAGAAAAGAAAATAGAAGGAAGGAGATAGATGGATGGATAGGTAGACAGACAGACAGATCATGTGCCTTTCAAGGCAGAAAACTTCACTCTCTTCAAATGAGGAACCTAAGGCTCAGAGAAAGGAAGTGACTGGCTCAAGGCTATAGAAACCACCTGTGGTAATGACAGCCTGTCTGTTCCTTCAATCTAGTTCCCTACATATAGGGGATGAGACAGCAAATGTGATATTCTGGGTGTCAAGGCCCTGTCACCCATTCTGTCCTTTCACTGAGGCTAGGTTGACAAGTGCCTACATAATTGGGGGAGGGAGGGAAGGGAGGCAATGACACTAACCTCTCTTGGCTGATTCAATCTCAAATCTCACTCAATAACCAGGTAGGACTTTGACTCATCATTTCCGGGTCCCCAAACCCTGAATGCTAAGTGTGTGGTGAAAAGGTGAGTCATTGGTACTGTGCAATTTTAATTGCTGATTAAGTATTCCATGATTTCTGTGTCCCACCCCAACTTATGCCCACCCCTAAGGTACAGTCAGGGGGCCTGCAGTGTCAAACACAGAATGGAACTCAAAAATGAGATGCAGCCAGGCACTGGGGGCTCGTACCTATAATCCTACTCAGGAGGCTGAGCTCTGAGGATCTGGTTCAGAGCCAGCCCAGGCATGAAAGTCCATGCTACTCTTATCTCCAATTTGCCACAAAAGCCAGAAGTCCAGAAGTGGAGCTGCAGCTTAAGAGGTAGAGTGCTAGTATTGAGCAAAAGAAGCTCAGGGACAATACTTAGATTCTGAGTTCAAGCCCGGGACCAGGAAGGGGGGGAGGGTGCGCGGGGTTACAGGCATAGGAAAAGTTTGGAAGGACAGGCCTCAGTTAAACAGTTGAAAATTCTGAGGCTGTGTTATTTGGGACTTTAAACTCAGTGCTACAGGCTTTATGTACCATGTGACCGGTTCACAATAAATATAGTCTGTTTCTAAAAGTGTGCATATAGGTATGTCTCTGGTTGCCTAGGTTGCATTAAGAAATAGATCCAACAGAGATCCGATGGGTATTTCCAATCTGGAAATGTTTTCAAATCTGCATGAGCATGCAAAAAGCAATTACTTGCTGGCTGGTTGGGAAACTCCTGAAAATCCTCTTCCTCCAGAATCCTTACTCCCACACATTGTCAGAGCCTGTTTTCAGAAACACTGAGTCAATTCCCAACCACTCCTCCAGTCAGCAAGCTAGTGAGCACCTACCACATGCCAAGTGCTGAGTGAGCCACCAGGGTGACGTTGACAGGCAGGGAACCAGGTGGCAGGCAGAATCAGCAAGACCCACATTCATCCCATAGCTGACATGGATAGGGTTGGACTGTAGGCCAGACACTGTGTGAAGTGCTTTCCATGGATTATCACATTTAATCCACACAACTAGTTGATGAGGTAGGAGCTATTATTATGCTTTTTTTTAAGCCATGGAAACTGAAGTGCAGAAAGATGAAGGAACTTGCCCAAGGTCACATAACAAGCAGATGGTGACACTGACATTTGATTTCAGAGGCTGTATACCCTTAACTGCTACCCCACACTACTGCCCACAAGGAACATGCCCAAATTCTGGAGGGGTGGGGGAGGGGGGCAATAAGTAAGTCAGAATTCAAACCAGAAAAGGCCCATCATCTTACCAAGTACACACTAAGGCATTGTTCTTCTGACTGACCAACCCTCGTTATTTCTGGATACTACATTACATGCTGGGTGAGGTTGGGTAGCCTTTCCATGCCCTGCTTTTCATAGCTACAGAAGGGGGAGAACACTGCTTACTCTAAAGAGCTATCATAAGTGACTCATTTGAGAAGACAGCTCTTGCTACAGAACACAGTAGGTACCCCATCAAAATAGATCTGTGTTCTTCCTGCTTTCCAGGAGTTGGGTATAGTCAAGTGGATCCAGCAGTTAGTGTATCTGATGAGCTCTCTAACAGGGTGAGTTATATAGTGGAAAGTAGGGAGGCAGAAGAGGGTCAGTGGCTAGACAAAGCCTGAAATGTCAAGACTTGCTGTGTGCCCAGAAAGCTTAGCTCAGGGAAGACTGGAATAAACAACCCCCAGAGAGAGAGAGAGAGAGAAAGAGAGAGAGAGAGGGAGGGAGGGAGGGAGGGAGGGAGGGAGGCGGGGGGGGGGGGGGGGGGGAGGGTTGGTTCGTCATCTTTCCTGTTTTCCCAGGCTGGCCAAGTCCCAAACCCTCATCTTAATCTTGTCAGGAGCTTGGCTCTCTGCCCCAGGAAGGAGCCGACGCCAGGAGGCTCAAAGTGAGCCAAGTCTTCAAGGAAGTGATTGTCTTTTGTGGGTCAAGAGAAGGCAAGAGGCTTTCTGGGAGAGAAGAGGAGACAGTGATAAAAATGAGCAAGGACTTAGTGAGTCAGTTCCTTGAAGGAGTAGAGAAAACTGAGGTATTAGCATGAGACAAGGTTTACTGACTGTGCTGTTGGCAGGGTGAGGGCCAGTTGCCTATACTAATGTCTCTCATTGCATAGTCCTGCCACTTCCGGTACCAACTGCGCAAGCGCTCTCTCTCTCTCTCTCTCTCTCCCCCTCCCCTTCTCTCTCTGTCTCTGTCTGTCTGTCTGTCTGTCTGTCTGTCTCTCTCTCTCTCTCTCTCTCTCTCACACACACACACACACACACACACACACACACACACTTTTCCACTCTAGGACCACCCAGTGAGGTGCCTTTTCCATACATCTCTCCCCATTTCCCATAACCACATCCAGCACTTACGATTTCAGAAGTGCAAAAGCAGATGTGAGGGCGATCTGGCTGTGCCATCTGTCGCCCATTGATCGCCAGGGTTGATTCGGCTGATCTGGCTGGCCAGCTGGGTGTCCCCTTTTTCCCTCACTGCCCGATAGAGGAGGACCAGTTTTTGGTCAAGGGTATATGAGTAGCTGCACTCCCCTGCTAGAACCTCCAAACAAGCTCTCATAAGCATAGGTCCTGTGGCCACAAAGACCTTAATGGTTTTGGCCATGAGGGAAATGAGGATGAGAGACCATCTAAAAGAAAGAACCAGTGGTTCCTGGGTACCTGGTATGTGTCTGCAGAGTGCCACGCACATTCAACATGTTGTGATATGTAATTGTTGCACTAATTCTGGGAGGTAGATTATATTCCCATGTTGCTGATAGGCATCTCATGGTTTATGGGGAAATGCTTCCTTCCCAAGTCAACCTCCAGCCCTAAACATTCTTCTGGGTTCCAGCCTGGACTATCTACTGTGTCCTAGGCATCCCTGTCTTGTGTACCCCATCTGTCTCTGAAACTTAATGTGAATAATCCTGAACTCATCACCCTCTTCTCCCACAGACTCTTAGTTTCCCAGTTCGGCCTCACTACTCAGAACCAAGATCATCAACCATGATCTTACCTGACTGCACTCCTATCTCCAAGTGGCAGGCCGGATGACTGGTCCCTTCTCTGACCCTATTTCCCAGACATTGGCTTTCCTGATTGTACGGTTTGTTGTAGCACAGTCCAGAGTTTACCTAGATGATTTTAGTTTACCTAGATGATTCTAACAGCTTCTAAACAGGACATTTTGCCTTTCACTTACCCCACATTCACCTATGCTTGGCTCAAATGTTGGGGTACACTAAAATAACAATCTGCCTCTCCCTGGCCAACTAAAAACACTCGGTGATGTCTCAGGGCCCTCAAAATAATCTCCGTAGATGGGTGCCTATGGCTCACACCTGTGATGCTAGCTACTTAGGAGACTGAGATCTGAGGTTCAAAGACAGCCTGACCAGGAAAATCCATGAGACTCTTATTTCCGATATACTACTCAAAAAAAAAAAAAAAAGAAAAAAGAAAAAGAAAAAGAAAAAAGAGAAAGGAAGGAAGGAAGGAAAAGAAAAAGAAAAAGAAAAAAAAGCCAGAAGTAGAGATATGATTCAAGTGGTAGATTGGTAGCTTTGAGCAAAAAAAGCTCAGGCCCTGAGTTTAAGCCCCAGGACTGGTGCTTGCGCACGCGCGCGCAAACACACACACACACACACACACACACACACACACACACACGCACACAGAGTAATAATTCCCTTACTAGGGTTTGTCAGTCCCCAGACACACACACACACACACACACACACACACACACACACACACACACACACACACACACACACACACACACACACACACACACACACACAGAGTAATAATTCCCTTACTAGGGTTTGTCAGCCCCCAGAGGTCTTGGTCCTTGCTGCTCTTTCTGGTTTCCTGTAGAATTGTTCCCTACCTCTGCCCCCAATCTTCAGATATCCTGGAATGCTTAGCTACTCTTTCACTTCAAGGCCTTGCACATGTTGTTTTCTCTGACTTTACTGGCTATCTCCTCCTCATCTTTCAGGTCTCCTATTAGTCACCACTTCCTGACCACCCCCTCTTCGGTATTGTGAGCTGTCTCTTCCATTGAATTCCACAGTTTGTTTCTCTATACTTCCAGACTGGGCTCCCACCCCTTTCCCCTCACATGTCTCAATATAAGCCAACAAAGCCTTCACCACAGTCATAGGATGTTGGAGCTACACTCTCCAGGGGAAATATAATGCATGTCATACATATAATTATGAATTAACCATATTTTTAAAATTAAAAGAAAACATGAAATGGCAATCATGTGTTTAGCCCAATACTTAAAAATATTTCAACATATAATCAACATAAAAATTATTGATGTTTTTATAATAAGACTTGGAAATCTGGTGTGGTTTTTACTCTCACAGCCCATCTTGATTTGGACATATTTCAAGTGCTTAGTAGCTCCATGAACTAGGGGGCTGCCAGATGAGAAAGCATGGTTTGTGGGGATCCTGAAAGCTAACTGGCCTGTTTCCTGTTCTGGGGACGCTTAATTCTGAGAACTATGCTAAGCATTCTGAAAAAAAAAAAAAAGAAAGGAATCTAAGTCAAATAAGTCTTGAACACTGACGAAGTGAAACAAGGTATTTATACTTTACCACTTCCCAGAGTTCTCTCTGTGCTCTTGTGAGATGTGACTTAGGAAGAGACAGAGTGCACAAAGCATTTCCCCAACTTATTTGAGCACAGAGCTTTGTTTTCATGAAGGGTTTCTGGGGATTAGAATCCATAGAACTACACTTTTACAAATGTTGTTCTGGTCATATTCTTGACTCAGTAGATCCCAAGATCTCCACAGGAGTAACTTGGCAATTCAAGAAGCCACATCAAATGCTTCTGTTCCTGAAATTTGATTTGTGAATTGATTTGTAGTTCTGGGAGGTTACAGAGAAGAGGACGCAAAAACTGCAGTATATCTGAGAGCAAAAGTGGTGTGTGCCTGCACACGTGTGTGTTTAACTTGTTTAACACTAACTCACTAGCATTGTCTGAAAAATGCATTAGATGGCTTTTTAAGTTTTTATTGTGATTATAAAGATGATGTACAGAGAGGTTAGAGTTACATAAGTCAGTGTCCTTTTTGGACAATGTCACCATTTCCCTCCTTTTCTCCCAGTTTTTCTTTCCTGTCTTCACCCACAAGTTGTATAGTTCATTTTCAGCATTGTGTCTAGGGTGAGTACCACTGCTACATTTGAATAGATGGCATTTTTGAGATGATGATTTGTTCATCGCTTAAAAATGATGGAGGGGGGGCTGGGAAGGTGGCTCAGTGGTAGAGCGCTTGCCTTGCATGCCTGAGGCCCTGGGTTTGATTCCTCAGTACCACATAAGCAAAAAAAAAAAAGAAAAGAAAAAAAAGCCGGAAGTGGCGCTGTGGCTCAAGTGGTAGAGTGCTAGCCTTGAGCTGAAGAGCTGAAGGACAGCGCCTAGGCCCAGAGTTCAGGCCCACGACCAGACCCAAAAAAAAAAAAAAATGATGGAGGGGCTGGGAAGGTGGCTCAGTGGTAGAGCACTTGCCTTGCATGCTGAGGCCCTGGGTTCGATTCCTCAGCACCACATAAGCAAAAAGAAAAAAGCCGGAAGTGGCGCTGTGGCTCAAGTGGTAGGTCACTAGCCTTGAGCTGAAGAGCTGAGGGACAGTGCTCAGGCCCAGAGTTCAGGCCCTACACCCGAACCAAAAAAAAAATGATGGAGATCGTGGCTGGGAAGGTGGCTCAGTGGTAGAGCACTTGCCTTGCATGCCTGAGGCCCTGGGTTGGATTCCTCAGCACTACATAAAGAAAAAAGCCGGAAATGGCACTGTGGCTCAAGTGGTAGAGCGTTGGCCTTGAGCTGAAGAGCTGAGAGACAGCACCCAGGCCTGGAGTTCAGGTCCCATGACCGGACTCCCCCCCAAAAAATGATGGAGATCAACTATAACAAGTATGTAAAAAAAAAAAAAAAAAGATGACAGAGATCAGAGTTCTGTGCAGGGAAAGAGGCTCCTCCCCAGAGCCTCTTAGAGAAGGAGCATGGGAGGAAGTGATCAAACATGTTCTGGGCCCTGTAGTATGCACACTAGAATTCTAGAGGCTCTTGTTAATGAACAATTTACAGCCAAAGTCCCTTGGAAGTCATAGGCTCTTAATTCAGTTCAGAGGTTTCTCCATCCATTATACACCATAGGCAATTGGACTGAGCAGTCATCAATGGATTGCGGATGTTCTGGGTGATGGACAAGGTGATGGCCCATTTCTTTTACAATTGTTTTTGTGGGATAAAAACTAGGCAAGATCAGTCTGTGCTGTTAGAAGCTACTGGGATAGTGGTCACCCTTGGGGTGATTGATGACAGGAAGAAAGTAAGGGGAGAGGTGGTTCAGTGTGCTGCTAATGTTTTATCTCTTGATTGGCTGAGTTTGGAAAAATGTATCACACTATTCATTTTTTATTTGTGTACTATATGACTCTCACATTACACTTGGATCAAACACTTAGAAATTGCTTTAGTGATGATATATTTTTTTCAACCGAGAAAACAAACTAACGAAACCAACTAAAATTATCAGGCTGGTCTGAGACAAGCTGGGGAGGAAGAGGTTAACTAACAGCCAGGTGTTTTTCTCATACAAGGTCTGAGCGGCCTTTTCTTTTCTTTTTCTTTTTTTCTTCTGGCTAAGAGGACAGCTAAAGGTTAGCTATGCTGTAGAACAGTCCTTAACCATCCAAATCAACAGAGCGGATGGAGGTAGAGTCCTGGGTACCATGCCTGGGATGCCTCAAAGTAGCTAGAAGCCAAGGCCTTTAAAATGTAGGCTCTGGGTTCCCAACCTTCTTAGAGAGTCTAGTACAACGTAGAAAACCAACCAAGTGCATTTTTCCTTCTTCTTACCTGGATTTCTGATGTGGCAGTCCCAGAAGTGCCCAGACTTGCTGTGAGAAGGGACCAGGGTGCCCTCCCCCTCCTGTATTTAAGGCCAGCAACAGATCACAGAGGCAAGCAGTGCTAGACTGAGCATGGAAAGAGAAGTGAAACCCAGCCCTCCAATCAATCATATGTGCCTGAGCAACTACAGAGAAGCCACCTGTGGTCAGCCGAAGATTGGCTGGGGAGAGAAAGGAGCTTTAGAGAAGGGGGGTGGTGGTAAAGATGGAATTCAGGTGCTGGAGATTCTTATCAGCAGTTGAGACTAACAAATAATACACCACAGGGTGAGGGTGGGGAGAGGGTTGGGGTAAGGAGGCAGCAGGCAGGTTTCAAGTGGTAGGGATGGAGGAGGACAAAGAAAATAGCAGTTAATAGGCAACCTAGCATTGTGCAGAACTTAGAATTATGTGACACTGGCACAACATGTAGTCCAGCAGTTCTCTCATCTGTAAAATCAGGACAACAATAGCTTCTTCCTTTTGGGGTTGTTGAAGGTGTCAAACCTACTGATGCATAAAAAGTACTGTACAGCCTTATGCCTGTATAGACCCAAGGGCCTCAGGTTGCAGAAGCAAAAGAAATGCTTAAGCCCCTATGTTCATGGTCAGCCTTGGGAGCAAGATTCTCCAGCTCAAGAAAATAAAGCTTTATAGCTCTTTAGTTACTCTTCATAATAATGGTATTGATGACATAGTAGAGAGAAGCTGCTGCTTCAGAAAGGATTGTAGAGGCATTGACTTAGAGCCAATGGCAATCAGAAATCTAGACAGGAGAGAGGAGGAGTCCACTTAGAGGAGGGACTGTAGGAGCACTTGAACTTCTAGACAAAATGCATAGAACCATAGAAGGGAGATGGCCCATAGCCATATCAGTTATTCAGGAGAAGCTATGATGCTTGAACTCTCTCCCCTCTCTTAAAAAATTATTGATCAAAGCCAACCACTGATGACTCACACCTGTAATCCTAGCTACTTAGAAGGCTGAGCTCTAAGGATTGCAGTTCAAAGTCAGCACAGGCAGAAAAAAAAATCTGTGTGACTCTGATTTCCAATAAACTGCTCCTCTCCCCCCCCCCACACACATTCCCCCCAACCACCCAAAAAGTGGAGCTCTGGCTCAAGAACTAGCCCTGGCCCTAAAAGGCTCACACTCATCCATACATGGAGTGAGCCACTTCCATGAAGCTAGGACCTGGGAGGGGGGGTGGTAGATAATATAAAGACCAGAGGTAAAAGAGAGAGAAATCACTTGAATGGAGATTTAAAAGAACCAAGCCACCTCACAGTGGGATGGAATGAGAGTTAGCTCAGCTATCATGTGTCCCAAAGAAGGTCCACAGCATGTGCTTAATTAAGGCTGGAGAGTGAATGGGTAGGCAAGCAGTCTGACCCAACAGCTGAGGATAGGGGAAACTGGAGCAGCACAATATAGATGTGGTGGGAAGGAATAAAAGAGACCTTGACTGTGTTTCTGGGAACTGTGGAGGGATTGAGTGAAGACATTTTTTCTGTTTGCCTAGTGTGATGGGAAAGAACTGTCAGCCAGTGAATAGCTTTCCAGTCCAAAATATTTTTGATTCTGTAGGTATTTGAAAAAGGCACTGTACAAGAGGGAGAGAGTCTTAACTGTTGGTTCTATAGCTTTCTTAGGGACATCCTGTGGCAGAGCCAAGTGGTCAAAAACTTTACTATCTTGACAATTGTGAACTTACATCCTGATGTGGCCATTCACTCATTCAAGCAACATTGTGTGTGTGTGTGTGTGTGTGTGTGTGTGTGTGTGTGTGTGTGTGTGAGTGTGTGTGTGTAAATAAGCTCAGGCTGGGAATATGGCTCAATGGTAGAGTGCTTGCCTAGCACGCATGAAGCCCTGGGTTTGATTCCTCAGTACCACATAAACAGAAAAGGCTGGAAGTGGCCCTGTGGCTCAAGTGGTAGAGTCCTAGCCTTGAGTAAAAGAAGCTCAGGGACAGTGCCTAAGGCCCTGAGTTCAAGCCCCAGGTCCAGCAAAAAAAAAAAAAAATCAGCTCATATTAGTTATACAGGGAGGGATTTCATTGTTATAGAGGATTCCATTGTTACAATGTATTCCAATTAATCTTACCCCCTCTATCTCAGCTCCCTGTCCCTTCCACCTGCCCCCCTACCATAACACTCCCAACAGGTATCCCTGTTTCCTTTTCACAGTTGCAAATAATCTATTTCCACAATATTAGATCTCCTTTATCCTCCTCCACCAGCCTAATCCCACCCCACTGGTCCACATCCACATTGTTTCTTAGGTACCTACTATGCCCAGATTACTACAATGTGATGGGGATGCAACAATAACTAAGAGATGGCCCCTAGAGCTCAAAAATCTTACAATTGGGAAGATGGACCATGACTGAGAAGTAGGATAAGTAAAGGGGCTGAAACTATCTGTCTCCAAACCTCAGGCTCCTTATGTGTGAAATAAGAAACATGTCACTCACTACAAGCAGTTTCCTGGCACATTCCAGGAGACCTTATTTGACACATTTTATAAGCTCATTGCTGCCCATAATTTATTCATCTATTCAACAAGTGTTGAATAAACCTATGCATGCCGTGTGGATGGTAAGCACATCACATTAAAATTAGCAGATAAAAGTCCCTGTCTTCAGCTGGGCGCTGGTGGCTCACGCCTGTAATCCTAGCTACTCAGGAAGCTGAGATCTGAGGATCACAGTTCAAAGCCAGCCCTGGCAGAAAAGACCATGAGACTCTTATCTCCAATAAACCACCAGAAAACCGGAAGTGGCAATGTAACTCAAGTGGTAGAGCACTCGCCTTGATCTGAAGAGCGCAGGGACAGCGCCCAGGCCCAGAGTTCAAGCCCCACAACCGACCAAAAAAAAAAAAATCCCTATCTTCATCAAGAATACATTCTAGTGAGGAAATAACAGTCAGAGAAGCGAAATACTTAGAATGGCAAGTGCCTTGGAGACAAAGCAGTAATGATGGGTGGGAAGAACTGAGGAGAGAGGTTATAATCTTAACTAGAGTAGGTAGGAGGCATCTTACTGAAAGAGGAAAAGGACTAGCCTATGGAGACAGCTGAGTGGAGATGAAGTGTTCTAGGTAGAAAAGGTTGAAACTGGAGGGCAAGTGCATGTGATAAGTAAGCATCACACAGAGTCCCCAGTGACTGGGAAGAGGTAATTGAGGTGAACAGCACCAACAGATTGGGTGAAGGGAGGCCTTGAAGGGGAATGGGTAGAGTGGGTCATAGGGGCCATCATGAGGCCTTTCACTTCACTCTAAGTAAAATGGGAGCCACTGGAGAACTTGGAGAAGCTGCAGTGGGATGTTGTATTCTAAACAGATTACTCAGGTTGGCTTAAGGCCAGTCACTAAGGCTCATGCCTTTAATCCTAGCTGAGGACTGCAGTTTGAAGTCAGCCTGGGCCAGAAAGGGTATGAGACTCTTACCGCCAATTAACCACCAAAAAGCCAGAAGTGTAAGTGAGACCCAACTGGCAGAATACTAGACTTGAGCAAAAAAGCTCAGGGACAGCACACCCAGGCTCTGAGTTCAAGCCCCAGTACTGGTACATATACAGGTACACACACACACACACACACACACACACACACACACACACACACACACACACACACACACACACACACACACACACACACACACACACACACACACACACACACACACAGAGCATGGTTTGTACTGAATATACCCCAGGATGTAGAGCACAGAAACAGAAAATGCAAATTAGGAGGCTCCTGCCATTAACCAGGTGGAAACAATGGAGATTCAGAATAATGTGGAAACAAAGAGAAGGTAAGAAATAGTTAGCATCTGGGTAGCTGAAGGTGGGATTCAGAGGATAGACTGAATACAAGGAGTGGGCAGGTGAGATAAAGAGTCAAGGATGATGCTAGGTTTCAGACTTAGCCATTATTAAAGCTATAATGGAGAAGATGAAAGGAGGAACAGGTCTGGGAGGAAAAGACAGAAATTTTATTTGAGGCCCATTATGTTGAAGAAGCCTCTTGGAAAACTAAATAGAGATGCTAGATTAGCAGCTGAGTGTGCAAGTCTGAGGCCTATGGGTGGGGTACTGGTTTCAGATAGAAACTTAAGACTTTTCAGTATATAATTGGCATCTAAACCTACAAGAGCAATCAGGTAGTGAACAAACTTAGGACTTCTCAGTATATAATTAGTATTTAAACCTATAAGAGTGAATAAGGTAGAAGAAGAAGAAGAGGAAGTCTGAAGTTCTCTCCAAATATCTAGTAATGTTGGCCTCCTGTGCTTTTGAGGGTACCAAGACTAAACCTGGACATTCTGAAAAGATTTGGGCAAATTATTTCCCAATGTTCTATCTCCCCACTCTGAACACAAATGCCCACTAAGGAATAGAAAAAGTCTGCAGAAAAATGTTTAAATAGATGTGTTGCCATTTTTCAAAAAATCATTACAATTAAAAAATAATTTTTTTAAGTCATGTGCAGAGTCTTTCAGGGTTGGTGTGAGGATTTTGGGTGTTAGCATTTTCTTCCTTCCATCAAGTCCTTCAGGCTGGATTCCATGGAAGAGTCTTCCTGGCTGCCTGACCATGAGAGCTCTCTCATAAAATTCCAGAACCCTATTGCAACAACTGAATTACTTTGTCTATCTCTTCCACACGCTTTAGCTGCCCACCCCCCTCCCCACCCCCAGGTGGAGGGAGACCATGCTGACATCATCAGAGTAATACTAGCCGGGCCTAGTGTGAATTAGGCATCAGGAAATGTTAGTAGAACTTAACTGTATTTCAGCAGCTGACAAGGAACAACTGTTTTCATGAGTTATGAGTATCTTTTTCCAGCTTTAACTCCAAAGCTGGTATCTGTGCTACCAGATCTCATTCTTGGTATTCACAGTTGAGTCCTGGAAAAGTAAAGACCTCCCCTGTTAGGCCTCTACACTTCCCTTGAAGGAGGAGGAGAGCCTAAGGGGTTTGAAGAATGAGCCATCCAGAAAAACTAGTTCTTTTGAGTCAGTCTTCAAGTGGTTTCCCATGGAAAAATGATCCAGAACCTTGAAAGTGAGAATGAAAGCAGCGTGTGGCCTCCGAGAAGCAAAAAAACAAAAACAAAAACAAAAAACATTGTCTCTACCAAAAGGACCTGTCTCTTTGTCCAACCCAGTCCATCAACAGTACTGGCAATTTTAAGGGCTTGAGGATAAACCAATAGCCCTGACATAGAAATCAATAGGGCCTCTTATTAGACATAAATGGGTCTTGTTCATCAGAAAGCAAAGACAAACCATCTCTTAGCCCCCAAACTACTCCAATTTCTATCATACATTCCCTTCCCTGTCCTTAGCTAAACATTCTGAACAACTTGTCTAAACCTGCCTCCTTCACTTCCTCATCTTCCATTCACTTCCTAACCCAGGGCTATCCCCCAAATAAGAATGTTCTTTATTACAGGCTTATGCCTGTAATCTTAGCTATTCAGGAGGCTGAGATCTGAGGAGCACTAGCTTGGGCAGGAAAGTCCACTAACTCTAACCACCAAAAAGCCAGAAGTAACTGAAGCTGTGGCTAAGAGTTAGAGCAACCAGCTAAAGGGCAGCAACCAGACCCTAAGTTCAAGCCCTAGTACTGGCACAATAAATAAATAAATAAATAAATAAATAAATAAATAAATAAATAAATAAGTAAGTAAGTAAGTAAAGCTCTTCTTTCAGGCTCCTCCAAATTACCTCAGCTAGTTAATTACTTCCAGTACCTACTACCTAAATGATCACAACTTCCAATCCTGCCGTGAATGTCAAAATCATATGCCCAGCTACCTACTTAGACATCCTGACTCAGCTAACCAATAGACACTTCAGACTCAACATAAGCAGAGTTGCGTTCATTATCTTTCTCCTTTGCCAGTTCAGCCCCCTATTTTTTTATTTATTAATTTTTTGTTGTTGTTGGTTGTAGGTCTTGGAACTCTGGTCCTGGGTGTTGTCCCTCAGCTCAAGGCTAGCATTCTATACCACTTTTGGTTTCCTGAGTGGTTTATTGGAGATAAGAGTCTCACAGACTTTCCTGCCTGGGCTGTTTTCGAACAGCGATCCTCAGATCTCAGCCTCCAGAGTAGCTAGGATTATAGGCATGAGCCACTGACATCCAGCCAGGTAATGTTTTCTAACATACATGTTGATATGTTCTTCCATTACTTAAAATTCACAGTGACTCCCCACTGCTCTGAGGGTAAATTTCAAACTCCCTGACTCATTTCAAGAGCTACTGCATGATTTGAGCTTTACTTACTCTGTCAGCCTTATCCATTTTTCTATGCTAATATAACTGGATACCAGAGACAGAGTCAGTTATAGGCCATCACAAAAGGGGCTGCCTCTGGTGATGTCTGATAGAGTCTAGATTATCATATAGCAAGGAATGGGAAGTGTATGGATATGGACATTTGTGTGTGTGTGTGTGTGTGTGCCTGTCCCATGTGGGTATGTCTTTGTGTGTGTGTGAGAGAGAAGAGCGAGGAGGGGGAAGGAAGGAGGGAGGGAGGGGGAGAGAATGTGTGCTGGGAGAAAATGAGGGAGGAGGTGACATTGTTCAAAAAAAAAATGTACTCATTACCTGACTTACGTAACTATAACCCCTCTGTACATCACTCTTAAAATAAAAATAAAAATAAAAATAAGTATGTATGTGTGTTGGGGGGGGAATTCCTCTGGTCTCTATTTCTTTTTATAAAGCCACAAAGATTTATGATTTTAATCCTAATCCTTTCCCAAAGACCACACCTCTGAACACCTTGATCAGATTAAATTTTCACTCTCTTTACACCTCACAGTAAGGATTGAGTTTCAACAAGTGAAGCCTGAGCCTCGAAGCCTTGACATGAAGCCTCAGGGACCTTCAAACCACAACCTTCAGCATACCTCATCTTTCATGACTCCTCTTCATGATACCCTCTCAACTACACCATACAGAGTTATCAGGAGTTCCTCTGTTCTGCCAGTCCTCTTGTCCTCTACTGCTCCTGCTCTCACTTGCTTCATCTTGTCTGCCCTTTCTGAGTTTTACCTGCTAACTTCTGGTTTCACCCTTAAGCTTGTGTTTATTTATTTATTGTCAGTCTTGGGGCTTGAACTCAGGGCCTAGGCACTGTCGCTGAGCTTCTTAGCAATTCTACCACTTGAGTGCCACTTCTGGCTTTTTCTGTGTATGTGGGTACTCACATACACAGAATGGAACCCAGGGCTTCATGCATGTTAGGTAAGCACTCTACTACTAAGCCACATTCCTAGCCCCTTGTATTTTTTAAAATTTTTATTCTTTTAATTAAATTTGTTTTATTATTTTTAAATAGTTGCACAAGGGGTTTCAGGTCAACATGTCAATTTATGACTACAACACATCTTGATTAGTGTCACCCTTATCAGGCTTGAGTTTAAATGTTGCTTCCACTGGGGAGAAAAGTGTTGCCTGACTGTAGTTCTAGATATCAGCTCATCTAATGGGCTCCTACAGTGAGCATATGTCATAGTCACTTATACCTTTGTCTCATCCACCAGGACTGAACTCTTGAGAACAGAGATCTCATCTAGCTCATAGCTAAATTCCTAGTTTGAGGTGAAGTACCTGGGTCATAAGGGCACACACACATGAACGTGTGTGTGTGTGTGTGTGTGTGTGTGTGTGTGTGTGTGTGTGTGTCTTTGTGAGAGAGAGAGAAAAATACATAAGGACAGATACATAGGAAAACTAGTGAAGAGGCAGAATGAAGTGAAAATCTGAGAAAGGTCTTGGATAGATTCCATGAGGCAGTAGCTGTTAATGGGATGTAGAGGACAGAATCAAGAATTTACCTAAAAGAATCCTAGATTTTGAGCTCAAATAACTAGAAGGGGTATTGCTTCACATTATACATGGCCCAGAGACGGGAAGGGAAAGTTTAGGGTGAAAGTTGAACTCAGGACCTAAGGACTGTGGGGAGTAAACTAGTGGACACATGTAGTAGGCACAGGATAAATATTTCAGTAGGCCTAAAAAGAAATCATCATCATCATCATCATCATCATCATCATCATCATCATCATCATCATCATCATCATCATCATCATTGTGAGTCATGGGGCTTGAACTCAGGGACTGGGCACTGTTCCTGAGCTCTTTTTGTTCCAGGATAGCACTCTACCACTTTATTTTTTTTTTCATTCTACCACTTTAAACCACAGCTTCAGTTCCCATTTTTAGACAGTTAATTGGAGATAAAAGTCTCATAAATTTTCTGGCCTAGGCTGACTTCAAACTGATCCTCAGATCTCAGCCTCCTAAATAGCTAGGATTACAGTAATGAGCCACTGGAGCCCAGCTTTTGGGTTGTGTTTTGTTTGTTTTTGTAGGTTGTGGGTCTTTTTTTTTTTTTTTTTTTTTTTTTTTTGTCGGCCGTGGGGCTTGAACTCTGGGCCTGGGCGCTGTCCCTCAGCTCTTCAGCTCAAGGCGAGCGCTCTACCACTTGAGCTACAGCGCCACTTCCGGTTTTCTGGTGGTTTATTGGAGATAGGAGTCTCACGGTCTCTCCTGCCCGGGCTGGCTTTGAACGGCGATCCTCAGCTCTCAGCCTCCTGAGTAGCTAGGATTACAGGCGTGAGCCACCAGCGCCCGGCAGGTTGTGGGTCTTGAACTCAGGGCTTAGGTGCTTTTCCTACACTCTTTTGCTCAAGGTTAGCACTATATCCCTTTGAACTGTGGCTCAAATTGGAAATAATTGGAAATAAGAGTCTTATGGGGACTTTTCTGCCCGATCTGGCCTTGAACCGCGATCCTCAGAGCTTACCCTCCTGAGTAGCTAGGATTACAGGCTTGAGTCACCAGTGCCTGGCAAAGTTATCATTACTACTATTATTACTATTATTAGTGTTGTTATTATTGTGAGAGGGTTGGGCTTTTTTTGCACTCGGGATTGAACTCAGGGCCTAATGCTTATTAGGCAAGTGCTTTATAAATAAGTCACAACCCAGTCCTTTTTTTATACTTTACTTTCCAGATGAGACATTCATGTTTTTATCCAAATCAGCTTCTGATAGTGATTCTCTTATCTCTGCCTCTCAATTAGTTGATGTTAAGGTATGTATAACCATGCTCTACCTGAGATTACTTTCAACAAGGTCAAAGAAAGCTGAAAGAGAGGAACGAGTGGAGAAGTTGTCTTGTAGAAAGGAGAGATGCTTGGAGGAGCCAGGCTCTTGAGAGATGGAAGGTATGGGGATGAGCAGACTGAGCTTTTCAAACCTTGACCTTGGCTAAGCTGTCACATGCTGGTTATTGAATGAGGCTGTTACTTCTGTTACATTTTCTTGGGGAGTGATGCTGAATCATCTTGGCATTTCTCTCACTCCTAGGATCTTCCAGTACTGAGAGCCCTGGTTTCTGGCTCTCCAGCTCTTACTACCTGCCAGTTCTTCAGCTGAAGACAGCTGGACTTAATCAGCAGCAAGATGCCCCAGTAGTACACCCTGTGTGTGAGAGTCAGAGACAGTGGCTGCCATAACTTCTCCTTGGGCTACACCTTAAATATGGTCCCCAAACTGCCATCTCTCTTCATAATTTACATTTCTAGTCATCCCAAATGAACTGCCTGGTTTAACAATGGTTACAAAATGCTGTGAATGATCTCAGTGGACTTCCTAGTTCACCTTCCTGGTTCCACCGAACCTGCCCCATTCTATTTTCTCTACTCTGCTGCCTATGGATGTTCTATCTGTTGAAAACAGTATCATAGCTCTCATCCCACAGTAGCTCCATCCTTCCTGGAAGGGCTTCCCAGACTTATTCTCTGGAATATCTTCCCATTTACCTTCTGCTTCATCCTGGCCAAAGTTATTCATGCTCGCAATCCTCTCCCTTTGCACATGATGCTCTTCTTGTTGTAGTTTCCCTTTTCTTCCACAAGCCTCTCTTCATCTTTCAAGAATGATGTGCAGCTGTGGCTCACACCTATATTCCTAGTTACTCAGGAGGTTGAGATTTAAGGATCAAGGTTCAAAGCCAGCCTGGGTGGATAAATCTGAGCACCTCCTATCTCCACTTAACCAGCAAAAAAAAATTGGACGTAGGGGTATGGCTTAAGTGGTAAGAGTGCCAGCCTTGAACAACAACAACAAAAATAAAAACAACAAAAGCACTAAACAAGAGTGAGGCCTTGAATTCAAGTCCCCATATGGGCATGAAAAAAAAAAGGCAGGCAATTAGAAGCCTCTCCTGGTATTGTTTTATCACCATCACTACCAGTAAGTTGGACATGCCTCTCTCATCCCGTAGTTCCCAATGTAGCTAGTAGCTGGCACTTCCATATTATTCCTTGTACCTTAAAGTAACAGTTAGAGAATATGCCTTGCATGCATGAGGCCCTGGGTTCGATTCCTCAGCACCACATAAGAAGAAAAGGCCGGAAATGGCACTGTGGCTCAAGTGGTAGAGTGCTAGCCTTGAGCTGAAGAGCTGAGGGACAGCGCCCAGGCATAGAGTTCAGGCCCCACGACCAAAAAAAAAAAAAAAAAAAAAAGAGAGAGTATGTCATTATTAGCTTAGGAATTCTCTCAAAAAGAAGATTAGGCCTTTTTTGTTTCTTTTTTAGCTTTTTTTTTTTTGTCAGCCATGGGGCCTGAACTCTATGCCTGGGCGCTGTCCCTCAGCTCTTCAGCTCAAGGCTAGCACTCTACCACTTGAGCCACAGTGCCACTTCCGGCTTTTTCTTCTTATGTGGTGCTGAGGAATTTAACCCAGGGCATCATACACAAGGCAAGCACTCTACCACTGAGCCACCTTCCCAGCTCAGTTGTATTTTTTGCGTTTTCTTTTTTGGTACTGGGGATCGAACCCAGGACATTGCACTTGCTAGGCAAGCACTTTGCTACATCCCAGCAATGATAGGTCTTATTAACATCTGTATTCATAGGGCTTGGCACTAGACTAGATCTTTGCACCTCATCCATATCTATTATACTCTCACTTCTCAGAGAATATTGGTTGAATGAATAACTACCCTCTGTCTTTCTGGCCAGAGGACAATGAAGGTACAAAGTTGATTCCCTTCCTCACACTGAGCCACTTAGCCAGGGTTTCAGGGCTTACAGAGGTTTTGAAGACACATCATACCATGTCCCTCAGAAGCCAGATATGGCTTATGCCTGTAATCCTATTCAAAAGGCTGAGATCAAGAGGATCCTGGTTGCAGAGGAGCCCAGGCAAAATGTTTTTGAGATCTCTTTTCAACCAGTAGCTGTGCACAGTGATGTAAATTTTTTTTTCTGGTTCTGGGGCTTGAACTGTGGGCCTGTGCACTATCCCTGAGTTTCTTTTGCTTGAGGCAAGCACTCAACCACTTAAGCCACACTCCCAGCTTTTCTGAGTTTATTAGAGATAAGAATCTCTTGGACCTGGTGCAGTGGCTCACACCTGTAATCCTAGCTACTCAGGAGGCTGAGATCTGAGGATTCTGGTTCAAAGCCAGCCTAGGCAGGGAAGTCTGTAAGATTCTTATCTCCAATTAGCAACCAAAAAACTGGAAGTGGCACTGTAGCTCAAGTGGGAAAGCACTAGCCTTGAGCTGAAGAATTGAGGGACATTGCCCAGGCCCAAAATTCAATCCCCATGACTGACCAAAAAAATAAATAAAGAAAGAAAGAAACTCATGGAGTTTTCTTCCTGGGCTGGCTTTGAACCACGGTTCTCTGATCTCAGCCTCCTGAGTAGCTAGGATTACAGGCGTGAGCCATCAGTGCCCAGCTTTGATGTAATCTTTAATTAAAGTGATATTCAAGGCTGAGGAGGATCTCAGGTCCAGGACAACTGGAACAAAAATGTTTATAAGACTCTATCTCAACAGGAAGATGCTAGGACTGATGGTTCATGTTTGTAATCCTAGTTTTAGCAGGAAATGTGAAATAGGAGAATCACAGTTCAGTCATGAGGATGAGCAAAAATTGAAAAAAGACTCTATCTCAAAATAACCAGGGCAGAAAAAGAGATGGAGATGTAGCTCAGTCCTAGAGTGCCTGCCTAGCATATACATGGTCCCAAGCCAAAAAGAAAAAAAAAGTGTCACAAGTATTAGCATACTAAAAACTTCAAACAGTTCTCTGGGAAAAGACCAGTTTAACTTTAAATCATAATGATATATTTATTACTGGAGCATCTATAAATCAATCACCTTTTACAAAGCATGCTTTGGAGGTAGGCCTTCACCAGCTTCAGCAGCTGGTTATTTTTATGGAGGCTGGGATGGTCCATGAGGCAGCAGTCTTGACTTAATACAGTGTCCCCAAACCAAATTCATTGCCTTTGCCCTTCCTGGAGCATGTCTTTTGTTTCCTCTCTGTGCTATTTCTGGCTGTTTTAACTTAAACCAATCATCATGGTTTTTTTTTTTTAATAGCCACATTCTAAATAGTTATAAGCACAGATTTGATATGGTGGTTAAATTTTTTTCATGTAAATTAAAATATGTAACTTGAAATTCAAAGCTTTGTCCACCTATTACCAATATTTCTCTCAGGTTCTAGGACCTTATGTTTAATCTTTGGCTTGAAGTGCCATACATAAGTCAAGAGAGCTTCTGTGTAGGTTTGCATACACCAATCAACCCCTAAGCACTGTCAGCCATACATGCTGACAGAGAGGTTCAGTCAGAGATGAGATGTTTAGATAGCTGAGTGTGTGCACCTGGGGACCACTCTTGATTTGCTATTCTGGGGTTGGAGCTCTGTTTCTATACTTACCTGATCTTTCCTGGAAGAACTTGGAAGGTAAATGTAGATTATCTCCGGCTACCAGGAGTTAGGGGTAAAGTAATAATAAGCAGCACCATTATTCTTGAAGTAGAATTATCTTGGCCCAAGTGCAGCATTTTAGATGGGTGCCCATTGTTTCACAGGTCAGCCTGGTATTGCTAAGAGCCAGGCAAAACTGACTGGTTGGGGCCGGGCGCTGGTGGCTCACGCCTGTAATCCTAGCTACTCAGGAGGCTGAGATCTGAGGATCGCGGTTCAAAGCCAGCCCGGGCAGGAGAGACCGTGAGACTCCTATCTCCAATAAACCACCAGAAAACCGGAAGTGGCGCTGTAGCTCAAGTGGTAGAGCGCTCGCCTTGAGCTGAAGAGCTGAGGGACAGCGCCCAGGCCCAGAGTTCAAGCCCCACGACCGACAAAAAAAAAAAAAAACTGACTGGTTGGGGAGCTTCAGAAAAACAGCATAGCTTTGAGGTCAGACAAACCTGAATTTGAATACATGACTCCCCATTACTAGCTGCATGCCTTGAACAACTCTTTTTTTTTTTTTTTGGTCCAGTTGTGGGGCCTGAACTCTGGGCCTAGGCGCTGCCCCTCAGCTCTTCAGCTCAAGGCTAGCACTCTACCACTTGAGCCACAGCGCCACTTCCGGCTTTTTTCTCTTTGCTTATGTGGTGCTGAGGAATCGAACCCAGGGCCTCAGGCATGCAAGGCAAGCGCTCTACCACTGAGCCACCTTCCCAGCCCTCTTTTATTTTTTTTTGGTAGTATACTAAGGATTGAGTGCTAAACAAGATGATTGAGTTCTGGCTCTCAAGAGATCTTGCTTCCTTATAGAGGAGATAGATGTTAAACGACCGATTTATCCTGTTAGTAACTCAACACTTGTGATTACGGTTAAACAGGAGAAAGGCAGCCTATGAAGGGCACTGGATTTGCTGTGAAAGTAAGGTCAGAGTGAGTGCGCGCGTGTGTGCGTGCACGTGTGTGTGTTGGGGGGGGCATGCCCACTTTGACAAAGTGGTATTTTAATTCTCTGGTGGCTCACACCTGCAAGCCACACTTCTCAAGAGGTTTTGAGATCTGAGGATTGAGGTTCAAGCCAGCTGGAACTTAAATCTCTAGGGCACCATGTCTTGTCTTCTCCAACTAACCAGCAAAAAAAGCAGTGGCTGAAGTGGTAGAGCGCCAACATTAAGTAAAGAAATAAGGTAACGGGCAGCGTCCAGGCCATGGGGTTCAAGCCCCAGGAACAGCCCTCTCCCCCCAAATAAAAAAGAAGTGGGTGCGAATAACCCATTAGTGAGGGGCTTGGACAAAGGCAGTGGAGGTGACCTCCCGAGCCCCAAGCCTCAGGGCTGGCACGTTAGAGATGCAGGTGAGAACTGTAAAGTTAGGATCGTGGGGTTATTTGCAGCTTCCAGCATCCCCAGTACCGCCAGGATGCGGAAGTGGGACTCTACGCCGGCCTAGGCCAGGCCGGGTCCCGCCGCGGCCTTTAAAGGCCCACCACGTGGCCGCGCTGGCTGCGCTGGTCCGGAGGAGGCGTCCTGGCTGCGCCTGCGCGACGCCCAGCACGCGAGTTCTGGATTCCGAGAAAAGTCGCCCGGCTGAGAGGATCGGAAGGTCCTGGGGGTGGGTGGCAGGGGAGGAGTTGGCTCTTTATGCAAATCGCAGAGGTGCGCGTGGGACGGGGGGGCGGGGCTTACGATGCAAAGCCGGCTCAGCCATCAGAGCCCGGAGGGGACGGGCCGCAACCTTCGCTCTTTTCCGCGAGCTCTGACGTCACCGACGTCCCATTTAAAAGCGGCCGCGCAGGCGCAGTGAGCCGAAATGCGAACTTAGGCTGTTACACAACTGCTGTGGTCTGTTCTCGTCGCCCGCCCGGCAGTCTGTCAGCGTCGCCTTCGCCGCCGCCGCCGCCGCCGCCGTCGCCGTCTCAGCTGTTTCAGGAGTCTCAGGCTCGTGGCTGCAGCTGTCGCCGCTTACCCGCGTCTCCGGGAGCCGCTGGGATTCCCGGACTGCCCGAGGAGGCCGACCTGACCGTCCGCGTCTCCCCTGCGCCGCCTCGCCGCCCGCAGCGCTCGCCGCCTCGGCCGACATGAGCGGGGACCATCTCCACAACGATTCCCAGGTACGGCCCGCTCGCCCCGGCGCCCGCCCGCGTCCTCCCGCCCCCGGCCCGGCCCCGCGGCCCCGGCCCGGCTGCTTTGACAGACCGCTGTCCCCGGCGTGGGGCCGCCCTCCGGCGGAGGTCAGCCTGCCAGGCCCCCGGGGCCCAGACGCCGAGGTGGAGCTCAGGAGTGGGGAGGTGGCAGCTCCAGGAGGCCGTTCTCGGGGTCCCTGATTCAGGGGGCGCGGGGTGGGACCGGGCCCCGGCCCCGGCACGCTCGCTCACCCGCCCGCCCGCCCGTCCGCCGCCCGGGGGCTTCGCGGGCCTGTTGTTTCATCTTCCTTCCTTTTCTTTCCCCAGATCGATGCGGATTTCCGATTGAATGGTGAGTGTGTCCCCCCCCCATCCTCCCCCCCCCCAGTCGCCGGTAGCCTCCCCCGCGCCCGCCCGGAGCCGGGCAGAGGACAGACATGGCGTCCCAGAGACTAAGTCCCAGCTCCTCGCTCACCGGCCCCATTGTTCCCATCGGGCCTCCTCTAGACCCCCTTTCCGGGGGACCCAGCTCCCCCAGACCGCGGTCTTTCCAAGAGGGGGTAACGGAGAGCCAGCATCACCTGCCTCCCGGCCTCGGGTGGCCTTTCCTGGCCTGGATTCCTCCCGGGAAAGTCGCCTTGTCGACGGTCGGGACTTAGTCTCTGCGCCATTTTCTTTTTCTCTTTCCTCTCCTTTCTGTGCCTGTCTGTGTCTTTCTCTCCCTCCCTAGGCTCCTTTCTTGAGCTGCCCAGAAAGAGCTTTCTGCCGTGCAAAGGCGTATAAATCACAGACCTCACCATTGAGAGAAAGCTTGGAGATGAAATTGTCTTTTTTTTTTTTCATTTCTCAATTGAACTTTATTTTGGAGGTTAATCGCTTTCTGTTACATGTTTGCTTCCTTTTCTGCTTCCAGAATGAAAGATTCCCTTAGGCAACTGTTGATTTTTTGTGTGTGTGTATGTGTGTGTGTTTTAGATGTTTGATATAGCAATCGTGGCTCCACAACTAAGGACATCTTTTGTGGAGTTCTTCTTATTTCAAGTTTGTTTTTCCCAAGTTGTGTTCTTTGCAGAAGTACCTCCCTTAAGAAAGTTTGCAAGTTCCCTGTGTCTCACCTAGTGTGAATGTTGGGAGTTACGGTATATTGATTAAAAAAATTAGTAATTTAAGTGACAGTGACAACTTTTCATTGTGGCTGAGGTTCCATAGGCAGGGTTTGTGGTGGTGTTGTGTTGTTTTGTTTTTAAAGAGACATGGTTCAGTGTACTTGTTGTCTGGGAAGATTGTTAGCATCTCAACTGGTTCTAGTGTATTGGCCTTTTCTGTGGGGCTGTAGGAAGTAAAAGAAGATTGTATTTATTGAAACAAAGAGCACCCACTTCAGCTTCCTGTTCATTCTTTTCAGGAATCATAAACTATCTAGCTTTTCCCACATCTTTCTGATTTTAAATTCTTTACAGCCAACCAGATCATTTTTGTATTTCCATTTCAGTTACCCAGGGAAGGGAAAGAAAAGGAGTTCCCCACAATGTAAAAGCTCACCTTGGAAGACTTTCAAACAATAATGGTGAAGAAGATAACCTCTGTAGTGTCCTAGGAATTCCCACTGGTAATCCTGCTCAATTTGAGTTTGAGTTCCAGGAATTTCTCCAATGAGAGTAGGTTTTCTGATGTTTTAATCACTATTCCATCGTTTTAGCCTGCTCTTCTGGGAGCAGCCCTAGGTTTAAATTCAGAAGAGGGTTATCCATAGAGATGGTGGTGAGCCAAAAGAGAATCTGGGGAAAACATTGTTTCTTGAGCACCTAATATGTGCCAAGCATTGTGCTTAGTGCTGGAACTGGCCCTGTGTCCACATAGCTGCTCTTGCTCTCGTTAGGGGGGGACATAGTTAATTATAAGGTAGATGCTGGGACGTATGTGTACCCAAAATGCTTTGGGAGCATGGAGGACTTAATTTTATCTGGGGGTGGGGAAATTTTTCAGCGGTGACTTTGAGCAGGGTGTTGTGCAAGACTAGATGCTGAGCATTGTCAGGAGTTGGATTGTTTAAGTACATTTGTGCTCTGTTGGGCTTCTCTGATAGGGAGATGAGGCCCCTACAGTAGAAAATTACCAAGAGATTAGGTTTTTGAGGGGGATAGGAGCAAAGGATGTAGCAGTTGAGGTGTAAAAAGTCACTTTGATCTCTCTTGAGGGAGTAAAGGATCTTACCAGAAAAAAATTCTTTTGGCTAGACTTCTAACAAAGTGTAACTCTTTTTCTTACAAGAAACTTAGCTACTATAGTTCTCACCTAAATTATACATTGTACAAAGGAACTATTGCATGTGTCAATGTTTGTGTGCTGGATAGGTTATGAGATCTAATAAATGTATATATGACTTTTAGAATGTATTCACATTTTCTTTCAATAATAGCTAATTTTTAAAAATTATTTCCTCTGATCAGTTAATCCTTGGAAGGACCCTTAGGAGTTAGTACTATTGTGTCTGTTTTGTAGATTGGGGAAACTGAGACTTCGATGTGTTTAATAGCTTGCCCAAAGGCAATGAATTGTGAACTCCAAAGCCCATAAGCTTAACCATTACATCTTCTGAATGATAGTGGGAAAAAAAGAGTTACACATGACTGTTACACAGTTAAAAATAAAAGAGTGGGAAGAGTTAGATAATTTGTCATTTGCTTTTTATCTAAGTCTTCAAGAGAAAAACACTTAACTGTATCATACAATCCAAGGCTAGAATAACTATGTAAATATTGTCCAGAAAAATGTAGTATTAGTATTAGTAATTCTTTTCTTGCTCTATCAAGTAATATACTGCTAACTAGTGATTGATTTATGTAATTGAAAGGTTTTTAAAAATAAAAATCTGTATTTAAACTCAGTCCTTTATTGATCTTTGTAGTTAGTTTTCTTAACTATGAGTTTAAGTAGGCTTGATCTGTCTTATAGATTATCTGTACAAGTACATAGCACATATATTAAAATCACGTTTCTAATGTTGCTTGCTCTCATCCCCTAAGATGAAAGACATTTTCTTCCCTTTGGAGTCTCATTCTTTACTTAAAGTTGTAGTTTTTAGGGAATTTCGAACATTCTGGGCCATTTGTGAAATTTTTTTTTGTTTAAATATTGACAATGAGCTAGAATGCTATATAA
This sequence comes from Dipodomys merriami, assembly GCF_024711535.1. Classification (NCBI taxonomy): domain Eukaryota; kingdom Metazoa; phylum Chordata; class Mammalia; order Rodentia; family Heteromyidae; genus Dipodomys; species Dipodomys merriami. The sequence continues at coordinate 1,414,971 of NW_027205492.1, forward strand.
CCTTTCTTTTACTTAATAGAAAAGGTTTTCTTCCTGTTACTATCACTAAGGTGAGATGAACCATTATTACAGTATTGTACAGGATGCCTAGGTGCCTGTAAAGTTGATAATGACATCAAGTTAGGTTGTTAGTGATGGTTTTTCTGCTTTAGGAACTCGAAGTTACTGTCTTACTACTCAAGTTGCAGGGTTCTTTCCCCTCCTTCTTCAGCAAGATAGAATACTTGATTATCTTGTGGCTTGATTTGTTGTGTTGATTTTGGGTAGCTTAATGAAATCAAATTGGATAGAGCAGTTAAATATGAAATATTTCTGATTTGAAGAGATAGGTGTACTTTTGGGCTATTTGGTTTGAGTTGAGGTGATAGGTTGATAATGTGGCTTTCTTTTAGAACTGATCATTGGGATTGAGGGCTTGACTCAAGTGAGAAAACGTTTGCCTAGTAAGTGCAAGGTCCTGAGTTTGGACTCCAGCATCACACCTATTCCCCTCTTGCAAAAAATCTAAAACTGACAGTGGATGGTATCTCAGATGAAATCTAGAACATCTTAGACTTAATCCCAATATACTTAAGTATTAGGCTCTGATGTTGTCTTTACTTAGGATGCAGCTAGACTCTTTGACGTGCCTTTTTAGAATTTGAAAACTGCTAAAATCTTGTGGCATATCACATCTCACAAATTTTAGGCTCCAGTGTTATAGTTAAACAGGAAAATACAAGACTAACAAATCACATTATTTGAAAAGCAAAAAAAAAGGGGCTGAGAAGGTGGCTCAGTGGTAGAGTGCTTGCCTTGCATGTATGAGGCCCTGGGTTTGATTCCCCAGCACTACATAAGCAAAAAGAAAAAAAGCCAGAAATGGCACTGTGGCTCAAGTGGTAGAGCGCTAGCCTTGAGCTGAGGAGTTGAGGGACAGCGCCCAGGCCCAGAGTCAGGCCCCACAACCTGACCCAAAAAAAAAAATTGCTATTTTTAACTGCTGTTTTTCTTTGGTAAGTAGATAGAATAAAATGGAAAATAACCCACAGTCAATCCCCAAATCTCATTTTGTCCAATAGCAGCAAAACAAGAGAGAACCAAGTCTGACTTTTCCTCATTTGTCTGCATAAAAATGTGAGAGGTAGAAATTTTATTGTAGGCCACAGTTAATTAATACTTATTTGTTTGAGTGTTAGGAGTTCTTAACATGCTTTAAAGCTTATATTTCAAAACTAGGTTGTATAATTTTTGTGTGTGGGGGACGGGCAAAAAGTTTGCCTTTCAGTCTGAAAGATGTTAGAAAAAACTTAGTGTCATATGCTATAGTAAATGTTGAATTCTGTTGTTGTAGTATGGTAATGATTTTGTCATCTTTCTGGATCCTTTTGGGAAACTTCAGAGTGTTTTGAAATTGTAATTTCATATTAGTTGGATATGAACCATCTTGAAAGAACAGTAAAATAAAGGGTCAGATGTCTCTAATCCCAGTTATTGGGAAGGTGGAGGCAAGAGGACTGAGAATTTGAAACTAGCCTGGGCAAAAACAGTACAGCTGGGCATCATGGTTCAATCCTGTAATCATGGCTACTTGGGAGGTGGAGATGTGGAGTGGGAGTACAGGGAGCCAGGAGAAGTTGTAGTTTGAGGTCAGCCTGGAAGGAAAAAAAAGGGACCCAACCAGTAGCTGGGGTAGCAAGCACAATAGCTAGGATTGGTGGTGCTTGCCGGTCATCCCAGAAATAAAAGGGAGGACAAATTGAAAGATCCAAGTCAGGCCAGTCAGGGCTTAAGTTGAAAGTAACCAACACACACACATGCACACATGCACATGCACACTCACACACGCAGCTGGAGGGAGTGGGTTTTGGGATATTTTTGGGTGGTGGGGGCTTGAGCTTAGGCCCTGTGCCCTGTCTTTGAGCTTTTTGTGTTCAATGCTAGTGCTCTACCACTTGAGCCACAGCTCCACTTCTGACTTTTTTGATGTTTAATTGGAGATAAGAGTCTTAACACAGTTTCCTTCCTTGGCTGGCTTCAAACTGTGACCTTCAAATCTCAGCCTCCTCAGTGGCTAGGATTACAGGCATGAGTTACTCTAGCTTTTTAAGTGCCTGCCTAACAAATTAGAGGCTCTGGGTTCAAACATTACCATTCTCCTGCTCCCTGTCTCCAAAACAGTAGGAACATAAGGTCTAGAGATGTGGTAAGACTGGCCTTGGATTAAATCCGAGTAGTTGTGTGCGTGTGCATGCGACAAAAAAAAAAAACCCAACTACATATTAAAAGTATGGTAGATTCATTGCATTTGCAAGTAGACAGGAGTCCCTGAGTGAATTGTTTGGGTCCATTAATTTTGAATAATAAAGAACATTTGGGTATGAAAGAATTCTGGGTCTTGGGGCTGGGAAGGTGGCTCAGTGGTAGAGCTCTTGCCTTGCATGCCTGAGGCCCTGGGTTCGATTCCTCAGCACCACATAAGCAAAAAGAAAAAAGCCAGAAGTGGCGCTGTGGCTCAAGTGGTAGAGCGCTAGCCTTGAGCTGAGGAGCTGAGGGACAGCGCCCAGGCCCAGAGTTCAGACCCCACGACCGGACCCCCCCCCCAAAAAAAAAGAATTCTGGGTCTTAGGGTGAAGAGTTTATTTAGATAAGAGGAGATACAAACTGGCCCATAGTAAATTTAGTATTGTATTTAGGGACATTTTCAAATAGTCTTTTAACTTGACAGTGGAGTGCCTGAAAAGTCTTTTCTCCTTATTTTCAGTGCTTTATAAATCTGAAGTTTGGAGAAGCAGCATTCCATTCCCATGGCTCCAGGCCAATAACAAAGTAGGAAATCTAAAATTCAGGCTATCAGTTTGGAGTAATTAGCAATTTCCCCCAAATTTCATGGTTTTCCATCACCTCTCTGTCTAGGTGCTGGCAATATGCCTTGGAAGGGGATGAAGGGTGGAGGGTAGCATGGTAGCTCAAGGCTTGATCAGGTAGGAAAAGCTTTACAGAATCCATTATAGATATTAGTAGTGTTTTGGTAGCATTGTGGGAAATGGACAATAGTTGGCTGAAATGATTTAATAGAAAATAGTTGAACATGATTTCTGTTCTCTATGTTTAAGAAAGCTCTTATACGTGTATTTTTCAAACAAGTGGCATTGTTGATACCTGCAATATTGATTGCAGTATATTCAACCATGAGTTTAAAGAAAATCTCTTAGGGAGATAGGCAACTTAAGTTTTAATTTCCTTTTGGTAGGTATTTTGTAATTTGTTGTGTAACATTTTAGTTCCACTTACCAATCTTAGTATATCTATCTACCAGATTTGAAGTTATGGGAGGAGTGCATCCCCAACTGTCCATTGTAAGTCCCCTAATTCTTTAAATCCACAGAAACAAAATTGTTTATTTAAAAGAACCCAGCAACTCAGTTGATTTGCATTTCTGAAGTACATCTAGATAAGCTCCAAGGAAAGTGTGAAAGCATGATCTGGGATTTTAATTGCCAGTCTTTGTTATGTATATGAATAATGGTGTTGAGAACAAATTTTACTGATCTTTAAAAATTCTGACATTTTCTCCTGCCTTAGGGCAAAATTTAGCTCTCAGTTGGTTACTACTCCAATTTCTTTTCCTACCACAGGTATTACTTATATTGTTTCTCTTAGCACAGGCTAGCAAAATGTGGTTAAGTTTTCTAATCAGAGCTGCTCTAGTGTCTTTAAAGCTTAAAGCTTCAGCTCTTTTAATTTTACCTCTACTTTGAGACAGTTCTCAAAAAAAAAAAATCTCTCAACTGCTGGGATTGAGTGTGTGCCTTCACACCTTGCCTACACTAGAAAAGTTTATCTTTTGCTACTTAGTACTAATAAGTGTGTTGTTGGTGGTGGTCGTTGTAGGGCTTCAATTCAGGGTCTGGGCATTATTCCCTGAGTTTTTTTGCTTAAGGCTAGCATTCTACCACTTTGAGCCACAGTTCTACTTCTGATTTTCTGGTGGTTAATTGGAGGTAAGAGTCTCAGACTTTTCCTGCCCAGTTGGCTTTGAACTGCAATCTTAAATCTCAGCCTCCTGAGGAGCTAGAATTACAGGCATGAGGCATCAGCTCCTGGTTATATGTGCAGATTTTGGTTTTTTTTTTTTTGGGTCCGGTAGTGGGGCCTGAACTCTGGGCCTGGGCGCTGTCCCTCAGCTCTTCAGCTCAAGGCTAGCGCTCTACCACTTGAGCCACAGTGCCACTTCCGGCTTTTTTTCTTTTTGCTTATGTGGTGCTGAGGAATCGAACCCAGGGCCTCAGGCATGCAAGGCAAGCACTCTACCACTGAGCCACCTTCCCAGCCCTATATGTGCAGATTTTAATATTGTTGCCATTTATTAATGCCCAGATTTACGGAAACTTTATTAGGTATATTACTGCTTGGTCGGGAAACTGAGCTAGCAGGTTTCAAGATCTGTGGAACCATTTGTGGATTTCATTGCCTATGATCCTTTAATTTACCCAACATATTTTTGGTAGCCCCTGTATAGCAAGCACTTTACTAGGGTTTGACAATAGGACAAATGAGAAGGGAATTAATTTTGAGACCTTATGAGTTAATGTTATTAACTAATTCTGAATTGAAATAGGGATAGCAGAAAGAGCATATGCTTTTTGGGGGAACCAGAGAACAGAAAAGGAAACTTTTTCTTTTTGTTTCCTCTTCTCATTTCACCGTTTTGGTATCAAATGGCTTTGATGCAGATTCCAGAAACTCCACTTAGGCTCTAATCTGTTAGAGATCTCTGTTACGGATATCACAGTCAGCACTTGATTATCTATGGGTACAGATAGCCTGGACCCTGTGTACCTAAAATGTTAGATCTATGAGTGATGCTTTGGTATTAAGGTTGGAACCAGAGTGATAGTGAAGGATACAGATAATGAAGAGGCGGGAAGCTGAGGTAAGCAGACTCCTAATTAAGCAGCTGTATGGAAATTAGAAACCAAGTGTGTTGGTTGGCACATGCCATTAATTCCATTCCTCAGGAAGCTGAGGAAAGATCTGTTTGAGGATTTTTCAAAACACATAGTCAAACCGTACCTCAATTTTAAAAAAAGAAGAGGAAAAAATGGAAATTGGAGTCAAATTCAGAAAAAAGTAAGTAAATACTTAGTACAAAATTTGGCCTGGTTCTTGAAACTTGTTTTCTCATCTTAAATTTTTTAAAAAAAATTATAAGTATTATTTATGGTTTTGGTGGTAACGTGTTTGAACTCAAGGCCTCCTCTGCTTGCTAAGTAGAACTACCATATACCCAGCACCTTTTTGTTATACTTATTTTGTGTGTGTCCTTGCTTGCTCTTACTAGGGCTTCGATCTTTTTTTTATTAGTTATGCAAAGGGGTTTCAATTCAACATGTCAGTTTATGAGTACAATGTGTCTTGTTGTCTCCCAGACTCACCCATTCCCTCGAGTTGTCTGGTTCCATTTTTTACATAATGTATATTGATTATTATGATGATTAATCCAACTTTTCTCTCTCCATAGTCTACCTTCTTGTCCCTTGACCCTCTCTCTGCCTCCCAACCATAGTTTCATGGTATCCATTTGGTTAAATTCTAAGTTGGTTCAACTGAGTTAACACCATTGGAATACTCCACTGCATATAGCATACTTTATATATAGCCTAAATTTGTTTGAGCATACAGTGTATGAATTTTAGAAAAACAGTTTTTAAGTTCCTTGATCAGGTAGATTGTCAGAGTGGACATATATGCTCACATTCTGTGCTAACTGAATTGCCAGAAATAAATAATTTGAAAGCACTATTTTTCACTAAAATCTTAGTGATTAGACTTAGTGTATTTACAGATTTGGAAAATTAACAACAAAATATTGTAAATATATTTACTGTTGCCTTCCTAATCCATAAAATACCTTTATATGAGTAGGCTCTAAAGTTGTTAAATTCCTCAGAAGATAGTGCAGAGAGCACAGCTATAACAGTAGTCTCCTTTGTATGGGATTTATTTTCTGTTGTTTCTTATTCACCACTTGAAAATGGAAAATTCCAGAAGTAACATGCATGTGAAGTAACTTTTATTACAGTATATTTTCTGTAATCTGTTTTTATTCTTAAATCACTCATGTGCCTAATTAATAAGTAAAACTTTTATCAAAGACATAAGAATTGGGACAACATCGTATATATTGGGTTTAGTTTCAGGCATCCCATGAACATCTTGGAAATACCCCATGCAGCTAAGGAAGAATCTCTATTCTTAAGTGTTTCACTGTACTTCAGAGATTTGAGTCTTAGGAAAGTTACTAAGACTGTTAGATTTACTATGTCTTTCTGGGGTGAGAAGAACAAGGGAGGTTGAACACAGGATCTGATACTAGCTAGGCAGACACTCCTAACACTTGAGGCATATATCTCTAGGCTCTCCCCTCCGTTTTTTGTTTTTTGCCAGTCCTGGGGCTTAAACTTTGGGTTTGGACGCTGTCCAGGGGAGCATTCTACCACTTGAGCTATAGCACAATCCCTAGCTTTTTTGAGTAGTTTATTAGAGATAAGTGTCTCATTGACTTTTCTGCCTGGGCTGGCTTTGAACCACAATCCTCAGATCTCAGCCTCCTTAGTAGCTAGGATTACAGGCGTGAGCCACCAACACCCTGCTCCTCTAGCCCTTTTGAGTAGTTTTGCTTTTGTGCAGACTGGGCTGTGGTCCTCCTGTTTGTTTCCCCAAGTAGCGGGGGTAATAGACATGTACCCCTGAGTAGCTAGCATTATAGGTGTGAACTACCACACTCAGCCTATGCCTTATTTATTTATTTATTTTGTCAGTTGTGGGGCTTGATCTCTGGAGGCCAGGGTGCTGTCCCTCAACTCTTCAGCTCAAGGCTAGCACGCTACCACTTGAGCGAGCCACAGTGTTACTTCCAGTTTTCTAGTGGTTAATTGGAGATAAGAGTCTTACAGACTTTCCTGCCCTGGCTGGAAAATCTGAGATCCTCAGATTTTGGCTTCCTGAGTAGCTAGGATTCTAGGCGGGAGCCACCAGTACCTGGCTTGCCTTTTTTGCCGTTGTACACAATATCTTGCTATTTAACATCAAAAGTAGAGAAATAACCTTCCTGGGTATTTTGTAGTTTTTCTTGCTTTTATTTAACCAGATGAGTGGAAACCAGTGGTCGGAAAAAAGCGTGAGTTCTGTGTGACTGCTAGCACACTTGGTTTTTCAAGCACAAAATTCTCCAGGGATGGCTCCAAGAATGTCTCTCTAAGAAGTACATTTTTTTGACGATTTGATTTTTTAGAAACAGGTCTTGTTCAGCACCTGTCTCTGTATTTTATATAAATGAGATACTTGTGCTCTCTTCTCCCTCAGCTCTTCATGTTAGGTCCTGTTGACATTTCCTTTTACCATGGAATATCTTTAGCCTTTAATTTAGAATTTGATAAGATTTTGATAGATAATTATGGCCAGTACTTCTCTTTTGTATTTTAAAAGACACTAAGTATTATAAACTTCTAAAAGGGTTAGGAACATCTTAGCCTGTTTCAGTTTTCAGGCATAGTCACAGATAACTGTGTTTCCTTTTCCAGAGAAGTCTGCCTGCATTCCCACCTTAACCTTGAGCCAAAAACAACTGCTTTTTTCTGGCCAAAGCTTTTTTCTGACTTAGACTCTGAGTTCTTGTTATCCTCAGTTCTAGTCTTTTGGAATTTGTAGCTTTTTTGTTGGTTTTGTTATTTTTGGAATTATGGGGCTGAATTTCACAAAGTAGCCCAGGAAGACCATGAATTTTCCATCCTTCTGCTGTGATCTCCCCACTGCTGGGATTATAGGTATGTTATATTACCCTATCACACCCAACTTGAAATTTGTTTTGCTTACTTAAAAGAAGTAGACTTGAGGGCTGGGAAGGTGGCTCAGTGGTAGAGCACTTGCCTTGCATGCATGAGGCCCTGGGTTCGATTCCTCAGCACCACATAAGCAAAAAGAAAAAAGCCAGAAGTGGCGCTGTGGCTCGAGTGGTAGAGTGCTAGCCTTGAGCTGAAGAGCTGAGGGACAGTGCCCAGGCCCAGAGTTTAGGCCCCCCAGTCCTCTCCCCCCCCAAAAAAAAGTAGACTTGAGCACTGTCTTGTATGGTAAATACAGATGATTTTAACAAATGTATAAGATGTGAAATACGAGTCCCTCTCTCCCCTAGCTTACCAGCTGGTTGACAATCAAGTGAGAAATATTGTAAGCTTTATGGTAAGTTTTAATTGTTGTTTTCAAGCTAATAATGTATAAGAATCACCTAGAAGCTCTTGATAGAAATACATAATTTTTATGCAAAGGTCTTATGAGCCAATAAAACTATCTCATAGTAAAAAAAAAAACGAATACATAATTTTATTCCTACATCTACATTTTGTATTGGAGTATACTGAGAATCTAGTTTCTAGTTTATATCCAACAGTTCCAAAATGATATGATTAATGCCGGTGACTCATAAATACCTTTGGAAAAACAGATTTTTCTGTGTGGACTTTACTACACTTGTTTAGCTTAGATGTGCATTTTACTTCATTCAGTTAATACTCAAGCTCTGAAACTTACGTGATCTCCCTTCTTCCTTTTTTTTTTTTTTTTTTTTTGTGCTATCCCTGGGGCTTATACTCAGTAGTTGGGTGCTGTTCCTAAGCTTTTTTGTTCAAGGCTTTATAGTGCTCTGCAGTTTGAGCTATAGCTTCACTTCCAGCTTTTTGGAGATGAAAGTCTAACAGACTTTCCTGCCCAGGCTAGATCCTCAGACCTTAGCCTCCTGAGTAGCTAGGATTATAGGCATGAGCTACCAGTGCCTGGCACTTATGCAATATTTTTATTTTTTTATGCAATATTTTTAAAGGACAACATAGTTGGTTTTGTTCGTTTGTTTTGCCCATTGTGAGGCTTGACCTCTGCCTGGCACTGTCCCTGAGCTTTTCAGCTCTAGGTGAGCACTCTACCACTTTAGCCACAGTACATACAGTGTCCAGTTTTCTGGTGGTTAATTGGAGATAAGAGTTTCTCAGCCTGGTGCTGGTGGCTCACATCTATAATCTAGCTACTCAGAAGGCTGAGATCTGAGGATGATGGTTCAAAGACAGCCTGGACTGGAAAGTCCATTAGACGTTTATCTCCAATTAACCACCAGAAAAATGGGAAATGCCACTGTGGCTTAAAGTGGTAGAGCACTGACCTTGAGCTGAAGAGCTAGACAGCACCCGGGCACAGAGTTCAACGCACAACTGACCAAAAAAAAAAAAACAAACAAACAAACTCACAGACTTTCCTGCCCAGGCTGGCTTTGAACTGTGATCCTCAGATCTCAATCTCCTGAGTAGCTAGGATTACAGGTGTGAGCACTGGCCCCAGCATTTGAAATAAATGTTCATGAAAGCTTGATGCTTATCTCATTTTAAACAGATACCTTCTACTTTTCAGTGAACACTTACACCTAAATAGCAGAGATAATTAGGTACCTCATCAGACATAGCTGCCTTGCTATGTCTGGTCCTTTCTCTTGCTTCCAAGTTTCACAAGCTCTTTAATTCTGATGTCATCTTTTTGGATGGGTGACCGTGGAGCTCTTTGAGTGAGAGATTGTTTTATTCAGTATTTTAGGATGGTTAAGGCAGGGCTTTCGAAGGTATTATAGTTAAGTGGAATTACTGAAGCTGCAGTCTGTGAATGTCACTACCTTTAGCTTAAATTAGTTGAGGTGTTTAGCTACTGACCGTGCTGATTGAAGTAGGAAATTATGAATAGAGAAATGGTTTTCAGAAGTGGTTTTTCTGATCAGCATCATCAGCATTGGCTGATAATTTGTTGGAAATAAAAATTCTTTACCTCACACAGTCCTATTGACTCTTTAAACTCTGATATAGGCTTAGCCCATTTCTTTGTTTTTTGTTAGTTCTGATAGGGCTTACACTAGGCTTTCTTGCTAGGCTTTTTCTCTATCACTTGAGCCACACTTCCAGTTTAGCATTTTAATGGGTAATTGGAAATGAAATCTCTCAGACTTTACTGTGTGGGCTGGCTTTGAACCATGATCCTCCAGGTCTCAGCCTCTTGAGTAGCTAGCATTATAAGCATGAGTCATGAGCATCCAGGCCCATTTCAGTTTTAAGGAGTTCTAGCAGGTGATTTTTTTTTTTTTTCTGGTCCTGAAGCTTGAATTCCGGGCCTGGGTGCTGTCCCTGAGCTGCTTTTGCTTAAGGCTATTATTGCTCTACCACTTGAGCCACAGCATCACCTCTGGCTTTTTCTGAGTAGTTTATTGGAGATAAGAGTCTCACACTTTGCTAGCTGGGCTGGCTTGGAATCATGACCTTCAGATCTCAGCTTCATGGGTAGCTAGGATTACAAGGATGAGCCACCGGTGCCCAGCTCCATCAGGTAATCTTAGTACACTGAAGTTCAAGAACCTACTGATCTACAGCAGGACTTGAAGTTCAATGTCTCTTGTTAACCTCACATTTTTAGGAAAAAAAAAAAGTTAACAAAACTCCACATGCTCCCCATGAAACAGACTTTGGAGTTGGATAAATTTAGGTCAGCTCTTGTTAGCTAAGTGGCCTTCAGCAAGTCACAACTGATACTAGTATAAAAGTTGCACCCTCAGAGTCATAAAGCACTTACACCTGTAATTACAGCATTTGGGAAATAGAGGCAGGAGGATAGCAAGTTTGAGCCCAACCTGGGCTATGTAACTAGACCCTGTCTCCAAAAACCCAAAATCACCTAATAATAATACCTAGTACTGCTTCTTCCTTTGTTATATTAAAAATAATTGATCCCAATACATTTTTGGTCAGTTTTTCCATAGTCATGACATTTGTATGAAGTGTAAAACTAGTTTTGTAGTAATTTAATCTCTTAGGCACTGTCTCTTGTTGGTTTTCAGTATCCTTCCCCACACACAGAGAAGGCACATGGCTCAACTCCTGACTTAACAGGAAACCTGTGATACCTTATAGTTGTAATATTGAAGTAGTTGATAATTGGTAGAGGGACCTCAGGGGAATAAAAGTTTTAGAAGCCTGTTACACCAGTGAAACTTTTTCCTGGGCACTGGTGGGTCATGCCTGTAATCCTAGCTACTCAGGAGGCTGAGAGCTAAGGATCGTGGTTCAAAGCCAGCCTGGGCAGGAAAATCCCTGAGACTCTTATCTCCAATTAACCACCATTTAAAAAAAAAAAAAAAAAAGGAAGTGGCACTGTGGCTCAAGTGGTGGAGGGCTAGCCTTGAATTGAGCTCAGGAACAGTGCCCAGGCCCAGAGATTTAAAAAAAAAAAAAAAAAAGAATATATATTAGCTCAATAGGAGAGATGGTGTTAAAGCTTAGTCTTTCTACAGCTAGTGGCCCAGATAATAGTCTTAGCATTTTAAGTAAGTAAATAGCAATACTTGGCCTTTTCCTTGAGTTGGTAGTAAAGGTATACTTGTAGCAATTCATGAACAAACCCAAGGTATAGACTTGGAAGCATTTTGAATGCCCTAACTATTGGGAACAAAGGTGGTTAAGGCTGAGCTATGGATTCCTCTGTAGGAAGACAGGATTGTAGTCACTCTTACAACTTGCCAGGCAATAAGTGTTCACTTAATGGAAGCAAAGGAGGACAAGCCTACAGGATTGGGCTTGTCCTAATTGAGCTACCCTGAGAAGAAACATTTTCAGGTTAGACAAGTCCCTTTTCCCTTTTAAGTTCTAGTTCTACCTCTTAGGAAGGAGAAGCATTTTCAGTTTATAGGAATGTTCTTGTGAAAATGTCTTACTGCAGAGAAGTATTGAGGGCCAAAGAAAACTTTTTAAGTTTTGTATTTAGAGGATTAAGTTGTTAGTAAAAAAAAAAAAAATGGGTTTCTTTGCCTTGCTCTTGAAATAGGTTAATATTTAAATTGCAATATTCTTTGTGCACACTCTTGAGCTGGTAAATGTGGGGGGAGGGAAGGTAAAGGGAAAATTGAATCTAGGGATTCTGTTATAAAGAGTTAACCATCAGACTAAGGGCGGTCTGTGATGGATCCTTAACAGATCAACACTGGACTCTGCTGCACTTGTAAAAGGGCAGTGATCCTATTCCTGTGAAGGAATAATTGCCTGCCTGTACAACAAAGACCTCTAAATAGATTTTAGAGAGAGTGTGTGTGTGTGTGTGTGTGTGTGTGTGTGTGTGTGTGTGTGTGTGTGTGTGTGTGTGTGTGTGTGTGTGTGTGTGTGTGTGTGTACATATATGCTGGTATCGGGACTTGAACTCAGGGCCTCTTCTCAGCTTTTTTGCTGATGACTGGTACTCTCCACAAGAGCCATGTCTCCTGCTGGCTTTTTGGTAGTTAACTGGAGACAAGAGACTCCTGGGGGACTGGGAAGGTGGTTCAGTGGTAGAGTGCTTGCCTTGCATGCATGAGGCCCTGGGTTCGATTCCTCAGCACCACATAAGCAAAAAAGAAAAAAGCCCGAAGTGGCGCTATGGCTCAAGTGGTAGAGCGTTAGCCTTGAGCTGAAGAGCTGAGGGACAGCGCCCAGGCCCAGAGTTCAGGCCCCAGGACTGGACCCCCCCACCTCCCCCCCCCCCAAAAAAAAAGACTCCTGGATCTGTCTGCCAGGACAGCTTGTAACAGTGGTGCTCAGATCTCAGTTAGAATTAACAATATGAGGCACTGATGTCTGGCATGATTTTTTTTTTCTAGCAGTTCATTTTGTATTTGATATTCCAGAAATGAATAAAACCTACTTACCAGAGTATTCAAGAAAAAGTTCTTTTTTTTTTTTTTTTTTGTTAATGAGGCTTAGCTAGAAACTTCTTTATTGCAGAAGCACCCCTGAAGTCAGCTTATTCACTAAGGAATTCATCTGAGATGTTTAACACGTGAGCAACTATGAGCTTCCTACTTCAAGGAGAAAAATAAAACAAATTTCACTATTTTGCTGCTTAAAAAGCAGAATTAACAGTGGGTCCACTGTGTGGCTCAGTGGTAAGAGCACTTGTCTACCAAGTTTGAGAACCTTAAGTTCAAACCCTAGAGCTGCCAAAAATAAAACAAAAAAACAGTAGGCCTGGCATTGGCCTTTTCTTCAGAGTTCTCATTCATATGACTTATTTTGTCTACTTTTTCACAGCAGGGTAGTTTTTAATAACTTTCAAATCAAGTTGATTAATGGCCATTCATACATTGTTTAAAGGAAAGAGAGCTGGGACAAGGCTTAGCATGACCATCAGTAGTTGTTAGTAAAGCATAGATGGGGAAATAGTTTGCATTTCTCACACACTGGGCTCAAGAAAGATATCTTTTCCGTGGATAGCATTGGGAGTTTCTAGACACTATTGTGCAGTGTCCCGCGTACTACATCTACTTTTATATGGCCACAAACCAAGATTTTTTTAATGTTTTTTAATAGTTGAAGAAAAAAGGAAAATATTTCAATGACAGAAGAAAATTATGTAAAAGTCAAATTTTGGGTTTTATTGGGATGTGGCCATATTTATTATGTGGCTATTTCTGTACTCTAATGGCACAGTTGAATACTTTCATCAGAAACCGAATAGGCCACAAGACTGAGTAACCTTACTAACTGGCCATGTCCAGAAGAGAGTTTTCTGAACTGAGTGTGCTGTGTGTACATATGGAGTTTCCAGGACTCTGTATAAGCTAAATGCCAAGAGTTTACTCTGATTTTGTAGCTTTGCAAGCCAGACATCCTCTTGTTCACCTCCCCAATACTGAGATTACAGGCCTGTACTATCATGGCCTGGCCTTCATTAAGTTTTAATCCATTTTTTTCCCCTAGTCATTGATTTTTCTCAACAGAGTCTCAATTTCTATCTTTCTCTAAGTTTGGTTTGTTCATGCTTGTCCAAACTTCAAAGTTTGTCTTTTGAAAGACTGATTATCACTTGCCCATGGGCAAGTTTTCAGGTACCAGAGCGAAGACACAGCTGATAAGAGGTGTCTAGATGATGTACACAAATTACTTGTGCATGTGACCCTGGGAGAGCCTGTGTATAGGATGAAAGACTTAATGGAGATGAGTCTTGCTGCTTAACCATTTTCATGTGTAAGAATGAAAGAATTTGGATTACATGATCTCTCCTTAACAGGATTATTTTTTTCATTGGTCCTAAAATCTAATGGTATTTATGAGTCAAACCATTTGTTGTGCCTGCTATTTATGAATTTTGACAGTGTTATAAAGTTGAACACTAAAATAAATTCATTTAAAATTTGCTTTAAAAAATCTGGACACAAGTGGATCACACTTTATAATCTCCAGATTATGTTTTGTAATCCTCCAGATTATGTTTTGTAATCTTAGCTACTGCTGAGACCCAGAGGATCTTGTTTTTGAAGCATGACCAAACAGGAAAGTCCATGAGATTCTATCTCCAATTAACCAGCAAAACAGCTTGACTACCCCCATCTTTTTATTTAAGTTAGGATATTGTTGTCACTCCTTAGGTAGCTCTTCTTTTTCTTGGATAGAAATTGTAAAGTAGTAGATGAGAACCTCTTTCTTCTCCAATTGTAGAGACTCAGTAGTCTTGGCTGTAAAAGAAAAGAAATCCCTAGGGACTGACTCATTTCCTTATGGCTGCCTTTTAAAGGGATAGAGGGACTCCATTAAAGCCAAAACAGAAAATACAATTGGTAGCATGTCCACTTTTACAATGGCTGTTATTTTGAAATTAATTATTGTTCAGAGGACTTGAAAAATAAGAAATAATAAGGTAGAAAATTTCAAAACATGACCTGGGCAATCTGTAACATAGTTACCTAGTCTGTGTTTAAATACATGTATCTGATAGTAAGTCCAGATTGCAGAGCTCATACACTGGAAGGTTGGAGAAATACTGCTTTCAAGCATCTATAATTTGGTTTTTGTTTTTAAATTTCATCTGTGTCCATTTGAACCCAAACAATTTTTGTTATGTTTCTGCTGATCCTGGGACTCTGGGCACTGTCCCTGAGCTTTAATATTCAAGACTAGTACTCTACCACTTGAGCCACAGCTCAATTTTTGGCATTTTTGGTAGTTTAGTGGAGATAAAAGAGTCACAAACCCAGGGCTGGCTTTGAACTGCAATCCTCAGATCTCAGCCTCCTGAGTAGCTAGGATTGTGTGTGAGCCATCAGCACCCAATTTTAGACCAAAATAATTTTTAAAATTAATAGTTTTTCCTTCTGGAAGTGTAAAGGATTAATAGTTTAGAAAACTGAGACCCAGAACCAAGAAATAAGTTACCTAAAACCCACCTCGACATTGCATTAAGGGACTCTTAGTTGCTCTAAGAGTGCCTTACTGTTAAATTTAGTAGGCTGAGGCAAGAGAATCTTCAGGGTTCAAGGCCAGCCTGGACTACATAGTGAGTTCATAGGCTGGACTGCATAGTGAGACCCTGTCTAAAAAAAAAGTCTTTTATTAGAAACTGGAATTGACTTTCTAAAATCTGTTAATGTAATTGTTGGCATAGTAATGGAACAGTGATATAACTGTTACAGTAATATAACTAGAATTTCAGTAATGAACAGGGGTGCAACAGAAGGTCTTTGTATTGAAAGACACACTTGATGAGAACAGCTGATATATGGACTTTTAAGAATTGGAAATGTTTTGCAATCTTTCATCCTTCTTAGGTTTTTAAGGGTATATATGTAAGGGTTGAACCCAGGGCCTCACCCCACATACTAGTAGGCAAGTCCTCTACCACTGAACCACATCTTCAGCTCAGGATTTTCTTCTTCTTCTTCTTCTTTTTTTTTTTGGGTCCGGTTGTGGGGCCTGAACTCTGGGCCTGGGCGCTGTCCCTTAGCTCTTCAGCTCAAGGCTAGCGCTCTACCACTTGAGCCACAGCACCACTTCTGGCTTTTTTCTCTTTGCTTATGTGGTGCTGAGGAATCGAACCCAGGGCCTCATACATGCAAGGCAAGTGCTCTACCACTGAGGCACTTTCCCAGCCCCCAGCTCAGGATTTTCTTAACAGCTGAATCCTTAAAGATTTTTCTCTCTTTAATCATAGAACTCTTTGAGCTTTTAGTCAGGAACTGCCTCTGACTTCTGGCTTTGATAGACTATTAATTGGGCCCTAGAATTTTGGAAATGTTATTATTGAGAATTGTTATAAAATAGTGATAAAGACACTTCTACATTCAGAGAAGTCAGAACCATTAGGCTGGATCACAGACTAGATTTCCTGGATGGGACTTGGAACAACATAGAAAAGTATGAATTTAGAGTCCCTTTGTGGCAGGGAAAATTGTTTTCTTGCTTTTCAACTTTTTTAACAGCAGCAAGCTTTCAATCTTCGCTTGACTGCTCTTAGTTTGGCCCTAAGTTCCTGGGGAGACATGCAGTATACCCCTGATACTGACCACACTCCAGATGACATTCTTTATCACCAGAGAGCAGCCTTTTATCTGTCCTAAACAAAACCAGTCTTCCTTAAAATATTAGAAAATACTGCTAAATATGTTCATTTGTTTCAGCTTCAGCCTTGGGGATGTAATGTCTAGGGATTATCTCACTAGAAGAATTTTAATAATGAAGCAATGAATACTTAATAATTATTGGAAATGGAGATGTGGCTCAAGTGATAGAGTGCTACCTTTGAGCAGAAAAGCTCAGGATAGCTCCCACTCCCTGAGTTGAAACCCCAGGACCAGCATCCCTTCCCCCTCCAAAAAATTAAAAAAAAAAATACACACTTTTGACTGCCTGCTATCTTCCCAACTGGAGATGGCTTTTGTTTTACTTGAATACCAGGTTGCAGGGAAACACTATTAATTTTAATAATGACAAAAGGTCTTTATTCAGACTACACTTAAGGAGAACAAAAACAGTAATTTGGATTTTTTTTTTTGGGGGGGGGGGTCCGGTCGTGGGGCCTGAACTCTGGGCCTGGGCGTTGTCCCTCAGCTCTTCAGCTCAAGGCTAGCGCTCTACCACTTGAGCCACCTTCCCAGCCCAGGAATTTGGATTTTTTTAAACTGGAAATTTTATTGGAGGAGTGGCTCAGCAGTACAGTGCCTGCTTGACAAGGACAAAGCCTTGATTTATAGTAACCACCCTCAAAAAAAAATAAATTGTTTCTACTTTCTTCCCTTACTCTTTGATTTTTAATAGCATTCATTCATTCAGCAATGTTGAGGATTGAATTTGGGGCATTGTGTATGCTAGGCAAGTGCTTTCCTACTATATTACATCCTCAGCTTTTGGGTTTATGAGTCAGGGTCTTGCTGTGTACCCCATCCTGGCCTAAAACTTGAAATCTGCCTTCCTACAACTTTCAAGTGCTGATTACAGATAGGTACCATCACATCCTAGTTCTAATGTTCACTTTGTTAGTAAACTGCTTATATATGTATTTGTATATCAGATAGGGCAGAGAATTATCTTTGACAAAAGTTGTACACTCAGTGGACCTTCTTGAGGAAGGTCAACTTTTGATTGTATAACTCCCCCACCTATACTTGATGACTTTTTAAGATAGGAGCCTTTTATATTATACCACCATTTTAATAAAATCTGCTAAAAACCTATCATTGTATATCAGTGTAAAAGATTCTGGCTCAAAACATTACAAGGAGCCCCCTTTCTACTCAAAAGCTTTCTGCCCCCCAACCCCATTTTTTTTAATTTTTATTTTTTGGTCAGTTGTGGGGCTTGAACTCTGGGTCTGGGCACTGTCCCTGAGCTCTTCAGTTCAAGGCAAGTACTCTACAACTTGAGACACAGCACCACTTCTGGTTTTCTAGTAGTTAGTTGGAGATAAGAATCTTACAGACAGACTTTCCTGATCAGGCTGCCTTTGAACCGTGATCCTCAGATCTCAGCCTTCTGAGCCTCTAGGACTACAGGTATGAGCCACTGCCGCCTGGCCTATTTGTTTTTTGTTTTGTTTTTTTCTTTTAAAATGGAAGCAAAGGACTCTTCTCTCATACCTTGATCTGATCATTACAATCTGCTATCATTTTTTAATAATGACTAGTATTCTTGTTGGATTCTTGAGCCCTTTTCTCCCTTCTCCATCTAGGGATCTAACCCAAACTCCAAGTACTATACCACTGAGCCTAGCCACATCCTCAATTTCTTGCTTAAGAAAATATAAATGTTTATGGTTGGGTTGGCCTTTGACTTCATTAGAGACCCTTAGTTTAATAATCTTTGCTATCTATTACTGACAGCAGCTAAGCTAACGTTAGAATGTACTCATCTGGGGATGTTTGCTACTATTATCAGTGCATTCTCTGAAAACCTGGAAATTCTTCAGGTTTTGGAGGATTGGGTTATTAGAGTACACTGAAGTTTTACTATTTTTGTTCCTAAGTTCTAGATCTGAGTATAAGAAAGAATTTTTTTTTTTTTTTTTGGGGTCCGGTCATGGGGCCTGAACTCTGGGCCTGAGCGCTGTCCCTCAGCTCTTCAGCTCAAGGCTAGCGCTCTACCACTTGAGCCACAGCACCACTTACGGCTTTTTTTTTTCTTTTTGCTTATGTGGTGCTGAGGAATCAAACCCAGGGCCTCTGGCATGCAAGGCATGCGCTCTACCACTGAGCCACCTTCCCAGCCCCATAAAAAAGAATTTTACAAGCTTTTATCACATTGTTTCCTGTTTGAAACAAGGTAAATGGGGTATGATTGATTGCTGTTTTGAAAACATAGACCCTAAACTCTTTAAGTTGTATGAAATGAGTAGGTAAATACAGTTATTCTGTATTAAATTAATTGTGAGAAGGTTAAGTAATGATTATCTCATTGACAGGTGTATGTAATTTCTTAGAAATTAACCAGGGATTCTATTAAAACTTATACACATGATTGACTTTAAAAATGAAAAAAATTGAAGATCTCTTCTGAGCCCCAGAGCTTTAATCTATACTTGGGAAAGGTTAATTCTGACAAGGACATAGGTATCAAGTAGATAATGAACAGAAATTTGAACGTTAAGACCTCAAGTATGCTACCTTCTTATAAATATAATGAATTTGCTTTTACCTAAGCTTACACATTAAGTGATAGAACAGGATTTGAATCAGATGTATCTTGTGAATTTGACTTCCTTTTCATTCAATTTGTATCTGTGTATGTATTTTTTTTTTTGTCTTTTGTCTGTCCGATTTGACACTACTTTATCTACTTGAGACTGACTACTTGGTTTCCAAATAGTTGGATTGAATTTTGCTGGACTAGATACTGAATTTTCTTATTTCTGGATATTTTATTAATGTACCTTTATGAGCATTTCTGTAATCTTTTATTCCTTTAAGAAACCACTTTGGGGAGATAAATTACATTAAATAACCTGGATTTAATTGAATTCATTACATAAGTAATTTATGGTACTGGAAATAGAATCTAGGGTCTTGGGCATAAAATTTTATTTTTGTTTATTGAGGCTTGGACTCAGGCCCTTGAACCCTCCCTTGACTTTAACTCTCCCACTTGAGCCATGCCTCCATTTTCTGGCCTTTTGCTGGTTAGTTGGAGATAAGAACATCAAAGATTTGTCTGCCTAGGCTAGCTTTGAACTAAAATCCTCAGGTTTCTGCCTCTTGAGAAACTAGGATTATAGGCATGAGCTACCAGCAGGCAACTAGATTTTACTTTTTATTGTGTTTTCTTTCTTCTTTCCCCTCCCCTCCCCTCCCCTCCCCTCTCCTCCCCTCCCCTCCCCTCCCCTCCTTCCCTCCCCTTGTCGTGGGGCCTGAACTCAGGGCCTGGGCCCTGTCCCTCAGCTCTTCAGCTCAAGGCTAGCACTTTACCACCTAAGTCACAGTGCCACTTCCAGCTTTTTCTGCTTAGGTGGTGCTGAGGAATCGAACCCAGGGCCTCAGGCATGCAAGGCAAGTGCTCTACCACTGAGCCACCTTCCCAGCCCCTCGTGCTTTCTTTTTTTTTTTTTAATTTTTATTTATTTATTTATTTTTGCTTATGTGGTGCTGGGGAATCGAACCCAGGGCCTCATGCATGCAAGGCAAGTGCTCTACCACTGAGCCACCTTCCCAGCCCCCCCTCGTGCTTTCTTGATAAGAATCAACCCTCCTATGTTCTGTCTTTCAGGAAGTATATCTCATTTAATTTTGTTTAATTGTTAGAGAATCTATTTTTCAGTAGTAGGTAAATTTATTGTTCCTTTTCCCTCCTCTCTCCCTTCTCTCCCCTCTCTCTCCCCTCTTTCCCCTCACTTCCCTCCTCTCTTAACTCTTCTCCTCCCCATCTCTCCCCCCTCCCCTCTTTTCTCTCTCTCCTCTCTTTTGGTGCAGGTCCTGGGGCTTGAATTAAGGACCTGGGCTCTGTCCCTAGCTTTTTTTTGCTCAAGGCTACCACTTTGAGCCATGGCTCTACTTCTGGCTTTTGGGTAGTTTATTGGTGTTAAGATTCTCAGACTTTCCTTCCTGGGCTGGCTTCAAACTTGAATTGTCAGATCTCAGACGCCTTCTGAGTAACTAGGCTTACAAGCATGAGCCACTGGCAGGCACCCAGCTTCTTTCTTTTGTTGGTACTAAGGTTTGAACTTGGCCTCGTGCTTGCTAGGTGGTCAGTCTAACCTGAGCCATGGTTCTTAGTCTTACTACTTTTTTACTGAAGCTCATTTACCAACAATGCCTTGAAGCTGACATCTGACTCCTTATTTTCTCTCATGGTCCAAAGTCTTTATTTCATCTTATTCTTTTGTGGAACCAAGTTTTTTCAATTTAAAGAAAGGAAGCGATAGTTAACATAGATCTTCTCTATATTATTCACAAGACTTTCTTTTGAAAAGGCCCCTAACATAAGCAATTTTAGTGTCTTACTCCATTGACTAAAAAATCATCAAGACATAAAGAAAAATAGGAAAACTGGCCATTATTTGAAAGTGAAATAGCCAGGTGCTGGTAGCTCACTCCTATAATCCTAGCAACTCAGGCGGCTAGGATCTGAGGATCACAGGTTGAAGCCAGCCCAGAAAGGAAAGTCTGTGAGACTCTTTAACTCTACTTTACCACCAAAACGCTGAAAGTGGAGCTGTACCTCAGTCAATTAGTCTAGTGTCAGACATTTGGCATTTGAGATTTTGAGTTAGGAAAGAAATTTTAATCTACTTCTGCAAGACTAAAATGGTTCTTCCCTGCTTTGTTTTCTTGATATATATATAATATTGTTTTGCTTGAGATGTACTCTGTGTATGTAGCCCAGGCTGGCCTTGAATTTGGGATGCTTCTGCCTCAGCTACCCAAGTATGGGATTACAGATGTATACCACTATGTCAGGCAGATTTCTACCTTTTTATTTTAAAGTAGTGCCTATTTAAGACCCTTTTCCAGTTAATACCATTAGAATAAGTAAGTGGAAAGTTGACAGAGAAATTGTTAGAATACTTCAAAATTATCTCTTTGCTTAAAACTTTTCCTCAGTCCTTTTGTTATTCTTTTAATCTGCCTTTTTGCCTTCTAACTTTTTTCTGTCACATATTTCCTCTTTGTCACCATCCATTTACTCCTCATAAATACCTTGAGGTATGTCTTTAGGCTAAGTCCCAGATGTGAGATTACTGGGTCAAAAGGGAGAGAACGGGTGAGTTAATGTTTCCAGACATTGCCAAATTCCCTCTCACAGAAAATACACCAGCTAGACACACTTTGTTTTCAGAGATGTTAAATGAGGCAGAATGTGTCTTAGAATTGATGAAATAGATACGTCCAGAGTTATGAGAATTTGAGTATGTGTGTGTGTACAGTAGCTGCTACTAGCTGGTGAAATGGAACGTTTTCCTTTTCATAAGACAGTAAAAAAATTGAACAAGACATTGTGGTAGAGCCAGACATTGTCGTACCCCCCATGGTGTTAGCAAGTGAAGTAGTTAGTGCCCCTCCTTTCTCACACACCTGGGGCTACAGCTGTTTGGATTCATATCTTAAGTAACTTATTGGGTTGTAAATTCTTTGAGGGCAGAGTTCTTAGCTGAGTGCTTTGGACTTACTTAAAAAACTGTTAGATGGTTGCAAATTGAATTATCCCTCAATCTTGAAGCTAAGTTGTAAAAGGATCCTTTTAGCACAGGATCATCTAATCCTTGTATAATTGCTAGCCAGCAACTATTCTTACAATGGGAAAAGAAACAGAGCCTTGCGGGGCACCAGTGGCTCACATCTGTAATCCTACCTACTCACGAGGTTGAGATCTGAGTATCGTGGATCAAAGCCAGCCCCTGCAGGAAAGACTGAGACTCTTACCTCCAATAAACGACCAGAAAACCAGAAGTGGTGCTGTGGCTCAGTTGGTAGAGAACACTTGCCTTGAGCTGAGCTGAAGAGTGCAGAGACAGTGTCCAAGCCCGGAGTTCAAGCCCCACTACCTACAAAACAAACAACCACGGAGCCTTTACTTTTGTCTTTGGAAGTGTTTTACTTAGAAGCTTTTTTTTTTTTTTTTTAAATCTCAGGGAATACTTTGGATATAGCAAAAATACCGATTCTTAGTAATTGTGTTTATTAGTTATCTCTCTGCAGAGAACTTGAGTTAGGTTATAGTAGAAGGAGGCGGTTACGAATTGTACATATTTTCAAGGCAGCTTCAGAGGTCTCCTCCCAGGTCTTTATCTAGAGTTTTCAAATGCAGGGAATTGAAACAGTTATTATCAAGAGCTATTAAATGACATGAATTCACAGTGACCTAGGTTTTCTTATGATTTAATATGCAGTAGTATATGGGGATTTTTTTGTCTTTGTTTTTCTTTTTCTTTTCTTATTGTATGTTTTATTAATCGGGCAGGTTCAACAATTCTTTTTGCATTTAACAGATGCTTGAATTGACAGCATTCTTTCTCCAAGTCATTGTAGCAGTTCTATACTTAGATAAATTCCAATTCAGGGCAGAGGATATGTACTACCTTTTATGTTCAAGGACATGAAAGTTCACAGTATGCTCTTTATAAACATATAGAACTTGGCTTTAGTTTTTCACTGTCTTCCTTTTCTCACCAGCATCTTCAGCCAGACATCCCACCATTACTTTAAATAACAAATGACTTCAGTAAGCACATTGTTCCTCTAATTTTTTTTCTTTTTCCACATCTTTATTTGTTCTGCATAGTTTTCTTGTTTTTTGTCAAGGCCTCTTGTCCCCCCAGTTACCAGGATTCAGAAATCTGCATTATCTTTGACTCTTCCCCTGCATTCATTGCACATAACAGTGAATTTCTGGAATTGGATTCAGTTTGTTTTCTTGAACATGCTTACACATTTTTTCCCTTAGTTCTTAGTCCCTTTGCTGTCACTGTCTTCTAGGTTGATTAAAGAACAGCTAGTATTTATTTTACTTGAACTCTTCTATGCACACTTTCAACAGATCTTTCTTAAATATGGCTTTTACTTTCCTCCTTTTTCTGCTTGAAGTGGCTCCTTATCTTTAGTAGAGAACCCTGACCTTGAGTTAATTTTATCTATTAAACTTCATCTCTGGGTGCTTGGTATGATGGGGCATGTCTGTAATCTCTCAACACTCAAGAGGTGGAGGCAGGAGGATTACATGTTCTACTTAGTTTGGAGATGGCTTGAAGCCACATAACAAGACCCTGACTCCAGAAAATAAGGCTTGACTATGTAGCCTCCCTGTAGAATGTTTACATGTGCAAGGCTCTGCCTGGTTTGATCCCTAGTACTTAGAAAAAAAAAACTTAACCGGGCACCAGTGGCTCACATCTGAAATCCTACCTACTCAGGAGGTTGAGATCTGAGGATCGAGGTTCAAAGCCAGCCCCAACAGGAAAGACTGTGAGACTCTTCAATAAACGACCAGAAAACTGGAAGTGGCGCTGTGGCTCAAGTGGTAGAGAGCACTGGCCTTGAGCTAAACAGCTGAGGGACAGCGCTCAGGCCCAGAGTTCAAGCCCCACGACTGACCAAAAAAAAAAAAAAAAAAGAAAAAGAAAAAAACTTGACAATTGCTGCTTTTAAATTTTTTCTTTTATTATCTATAAGTAGTTATACACAAGAGGTGCCATTTAACAAAGCTTTTATTGGGGAGGGAAGGGGTTGGTCATGGGGCTTGAACTCTAGGCCTGGGTGCTCTCTCTCAGCTCTTCAGCTTAAGGCTAGTGCTCTACCACTTGAGCCACAGCGCCACTTCCAGCTTTTTCTGCATATGTGGTGCTGAGGAATCAAACCCAGGGCCTCATGCATGCAAGGCAAGCACTCTACCACTGAGCCACCTTCCTTGAATACAATGCATCTTGATCGATGTTACCCTCTTGAACATTATCACCCCCACCCTCTTGACTCACCCCTTCCCTTACTTTTCTTAATTCTTGATATATACAATGAATTCTTGGCTGTTTTCTCCCCCCCCCCCCCACATACCCTTTTCTTAAATCATCACAGACCTAGCTTGTCTATTTATTTTGAAGCATTTCACGTGTATAGACAAGCATATAAGAGAGCAGAATATGTGTTCCCATGTATCTACCACCCAATTTCAATAACGAACACCTTTGTCAAAGTTATTTTGTCCATCCCTTTGTTTTCTGACTCCTTCCCCCACATTTTAAATCATATTAATAATCTGCACCTAATTTACTTTAGGGGGTCACTTAACTTGCATATCTACTTATCAACTTGAAAATCATCTATGTAGTTTAACCAATTGGCATTTTTTTTTTTTTTTTGGTTGGTCGTGGGGCTTGAACTCTGGGCCTGGGTGCTGTCCTTCAGCTCAAGGCTAGTGCTCTACCACTTTGAGCCACAGCGCCACTTCCAATTTTCTGGTGGTTAATTGGAGGTAAGAGTCTCATGGACTTTGCTGCCTGGGCTGGCTTTGAACCATGATCCTCAGATCTCAGCATCCTGAGTAGCTAGGATTACAGGCATGAGCCACCTGCTCCAGGGAGTCAATTTCTTTAAGTGCACTTGGCACTCAAAAGACACCCACTTTTGTAGTCATACTTTTGCACCAACTCCAATCTGTTTCCTTGTTACTTCTCTTCAGAAATCCAAGTCTACCATGCGGAATTATATTAAATAAATTTATATAATGACAATAGCCATTCAAATATCTTTTAAGAAAGTGCTATATGTTATACTTTTTGGTATCTGTCACAGCCTGCATAGCACAATTTGGACATATGGTAGACATGTAGTAACTTCTTTTTAAATTAGGGATACTTGAGATTCAGATCATTGACTGAAGTCTTAACTATGTTGGTGAGAGTATTCAGGTACAGCCCTAAGTTTTTCACCATACATTTACTTCTACATTTTAGAGCAATTTCTTTAAAAGGGTTAGAGACCTGGCTTTAAAATCAGTTTTGAAGTTTTATGCACTTAAAAAAAGAGTTTTTGGCTGATTACCTGAAACCTACTTGGAACTACTTTCAATTTGTCTTTTACCCAGTTTCTTATCACCCTAAAATAACTACATTGATTGACTAATTTTAATGAATGAATTGGTACATGTTTTGTAGGTGTTTATGGATTTGTGTTATCTACAGACCATGTTTTTGTTGTTTTAAATATTATACTCCTGCCATACTCTTGGGCAATAACAATAAATCTTGATATTCTGAAGCTTCTTTGTTAAAACCTTGGACTACAAATACAGTCAAACTACACAATCTTTATTTCAGGTTGTAGTGACTTGCATATATAGTCATTATGACTTAGGACAGATATAATGGGCAAGTTCCCTAGTGAAGAGAAGTCACCAACTTTTTGTTGGTTAACTCACCATTTTCAATGGTGGATTTCAGACTGTTAGAAGTTGGATGACTCTATATGCTGCATAGAAAATTGTATTGGAGCCCTACTTCTGAGACTGTATGTTTTATTTTTCTCATTTCTGAGATGGGAAATTCTCATAGCCAGGGGGTCAATTGTACAAGTTTCTCTTTCCTGGCATAGAATAGTTGCTCAGTGGATTATGCCAAATAACTTCCTTTGTTGTGAGCTAGCAATGGGCTGATCATATACATAGTCTGCAGGTTCATAATGTATTAATATTAAACATATTACCTCAGAATTCAGTAGTTTAAGCTGAATGTAGTCTCTTATAGTCCCAACTATTCAGAAACCAAGATGGGAGAATCCCAAGTTTGAGGCTAGTCTAGGTAACTAGTAAGACTGTTTAAAATATTTTGTTATACAGTAGCTTAAAACAATAAACGTTTTCTCTCATAATTCCTGTGAGTCCAAATCCAGGAGAATTTATCTGAGTAGTTTGGCACAGGATATCTCATACAATTGTTGTCAGCATGTCAGCCAGGGCTGAAGTGATCTGAAGGCTTAGTTGAGGCCAGAGAATCCACTTCCAAGATGGGTTATCCATGTGGCTGTTGGCAGAAAGCTTCAGTTCCCCACCACCTGGGCTTTTCTATGAGACCATTGAGTATTCTAATAGTGTGACAGCTGGTTTCTCCTAGAGCAAAGAGAGAGCAAGAAGGGAGATCTCTTTTATAACCTGGTGTTGGATGTTGCATTTTGACATTTCTATCCCCACCCCCACCCCATTAAGGGCTAGGGTTGTACCTCAGTGGAAGAGCACTTGTCTAGTGTACTGAAAGGCTTTGAGTTGGACCCTCCAGTGTAGCTTAAACAAAAAAGAAACTCAGACAAAAAGGAGTGGATCACCAAAGAGAAAGGAACTAGGCTATACTTCTTGAAATCGAGTATAAAAAAATCCATTGTACACATTTTGAAACCACCCTTAGTATGTTGGGCAAGGTATATTAGACACAGTTAATATCAAGGATCTGACAATTTTGATATCTACAAAAGTTTGAGATCTGTACCTATTCTTGTATCAAAAGATACAGTATCTTTTATTTATTGGTTTATATTAGTTATTCAGGGGAGAAGGGATTTCATTGTGACATTCCACAGGATTCAATATCATTTTACTGTCATTTTTATTTGTCCTATGAACACAAAACTCTTATCTGGCTGTTTTTGTTTGTTTGTTTGTTTTGCCACAGGGCTTCTAGTTGGCCTGGGCATTGTCCCTGAGCTTTTTTGCTCAAAGCTAGTGCTCTATCACACCACAGCACTACTTCTGGTATTCTGGTTTTTTTTTTGGCGGGGGGGGGGGGGGGGGAATCCGGTCGTGGGGCCTGAACTCTGGGCCTGGGCACCATCCCTCAGCTCTTCAGCTCAAGGCTAGCGCTCTACCACTTGAGCCACAGCGCCACTTCCAGCTTTTTTTCTTTTTGCTTATGTGGTGCTGAGGAATCGAACCCAGGGCCTCAGGCATGCAAGGCAAGCGTTCTACCACTGAGCCACCTTCCCAGCCCTACTTCTGGTATTCTGATGGTTAAGTGGAGATGAGTCTCCCTTGTTGCTTGGGCCGGCTTTGAATTACAATGCTCAGATCTCAGCTTCCTGAGTAGTTAGGATTACAGATGTAAGCTACTCCCAGCCCCCTTTTTAAAACTTCTTTTTGGGAGGGAAATTGACAAACAATATCTAAAATTCACCCAGAAATCCAAAACACATAAAAGGCCAAAATAAAACAACAAACTTAAGGTATTATATAATACTTACTTAAGACCTTACAGGGAAGCTACAGTAATCAAGATAATGTGTATGTAGGATTAGAATAGAAGGCCCAGAAATAGATTATATGGTTACTTGATATTTAGTAAAGAGGCCAAGGTAATTCAGTGGAGAAAGAACCAACTTTTCAAATATGGAGCTAGAATAGCTAGAAACCTTTTTTATTTTATTTTTTGTCAGTCGTGGGGCTTGAACTCTGGGCCTGGACGCTGTCCCTCAGCTCTTAAGCTCAAGGCGAGTGCTCTACCGCTTGAGCCACAGCACCACTTCTAGTAGTTTATTGGGGATAAGAGTCTCACAAACTTTCCTGTCGGGGCTGGCTTTGAACTGAGATCCTCAGATCTCAGCCTCCTAAGTAGCTAGGATTACAGGTGTGAGCCACCAGCCCCCGGCTAGAAATCTTTATTACCAAAAAAATGAACACTTAACTGGGCACCGGTGGCTCATGCCTGTAATCCTAGCTACTCAGGAGGTTGAGATCTGAGGAACACTGTTCAAAGCCAGCTCAGGCGGGAACATCTGTGAGACTCTTATCTCTAGTTAACCACCAGAAAACTGGAAGTGGCTCTGTGGCTTAAGTGGTAGAGCTGAGGGACAGCGCCCAGGCCCAGAGTTCAAGACCCACACCTACAACCAAAAAAACCCCATTTATATTCTGTGAATGGAAATGTAAATTAGTGCAGCCAACCATTACAATCACTAGGGGTTCCTCAGAAATCTAAAACTACCATATCATCCATCTGCACTTAGTATGTATTTGCGGTAAATGTAAGTACTAATTAATTAATTTTGTTGGTAGTGGGGCCTGAACTCTGGGCCTGGGTGCTGTCCCTCAGCTCTTCAGCTCAAGGCTGGTGCTCTACCACTTGAGCCACAGCGCCACTTCTGGCACATAAATATGAGTACATATTTAAAGGACTCAGGTGCACAGCTATCTTTATTCTTACACTGTTAACAATAGCCAAGTCATGGAATTAATCCAGGTTCCTATCAATTAATGAATGGGTTGTTTTAAAAGCATATGTACATAATGGAGTATTCAACCATTAAGAATGTATTGACTGCAGGACAATGGATAGAACTGGAGATTTTTAATAAGAAAACAAAAATTGGAGAAAAATTTGAGCAGATATTTGACCAAAAAGGGGGTGTGAAAAAGCTCATGAAAATGTTTTTCATTAAGCATTTATCATCAACTACAGTGAGGTACCACCACATATCTACTATAGTAGCTAAAATTATAGGCCAGATTTTGATGGGAATTAGAATACCAATCATATATAACAATGTAGCTATTTAAAATACAGTTTGGCAGTTTCCTGTAAATACATATTTTTATATGACCCAGCAATCTCCCGTCTAAATGGGTGCCAAGAGTAATAAGTATATAGAAGGATGTGCATATAAATGTTCACTGCAGACTTATTCGTGATAACCAATACCTGGAAACAAATGTCCATCAAAAAGTGAAGGTATAATTTTCAGTATATTTGTTTAAGGGGCTACCACTCAGGACTAAAATGGAACCAGAAAGATGGTCAATGTTCAATGGTAAAATACTTCCTTAGAATTCCTCAGGCAACCCCATCTCCGTCTACTCAATAAAGAAACCAGCTAAATGATGAATATTAAAGATGTATGGAACAGCCAGGTGCTCCACAGGTCAGCCTAGCTACTCAGGAGGCTGAGATAGGAGCATCGCAGTTTGAAACCAGCCCAGGCAGGAAACTCCATGAGACCTATCTCCAATAAACTATTTTTAAAAAGGGAAAAAGGCACTGTGGCACTTTTCAAGTGGTAGTTTTGAGACCTATCTCCAATAAACTATTTTTTTTAATTTAATTTAATTTAATTTGTGAACATACTGTACAGAGGAGTTACAATTACATGGGCAGGATAATGCGTACATTTCTTACCAAGCATTGCAGCCTCCTCCTTTGTTTACCCTTCACATCCCTTCCCAGCCTCCCCCCCAATCCCAATCCTTGTCCCCCCCCCCCCCCCCCCCCCCCGCACCGAGGTTGTAAAGCTCGTTTTGGACATGACAACTTGTACTTCTCATTGTTGCAACAGGTCCACCTGTATCCTTAAACAACTGGTTTTTCCCCATCTCCTCCACAAGTTATACTGACATCAAATATAGTGAAAGCAGGGGTTATACTGTGGGGGAGGGACATACAAAGCAACAAAGAGATAATCTTATAAATGCGTTAGAAACACATGCATGAAAGAAAAAAACATTAAAATACACATCTAAGGGTTCATTTTCCTGACATCACATTATCTGACCTTTTCCGCTTGACTCATACATATACTAGATATTGCAAATAAGGGAAACCATGGGACCTATGTTTCTTTGGGCCTGGCTTACTTCACTTAATATAATTTTTTCCAAGTTTTTCCATTTCCTAACAAATGGGGCAATGTCATTCTTTCTGATGGAGGCATAGAATTCCATTGTGTATATATACCACATTTTCTTGATCCATTCATCTATTGAGGGGCATCTGGGTTGGTTCCATATCTTTTTTTTTTTTTTGGGTCCGGTCGTGGGGCTGGGCCTGGGCGCTGTCCCTCAGCTCTTTTAGCTCAAGGCTAGCGCTCTACCACTTGAGCCACAGTGCCACTTCCTGCTTTTTTCGTTTTGCTTATGTGGTGCTGGGGAATCGAACCCAGAGCCTCATGCATGCAAGGCAAGCGCTCTACCACTGAGCCACCTCCCCAGCTCCTGGTTCCATATCTTAGCTATGGTAAATAATGCTGCAATAAACATAGTTGTGCTGGTAGCTTTAGTGTGGTCTTGTTTGTAAACATTTGGGTAAATGCCCAAAAGTAGGATTGCTGGGTCATAGGGGAGTTCTATGTGAAGTCTTTTGAGGAACCTCCATACTGCTTTTCAAAGTGGTTGAACAAGTTTACATTCCCACCAACAATGAAGTAAGGTTCCTTTCTGTCCACATCCCCTCCAGCATCTGTTGTTGTTAGAGTTCTTGATTTTTGCCGTTCTAACTGGAGTGAGGTGATATCTCAATGTTGTTTTGATTTGCATTTCTTTTATGGCTAGGGATGTTGAACATTTCTTCATGTGTCTAAAAAATGATGGTTAGATGCCACGAAGTAGGTGGCAATGCCTTAACCGTATGCGTGTTGTCAGGCCCAAGGCCTTTTCCATCCTTGTCAAGGGGAGTGCTAACCTTCTCTCCTTTCATACAACACTCCAATAAACTATTTTTATCTGTCCTTTTTTTTTGTTTGTTTGTTTGTCAGTCGTGAGGCTTGAACTCTGAGCCTAGGCACTGTCCCTGAGCTTTTCAGCTCAAGGCAAGCAAGCACTCTACCACTTGAGCACAGCGCCACTTCCCAATAAACTATTTTTTAAAAGGGGGGAAAAAGGCACTGTGGCTCAAGTGGTAGTTTGCTTGCCTTGAGCAAAAGAGGCTCCGGAACAGTGCCCAGGCCCAGAGTTCAAGTCTCAGGGCTGGCAAAAAACAACAAAGAAAGCACCTGTAGAGCAAAATAAGTGAGAGGCAAAAAGAATAAATCCTATATCATTTTCTTTATTCTTGTGAACTTTAGAACCTAATCTCCATAAATTGAATCCATAATCCTATCAGATCTGTACTTTATACTGAGGAATAGAAGGTGGAGATTTATCAGAAGAAGGAGGATTTATGGGAAAGTTTTTAGACTGATGGATTTGTTGTAAATCTTGTTTGTGATGGACATCATGTCTGTGTATATGTTAAGACTTATACTGAGTCTTTAAGAAAGCAAAAAATAGCTAGAACGTGGTTCAAGCCATAGAGGACCTACTTAAACTCAAACCCTATAAGAAGGAAACAAACATTTATGCTTTTATATCACTTAGCTGTTTAGCTTAAGTAGTACTTGATTTAGGAAGAAGAACGCTAACTCTTTTTTTTCTCAAAGTTAAATCCTTTTTCCTCACCTCCACCCCTCCCCACTGGTCTTGGTTTTGGAGGAAGGGTAAGGGGTGCCCGTCTTCCCTCCAGTGGCATATGCCATTTCGGCTACTTTGCCATTTTAACCCTGTACTTCTTAATGGCTTGACTTGTTATGGTAAGCAGGTAGAAGACAGCTCATGTTTCCTCTTAACTAACTCATCTCTTATGATTCTAGATTCGCATAAACACAAAGATAAACATAAAGATCGAGAGCACCGACATAAAGAGCACAAGAAGGACAAGGAAAAGGACAGGGAGAAATCCAAGCATAGCAACAGGTAAGGGTTGTACCAACAAATCTCTCATTTGGTGTGGTTTAGTTTTGCTGACCTCCCTGGAATAGGTACTGACTTGGTCCAAGGTTAATAACATGGGTAGCTAAAGTAAACAAAGACTGTTTTTGATTCTGGAATTGCTAAGAGGATGCCTTGATAACTCAAACCTCATTGGGGATGCCATTGTTGAAATCAAGATGTATAAGCAAATAAAGTAAACCTTCCATGTATACTTAATTTAAAACAGTGTTTTTTTTTTTAAACTAAATCAAGTATGGACTCATTGTAGCATAGGATTGCATTAATAATGCTGAAAATTTGCCTTGATTAAGAAGTGCTTGGATTTAGATTTTTTCCCCCCGTACCTTAAAAAGGGTGGGCATTAAAACCTTTTAATTAGTCTTTCCGTCCTCTAAGGAGGGCCAGCAGCCTTTATCTCTCAAGGTGTAGACCTCAGTCCTCAGAATGTTTTATCTGGTTCATTTGTTTCCTCTTTATTGACTTCACTCAAGGTGAAAAACAAAGGAGCAGATATTGAAGATCATTCTTTTGGTTTTCTCTTTGTGTGAGTAAGACTCTGAAGTCATGTGTGCAAAAGTCACACAGAAAGGTGTAGTAGCTGAATAAAGAGAGATTGGGCTTCTGAGTCTCCACTACATTATTCCTTCCAGGGGATAAAAACAAACCAAAACAAACTCTCAATAAGAAAAAGTGAATTGTGTGGCCAAACTATCTTTCCAGGTGTAAGTACTGCTCCCTTGTTTGTGTTGGAGGCATCTTAGGTTTTTAAAAATCAAATAAATGCTGGAGGCATATCTCTTGAGTCAAACCCCAGCATAGAAACAGATTTTAAAAAGCTGGGTGTGGAGGCTCGTGCCTTTTATCCCAACTACTTGGGTGGTAGAGATCAGGAAGATGTGGTTTGAGGCTAGCCTGAGCAAAAAAATTAGGGAGGCCCCCATCCTATCTCTACCAATAAGGTGAGTCTCCTGTAATCCCAGCTATGGAGGGAGGAGGCATAAGTGGGTAGATCAGGTCTGAAGTTGGCCCTGGCAAAACCTTAGATTCTATCTGGAAAAAAAAAAAAAAAGCTGGGCGCCACTGGCTCTCGCTACTAGCTACTCAGGAGGCTGAGATCTGAAGATTGCAGTTCAAAGCAGCCTGGGCAGAAAAGTCCATGAGACTCTTATCTCCAATAAACCACCAGGAAAACTGGCTCAAATGGTAGAGGGCTTGCCTTGAGCCGAAGAGCTCAGGGACAGTGCCCAAGCCCAGAGTTCAAGCCCCATGACTAACAAATAAATAAAGCAAAGAGGGCTGGTATATGAGTCTCAAATGGTAGAGCACCTAGTCTTACCTGCCTGCCTAGCAAGTGTGAGGTTCAGAGCTCAAATTCTTCTTCCTTCTGTGTATAAAAAAGCAATGGAAATAATTTGTCAGTCATATAGACATGGATCATTTATACAGTGAGTGTGAGAAAAATCTCAGTCAGGACACTTCTGCTTTACCTTCATAAGTTTCAGATCCTGAATTGAAAAAATGTAGAATTTTTGGATCATGCACTTCAACTAGGCATCCAGTTTTTTTTCTAAAGCAAATGTAAAGCAATATATTCTAAAGTAATGTAAAGGATGTTTACGAAATGAGAAAACTTGAAACTGCTGCAGGTCGTGTGGGAGTGAGATACTTGAAAGCAAGCATATTGAAATAGAAGTTGAAAGGCCAAATTCTGTCATTTACAACCTATTTCTTTGGGTCTCATTTTCTTTTTTGATTAACTGTTGATAACAATACCTGCCTTGGCAAGCTTTCAGATTTGTTTAGGTACATGATAGCTCATCAGAAACGGTAGCAGACCAGATAATTAAGATAATGATGGTGCTAATAATGATGATTACCACAAAACCTAATAGAACATTAAGTAGATAAATTGGACCTGTCAGTTTGGGTAGTTGAATCCAGTTTAATAGTTAATTATCCACTTTGGAACATTGATGTTTTCAGTTATTTCTAGTCTTTTTTGTAATGATTTACAGTCTTTTTTTTTGTTGTTGTTAAGATATAACATTTGAGCTAACCATTAAAAGTAGTTAAGAATTTGGCTGGGTGCTGCTTGGTTTATACCTGTAATTTGGCTACTTGAGAGGCTGATTGATAGGATCATAATTTGAGACCAGCTGGGGCAGAAAAGTTTATAAGACCTCTTCTCAGTGGAAAGCTGGACATAGTACCTTGAGCCTATGATCCCAGCTTTGATGGGAGGTCTAACATGGGTAGACTGTACCCAGGCTTATGACTAGGTAAGAAGTAAGAGCTTATCTTAAAATTACCCAGTAGAAAACAGGGCTTAAGGTGTGGCTCAGCAGTAAGAGGAATTTGTAAGGCTCTCAATTCAAACTCTTAATTCTACCCCCCCCCCCAAAAAAATACAAGTGAAGTGGTTATAATCTTGACAAGAGAAGATAATGACTATGAATAGGAGCACTACTGCTGGGGCATGGTGATACAAGTCTGTAATCCCATCACTTGGGAGGCCAAGACAGAAAGAAGATTAATAGTTGAAGGCTAGCTTGGGCTATATAGTGACCCTCTCCCAGAAACAGAACAAAAAAAGAAGGGCACACAGCTAGGAGCATAGCACAAGTGGGAGAACACTTGTCTAGCATATGCAAGGTTCTAGGTTCAATCCCTAGGTTTGCTTTAGGAGGAATCCAGCTAGATGGATGCCTGAATTACATAAAGCTGGTAGTGTGAAACATGAAGCCCCAAACAATGGATGGAGAGATACTAAAAGATGTTTAAAGAAGTTGAGATTTAGCCAGGGACCAGTGGCTCATCCCTATAATTCTAGCTACCTAGTAGGCTAAGATCTGAGGATCACAGTTCTAAGCCAGCCCGGGCCAGAAAGTCCATGAGTCTCTCCAATAAATTACTAAAAAAAAAAAAGCTGGAAGTGGTGCCATGGCTCAAGTGGTAGAGCACTTGCCTTGAGCAAAAGAAGCTCAGGGACAATGCCCAGGCCTAGAGTTCGAGCCTCAGATTGGCAAAAAAGGAGGAGAAAGAGGAGTGGGGAGGGAGAAGGGGGGGGGGGGGGAGGAGGTGAGGTTTGAATCTGAAGAGGGAAAGAGGCCATTGGAAATGGTTGAGAAAATCAATCACTTTTATATGGTACACAAATAGAATTCTTAGATAATTGGGTGGCTCTTTACCCTGTTAATAAAGACGAGGAACATAGAGCAGGTATGGGGTTGCTTTATGTGAATTTTTTTGTTTTGTTTTGTTTTGTTTTGGGTCCGGTTGTGGGGCCTGAACTCTGGGCCTGGGCGCTGTCCCTCAGCTCTTCAGCTCCAGGCTAGCACTCTACCACTTGAGCCACAGCGCCACTTCCGGCTTTTTTTCCCCTGCTTAAGTGCTGCTGAGGAATCGAACCAAGGGCCTCAGGCATGCAAGGCAAGCGCTCTACCATTGAGCCACCTTCCCAGCCCCTGTGAATTGTTTTCTCTGATACAACCGTTTATCCTCTCCAGCTTGAAAATAAGGATTAAATAATTTTTCAGATTCCAGTCTACTTGAAGTTCCAATAATTCTATATAGTGTTTCTTTTTATTCATAGTTTCCTCCTTTATCTGAAGCACAAAGTATATTAAATGGAAACTTCTAGAAATAAAAAAATAATGGGGTTTAAATTGTATGCCATTCTGAATCTCACAATGAAGTCTAGTGCCAGGACTTGGATCTAAGTCCTGGATCCATCCCATGTCATTTGTGTACACTGCCACCTGGTAGTCACTTAGTGGTGGCCACAGTCTTCCTCAGACCTCCGGTGACCATATCCCATGCATGCACTCATATAACCCTTACTTACTTGGTAATATCCTGAAATTTTTTTTTTGGTCAGTTGTGGTGCCTGAACTCTGAGCCTGGGCACTGTCCCTCTCAGCTCTTCAGCTGTAGACTAGTGCTCTACCACTTGAGCCTCAGCCCCACTTCCAGCTTTTTCTGCTTATGTGGTGCTGAGGAATCGAACCGAAGGCCTCCTGCATGCAAGGCAAGCACTCTACCACTGAGCCACCTTCCCAGCCCCCTGAAATCTTGAGAGTAGTGATGCTGGCCGTCAGGATATGCCAGAGGCACCATAAAGGTCTTGTAAAGAAAGGAAAAAATTTGGATGCTGGGATCTATAGTAAATTATTGTTAATCTCTTACCATATCTGATTTATAAATTAAACTTTGTCATAGATACCTTTTTTTGCTTTTGAGGCTTGAGCCTCAGGGCCTGGGCTCTGCCCCTGAGCTTCTTTTGCTCAAGGCTAAGCACTCTACCACTTGAGCCACAACACCACTTCCAGCTTTTTTCTGTTTATGTGGTACGGAGGAATCAAACCCAGGGCTTCATGCATGCATGTTAGGCAAGTACTCTACCTACCACTAAGCCACATTCCCAACCCTGTCATAGGTATTCTTATATATTAGATAGGAGAAAACATGGTCTATATAGGGTTCAGTACCGTCTCACATATCTACCAAGCTCCTGGAACATATCTAGGAGGGGACTACTTTAATTAAAACAGTCCTTGTAATTTTGTATAGTGACCGATAATGATGGAGGATGTTAAGAAACATTCATTTGGAAGGTTTTGGAAACTGGCTGTGGTACTTTGTCCAGAGACAACTTTGAAGGTACCTGGGATTTTTTTTCTTTTTTTAAAAAAATACTAAACTTTAGCCGGGTGCTGGTGGCTCACGCCTGTAATCCTAGCTACTCAGGAGGCTGAGATCTGAGGATCGCGGTTCAAAACCAGCCCGGGCAGGTTATCTCCAATAAACCACCAGAAAACCGGAAGTGGTGCTGTAGCTCAAGTGGTAGAGCGCTCGCCTTGAGCTGAAGAGCTGAGGGACAGCGCCCAGGCCCAGAGTTCAAGCCCCACGACCGAAAAAAAAAAAAAATACTAAACTTTATTCTGTTTCCTTGAAAGAGCCATTAATTTCCTTCCTAATGCAACTTTTGGAGTTCACTCAGCTATCTCCCAGGGATACCCTGTGATCCACTTGGCTTGACCTGAAAGGGTGTGCTGCCTTTGAGGAGTGGCAGTAGTTAAATCTTACTCTCAAAAGATAAAGAGGCTTTTGTTTCCCCTAATAATGCTTCAGTTTTACCTTGTTTGGGAAGTAATAGAACAGTCAAATACATGACTTAGGACTGCCTGAGTTTAAATCTTCATTTTTGGTTGGAAAGTATAGCCCAAGTAGTATAGCAGCTAGCTAGCAAAGTACAACCCCCGCCCCCCTTCCTTCCAAAAAAGAAAATATGGTGTCCCCTAAACATCATTCTTGGTTCCTAGAATATCAGATTTTTTCCTAAAGAATTACTTTTTTTTTTAATGCAGAAGAGAAATACTTTTCCTTCCTGTTTTTTTGCTTTTGTTTTTTAATATTGCTAAGCTCTATTTACTCTTTCTCCCACATTTCTCCTGCTTAAATTTAAGCCTTAGACAAATGCCTATCATCCTGCTGTCTGCTTGTCCAAGAGAGTCACTCCTTAGAGACAGACCAGCAGTCTCTCCATTGTCACTTTAAAATAGTGGAATACTTTTTCCTATTATTATTGTTAGTAGAATTTAGTTATTTAATGCATATGATGGATATGAACATTCTAGAGTGGTAACTTTGAATCTTCATTTGTTCTCTTTAGCACTGACTTACTTATCCAGTCTCTGTTGTGGAATATTATTCCTAAACAGACAGGATCCCTGAGCCAAGGGATCAGCACTCTGTGCTTAGCTAGTCATTAGATGTTTTGGGTTTCCCTCCCTCCCTCCCTCCCTCCCTCCCTCCCTCCCTCCCTCCCTTCCTTCCTTCCTTCCTTCCTTCCCCCACCCTACTCTCCTCCTTCCTCTTCTCCTTCCCTCCTCCTGTGGTTGATGTTAAATCTTTCTTCTGCTGCTTTCTATTTAGTCCCATGTAAGTTTGTTCAGTATATAGTCAACTTTTCTGTAGCCTTCAATTTTATTTGGAATTGGTTTTGGGACTTGGCTATATTGTACCTATTGTGTACGGGAAAAGTAGGATCTATATTGATTTATAAAGAAAAGATTGATATCACTTAAAACAGGCAATTAGCATGTGAACTTCTTCAACATTAGTCAGATTTTACTATTTTATGACCAGCAGACTGGTGTAGCTCTTCAAGTCACCATGAAAGACAATCTAGTCTCAAGCCTTTTGGAAAAAGATATCCATTTTTTGTTGTTCTTTGTTTTGTTTTTTAAAACTATTGTAGTATATGATTATAATCAAACCCAGCACTAGGGAGGCAGAGGTAGGAGGATTATGAATTCCAGACCAGCCTGGATTATACATAGCAGGTCCTGCCACCAAAAGATAAAAGGAAGTGGAGAAGGGAAGGAAGAAAGAAGTGTCAGCTTGATACTTTGTTGGCTTCACTTCCTACCACTTTCCAAATCCTACTTTTGACTTTGTGGCTAAGCCTTAGATGCACTTGTGTTTCATAGGATTTGGTTCCTCAGTGCTTTTGCTACTTATTTCAGATAGGTTCTTAGGAAAGAATAGTGCGGGGGTGGGGGGGTGAGTAGACACGTTTTGCCAGCATTCCTGTGACTGTGGATAGATAACCCACTGGTCATCTGGTAGATGGCCAGTTGAGCCCCTCAATATTTGGTCACTGTTCTGGAGGTAGGTAGGGACAGGACAGCATCTGAGAAGTAGAGGTAGAACTGAGTTCCAAGGCCTAGTAGAGCTAATTAATCACAAATTTCCAAAGCATTTTCCCAGTGGAGATGCCTTGTAACACAAGCTGTCCTTACCTAGATCATCTGAACTCAGCTAGTATGAATATTAAATTTGGGACTAGAAGAGATTAAGTTCCTTTGGAAATTCAGGTTGATTGTAGGTCTTTGTGATTATGACCAACAAAAGAAAGTCACTACTCTAGCAGATGTTAATACTCTAGAGGTATTCTTGAACCATGGATTTCCCTCTGGTTTATCAGACGAAGAATCAACTGACTTTTTGAGTTAGCTTGGCTGGTTTTCAGGACTGGCTTAGAAACTGTCTTTATTGCCTTGTAACTCATAGATTCCCTTTACTTGGCCACAATGAATAGTAATGCTGAAAACCAGAGGAATGTGTACATCTCAGAGGTGCCCATGTTCTGTTGCCAGTTTTCCAGTGACTCAGATTAATATTCTAAGAATTGCTTTCTAAAATGAAAGAGAATCAAGGCCTGATGTGATGGCCCATATCCTATACTTGGGATATTGTGGTAAGAAGATCACAAATGCTAAGCCAGTCTAGGCAGAATTAGTGAGACTTTATCTCAAAAGCAGTAATACAAATAAAAGGGCTGGGAACATGTCTCAACTGATAGAGCCTTTGCCTAGAGGCCCTGGGTTCTTTCTTAGTACTATATTCCACCTCCCCACCCCCATACACACAAAAGAAGAGAAAGGGGACAGAGGCAGGAGAGGGAATGTAAAAAAAGACGGAAGATCCTAGAGATAGATGTTTCTGAACTTAGTTATCTGAGTCAATTATTTATATTAAATATTTAAGACCTCTATAGGATTTGGTTTTGTGGGTTTTTTTTTTTTTTGTCCTGTCTTTTGCTTTGGTACTGGGGTTTGAACTCAGTCTTGTGCTTACTAGGTAAGCACTCTACCACTTAAACCATATGAAAATAGCATTAGGAATCTCAGTGAAAGCTGTTGATTAATTGAGGGGTGGGAAAAGAGAAAGCAATAGAAAGTTATTCTGAACAAAATGTAATGTATCCATGTCTGAAATATCATGGTGAAACCTCTTGGCACACTAAAACGTCCCAAAACAACAACAAAAATGAATGACAGGAAAGTAAAATAGACTCTGTAGGAGAGAGGAAGGTCTAGCCAAGAGATAAATGAGAATGGATATGAGAATAAAAACAGAATAGTGAAATCCGTCCAAATTGTTTTAAGGGGGAGTTAGGGTAAAGTAGAATAATAGAGTGGAGATAGTTTGTTGGATACATTGTATACATGTGTGGAAATGTGGGAAGGAAGCCCTCCTTATATAATTAATGAAACAACTATAGTGCTTTTATGATGACTAGTGAGCCCAAACATTGTTGGTATTATCAAAACACGGTGTATTTAGGATTGTATGTGTGTAAATACCTCAAGAATTAGTTCAGTTCTCAGAATTCTGGAGAAGTTCATAAAACTGTTAAGAATGGTGATTCAATGGGATTTATTTTTTTTAAACTAAGTATAGGAAATTTTTTTAAATAAAAAGTTCTACTTTAGCAAAACACTTGTTATAAGAACACATTCAGCTGGGTGCTAGTGGCTCATACCTGTAATCCTAGTTACTCTGTAGGCCTGAGATCTGAGAATCAAGGTCCAAAGCCAGCCCAGGCAAATAACCACCAGAAAAGTCAGAAGTGGAGCTGTGGCTCATATGGTAGTCTTGAGCAAAAGACTCTGAGGTATAGTGCCCAGCTCCTGAGTTCAAGCCCCCAGAACCAACATGCATGCTGCGCGTGTGCACATGTGCACGTGCACATACACACAAAACAAATTGAGTAGAATGCTTTACTGGTGCCATGAACAGTCTAGAAGAACCTTGGTTACCTCATGCCACCAGCACGCTGCCCGCCCAACCAAGAGGTAGAGAAGTTTGCTCTTGTAGATACTTATACCAATGTATGTCATCCACTACTAAGAGCAATAGAGGGAGGAGTGTGTGTACACAGGTAAGGGGACTAGTCTCCCTGCCTTCTAACTGCACATCATCATTTATTTGTCCTGTTTTGATCCTCTGGATAGACAAGTTTT
Source organism: Dipodomys merriami (assembly GCF_024711535.1). NCBI lineage: Eukaryota > Metazoa > Chordata > Mammalia > Rodentia > Heteromyidae > Dipodomys > Dipodomys merriami. The sequence continues at coordinate 1,455,556 of NW_027205492.1, forward strand.
TGTTTTTGTTTTTGTTTTTGTTTTTTCTGTTCTTAGGGCTAGGACACTGACTCTGAGCTGCTGCTTTTTTTTTTTTTTTCTTTTGTTGGTTGTGGGGCTTGAACTCTGGGCCTGAGTACTGTCCCTCAGCTCTTCAGCTCAAGACTAGCACTCTACCACTTGAGCTACAGTGCCACTTCGGTTTTTTGGTGGTTTATTGGAGATAAGAGTTTCACGGACTTTCCTGCCCAGGCTGGCTTTGAACCACGATCCTCAAATCTCAGGCTCCTAAATAGCTAGTATTACAGTATTACAGGTATGAGCCACCAAATACCCAGCTACTTGCATGTTTTTTTAAAGTTGCAATTGTTCTATATACTTTTTTCATTTTTGCCACAAATATTTTCCATGTATTTGAGGTACTCAAATTATAGCACAATAGTTACATAATTTGATTAAAAACACAGTTTCCCTTTATTAATCATTTAGGTTATATCCAATTCCTTAGAGTTTTATTTATGTGTTTATTTTCCCTTTTGGTTATTATAGTAAGTACCAGAACAAACATCTTTATATGTAATGTTGTTTCCCTAAGAGAAATTTTCAAACAATAAAACTTAGCATGAAAGGGTATATTTAATGGCTCTTGCCTTACATATTTTTTTTCCTAAGGGAGCAATGCTTTCTTTATACTGCTACTGGTATGACCAGATAACCTCCTTAAAAGCAAAACTTTCAACCTTTAATATAGAATTTGTCCTTGTTTCAGATGGATCTTTTCTTCTTCAAGCCCCTTCTAGAAGTGATTGACATTTCCCTCTTAAGGAGATTTGCTCTTTTTAAAGTTTGAAGGAAACATCAACTGTTGGATTGCTTACTTCACAAGGCCTGGCTTGTGTATATGTATCTCAAGATAGAGTCCCAAGTACATTTTTGTTGCGTTTTTAAGTCCCTTATATCAAATATGAATAACAAAAATGAAGCTTTCATTATGTTTTGTTTTGTTTTGTTTCCTGGTCTGGGTCTGGGAGCTGTCCCTCAGCTCTTCAGCTCAAGGCTAGCACTCTACCACTTGAGCATCAGTCCCACTTCTGGCTTTTTCTGCTTATGTGGTGCTGAGGAATCGAACCCAGGGCCTCATGCATGCAAGGCAAGCACTCTACCACTGAGCCACCTTCTCAGACCTCATTATGTTTTTTGTAGGTAGAATGTTGTAAAAATAATATGAAGCTTGATATATTCTTTTTTCCTTTTTTCTTATGATAGTACCAGAGTTTGAACTTAAGGGCTTTGTACTTAGTTGGTTTGCTTGCTTAACTTTTATTTACCACTTGAGCCATGACCTCAGCCAGAGTTTTTGTTGGTTATTTTGGAAATGAAGTCTTAGAACTTGTTGCCCTACCTGGTTTCAAATTAATTACAAGCACATAACACTGATGCCTGGCTTGCTATATATATACAGTATCCTAATGTGCTTAAAATGACTATTTTCTTTGGTTCCTTTGTCTCTTAATAAAAATAAAAATATTCAACAAGGTAAAGAGAATATGAGGTGGAAGGGAACAAGGAGGAGAGAAGGGAAGAAGTCTGACCCTTTACTTGAATCTTTTTAACAGAATTTTTTCTTTTTAAACACTTATTAAGGTATATGATAGAAACAGTTTTCACTGTGACATCTGTGTTCATGCACATAAGGCACTTTAATTATATTCATCCCTTAGATTACTCTTTATTTCCCCCCTCATTTTTTTTAGTTTTCAGTGGTTTTTTTACTGCATTTTCATACATATCTATAGTATATTTTGATCATATGTACCTACAAAAACTGTCCTTAAGTTTCCATAGTTAATGTTACCTTATGTATGTATGTCTAGGAGCTGAACTTGTGATCTTTAGGTTGACCAAATTTTGTGTCTTGTTTTCACAGTGAACATAAAGATTCTGAAAAGAAACACAAGGAGAAGGAGAAAACCAAACACAAAGATGGAAGTTCAGAAAAGCATAAAGACAAACACAAAGATAGAGACAAGGAAAAGCGAAAGGAGGAAAAGGTATAGAGTTTTCCAGTAGAGGAAAAAGGGATGTGACGTGTACTTTCATTTTTGCTTACTTTGTAAAGTGGGTGGTAGAATTACCTATGTTTCATAGGTAGAACTCTTGGCCTTAGAATGCATAAAGAGCCGGTTACCACAGGTTTTCTCACAGTACATATCTATCCAATGTTACTGTATTTATTTACTCTGTGTTACCAGTAGGTAAGTGGAGAATATAGGGAAAAATAAACTCTGGTTTTGGAAGATGATCTAAAGCTTTGTTAATTTTCACTTTTTGAAAAAGCAATGTTGGTAACAGCTAAATTCAGATGTTATGAAATAGGCAAAAAGATGAAGATATCTCCTCTTTTTATCCCTGATTTCCTGTCTCCCATCCTTCCCTGAAATAACTACTATATTATATTTTGAATCTTCCAAAAGTATGTGTATAGATTTTTGAAAGACCTAGAGTGTCTCACAAGACTAAAAATGGAGGTTTGGAGGAGAGGAAAAGTGCCTAACTCAAAGAAGGCAGGGAAGTAGATTATTATGTTTGATTTTAGCTTCCTTTCCTTTTTTTTCCTTTTTCCTTTTCCTCCTTTCCTTTCCTTTCCTTTCCTTTCCTTTCCTTTCCTTTCCTTTCCTTTCCTTTCCTTTCCTTTCCTTTCCTTTCCTTTCCTTTCCTTTCCTTTCCTTTCCTTTCCTTTCCTCTTTCCTCTTTCCTCTTTCCTCTTTCCTCTTTCCTCTTTCCTCTTTCCTCTTTCCTCTTTCCTCCTTCCCCTTCCCCTTCCCCTTCCCCTTCCCCTTCCCCTTCCCCTTCCCCTTCCCTTTCCTTTTTTTCCAGGGCCACAGGCAGATTCTTGGGGAATGTATCTGTTGAGGAAATGGGTGCTACTACTAAAGATAAAAAAATTGATATTTTGAAGAAAAGTATTTCTTAGTCAATTGGACAATTTTGCCTAAAAGAATTATCTAGCCAGGCATCTGAGGGTCACAGTTCAAAGCTAGCTCTTGTCAGGAAAGTTGGTAAGACTCTTATCTCCAATTAACCACCAGAAAACTGGAAGTGGCGCTGTGACTCAAAGTGGTAGAGTGCTAGTAGCTAGCTTTGAGTGAAAAAGCTCAGGGACAGAGTTCAAGCCCCACAACGGAATAATAATAATAATAATAATAATAATAATAATAATAATAATAATAAATGAGACTTAAAAAGATATTAAATTCCTTAGTTATTCATGTTTAATCATTTCTGAAATGTACTAATCAGTTTCTGTTGTTTCACCTTTCAGATTAGAGCCTCTGGGGATGCAAAAATAAAGAAGGAGAAGGAAAATGGCTTCTCTAGGTAACACTCTTCTGCTATGTTGGCTTTTCTCTGGGTACCCAGCAGGCCAGATGTCAATACAGCTGGTGTTTTCTGAGCTCAACCCAAATACTTAACCTGGTCAACTTAATGGTTCCTAGGAAGTCAGCAGTGTCAAGACTGAGTCTTGCTAGAATGCCAGTTAATGAGACGATCCAGCACTCCTTCTTTCCTTCCTTCCTTCCTTCCTTCCTTCCTTCCTTCCTTCCTTCCTTCCTTCCTTCCTTCCTTCCTTCCTTCCTCCCTCCCTCCCTCCCTCCCTCCCTCCCTCCTTCCTTCCCTTCCTTCCTTCCTTTCTGGCCAGTCGTGGGCCTGAACTCTGAGCCTGGGCGCTGTCCCTCAGCTCTTCACCTCAAGGCCACTTCTGGCTTTTTTTTTCCTGCTTAAGTGGTGCTGAGGAATCAAACCCAGGGCCTCAGGCATGCAAGGCAACGCTCTGCCACTGAGCCACCTTCCCAACCCTGTCCAGCACACTTTCTAGAGGATTATTTTTGAATTGGAAAAGGTTGACATTAAGAGAATTTTTTTCTTTTTTTTTTCTTTATTTTTTGCTGGTCCTGGGGCTTGAACTCTGGGCCTCGGTACTGACCCTGAGCTTCTTTTGATCACGGGGAATGCTCTACCACTTGAGCCACAGCACCACTTCTGGCTTTTTTGAGTAGTTTATTAGATATAAGAATCTCACATCACTGGCTCATACCTATAATCCTAGCTATTCAGGAGGCTGAGATCTGAGGATCACAGTTCAAAGACAGCCTGGGCAGGAAAGTCCATGAAACTGGAAGTGACTCATGTAGTAGAGCACTAGCCTTGAGGTAAAGAACTGAGGAACAGCACCCAGGCCCAGAGTTCAAGTCCTATAACTGACAAAAATAAAAACAATAATAATAAAAAATAATCTCATGGAGTTTCCTGCCCAGACTTTGAACTGTGATCCTCAGATCTCAGCCTCCTGAGTAGCTAGGATTACAGGTGTGAGTCACCAGTGCCTGGCTATGTAATATTCATACCACAAAATTTGCCCTTTTTTTCTCCTTAATGCTGGTACTGGGGCTTGAAGTCAGGGCTTACAGGCTCTGTCCTTAAGCTCTTTTGCTCAAGGCTAGCACTAATCCACTTGAACCACAACTCTACTTCTGGCTTTTTTGGTGGTTAATTGGACTTAAGAGTCTCAGTGGCTTTGAACCATGATCCTCAGATCTCAGTCTCCTGAGTAGCTAGGATTATAGGCATGGGCCACTGACGCATGCAAAAATAACCTTTTAAAGTATTTATTGTGCCAGGCACTGGTGGCTTGAAGATCTTAGTTCAAAGCCAGCTCAGTCAGAAAGTCCATTAAACTTCTCCAATTAACCAGCAAAATGCCAGACTGGAGATGAAGCTATAATGATAGAGTATCAGCCTTGAACAAACTTGAGCTGAGTGAGACTACCAAGGTTCTAAGTTCAAGCCCTAGAACTAGCAAAAAATAAAAGATTACACTGATTTTTAATATTTTCACAAGGCAGCTTTTTTACATTGGATTCCAGAATATTACCTAATCTGATTTCTTTCTTGTAGAACTTTTCTTGACTTAAAATTTAGGAATGGGTATAGATTTAGGTAGAAATATATAATGTCTGTTTTCTTGAAGTGGAAAATGCACACAATCCTAAGGCCACCTTTTCTGTATTAGTTTTACTTTATTTTCTTCATCAGCTCCCTAATAAGCCCTATCTATGTCCTTTTCTAGATTAAAAAACCCTACATTTTTTGCACCATATGTTCTCACTTCACTTTCTTACAGAATGGGAGTGGAGTTTTGCTAGGACTTATTGAAAATGTTTTCATTAGTGACTAGGGCTGAGTGTCTTGAGAGCTTTGCTTCCTTGAGACTTTGAACTTTCAGTTTTGCTTGATAAAATTTATGAAAATTGTTACCTGTCCTGCACGTCTTTCAGAGTAGGAGAAGCAGATGCCCTCTGCAGGCGTATTTTGTAATTGGTCTAGGAATGCAGAGAGATAAAATTCAGGAAGCATTCCAGCTGCAAACTACCCTAGGAATTCTGATTTCTTAGATAAAGTGACTAAGGTTCAGGACAGCTAATTTCTGCCAGGAGGCACCTAAGATGTTTGTTTCCTAAGTTAAGATATAAATATATTCTTTAGACTTAGGAATATACTCATGAGTTCATTTGCAGACTTGCTGGGTTAGAAGGTTAGGAAGCACCCTTCTTTTATGCATTGGTCTCTGATTCACTTTGTTATACTTCTTTGCTAGCTTGTGTATGTCTTTCTAGAGAATCCAGATGCTTCACTTCTGGTAAACTGTTATTTCTTCCTTTAGGCCTAGTAAGTAACTCTTTCTACACGTTTTTAACTTCACTTGTGACAATTCTAGGTCTAGGATTTACTTTAGTTGGATAAATGTCAGTGCTTATTTCTTTCTGGACCCTCATGGTTTTGTTAGTGATTTGAGGTGAGAGGAGGGGAAGCTGAAGAAGGACTTGGTTGTTTTTGTTTTTGTTTTTTAATTTGTTTTTGAATGGTACTGGGGGTTGAACTAATTTTACAGATAATTCTGTAATAGTATTCTGTAATATTAATAATTTTACAGATAAGTCTCATGCTTTTGCTTTAGGCAGACCTCAGACTTGTGATGTTCTTTACGAATCCCTGAGTGGCACCTGGGCCTGGTTTTTATTGTTGTTGAACTTGTTTGTTTCTTTCCTTTTATGTTCCAAGATAGTCATCTAGCTAGATCATCTTCTTATATTCAGAAGTTAAAAATCTAAAAAAAATAGTAAAGTGCTTTCTGTAAATAAGTAAGGAAACCTAATCAGGAAGATTACTTATGAAAGGCCGACTACATTAGACATAGAATAACTTCAGTTTGCTCTAGGCATTCTTATTTAGCATTTCACCTTGATTTTTGTTGCAACTTTGTTAGCTTGTCTACTTTTCTAAATAATTGAATATACATGTTCATTGTGGCCAGATTTTTAGAATTTTAAATTGATCAACTCCTTATTTGTTGTATTTTAGTTTTAGAGTATTAGAACTGTTAGATGAGACTATTTGTGAAGTTTACTATATAGTGGATCACTTCTCTAAGTCAAATTCAAGAAAATAATGCAGGCTTATCTCTCTGGTGGCTTGGGTTCTAAAATATAGTGGGAAAGATTTCTGACTTGGAATAAGGAGCTTTCATCCCTAGTTCTTACATTAACTGTTGATCTGTAAAGTAAGGACAGTATTACCTTCTTCAGAAGAAATGCTCATGGAAAAAAATATATTATGTACATATGATTATTTTGTATTTAATATAACTAGCTATTTGTTTTTCTTATTAGCCCACCACGAATTAAAGATGAACCTGAAGATGATGGCTATTTTGCTCCTCCTAAAGAGGATATTAAGCCATTAAAGAGACCTCGAGATGAGGATGAGTGAGTAATTATTCATATTTGACTTTTGAAAACAAAAAGTAATCCTTAAAGTATGCATGTGATGTATATCTCCATAGCATACAGAGAAATCACATTAATTGGAGTTCACATATTTGGTGTTTGTGATTAGTGGACTAGGTGTCTGATTTGATTTTTAATTATGAGAAATGGGATTTGCTAAGCAGATAAGTATTCCTGAAGTTTATGTGGAATCCAAGTTTTTTTCCTTTTTACAAGACAGTATTTATTGTAGAAATTTCAAATAATAAAGAATTCATGACAGATTTTTAAGTCACCCTAAATTCATTGTCACCTCCCTGCCACATACAAATTAAAGATTTCTTAGGATCTGTTTCATCCTAACTGAAATTTCAGTGTGTAAAGTTAATAATGCTCCTTCATTAAAGGATTGCATGTAACTTTCCCAGAATTACCTAGTGAAATTAAATTGTATTTGTTATATCAGTCTTGTATAGTTGGTTATACTCCAGGAATCGGCAATAGATTTATGACAGAAAGTAGGTGGAAAGGGAAAGGAGAATTTCTTTCCAGCAAATTACTTCTGGATGGTAGGCATTGTGCTGTGCCTTTGTTTCCCAGGCTTCCATTTGTGGAAATCTTTCATAGTGAGGTCTATTTTCTATTTGTGATGTACAAACCCATTTCCCTCCCAGGCCTGTGTTTGGGAGTACAAGTTGTTTTACTCTTATAGTTGAACTATTACTATTCCCTTTGTCTGGATTTTTTTTGCTTTCTTTTGTCCAGCCAAAAATAACAGCAGTCATACTTGACATGAAGGTTTCCAAGAGTTTGGAGATCCTGATCCTTTGGGTCAGAATTCTTGAGTCATAATTGCATTAACTCCATACTTATGTTCCTCTTTCTAGTGCTGATTATAAACCTAAGAAAATTAAAACAGAAGATATCAAGAAGGAGAAGAAACGAAAACTAGAGGGAGAAGAGGTTAGTAAAAAGACTTAGGTTTTGAGGTCTTAAGTTTGGAAGTAGGAGTTTCATATAAAACAACTTTTGAAGATAAATCCATTTTAAGAATATGGCTTAGTGAGAAAATACTGGTATTGTTTGTTTTGAGATCTCTTTGAGCTAGGTGCCAGTGACTCGTGTCTATAATCATAGCTACACAGGAGCCTGAGATCCAGAGGATTGAGCTTCAAAATTTTATATACAAGATAACAAGTAAAAACCCAAACAAGTTCATCTCAACCAGAAGTGATTCTGCTCTTTGCCTTTCTGGTGTAAGAAATGCCATAAAAGAGAAAATATTAACCACATTTTGGCTTATAACCATGACGATTTTTCTCTAATAATTTTTTTTAGTGTTTTCTTCTATATAGCAAAGGATATTCTTCATTGAGCAGCCATTCCTTTTTAATGAGTGCCTACTTAGACATAGAGGGAAATCCAAACTCTTAATCTTGTCTCCTTTCAATGTCTCCTTTCAATCTGGCCCTGTATCTTGGTGCTTCTCTTCATCTTGTTCCTCTTGAGCTCACCTTGTTCTAACACATTGGTCTCCTTTGTTTCCCATTACAAACTCTTCTGTGCTTCAGAGCTTGATGTAGCATATACTATTCTTTCTGAAACACACATTCTTCCCTCTCTTCTTTGTTTCTGGCTTATAAACTTCCTTAAAAGAATCTTAGTTTAGTTCAAATACTTTCCTAAGGATTCTGTTTGATGTTTGTATAGATTTAAAGTATAGAATAATATGATTATTCCATTTGATACTTTTGATTTCTTGTACTAATACATCAAGAGATTCAAGAAAAGACATCAGAAATGCAGTGCTGTGAATTCATAGGTACTTCTAAGAGAAGAAGGGTTTGGAGGTTAGCCATTGTTGTGATCAAAATGGGCTCACCAGTACAGCTTGAAGTACAAGCAGTGAAGATAGGGTTAGTAAGGGCAAGGAGTCTTTTATCAGTATAATTTAAGGTGGTTCATACCTACAAACTCACTGTTAGGGACTCTGAGATAGGATTGTGAGTTCAAGGACAGACAGCCTGGGTTACACATACAGATCCTGTCTTTAAAAAAAAAAAGTATCATTTATTATAGCAGTACTAAGAATAATATTAATATTTCCTGTGTTCTAAATACTGTTCTATATGTTTAATATATGTATCATTTTTAAATGAATATCCCTGTGACGTTCCTACTATTATCCTCATTTGGCAGATGCAAAAACAGTATAAAGAGATGACAATTTGTTCAATAGCTTGTCAGTCATAGAGCTGCCAAGTTGTATTGCCAGGATTTGGTCCTTTAAGTCCACAAGGGAAGAGAAAAAGGTTCACTAATGAAATACTAGTTAAAATGTTGATGAATAAAGTAACTCAGAGAGAAACAGAGATAATCAGATACTGAAGTTAGAAAATTGTGTAGTTTTTGATAATCTATTCTAAGCAGAAGTTCAAGTTAAGGAGAGCGAATCCATGGAGTTGAAAGTGAACTATTGAGTAGTGATTATGGTTCCTAGTCATTCCGCATTCATAAAGATCATCAGTACAGACCAGTAACAGTTTACATTTCAGCTCTTGATGTGTTTATTGCTTTTATGTTTTTAATGCATTTATGTAATAATACTACTTTTACTTTTGAATTCATTAAACCATTTGGAAAAGAGAACTGTTGAGTTTTGTTTTCCTATTTATCAACCTTAACCTCTTGGGTGATGGGAGGGATCAACAAAAAGACAATTAAAAGTCTGAACTAAGATAGTCTTACTGTGACAGGAACCCCAGATGGTAGAATATGTCATGAAACCTTGTTTGCTGGCTATGGTTTTTTTGTTTCTGGGAATGGTTCTGAAGACTCTCAGTGACTGATTATAACAGTTGGAGGCTTGGAAGCATACAGTATAATCTATAATTTCTTGATGGGACTATCTGTATGTCTGTTTACAAGCTGATGAGGGAATGTCTTAACTGGAAAACATTTCTCTTTGCTGTAGTATATTTCAGCCTAAATAGTAAACATTACCTGAATTAAAACAACCCTCTATTACCTTCTCCCCAGAGAAAGTACAAATGTATTATTTATTCCATTTAAATCAGTTTATAACTGATAATATAAAGATACGAAAATTGAAATAATTTGATATTTTGTTACATGTTCTTCTATTTACATGTTTATATTCTTCATTCCAATTTCTAAGTATGTGTGGCACTGTTAGCTTTCTCCTTCTACCCTAAGTCATTTGCTTATAGACTTTGAGTTTTTCTCTATTTTTATTGCCATAATATCATGTATTCCAAAAATGTTTGCCCAGTCATTCTCATGAGTCACATTCTGTGTGTGTGTGTGTGTGTGTGTGTGTGTGTGTGTGTGTGTGTGTGTGTGTGTGTGTGTGTCTGTGTGTGTCTGTGTGTGTCTGTGTGTGTCTGTGTGTGTGTGTCTGTGTGTGTGTGTCACATATAAGCTCTCATCATGGTCAGTACCAGCTATGTAACTAGCAATGTGACAAATATATTTCAGTGGTTTCTTGCTTGTAATCAGAAGAGTCCAAACCAAATTGTCCAGACAATTTTTTTCCAGTTCTATTATTTTGCATTTGATTTTAATGTAGTTCAAAACCACCTTCCATTGCTTCCATTTTTGAGTAGAGATTTGTTATTTTGCAGGACTGAAGGAAAAAAAATATAGTTCAGATGCTGTTGAGTGGAACTTCTTGTTGATTGTTAGATTTTTGTCAGGGTATATGTGTTGCAATTTATTTTTCTATACTGATAATTGTGCTTGTTTAGGTTTGATAGCCTTTTATTGTGCCTTCATGATCAGCTTATATATATATATTCACAGGAATCAGTATTTATTTTGGGGCCTCCTAAATATTTTTACCACTTTGTATCTTTATATATACAAACAGTGGTAGGAGTTCTCCCTCATTGACTAAGGAATTTACAGTTGAATTCTAAAGATCTAATGAGTGGCCTACTTGTGCCCATTATTTGATAATAATTGCAGTGATTTAAAGATTAGTAGACTTTAATGTAGGTAAGGAAAATATACTGGGATCACTTGCTATAGCAGTGCTTTTCACTCTTGTAGCACGTTCCTCACCCTTTGCCTGAATAATCATTCATCAGAATTGGGGGTGGGGGGAGATACTACTCTGTTGTAAAGTACCTGTAAATTTTTATTCATCTGTCAAATGAGAGGATTGCATATACTTAAGATTTTCTTTATTTCTAATATTTTTATGATTATATTTTTTCTTCTTAATTGCTCCCCCAAACTGCTTTGAGTGTGATCAGTCCTTATTTGTTTTTTCACCATGTTTCTTTGTAGGATGGTAAATTGAAAAAGCCCAAGAATAAAGATAAAGATAAAAAAGCTCCTGAGCCAGAAAACAAGAAAAAGAAGCCCAAGAAAGAAGAGGAGCAAAAGTGGAAATGGTAACATACCAGCACTGGGTTAAAATGTCTACACTTTGATTCCACAACTAATACAGCTAGAAAGTTGAATTGTCAAGATTAATAACCTGACATGTTAGGGAAAATTTCCAGGGTAGTATTTGAAATACAGTGTTCTCAGTCCTAATGAAATCATTTACTACTTCTATACCTATTGGATCTCAGTATTTGATTATATCCATTAAGCAAAATAAACTAGAGAAGTAGCATATTTATAAAAGGCAATTTAGCATATGAAGAAAGTGCAGATGTATTTATTTAACTTACTTTTAACTGATACACAGAGACATAAAAATTGTACCTGTTAGTGGGGTAATGTGATATTTTGGCTTATATATATATATTATATTTAAATCAAGTTAAACAGCTACCTCATCAATAATTTCTTTGTGATGAGAACTTCGATTATACTTTTAGCTTTTTTAAATGTACAGTTTGCATTTAATGTGACAAAAGGATTCTATAAGTCATATTGGGAAACTGCCTTTTATTAAAACAACAACAAAACTCTATAAGAACTTGGTAAATATCTATAAAATTGTAGACTAGTAAAGTGAGTTTTTGTTTTTTATTGTTGTTTGGTGTTTCTTTTCTACTTATTACTTGCCAGGCAGATGTTCTACCACTTGAACCACACACACCTTCAATCATAGTGAAGATCCTTTTTTGATACTGGGGTTTTCAAATTAGAGCCTTGTTCTTGTTAGGTCCTCTACCACTTGAGCCATGCCTCCATTATTTCTCAAGGAGTTTCTCATTTATTTTGCCCAAGCTAGCCTGGGCTATGGTCCTCCTATTTATGCTTCCTTGTGGCTAGGGTGTTGGTGTCATGACTCAGTGTTCACCCTCAGTTAGAAAACAAAAGAACATGTGGTTTTTGTTCTCCTAGTCATTTTTATTTTAGAACCAACTAGTAGTTTCCAGTGAAGTTTCCCTGAATTTTATCAGAAAGCAGGGAAAGGCTTTTATGATGTTCAATAATCAGTGTTTTAAGATGAAATGATTGTGTAAAGGAAGGGTTATTATTGGGAACCCTAAGAATAATGTTAGTAATTACCAGTCCTCTTGCATCTTTTGGAGTCTGTGCTGGGTGCTCAGTAAGGGTGTGTTTCCTTGTCTTCAGGCTCTCTATTGGCCTCCTCCTTTGTTCAGAGACCAAGGGAGATGAACTTCTCTTCCTGGCCCAGCTTGTATGTGTAGATTTGGTGCCTCATAACTAATTTTGTTTTTGTGATTGGAATCCTTACTAAATGTTATCCTCAATGTTATCACATTAATTCTGAGAGAATATGGAATTTGGTTTTTCTTATTTTGGTTTAAAGGGAAACTAGCTGCTCTTTAAACATAGTTTGTTGGAGGGATTATTTGTTATAGTTTCAAATGCATGCTTTTTCTAGTCTGATTGTTGAACTTTGTGATTTCTTCTCAAACATAGTGCTTGATGACACACTGAGTTTTTAGAAATGGGGACTAGGAATGTACAGGTTTCTAATCAATAGTTACTGGCTTCTGTTTGTGTACTGAGGTCATTTCTAACTCCCACTAGAGGCCTAGTTGGGAACTTTACTACCACCCTTGTTATAGCCCATTAAAAGAATTATACACAGCTAGGCGCCAGTGGCTCACGCCTGTAATCCTAGCTACTCAGGAGGGTAAGATCTGAGGATCAAGGTTCAAAGCCAGCCTGAGCAGGAAAGACCATCCGACTCTTTATCTCCAATAAACTACCAGAAAACCAGAAGTGGTGCTGTGGCTCAAGTGGTAGAGTACTAGCCTTGAGCTGAAGAGCTGAGGGACAGCACCTAGGCCCAGAGTTCAAGCCCCATGACCAACAACAAAAAAAAAGAATTGCACACTTTACCAACAAGTCAATAGATAAATTTGTTCCCCCAAAATATAACTTTTATCCTTACTTCCCTCTCTTTGGTAATTGTGTGAATGGGGAACTATTCTTGTCCCTTTGTTTTTCTTCACTAGATCACATTTTCCTCATAGGAACAATGGTGCTTAGTCTGAACTATGACAATCTGTTTAACCCAGATGGACCTATTTTCAACTGTTACCTATTGTAAGCTGCATAGTTTCAGCTTAGTGTTGGGTTAAGTATACATGTGTGTATGTGTATGTGTGTATTGGAAGAAGTTAGGAGTATAATGTTATAAGGAATTAATTTTGAAAAATCAGGACTACTGGAGTCTATCAGTGGTAATGATTTTTTTTTTTTTTTTTGGTGTGTGTGTGGGGGACAGTCCTAGGGCTTGAACTCTGGGCCTGGGCACTGTCCTAAAACTCTTCGGCTCAAGGCTAGTGTTCTACCATTTGGAGCCACAGCACTACTTCCAGTTTTCTGGTGGTTTATTGGAGATATGAGTCTCACGGACTTTCCTGCTCGGGATGGCTTTGAACTGTGATCCTTATATCTCAGCCTCCTTAGTATAGCTACGTTTACAGGTGTGAGCCACTGGCACCCAACTAATTTTTTTTTTAACTTAAATGTGAATTGTTGACAGTCCTCAAATTAGACAATTTATATGTGGCCTTTATTTTTCACCTCTCCCTTTTTTGGTGGTATAGAGTTGCGTGCTTATTAGGGAAGTATTCTGCCACTTATGGCATCCCTCTAGCCCTTTTTGCTTTGGTTATTTTTCAAATAGGGTCTCTCAGTTTTCTTCCTATGTCACTTCCCTCCATTGTTCCCTCTGCAATACAGAGACAATCTGTATTGTAGTACTTCCATTTTTGCCACCTACCTAACTAGGATGGCAGGCATGTGCCACTAAGCTTAATTTATTGATTGAGATGGAATCTTGTTGTCTCCTTCTGGTCTCTACTTCCCAAGTAGCTGAGATTACAGGTGTAAGCCACCATACCTTGACCTTTGACTTTTATTTTTGAACTTTTATAGTAGAAATAGTATATTGTGTGGGTTTGTTAACTCCAAGGAAACTCAGTTTCAAAGCAGTATGCAGAATGTATATTCCTAATATTCCCTTACAGTTTTTGCCTTCCTCTTTCAAGCAAGTCTTATTATAAAATTTCTGCATAACTTGAATTAAATTTAGCCCACCATAGATAAATCATTTTGATGTCTAAATACATGCTTTTCTTCACGTGTGTTGTGGAGAAAAGCATTGATGAGAGAGGCCTAAGAATCTAACACTATATAAATAATTCTTCTCAGACAAGAATAACTTGATCCAGCGACATGAACTTACCAAAAGATACGTTCTTTTTGTTTCTAGGTTTAGTGTACAATAATTCATCAGATCTTCCTCCCTACCCCCACAAAACTGTACTTGTGATTGAACTTGGGGCTATGCATTTGCTAGACAAGTGCTCTACCATTTGAACCGTGACTCCAGGCATTGATTCAGATAGGGTCTAACAAACATTTTTCCATGGGCTGGTCTTGAACTGAAATTTCTTAATTGCATCAGGGACTCTGATTACAGACTTGACTACCATGCCAGCATGGCTATGTGTTTCTCTAGTACTAGTGCTTAAATTCAGACCTTCATATTCTTGTTCAGTTTTTTTCCATTCAGGGCTGGTGGTGCTCTACCATTTGAGCCAGGCCTCAACTTCTGCCTTTTTGCTAGTTAATTGGAGCGGTGTCTTGGATTTGTCTATTTGGACTGGCCCTGAACCTTGATCCTCAGATATTAGCCTCTTCAGTAGCCAGTAGTGCTCAGCTTGGCTAGTTATTTTTAAGACCATAATGTGTGTATTTTAGGCTTCTGTACTAGCTGGGATGACAGGTGAGTACCACTGCATCCAACCCTCTCCATGGAGATGGAATCTTACATTCTTTACTGCACCCTCTGGCCTGAACCTCAGTCTTCCAACTTTAGGCCTTCCATATAGTCTAGCGTGATAATACCATTGTGCCCAGCTATAGGATAATAGGGGATCCCCTGAGCCAACCTCAAATTGCAGTCTACCCATTCTCAGCCTCCCAAGTAGCTAGGATCACAGGCAAGAGCCACTGGCACCTAGTTCAGATCTCCTAATTTGTTTAAATGGTAAGGGACTTCCCTGAAGATAAACCATGTTGAAGTTGGAAGAATTGTAGAAACAGTTTCATATCTTAATTAGAAATCCTGGGATGATGAAAAGAATGGAACCAAAAGCTAGCATTAAGGAAAACAGTATTCTCGATTCCTTGTAATTAGTGTGTGATTGCTACAGCAGATGAACTCCTTGCAGAGGCTTTAACATGCATTCATACACTTGAGAGTTACAGACTGGGCCTGAGTTCCTGCATCTCGGCCTTTGTCAGCAGTGAGTGAGGAGATCCTGCCAATTGCTATCTGTAAAGTAGTAGGTTCATTGTAGAAAAACTGTAATGTCCCTTCCAGATCTAAGATTTTATAAAATCTTTACTATTTAGAAGATACTATTTACATGTTTATTTTTAGAAAGTTTAAGTGTGTATTTAAATTATACATAAAATCGCCATCTTAAATATAAATGTATATAGTTAGGTAGTATTACTATTCTAACTATATCTAAATGTATAGTTAGTGTTAAGTTCGTATTGTTTTGTTACCATGACCACTTACAGACTTCTTTCATCTAGAACACCTAAAATGGTGTAGTCCTGAAACACTAACTCCCAGTTCCCCTCGTTGCCCCAGAGTCTTACCACCAATGTTCTTTCTATGAGTTGACTATGGGAGTTACCCACTTGTATTTTGTGAGTTTTTTGTTTTGGTTTGATGATGATGATGATTATTATTTGTCATGGGACTTTGTCTCTGGGCCTGGGCACTGTCCCACTGTCCCTGAGCTCTTCAGCTCGAGGCAAGCAGTCTACTACTTGAGCCACAGCCCCACTTCCAGTTTTCTTGTGGTTTATTGGAGATAAGAGTCTCATGGGCTGGGTGCCCGTGGCTCACGCCTGTAATCCTAGCTACTCAGGACGCTGAGATCTGAGGATCACAGTTCAAAGCTAGCCTGGGCAGGAAAGTCTGTGAAACTCTTTATCTCCAATAAACCACCAGAAAACTGGAAGTGGCGCTGTAGCTCTAGTGGTGGAGCACTCACCTTGAGCTGAAGAGCTGAGGGACAGCACGCAGGCCCATAGTTCAAGCCCTACGACCACCAAAAAAAAAAAAAGTCTCAGGGCTGGGAAGGTGGCTCAGTGGTAGAGCACTTGCCTTGCATGCCTGAGGCCCTGGGTTCGATTCCTCAGCACCACATAAGCAAAAAAGAAAAAAGCTGGAAGTGGCCCTGTGGCTCAAGTGGTAGAGCACTAGCCTTGAGCTGAAGAGCTGAGGGACAGCGCCCAGGCCCATAGTTCAAGCCCCACGACCACCAAAAAAAAAAAAAAGTCTCAGGGCTGGGAAGGTGGCTCAGTGGTAGAGCACTTGCCTTGCATGCCTGAGGCCCTGGGTTCGATTCCTCAGCACCACATAAGCAAAAAAGAAAAAAGCTGGAAGTGGCCCTGTGGCTCAAGTGGTAGAGCACTAGCCTTGAGCTGAAGAGCTGAGGGACAGCGCCCAGGCCCAGAGTTCAGGCCCCACGACCGGACCACCCCCACGACCGGACCCCCTGTCCCAAAAAAAAATAAAAAGTCTCATGGACTTCCTGCCTGCTAGCTTCCAACCACGATTCTCAGATCTCAGCCTCCTGTCTCCTGTGTAGGGTTACAGGCATGAGCCACTGGCACTCATCTACCCACATGTATTTATACATTTGTGACTGGTATTTTACTTTAAATGTTCAAAAACTTTATCCGTATTATAGCATGTGCCCGAATTTCTTTCCTGCTTATGCCTGAATATTTCATTGTACAGACATAATACATTTTATTTATCTGTCCATAGACACTTGGATTTTTTTTCTCCCTTTCGACTTTTGGAAATAGTGTTACAAGTATGTGATTGACTCTGTTTTCTTGGTGAGGCTTAAATTTCTAGGAATGGTATTGCTCTGTCTTATGGTAATCCTTTATCTTAACAAAAGTGTATAGGCAGTCCCATTTCTGTTTCCCCACCAGTGCTTATTCTTTCCTGTTTTTGTCATCCTAATGGATGTGGGTGGTATGTCATTTAAGTGTAAGAGATGTTTGTGTGTGTGTTTTGTTTTGAAATTGGGTCTCACTATGTAGCTGAAGATTTCTTTGAACTTTCTACCTGCCTCAGCCTCCCCAGTGCTGGGATTACAAGTGTATACCTCTTTGCCCACAGAATGTTTGGTGTGTGTGTGTGTTTAAGAAAGTGTCTCCCTATATTGCCTGTCCTATACTTGAACTCTGAGCGTAAGTGTTTCTCCTGCCTTTGCCTCCAAGTAGCTGGGACTATAGACATGAACTACTCTACCTACAGGTTCTTTCTATATTCTAGGCATTAACCTTTTATTAGATGCATAATTTTCAAATATTATCTTCCATTCTGTCAGTTTCCTTTTAGTTTTTTGAATATTTTCTTTGATGCCAGAATTTTTTTGTTGTTGTTGTTGGTTGTGGGGCTTGAACTCAGGGTGAGCGCTCTACTGCTTGAGCCACAGCACTACTTCCAGTTTTCTAGTGCTTTATTGGAGATAAAAGTCTCACCGACTTTCCTGCCCGGGAACCATGATCCTCAGTTCTCAGCCTCCTGAGGTAGCTAGAATTACAGGCATGAATCACTGGCGCCTGGCTATATATAGAATATTGATACCCTAACTTTAGGGTTGAAAAGAGTATCCTTTCTTCCTTGAATGATGGTACAAAATTATTTAACCATTTAACCATAAAGGCTTACCTTTATGGTTATAGAATTATTACAGCATATTTTTATGTGTGTCTGTGTGTATGTGTGAGAGGGAGAGGGAGAAAGACAGAGAGAGAGAGAGAGAGAGAGAGAGAGAGAGAGTTGTGGAGCTTGAACTCTGGGCCTGGGCACTGTCCCTGCACTCTTCAGCTCAAGGATAGCATTTTACCACTTGAGCCACAGCACCACTTCCAGTTTTGTTTTTTGTCTTGTCTTTTTTGGTACTGGGATCAAACCCAGGACATTGCACTTTCTAGGCAAGTGCTTTGCTACTGAGCTACATCCCAGCCCCTACTTCCAGTTTTGAAGATAAGAGTCTCACGGACTTTCTTGCCCAGGCTGGCTTTGAACCATAATCCTCAGCTTTCAGGCTTCTGGGTAGTTAGGATTACAGGTGTGATCCGCTAGTGCCCAGCTACATGTAATTTTTATGTTTGCAGTTTCTGAACTTGGACCTGTAAAGAATTCATCAAAATGATAAAATATGTATCATTAGCCTACAGAAAGATTTTAAAATGTGTGAGTGGTGAGACTGTCCTAAACAAAAACAGAGGTTGGAGACATATCCCATCAATTGCAGTTAATTAGATCCTAGTCTATAAAATGTACTTGGGACATCATTGGGATCATTGGGATCTTTATAGTCATACCAAATATTGGAATGCTACTAGAAATCTTTATTAGATGTGATTATAGTATATACTTGTGTGTGTGTATACATGATAGTATATATATACATGTAGTGTATACATGTTACAGTTTACGGGAAGTGTGTGAGTGCGTGTGTTGGTCCTGAACTCAAGGCCTAGGCACTGTTCCTGAGCTTTTTTGCTCAGGATTAGCAGTCTTCCACTTGGGCCACAGCTTAATTGTGGCTTTTTGGAGATAAGAGTTCCAGGAGTTTTCCTGCCCAGGCTGGCTTCAAACCACAATCCTCAAATCTCAGCCTCTTGCATAGGATTACAGACAGGCGTGAGCCACTGGAGCCTGAAATTATCATTTTTATAGAGCTGCTTGCTGAAATATTTTCTGAAGTTTCATCTACAGTGAGCTTTAAAATGATTCAGACAAATAGGTGTAGCAAGATGTTAGCACTTGCATCTCACTGCTTTTCTATATTTTGAAACATTATTTTAATATACACATATATTCAAAATGTTGTAAATCATTTGTATCTACTATATAGTTCTAGGTAATCTGAAGTTACCTTAACTTGGTATGCCCACTTGAAACTATTGTTTTCCTGATGATTTTTTTACAAACACACTTTTCCCTAAGATTGTTTTTCCCCTATATCTTTGGGAGAGTCATTTTGTACATATTAGTGGCTTCTGCCATGTATATCGTTGTGTTGTACTGTCACATCATTCTGGAAGAATAACTCTTTGCATTTCCATATTCCCCATTCATTTCTGAGCTCCTTGAGTGAAGATCTTTAGTGTCTTTGAACATTGGAATGTAATTTCCTCCATTCACCTGAGTTTTCATTCCTGCTCGAGATTGCTGTGTTTTGTTTTCCTTTTTTCAAAGTAGAAGATGCTGTTCATTTTGATCAAGACTTTGATGAGTACCAGTCAGTTGTGCAGATAATTATTTTGCCATTTAATAGGAAATAATCACTGTATTAGACAAGGTAATCACTAAATGAGATTGTGCCTTGTCTTTGAAAGGTGGGAAGAAGAACGTTATCCTGAAGGCATCAAGTGGAAATTCCTAGAACATAAAGGTCCTGTATTTGCTCCACCATATGAACCTCTTCCGGACAGTGTCAAGTTTTATTATGATGGTGAGTTGTTTCAAGGTTATCTGATCCTTGGCCAAGAAAAGAGTGTGTTTCAGTTAGGAATAGAAAATGAAGAAGGATCCTATACTGGATAGTCCTTTCTATTTATTTCATTTTGTTTTTTTTTATCATTGTATGGCTTCAGAAAATAGCCATCAAGTGTGTATGTAACTCTTCTGCTGAAAAATGTACTATGAGAAAGAAACATTCATTTCTTGACCTAGCTAGACCAGCCCATGGTCCACAAGTTGAAGGTTTTTTCTCTGAACTTTTTTTTTTAGGCAGCTGTTCTCCTCAATGGAGTTGCTAGAAAAAACTTTACTTGAATGTGTAGTGTTACATTTTAATGATGATAATGCAAGCCAGTAAGCTGCTATCATGAAAAATAATATTTGGCTGTGCATTAATTAGTCCACTTCTAAATAAGGCTAATAGGATCTATCACTCTATGTAGTACAGCACATACCTTTGATAGATGAGCTGCTTAAAGAAGTGCCTGCCAGGGTCTCTTAGAAAGCTTAGAATTGCCCACCATCAGCATTTCTGTTCTTGAGTTGACGAGTTTGAGAGTAGTCTTTGATAGGTTTTCTGTTAGGGAGTATAGTAGTACCATACACAGTAATGTTTGGCTGGTTTCCCTTATTCCAAGAGTTCTGTCTAGAAATGACTACAGAGCATTGTTCCTCAAATACTTATGTGCTTAAAATTCACCACAGAGGATCTTTTAATAGGTTGGTAGGGTTGAGTGCTCCTGAACCACGTAGTATACTGACCAACACTAACAAACTGGGCAGCAAAAGTGCTGGAAAGTATCAGAGGAAGCACTAGGAGGGCTCTGTTGCATCTCTGTCTACAAGCAGTGGCTTCAGGGCCACAGTTGCTTATGGATTTAGGTAATACAGGCTGTAGTTTATACTAAAGGGCTGGTTTCATAAGTGAGGGAGCCAGGATTTGTTTTGACTATGGCTGTATTGTTCAGATACCAAAATCTAGAAGTAGATACTTGCTGACATAATTCCACTGTGGCTCAAGTGGTAGTGCGCTAGCCTTGAGCTGAAGAGCTGAGGGACAACGCCCTGGCCCAGAGTTCAAGCCTGGTGATCAACTCCCTTCCCCCCCCCCAAAAAAAAAAAAAAAAAAGCAGCAGCAATATCACCTCTGTTAGCCAGAGAGCATAGTCCCTTGCCACATCATTCCTTGAGACTTTTAAATAGACTTAAAGCCAAAACTCTTGATGAAAGCAAAGAATGTAAGACCTAGAGTAAGACTAGAGTAAGTGCAGATACTCTGTAGCTCTAGTCTGAGCTTACTGAGAGCTTCAGAAAGCTCAATTGGAAAAGGTTTGAAGTGATTGGAGGGATAGCTAGATGACCTAGACTATGGGTTTCTCTTTCTAAGATGTGAGACCAAAGCCTGTAGTAGTTACTGGTGCCTATGATCCCTCCCCCTGTCCCTTCCACTATAGGAGCTCTAGGGCTCTAGCATTTTCTTACTTGGCCTTCCCTCTGGAATATTTTTTTTTCTGTTTTATTATATTAAACTCTCACTCTACAGTAAGTCAGGACTGATAGTGTAAATGCTGCCCAGGCTGCTGGAGAATTCTCTTGCTGTGGAGGTGGGGCCTGTGCTGGCTGGAGCACAGAATTGCTGTCTCCTCTGCTATAAGGACCTTCAGTTTCAGCTCTGACTCAGCATTTTCCATTTCCTGGATCTCAACCTATTCCACAAAGTGCTGTCATTGCCAGGAACCTTCAAGTTGTCCTCCCACCACTGCTGTGAAAAGCTGTTACTTCATTTTTGACGGCTCATTTAAAACAAGATCCATCACAATAGCTTTCTCTATTAGAACAGAATTTAGCCAAGTGTCTGTTTGTTTGTTTTAAGTACTGTTCATATTTAGTTTATACCAAATATTCCAGAGAACTGCTTATATTCTTGCCATCCAAATATTTATGGCCAGACACTAATGACTCACTCACACCTGTATTCCTAGCTACTCAGGAAGTTGAGACTTGAGGATCGATGTTCAAAGTCAGTCCAGGCAGCAAAGTTCTGAGACTCTTTTGGGGTGGGGGGTAGGATGGGGGGGGGGTCCGGTCATGGGGCCTGAACTCTGGGCCTGGGCGCTGCAGCTCTTCAGCTCAAGGCTAGCATTCTACCACTTGAGCCACAGCGCCACTTCTGGCTTTTTTTTTCCTGCTTATGTGGTGCTGAGGAATCGAACCCAGGGCCTCATGCATGCAAGACAAGCACTCTACCACTGAGCCACCTTCCCAGCCCCTGAGACTCTTATTTCCAATTAACCACCAAAAAGCTGGAATTAGAGCTGTGGCCAAGTGGTAAATTTCCATCCTTGAGCAAAAAACTCAGGGACAGTACCCAGGGCCTGAGTTCAAGCCCCCAAACAAAACAAAAAATTTGTTTTCATTATTTTATTTTGTTCTTTACTTTTACTTTTATTTTTTTTTACACAGAGTCTCACTTTGTAACCCACCTGGCCTCAAACATGATCCTTCTGCCTCACCCTCCCAAGTAACTGGTATCATAGGCAGTACCACCTCATCTGGATTAATATTTTCCTTATGAGGTGTGTTACAATTTTACTGGCAACTCTGGCTTAGGCCTCAGTTCGATAGTTCTGGAAAGAGCAAGAAGCCTCTAATTTTAGCTTCAAGCCTGGCTCTCCAACCCCTTTTGCTTGCTTACATGTATATGTGCTCTCATGCTCGATTTTTTTTTTCTCTGTGTCTCTTTCCTCTCTCTCTCCCTCTCTCCCCCCCATATGCTTTCTCTCTCCCCCTCTCTCTCCCTGTCTCCCTCTCCTATCTGTCTACCAACCCACTCCTCTCCCCTCCACTCTCTCACTTGCTCATTTTCCTTTCCTCTCTCCCTCACTATTCTTTTCCTGGTATGGGGCTTGAACTTAGGGCCTTAAGCTCTTGATCAGCTTTTCTTGCTCTTGGTTGGGTTGGTGCTCTACCACCTGAACCACATACCCCCATTCTGTTATTTTGCTAGTTATTTTTTATTTTGGAGAGAGTCTCAGGGACTTTTCAGCTGGGCCTGGCTTCAAATCAAACCATGATCATCAAATCTCAATCTACTAAGTAGTTAGGAGTACAGGAATGAGCCACTGACACCCAGTGTTTATGTTGGGACCTGTCTGGGCTGTGCTCCTCCTATATAGGAGGAATAACAGGTGTGCACATTCCACTGTAGGCAGCCCTTTTTATTGATTTGGATTAAATCATTTGGACTTTTGTTTGGGCTGGCCTCTGACCTTTATCCTCCTGATATCAAGTACTAGAAGAATTATAGTAGTGAGCTATGCCTTGCTGTGTCTAGTTTTTTATTCTAAAGCAGAAACTTGAGAGGGGAAGCTACGCCACCTGTTGGCCTCTTAAATTATGGCTTCCAAGCAGATTTCCATCAACTGAGTTTTTTTGTGTGTGTGAATGATAACTTTCAACCTTCATGAGTTGAAACATATTCATATTTTTCAGTGGATAGATTTTGGCTAAGTTTTAAGTTTCTGTAACAAATATGCAGTCCTTTAATTGAATTAAAATTAATACTTATATAATAGTAAATAGGTCTATATTGAACTTCATTTAACATATAACCAAGTGCTATTATTATGTATAGGTTAATTCCAGGTGGTGTTGCAAAGTTGAATTTTCAAGAAAAACAAATGGAAACTGGTCCTAAGTTTTAAAGTATTGGTTTACAAAGTAGGCTAGAGCTGGATGGAAGCATGACTCGAGCAGTAGAGTACCTATAACAAGCATGAAGCCTTAAACCCCAGCACTACCATAAATAGACAAACAATTAAACAATCAAATATTTCCATTTCCCTGTATTATTATCTAATAAAAACCACAGGCTCCATCAAGATTTTACCAGTTAGCTCATTGTGAAACACAAGGGCTCCTTTAGAGCAGCTTTTACATAAATACTTGCATATTACTAGGAACTCCAGCTATCTTTTTTTACTACAAGTGAATTCTGTTTTTCTGAAGAAGGCAGCCTTGTAGTACCTGTGCTCCATAGTATCTGGAAAACAGGTATTCTGAGCAGAACTAAAGGAGCAGTGCATTGCCAACTCAACTGTGCAAATGGTCATTATAAAAATACAATTTCTGATTCAGTTGGTTTAGGATTGGGGCCCAATATTCCATGTAGTCTGTGAGCCACACTCTTGAGTGCAAGGTTCTAGAGGAAAGACTTATTTAGGCTTCTCATATGGGAAATCTGGGCTTGCCTGCTATGGATATTTTTTTTTTCATTCATATTCCACCCACCTAACTTTTGAAGAAGAAAGATGCCTATTTCTTTTCCCCACAATTCCTTTCTTCCACTCCCTGCCCTCTCCCTTCCTCCCCTTCTTGAACAGAGGCTGCTTAGCTTAGCAGTGGCAGGAGTCCCTCTGAGGATTTCATTTTTAAAAACCATTGAAGAGGTGTAAAGGACCCTGCTTGCAGAAAGGAAAAGGAAGAATGGCCTTCCCCAGGTCATCCCTGTCCTGAGCAGGCACCTGGGAACAATTAACTGACATAGTCTCCAGACAATGACCCAGGTAAATATCTACTAAAGACAAGCAGAATCTATACTAGTAGATATAAATCAGTATGTCGTCTTTGTTGTTGTTGTCGTTGTTGTAACTGTGTCACCAGATCTTTGTTACCTTGGAAAGGTAAACTACAGAAGTCTCCAGCACTCAGTATTTATACTTGGAATATGAGGACTATACCTTACTTTTTGGAACCACTTTTTCCTCTAGGTAAAGTCATGAAGCTGAGCCCCAAAGCAGAAGAAGTAGCTACATTCTTTGCAAAAATGCTCGACCATGAATATACTACTAAGGAAATATTTAGGAAAAATTTCTTTAAAGACTGGAGAAAGGTATTGTATGTGGCCCATATATTAATATAGTAGCTGGCAAAAATGTTGATTGTATGTCAAATATGAAGAGGTTTTAACAAATCTCTGGTATAAAATCTGAGCTTTATGAACTATGAACTTTTTATTCTACTGAAAGTTCAGGTTTTGTTTTTTTTGGTTTTTTTTGGTTTTTTTGTTTTTTAGTTTTTTGTTTTAGTCTCACTATATTAATGAGGTTTCTGGACAATTAGATACTATTTCTTTCCTCTCAACTCTCATGTGGCTACAGGAAGGGGGTTATCAGATTAGGTCAAACTGAAAAACCTCAATTCCAGTTGAGCAATGGAAAGTTTACCCCTATAGGACTGTCCTGTCTTCTGTTGAAAAGGGAGATAGGAATCTGTTATCCCAATCTGTCTTGATTCTTGGTTATCTGTTTTTTTTATATATTTTCTGCTTTTGAAACCACAGAGACTAATTTGGGCTAGGTAGTTATTTATTTTTTTAAGTTTTTTGGTGCCAGTCTCAGGGCTTGAACTCAGGGTTTGGTTACTGTCCCTCCCATTTTTGTGTGTAAGGCTAGCATTCTAAATGAGCCACAGCTCCACTTTGGGCTTATAAAAAGTTTACTATTATTATTATTGTTGTTGTTGTTGTTGTTATTATCATTTAAAGTTGATGTACAGAGGGGTTACCATTTCATAAATCAGGTAACTAGTATATTTTGTAGTTAATTGGAGAGAAGAATCTCACAGCCTTCCTGCCTGAGCTGGTTCAAACTGTGATCCTCAGATCTCAACCCCATGAGCAACTAGGATTACAGGAATGAGCCATCAGCTCTCGACCTGGCCTTGGTAATTTTTAAACCCCACTAATGTTGGTTTGAGTACTGTGGATCAAGACTGAACTGAAGTTTACCTCCTGAACTAACTCTGAAGTCAATAGTTCATGGAGAAGAAAGTGTATGAAAATATTTCCTTAATTACTAAAATAATTGATACATATTCATGCTTCTTAAACTGATACTCATATGCCCAGGACTTGGGCCAATTTAAAGGAACTACATGAGTTCTCTGACTCACTTACAAGTTATTTAAAATATTTTTTATACCAGATTAGTATTTTACAACAGAACAAAATAGCAAAATATATTTTTCAAATTTTACTAAAGTCAGGCACAGTGGCTCATGCCTGTAATCCTAATTGGGAGGCTAAGATTGGAGTTACCATTCAAAAAAAATGAAATCCTGTCTCAACCAATGAAATTGCTAGACATGGTATACCCATCATCCCAGCTTTGGGGGAGCACCACATAAGAAGATGGTAGTTCGATCTGGGCTAGTAGTAGAGTGACTACCTAGCAAATGTCAAGGCCTTGATTAAAACCAGAATCTAAAAAAATGAAATTGATGTTATCACCAATCAATATTACCTACCTCTCCAGTCATCCTATGTTGGTTTGTTTTTTAAAGTGCTTTACTTTAATAAAGAAACCAAAGGACATATTAGTATATTTACATTCTTTTATCTCCTCCTTTTTGTTAAACTAGGAAATGACTAATGATGAGAAGAATACTATCACCAACCTAAGCAAATGTGATTTTACCCAGATGAGCCAATATTTCAAAGCCCAGTCGGAAGCCCGGAAACAGATGAGCAAGGAAGAAAAATTGGTACTACAGAATTTATTAAGTCTCTGGGCAATTATGGAATAGTGAATTGCTCATCTAAGTTTCTTCTTAGATTGTTGTGACACAGCGTTAACTTCAGTAATTTCACATTACTCTATGCTAAAGATTTAAGATTCTCAGCCTGATAAATACTAAACTTTCTTAAGATTTAAGATTCTCAGCCTGATAAATACTAAACTTTCTTAAGGATTTTACTTAGACTAAAAATTGTGAATGAGCACTTTCATTACATTAGCTCAGAACCCTAGTGTTCCATTGACTCAAACAGCAGCAGTCAGTAGCTTCACTAGTATGATATTTAAAGATGGGGAAACCTGTCCTACCAAGGCCTCTTGATCCTCTTGAGACAGGTGAAATAATGCTGGCCACGAGCCTCTGTTTTTTTTGTGCTGGAATCTAGTGCCATACCGATCCATCTGCATTTCACAGTCTTGGCCATTATCATTGCTAAAGGATTTTTCCAGTATCTACCTCATTTTCTTCTACAGGCTGCCTGTTTTTATACAGATATATCTACTTATATTCTATTCCCTCTGGCTCCTTTTTATGCAGCAGTGTCAGAGACTAGTAGTTGCAGTTGTATGGCCCTCAAGCCTAGAATACTCTATCTAGAAAATGTTGCCAAGCCCTGACCTAGAGAAATCCAGACTTGGGTTTTATTTTTTCCAAGGAGTTATGGATATTAAGTTATTCTTTGTTCTTTAAGGCCCTGTAGATTCATTATTTTAAAAGACTTGTATGTCTACATATAATTTAGGCCATTGAATATTCTTTTAGTCCTTAGATTAAAAATTATTGAATTAGTATAAGAATGATAATTGTTTCAGACTTAGGTTAGGTTTAAATGGTGTTTTTAAACTTAAAAGCTTTGTTTTTGGAATACTTATCCATGTATACAGAGAGTTTTGTTTGAACCCATAACTGAAATCTTATTCTAGGTAGATTGGCTGGGGGGGGGGGGGGTTGTTGTAAATTAGAAAAATCCACTAGAACTTTTCCTTTGAATTATTTCTTAGTGATTTTTAGACTTTATATTGACCTTTCTCCTATAAGTGAGTAAGAGCAGTAATTTTGAACACCCATTAAATACTTCCTTACTATATTCCAGAAAATCAAAGAAGAAAATGAAAAATTACTGAAAGAATATGGCTTCTGTATTATGGATAACCACAAAGAGAGGATTGCCAACTTCAAGATAGAACCTCCTGGGCTTTTCCGTGGCCGTGGTAACCACCCTAAGATGGGCATGCTGAAAAGAAGGATCATGCCTGAGGACATAATCATCAACTGTAGCAAGTGAGCACAAAGTTCATCAAACTCTGTGGCCAGAAATTAGGTGGAAGGCTTTCTTCATTGCCAGTGCTTTGGACTGGAAACACTTAAGAACAGCATGTTCTATTTCCATGGCTAGGTCTCCAAGTATTTTACAGGATTGACTTGTAAGGAGGAAACTTGGACATAAATATTTAGTAGCTGACCTCCACTTAAACTATGAAAGGTGAAATTGTTTCTCACTTTGATTTCACTGTCTACTTGTTTGGTTATTTCCACAGAGATGCCAAGGTTCCATCTCCTCCCCCAGGCCATAAGTGGAAAGAGGTCCGACATGATAACAAGGTTACTTGGTTGGTTTCCTGGACAGAGAATATCCAGGGTTCCATTAAATACATCATGTTGAATCCCAGTTCACGAATCAAGGTAAGAGGGAAGCTAAGGCTGTACCAGTGGGAAGCTGATAATCTTCTTATTGAAATGTAATGTTCTTGTCATCTAGACTTAGACAGAAACACTCTGCACTAAAAGGAGGCAAATACTTTTAAGGTTAGCATTATCTAAATACCTGTCTAAGATGGGATCCATTTTTTGTGTACATTGTAATCTTATCAAGTCACAAATACTGAAATCCCAGTATTTGCCAGGCACAGAGTGCTTGGTGCTTGAATTGTGTTGTTTAACATTTCAGGTGCAGTCCTTGCCTTCCCAGTCCCTGCTTGCTGTCCCTTGAGCACAGTATGATTGAAGATTGTTATGAACATCCTTTTGTTGTTGTTATTGTTTGGGTTTTGGTGTGAGTATTGGGCTTGAACTTAGTGCCTTGCGCTCTCGGTTTGCATGCTCATGGCAGATATTCTACCACTTGAGCCATGCCTTCATTCTTGCATTTTATTAGTTAATTCAAGATGCAATCTTACAGATTGTACTTCTGGCTGTCTTTGAACTGCAGTTTTCCAGATCTCAACCTCCTGATTAGCTAGCACTACAGGCAGGAGCCACTGATGCCCAGTTCCTCTTCTCATTTTTATTGGCACTTAGGATGAGAATTTTTCTCTAAATCTAGAGAAAAGATGTTAAATCTAGAGTCTTATATACTCTTCTGACTTTTTTTTCTTTTTTGTTGATTGTGGGGCTTGACCTCTGAGCCCGGGCGCTGTCCCTCAGCTCTTCAGCTCAAGGCTAGTGCTCTGCCACTTGAGCCACAGCACCACTTCTGG
Organism: Dipodomys merriami; assembly: GCF_024711535.1. Taxonomy (NCBI): domain Eukaryota; kingdom Metazoa; phylum Chordata; class Mammalia; order Rodentia; family Heteromyidae; genus Dipodomys; species Dipodomys merriami. The sequence continues at coordinate 1,484,397 of NW_027205492.1, forward strand.
TTTTCTGGTTTATTAGAGATAAGAGTTTCATGGACTTTCCTGCCCGGGTTGGCTTTGAACCATGATCCTCAGCCTCCTGAGTAGCTAGGGTTACAGGCGTGAGCCACCAGGGCCCAGCTCTCTTCTGACTTTTTTGTCTTAGCCAGGTGGGTTCTCCCAGGACCAGATGGGTTGATACATGTGAAAACCACCATAAATTATGTTATATACATGTGTGGTGGGGTTTATTGACAAGTAATTGAAAAGCAAAACTGTGTTGGGATCTTGTTTGTCAGCTTGCTGTACCTGCTTTGGCTATTTCTAGTAACTTTCCTTTGACATACTGTAATCCTTTTTTTTTTTGGTCAGTCATGGGGCCTGAACTCTGGACTGGGGCGCTGTCCCTCAGCTCTCCAGCTCAAGGCTCTACCACTTGAGCCATGTGCCACTTATGGCTTTTTCTGCTTATGTGGTGCTGAGGAATCAAACTTGGGGTCTTATGCATGCAAGGCAAGCACTCTACCACTGGAGCCACCTTCCCAGCCCAGACACACTATAATCTTGAACAGTGATCTTAAAAAAAGATAGGGATGTAAAAGAGGTAACAAAATTATCAACTAGCTGGGTGCTGGTGGTTCCACACCTGTAATCCTAGCTATTCAGGAGGCTGACATCTGAGGATCTGGTGTTGTGGCTCAAGTGGTAGAGCTCTTGCCTTGAGCTGAAGAGCTCCCAGACAGTGCCCAGGCCCAGAGTTCAAGCCCCTACTGACCCCTCCCCTTCCCCCCCCAAAATTATCAACTAGTAAAACATCATGAATGTACTAATGTTACTAGTGCTAAGATTTATGTATATTTTATACCATAATAAATTATCAAGTTAATGAATATTGCATTACTATTAAAAATTATCTTTATATAAGTTGACATCTGATTCTTTTTTGGTGGTGGTGGTGGTCATGGTGCTTGAAGTCAGCCTGGGCACTGTCCCTGAGCTCTTCTGCTCAAGGCTAGCATTCTACTACTTGTAGCCCCCCCCCCCCCCCCCTCCTCTCCACTTCTGGTTTTTGAGTAGTTAATTGGAGATAAGATTCTCAAGGACTTTTCTTCCTGGGCTGGCTTTGAACCACGATCCTCATATCTCTGCCTCCTGAACAGCTAGAATTACATGCATGAGCCACTGGCCCCCAGTGACATTTGATTCTCTAACCAGTATATACTTGTTATATACTTACTTCTTCGCCATTCTGTAGATGAATAAACTTAACCTGTAGGAGTTAAACAAAAACTTACCCAAGATCTGATATCTGGTAACAGTGACTTTGATCTTCTTAGACTCTAAGCTCTTTAGTTTCCTTATGCTTTCCTGCTATCTTGCTGCCAAACTGCGGCCAGCCAAGATTTATAGGCTTGGCGTAAACACATTCTCTTTATAAATTGTCCATAAATGTTGCAAAGCAGATGCTAAAGGTACCATTTGAGAATATACTAGACTTGGTTGCTTGTCATCTGGGGTGCATGAAAAGCTGTCTTGAGGTAAATAAGAATTGAATAAGAAAGAGTTAGAAGAGTTTTCCAGTGAAATCCCCGAGGTGAGAAAAAGCTTGGTAGTTTTGAGGACATAAAGAAAGCAGCATTGTTGTAGATAACATATGGTGAGCAAAAAGAGTGTAAGAAGAGGCTGTGGGGGGGATGGGGGGGTTTGAGCCAGATCTTTAGCTCTTACTAAGTCCAAAAGGAAGCCACTTAACCTAGATTTTAAAGAGGTAAATAATATCAGACTCGTAACATAATTGATTGTTCAGACTGCTATGTTGTAGAGACCAGTTTGAACACAAACAAGAAGTTGGGAAACCAATAGAAGGTAGTTGCAGTCCCTGCAAAAAAGATGATGACCTAGGTAGACCATGGCAGTGGGGATGGAGAGAAGTGAACAGATCATACATATGGTGTATGCCGCTCAGAAAATTGTGATCCTTGTTTGGTGGGTCAGGTGGAACATCTCAAGAGTAGAAAGCCCAGACAGTTTTATCCATACAACACTGCTCTACACAGTAAATATTTGTGCAAGTTTCTAGGTGTTGATTATGGTAGGAAACTTAGAAGTCACCTAGAGGTAGTAGGCCCTACTCGGAATTACTACCCAAGATAGTATGTCTGACTTTAAAAGCCAACTGGGATGGATCTCAAGAGGAGTCATTACAGACCTCCAGGGGTGATAGCATTGTGCGTATGACCTCTTGAACTCTCAATCTTCTCTTAGACTGTCTTCTGCTCAGTGTAACAATGACATATTCAAAGGTTGGAATTTGACAACACACTGAATAGTTTTTAACTTTGCATTACCATCCAGAGATATCAGTCCTTTAGATAAACATAAGATACAAGAATTAGGGGTTTTGGGCTGGGAAAAGTTACTAGTTTTGGTGTCAGAGATTCTTAAATTCTTCCTTATGATTATGCCATGTAGTAATCTTACAATACTCTCTGCCTCCCTGAGATTTCTTGAAAATTTTCCCCTTTCCTTGTCTTTCTTACTCAACATTTTTATTATCTTTGCTTATGAGTCTGTTCCCATTCAACATACTAACAAAAATATTTGCTCTGTTGCTTAGTTTTTTTTTTCCATACGTTTTAGTCTTTCATTAGCTTTAGAATCAAAATTTCAAGCTTATACCAAAAGTTTTCGCATTTTCTTTAAAAAGGGTGGTGGGGGCTGGCAATGTGGCTTAGTGGTAGAGTGCTTGCTTGCCTGGCATGCATGAAGCCCTGGGTTTGATTCCTCAGTACCACATAAACAAAAAAAGCCAGAAGTGGTGCTGTGGCTTAAGTGGTAGAGTCCTAGCCTTGGGCAAAAGAAGCTCATGGACAGTGTCCAGGTCCTGAGTTTAAGCCCGCCCCATGACTGGCCAAAAAAAAAATAAAAGTCTTCCCAGAGACATTGTTTCTCTCAATTTTATCAAGGAACACTTGTAAATGCGTAAGCAAAATATGGTATTTGTTGTGCTCCTTGTAATTACATGTTTTAGTCTTTGGTTCTGTATCTTTGACAGCTCTATCAAACTGAATGGTTGTCTTAAACTTAATGGAATTGAGAATTAGAAGAAAACTACAGTTGGTCACAGATGGGCAATGGACTTATACTGCTGATATGGGAGCAATGTTGATGCCCTTTGTGTTGACAGAAGTCAGTTCTGGGATGTGCTTTCTGTGCTCTTCCCAAGAGATGAGCATTTTACAGGATGATAGTCAAAAAGCTTTCTTTGCAATTTGACAGGACTAGTTGTGCTCGACAGTGAAAATGGGGCAGAATGTGTTCTCCATGGGTTAGTGCCCTAGACTTTCTCTTCAGCTCTGCCTTTTCAACCATGCTTAAGTTCAAGTTCTTGCTGTTTGTTTCAGAGCTCTAAACTTGAATATTCAAAATTATTTGTACTCATTTGTCCTAAAGTAATCCACCTTTGGGGTTGGGTCTTTGCAGGGTGAGAAAGACTGGCAGAAATATGAGACTGCTAGACGGCTGAAAAAGTGTGTGGACAAAATCCGAAACCAGTACCGAGAAGACTGGAAATCCAAAGAGATGAAAGTCCGGCAGAGAGCTGTAGCACTCTACTTCATTGACAAGGTACCCACAATAAAAATAATACTCTTTTATATCACAACCCAGTGCATGCGTGCGCGTGCGCGCGCGCGCACACACACACACACGCGCACGCGCGCGCGCATGTGTATGTAACTGAATCAAAAGTTACACAAACCATTGCTTAGTTTTACTATGAGCAGTGAGACATTTCTACTTTATTTCATTCTTTTAGGAAAGTTGATGTTTATAATTCATAACCAACTACTAATTTATCACAACTACTATTTGAAAGACAATCCTATAATCATCTTTTTTTTTTTTTGGTTGGATTTGGGGCTTGAACTCAGGGCCTGGGTGCTGTCCCTGAGTGCTTTCACTCAAGGCTAATCTCTATCACTTTGAACCACAGCTCCACTTCTGGTTTTTTGGTGGTTAATTGGAGTTCAGAATTTCCTGTCTGGGCTGGCTTTGAACCATAGTCCTCAGATCTCAGCCTCCTGACCCAACAGTGCTGTAGATCTCTAATTTATTAGTACTGTTAATTTTTGCATTGCTTGTATTTTGGCACAAATTCTGAATTATAGCAGAATTAAGACATTAGGTTTTTTGTTTATTTCTTGCCAGTTATGTGGCTTGAACTCAAGGCTTTGCACTTGATTAATGAGCTCATAGCTGTCACTTGACACTTTAGCCATGACTCCAATCTAGCAGTTTGCTAGTTAATTGGAAATGAGATTTTACTGTCTGTGTTAACTTTGAATTTTTTTTCCCTCATCATCTTACTCTTCTGAGTTGTTAGGATTAAAGGTATGAGCCACTAACAGCTAACCAAAGACTAGGTGTTTTTGTTTTTTAGTGTAATTGCCTTGAATAGAAATAGTCCCTCATTATTTTAAGTGTTATTTCCCTTTTTGTTTAGTTTTCTTCCTCTGTTTCCATTTCTGAGAGTAGAGAAGCTTGGATCTTTGAATATAGTACCCTTCTGGATTTCATAAAAGTCATACTGCAGAAGCTAAAGTTTCCAGGCCATGCAGACTGATGCACTCTGTCCTTGAGAAGAATTAGGATTTTCTAGACAGCTTGTGAGGTACACTGGCTCGCATCTTTCATGCTAACCTTTTTTTTTCCCCCCTCTCCCTTGGACAGCTTGCTCTGAGAGCAGGCAATGAGAAAGAAGAAGGAGAAACAGCAGATACTGTGGGTTGCTGTTCACTTCGTGTGGAGCACATCAATCTGCATCCAGAATTGGATGGTCAGGAATATGTGGTAGAGTTTGACTTCCTTGGGAAGGACTCAATCAGATACTATAACAAGGTCCCAGTTGAGAAACGAGTAAGTGAAGGTGGCTCTGTGCTTCCTAGACTACCTTTTCATTTCTTTGTCCATTTAAATATTTTTTGTGTGCTCTGCACTTTGCTTGGAACTAACCTGCAAGAATGACATGAAAGAGAGAGAAAAAGTATTTGGTTTGCTGTGCATCCTTTAAGTTAGTCCTTCTTCCCATTCCTGTGATACTTTCTCTGGGAATGATAGGTAGCCTTAGAGCAGTATTCAGTATTCAACAAAGTCTGAAGCAGAAAGTTGCCCTTGAAGCACACTCAATGTGTGACTGGCCTCCACTATTTTTTGTTTTAATGATTTAGTCATGTTGTAGCATCAGCCGGTTATCTTGCACATTTTTTACCTTGTGTCTTTGCTCAGCTTCGCCCCACGTCCTTAGTAAAAAAAAAAAAGCAACATTTTAGTCTCCAAGTCTAGCCTCATCACAGTAGAGGTTTCTGTAGCTCCACAGTCCCATCCCAATCTTTGAACCAACAGAGAACTAGAGCCCATTAGATAACATGTATATCAATATTAAACGTATTCAACTGCTAAGTATGATGTGACTTCATTCTTGGGAAGCACACAGTAAAGTGTCTAGGATTAAAAGTTATACAATATGCACCTACAAATGACTTGGAACAGATAATTGTGTATGTACATACCTAATACACGTGACTAAGTAAAGGATGTATGGGTAGTCCTTGTGCCTTTTCTCTTTTTTGAAAGTGTTTGTGAGTCTGAAATATATTTCTAAAGTAAAGCTTGCAAAGAGATTATTGATTAGATTTCACTTACTTCTTTTAGGTTTTTAAGAACTTGCAACTATTTATGGAGAACAAGCAGCCCGAGGATGATCTTTTTGATAGACTCAATGTGAGTGGACACCGCACAGAGCTAGAAGAAGTCCAAGTTGGGCTTGGGCCCTTTCTCCTGTCGTATGGCATTTTAATGTACTCTTTGTCCCTTTGGGCATACAGCAGATCTCTTGCCTGTTTCAGATCACTGCTTAAGCCTCCAGGCAAGGACTAGATGAGCCCTGCCTTGTATCCTCCCTTGTTCCCTGCAGAGCCTTCCCTGAGCTGGTTGCCCAGCCACCTCTGCTGTAGACCCAGGACTCTCCTCTGATACCTTAATTGGGAAGTTCTTAATAGGGGAGGATAAATTTGCTTTATTAACAGATTAAAGTACTTTTATCTTAGAATATAGGATGTTCTCCTTTTTCTAACTTCCTACTTGAAGGGAGTAAACTTGACAAGATTGTGACATGTACCTCAATCCCAATATCTTAACATCTTGTCTCCTGCAGACTGGTATCCTAAATAAACATCTTCAGGATCTCATGGAAGGCTTGACAGCTAAGGTATTCCGCACGTACAATGCCTCTATCACACTACAGCAGCAGCTAAAAGAACTGACAGCCCGTAAGTATGCTTGGCCACCCAGGCTGTCTACACCTCTGCTGGTAGAGTGAGTATCCTTGCTTAATTAGCTAAGTCCCATATTAGATCTTCTTTTTCTCCTCATTATTGTGAACATAAACTTTTCTCCCCCTGGCTTCTAATAGAGAGCTAAAGCTTAGTTATATAAACATTGAATCAGGGGATGGAGGCATGACTTAGTTATTAGAGTGCTAGTCAATAAGTGAAAATGGCAGGTGCCAAGGTTTGGAGTACCACTGGTCTTGGACCTAAAAAAAAAATTAAAAGAAATAACCATTGTTGCTGAGCGCTGGTGACTTATACCTATAATCTTAGCTACTCAGAAGGCTGAGATCTGAGGATCGAAGTTCAAACCCAGCCTGTGCAGGAAAGTCCCGTGAGAGTCTTATCTCCAATAAACCACCAGGAAACCGGAAGTGGTGCTGTGGCTCAAGTGGTAGCACTAGCCTTGAGCTGAAGAGCTGAGGGGCAGCACCCAGGCCCAAAGTTCAAGGCTCACGTCCAACAAAGAAAGGAAGGAAGGGAGGGAGGGAAGGAGGGAAGAAGAGAAAGAGGGAAAGGAAAGAAGAATGGAACCATTGAATTGTGGCTTTTCCTTCCCCATTCTGACTTACAGATTAAATTCAAGGAATGTGAACAGGAGCTTTCCATCTGCTTTGAAAGCTCACAGGGTGAAGACAGTGCTATAATGCCCTGTTACATTGGAGAATAAAGTTGTCATGGTTACCACAAAAATCTTTCCTAAGGATTCTGTTCATCTCCCCATCTTTCCATAAGAATAAGCAGTGTTTTTTAAATATCCTCAGGCTCCTTGCCATGAACTCTTGGGTTCAGTCACCACTGAATTTCTAAGTTCTTTTGGAAATTTGTCTAATGGTCTTTAGACTATACAGAAAATATAAGATCCATGTTGAGGTTCAGAATTGTAGGGTAGGAATGTAAGGAATGCTACATAGCACAAGTAAAAATTTGTTTTGGATGACATAATTTTTCTTTCTAAAACATAAAGGCACTGATGGCTCCTACCTCTAATTCTAGCTATTGAGGAAGCTGAGATCTTAGGATTGCAGTTCAAAGCCAGCCTGGGCAAGAAAGTATCTGAGACTCTTTTATCTCCAATTCACCCAAAAATTGGAAGTAGAGCTATGGTTCAAAGTGGTAGAGCACTAACTGCGGGCAAAAAAGTTCAAGATAGTGCCCAGGCTGAGTTCAAGCCCGCAACTGACAAAAAATAATAAAGTAGCTGGGCACCCTGTAATCCTAGCTACTTAGGAGGCTGAGATCTGAGGATCGTGGTTCAAAGCCAGCCCAGGCAGGAAATTCGGTGAAACTCTTAATCTCTAGTAAACCACCAGAAAACCAGAAGTGGCACTGTAGTTCAAGTGGTAGCGTGCTAGCCTTGAGCTAAAATGCTGAGGGACAGCGCTCAAGGCCCAGAATTCAAGCCCCACGACTGACAAAAGAAAAAATAATAATAATAACATATACTGTCTTCTGTCTTTAAAATGTAAAATTTTAAGGTCCTCTCATTTTACTCTCTATCAACTTCCCCAGTTACATACATGTTCCTGCTCTGAAGTAATGGGGATAGAATCAGAGCATCAAAACGGTCTACCACTTGATCCATGGCTCCAATCCTTTTTGTTTGTATTTTGTTTTTGAGACTAGGATCTCACTAATTTTGCACAGGCTGGTCTTGAACTCATGATCCTTCACCCTCCATTACCTGAGATTGTATATATGCACTATCAGGCTCAGCCCCTATTCTACATTTCCTTTATAGGCTACATTAGGTGGTTAAGTAAATGACCAAACTCCTGGAGTAAAAGAAGTTGCATATTTCATTGTACTGTTAAAAAGACAAGCCAAGCTATGGCTCAAGTGGAAAATCAGAGCCTTGAGCTGAATTGTTCAGGAACAGCTCCCAGGCCTAGAGCTCAAGCCCCACGACTGACCAAAAAAAAAAAGAAAGAAAGAAAGAAAGGGAGATCTTTCATGTGATTGTTTCTAACATATTTATAAGATTATGTCTTTGTTGCCTTGTATGTCCCTCCCCCATGGTATAACCCCTGCTTTCACTATATATGATGTTGGTATATGTGGAGGGGAAGGGAAAAAAACAAATTGTTAAAACAGGGATACAGGAGGACCCATTGCAACAATGAGATGTATAAGTCGTTATGTCGAAAAACGAACTTTACAACTTTGGTGGGGGGGACGGGCGTGGGGGAGGATACGAAGGGATGGGAAGGGGAAACAAAGCAGGAGGCTACAATGCTTGATAAGAAATGTGTTCATTATCTTACCCATGTAATTGTAACCCCTCTGTCCAGTATTTTCACAATAAAAATATATTTAAAAAAATAAATAAAGAGGGGGCTGGGAAGGTGGCTCAGTGGTAGAGCGCTTGCCTTGCATGCATGAGGCCCTGGGTTCGATTCCTCAGCACCACATAAGCAAAAAAGAAAAAAGCCGGAAGTGGCGCTGTGGCTCAAGTGGTAGAGCGCTAGCCTTGAGCTGAAGAGCTGAGGGACAGCACCCAGGCCCAGAGTTCAGGCCCCACGACCGGACCCAAAATAAATAAATAAATAAATAAATAAATAAATAAATAAATAAATAAATAAATAAATAAATAAATAAATAGACAAGACAAGTGCAATGGGACTCTTAACATTCCTAGTTACTTGAATAGCTGAGGCAGAATTGTTGGGGGCCAATCTGGGCTATACAGTAGACCAGGTCTCAAAGAAATATATTACAGAGGTCCAGAATTGTTCTTGTGATAGAAATTCATCTGGCTTACATGGAAACTTCTTGCTGTCCTTTTTTTATGACCATTGACTCATGCTTTGGAAGAAATTTGAGTAAGATAAAAGCCAATAGTATTTTGTAGATAAATTCCTGAGGAAGATAGTCATGTACACACTCTTAGTATACAAACTGACCCTTTTACTATCATGTTTTCTTTACAGCGGATGAGAACATCCCAGCAAAGATTCTTTCTTATAACCGTGCCAATCGAGCTGTTGCAATTCTTTGTAACCATCAAAGGGCACCACCAAAAACTTTTGAGAAGTCTATGATGAACTTGCAGTCTAAGGTATCTCATGTTTGAATGGTGGGGTAGCAAATCTTGTGGGCTCTGGGATGATCAGCTGAACATGAGAGGCTTTTATAATCTGGCTTCTGGGATGGGAAAACAATATGAGAAAGGTCCATGTTAAAGATAAATAAAGGGTCATAATGATACTAGTGTTGAATATCAGGGTATAGGTCGTTCTGGAAGTCTTTGTGCTGAGAACACAAGTTCTGTTTTACAATGCTCATTTTGATGCTTTTTTTTTTTTTTTTTTTTTTTTTTTTTTGCCAGTCTTGGGGCTTGAACTTAGGGCCTGGGCATTGCCCCTGAGCTGCTTTTTACTTAAGCTAGCACCCCAGCTCTTGAGCCATGGCTTTTTCTGTTTAATATGGTATGGAGAAATCGAATGTAGGGCTTCATGCATGCTAGGCAAGCATTCTACCACTAAGCCACATTCCCAGCCCTTGATAGACATTTTTTTTTTTTGTCGGTTGTGGGGCTTGAACTCTGGGCCTCAGTGCTGTCTGTCCCTCAGCTCTTCAGCTCAAGGCTAGTGCTCTACTACTTGAACTATAGTGCCACTTCCGTTTTTCTGTTGGTTTATTGGAGATAAGAGTTTCACGGACTTTGCTGCCTGGGCTGGCTTTGAATTGTGATCCTCAGATCTCAGCCTCCTGAGTAGCTAGGATTACAGGTGTGAGCCACCGGCTTCCGGCTTTTGATGCACTTTTTAACTACTAATTTTTCCCCTTATTTTACATGAGAAAAATACATTGTCTGGGCTGGGATATAGCTCAGTGAAAGAGAATTTGCCTGGTATGTGTAAGGCCCTGGATTACATCCCCAGTACTACAAAAATATGTAGTAATTTTTTTAAATCATGTTACCAGTGTCCCAAATACAACATTTCTCAGTCATAGAGCCTACCTTGTACAGTTTGCACAAGGCCCTGTGGGTTCCATCCTCAGTGCTGCAGAGACAAGGGAGGGGTGGGTTACTTTTCTAAATTAAGTTGGTTCAAAATAAAAAGATGGTGAAACAGTGATATTTAAGTCCTCCATATTCCTAGCAGTGTTTTTATTTTTATGCATTGCACATGAATCATGTTTTTATATAGTTCATCAAACATCTGTTGATACTGGCTGTGTGTACCCTGTGGGGAGAGACTGATGTTCAAACAAGTCTGTTTCTACTTTCATGTAACTTTCTTCTCTCTTCATTCTGCCTGGCATTGAGCATTTCCCTCCTAAGTCTGTGGTGATTCTAATAATTACTGCAAATTTTGAGGTAATAATGGACATAAATGATACCCTAAGAACTCTGCAACTATAATGTATGACAGTATCATATTGGTGATAGTCAGAGGTGCTTAGCGTTCTATGGTGTGTTTCCCTCATTTATAATTGAAGAAGAAATACTAAATGACAATTACGATTAATTAAAGTATAGATGTAATTTTTTTCCTGTTTATAGAATTCTTTACTGGGATGAGGAGTTTTTACTATATAAGTAGATGATTTTAGGCTTAGAATATTTTCCTTCTGCAGAAATGTTAAGATAAATACCCAGGAGATCAAAGGCACACGCACACACCATAGTTTATGCTATAGATGCCTTCTGGCTTTTCTGAAGAAGGGATGGCTGTATGAACAAGGAGTGGCCATACCTCTACAGACCTCTTGAATCCCTGACCACAGCATTAGCCATCCTACAAACCACTCATTCTAACAGTTGCCCTTTGCTGCCACTATGTTAAAGGGCAGTCATCAGGTATTGTTTACTTTCCTCTTGTTATCATTCCACACCAGAATTCAAAGCACACATGTTCAGGTGCTGTTTATCCAATTCAAGAGATCCTCCCTAGAGCATGTGGAGGTCATTTGTTGTTCTCACTCTGGAACCACTGTTTGGGCAGCTCAGGCTGCCTGCCAGACGAGTCCTCCAAGCCCAGGAACCTTCTACTATGTACCCACAAAGCAAACACACACCCATTTGCCAAGTGAATCAATGGAGTCTTTGATGCTTGAGTGAATTAGACATACCCTGCCAATTTAGCATTCATAGAAATGGTTAAAAGATTGAGGTTTGCTGCATTTCTAGCCTAAGAAGAATCTGCCTCATGGTGTTTGTGATGCTTTTGTGTATAGAATCAGTTCCTTTAACTTTGCTTTGGATTTCAACATAGATGTTGGAAGTAAGCCACTCATAGGAAAACATACTTAACACAATGGTAGTCTCTGTTTCTCTTCTTGGGCTGTGTGTGTGTCTGTGTGTATCTAATGAAAAAAAAAAAAGCTCCATGAACAGCAGGCCAATGTGTATGAGGCAAGCATGTATTTACTCTAGGATGCCCTCTTGACTATAGGTCAGCGGGGTGACCACAGGGAGGCTGTTCTCCTGCCCTGTCAGTACAAGCTCACTGACTTATACTCTAGCCCCAAGGTATTACCTGCTGGTATCTCTAAGCAAACTCTTAAGAGGAATTTATTTTCCAGGGGGGGCTTTAAGGAGTTCCAATAAGCATGGAAGGAGGCGGTCTCTCTCTCTCCCCCTCTCCTCTCTTTCTCCCTCCCCCCCCTCTCTCGTTGGTCATGGAGCTTGAACTCGGCCTGGGCACTGTCCCTGAGCTCTTCAGTTCAGGGCGAGCACTCTTACCACTTGAGCCTCAGCACCACTTCTAGTTTTCTGGTGGCTAATTGGAAGTAAGAGGCTCACAGACTTTCCTGCCCAGGCTGACTTAGAATGGCGATCCTCAGGTCTCAGCCTCCTGAGTAGCTAGGTTTACAGGTGTGAGTCACCAGCTCCTGGCTCTCTTCTGTTATATAGATGAATTCTGTAAGGTTTCCTTTGGGAAAAACACTCCCCATCTAAAAATGTTTTTTACACCTCTGCTTTTGAGAGATACTGAATGTCCTCACCTCAGTCTTCTCTCTTTAATCTTTTAATTTTCATTGTTCTCTGTTTTTTAGTTTCCTGGACATTCTCTTCAGTGTATCTTTTTTTCCTTTCTCTTCTTTAAGTTGGCAACTCTTTCTCAAACCGCTGGCAGAAAATAAGGAATGAGAAGGGCTCATTCATCCTTAAGAGTTTCTCCTATAATGTTCTTGTAACTTAGTATAAAACCTGGCATTGGGCTGGGACGGAGCTCAGTGGCAAAGTGCTTGCCTAGCAAGTGCAACGTCCTGGGTTCGATCCCCAGTACCAAAAAAAAGAAAAGACAAAAAAAAAACAGTTAAAAAAACAAAACAAAACCTGGCATAGGATCCACTTGATGAACAGCTCCTTTCAGGTGTGCAGAATCAAATACTCTGGAAAACTAGCACCCAGATTTCCAGGTTACTGTCCTTATAGACTATTTTGATTTTGATTTTGATTTTTTGAAGGGCCACTGAAGAATATAACTGAGCAAATAGCAATTCATCAATCACTATTTGCCTCTTCTCTTCTCTCATAATTTTTTAATACCTTAAGTGTTCTTACCTAGAAAACCACTGACAGAAATAACCTAGTGGAGACAACTCCTAGGTTTCTCCTTGAATGGAGCCCTTCTTTTTTGTCCTTGGCTCATTTTGCTCTTAACTTTACTCTGTTCTTGCCCACCTAGATTGATGCCAAGAAAGACCAGCTAGCAGATGCTCGGAGGGACCTGAAAAGTGCTAAGGCTGATGCCAAAGTCATGAAGGATGCAAAGACCAAGAAGTATGTATCTGGCATTGTTCCAAATAGAGGTGGTTGGGAGAAAAGTTAGATCACTTAGAGGCCCTGGCATCCCAGCCATTCTAAGGTGCTTTATTTTTCCTTGAAGATAAGGTCCCACTGTGTGGCTCAGACTAGCTTCAAACTAATTATCTTGCCTGAGCCTCCTGAGTGTTATGTTTTCTGTCTTACTGCTGTCTTCTGGAATGCTTTTAAATGACAAGGTTTGCCTGCCTGTACTCTAGGGGGCAGGTTTGAGTTTGTTTTGTTTTTGTGCTAATGCAAGGACTTGAAGTCAGAGCCTTGTACTCTCCTTTGGCTTTTTGTTCAAGGCTGGTGCTCTACTACTTGAGCAATTTTTTGCTATTTGAATCTCACGGACTTTTATGTCCTGGCTGGCTTTGAACCATGATCCTCGGTTTCAGCCTCCTAAACAGCTAGAATTACAAGTATGAGCCACATCAGTGCTCAGTGTTTTTGTTTTTCCATTATTAGGGATTGAACTCAAGGTCCTATTACTTAAGCCACTCTGGCAGCCCCTTTTCTATGGGTTATTTTCAAAATAGGGTCTGTCTATATGCCCTTGTGATTCTCCTACTTGTTTTTCCCTGTATCACTGAGGATGACAAAGTGCAGTCTCATGAATGTTTTGTGCCTGGGCCAGACTTGAACCATGATTTTCCAATCTCTTTCTCCCTAATAGTTAGGATCACAGATTTAAGCCACCATGCCCAGCCAAACTTGATTCTTGATAACTGCCATTATTCCAGGGTAGTAGAATCAAAGAAGAAGGCTGTACAGAGACTGGAGGAGCAGTTGATGAAGCTGGAAGTTCAGGCCACAGATCGGGAGGAGAATAAACAAATTGCCTTGGGAACCTCCAAACTCAATTATCTGGACCCTAGGATCTCAGTGGCTTGGTAAGCACTTACCCTTTCTAGAGCTCTGGAGAAAGTAGAGGGGCTTATTTAGCACCAAGCTGCTTGCTTCTCATCCTAGGAAACCTCTGGCTTCTGCAGTAAACAGAGCCCTATTGCTGAGCCCTATCTCCAAGTACAGTGGAACATCCTAGATGGCCCTAAGGAGTCCGTTTTGTAACCTCAGTTTAGGTTAAAGGTGCAGTTAGGACAGGAATGGAAACTCGTAGCTAGCTAGCCCTTACTGAGGAAAAACAAGAGTCTGTTCATCTGCACTGTGACTGAACTTTTCAGTGAAGTTTTTGTGAGTCAAAGAAGTAGAATGAAAGAGAAAAGAGAATATAAATATGAGCAATTTACACAAAGAAGTATGATTAACAAAGGGACATCAATTTTGATATGTGCACATACTCAGATATATCATCTCACTATTATATAGTTGTAGAATATCATACAAAATAGTTTGATGGCTTATTGTTTTGGAAGGTATTTAATTAGCTTGAGTTGTTCAATTCTAGGCATATGTGGTAATATCTTCCCCAATAGTATCATCTCCTATATGGGCCACAGGTACCTTCTACTCGGGTGGTGCTAGAGGTTGAATTAATCCTTGGAGAGACACAGTGGTTTTAAATATGGGTTATGGGGGCTTGGGAAGGTGGCTCAGTGGTAGAGTGCTTGCCTTGCATGCATGAAGCCCTCGGTTCGATTCCTCAGCACCACATAAGCAGAAAAAGCTGGAAGTGACGCTGTGGCTCAGGTGGTAGAGCGCTAACCTTGAGCTGAAGAGCTGAGGGACAGCACCCAGGCCCAGAGTTCAGGCCCACACCGACAAAAAAATAAAAACAAAAAGGAAGTATGGGTTATGGAGGCAAACTTCTTAAGTTAACTTCTTAAGCTCCACTCCTAACTCGCTATTCAAGGACATCATTACTTTTAAATTCCTTCATTTCATCTGTACCTTCATTCGTACAATCTATAGTAGCACCTACTTTAGAGATCAATGGCAAGACTAAATGAAATATCTTAAGCCCTTAGAATATGCTTAATGCATTATTCATTCATACCCTTACCAGTCACATGTGAAAAAGGGAGTCCATTCTTGGTCTGGGAAATAAGGGAGTATATAGAAACTCCCCAGTGCCATACCCAAAGTTTAGTACTGATAGTGTTCATTGAGCAAGACATAATCAAATGTATTTGGAAGACAGGTTTTTGAAAAGTTTTCCACAAGTTCTTGTCAGAAGTAGAAGGTTGCTTGCTGCTGTGTTTGCTTGTGTGCTAGGCCACTGATCAGGATGACAAGAATGAAGATTACTGCGTAAATTAGAACATCAGATTCCAGAAGCTGCCTCCCATATGGAATGAAGAGTTTTCCCTGCACTCATTGGTTGGTTGGAAGAGGGTGTGGTCTGTGATAGCACTCTATTGCTTTCTGAGTCACACTAATTTCCTTTCTGTCTCCTTTGTTTGCAGGTGCAAGAAGTGGGGTGTCCCAATTGAGAAAATTTACAACAAAACCCAGCGGGAGAAGTTCGCCTGGGCCATCGACATGGCTGATGAGGACTATGAATTTTAGCCAGTCTCAAGGGTCAGGGTTCTGTGAAAAAGAACAGTATGGTTTGGGGAAGATGGATAAACTGTGAGCCTCACTTGCCCTCCACCTGAGGAAGAGAGGCAGCAAGTCTTAACAAACCAACATCTTTGTGAAAAGATAAACCTGGAGATATTATAAGGGAGAGCTGAGCCAGTTGTCCTATGGACAACTTATTTAAAAATATTTCAGATATCAAAATTCTAGCTGTATGATTTGTTTTGAATTTTGTTTTTATTTTCAAGAGGGTAAGTGGATGGGAATTTGTCAGCATTCTGTCAGGCAAATTCAGTTTCACTGAAACATTGGGATTCTCTTAGCTACTGTATGCGAAGTCCGATTATATTGGTGCGTTTTTACAGTTAGGGTTTTGCAATAACTTCTATATTTTAATAGAAACGAATTCCTAAACTCCCTCCCCACTCCCCCATTTCAGGAATTTAAAATTAAGTAGAACAAAAACCCAGCGCACCTGTTAAGAGTTGTCACTCTATTGTCATGGGAATCAGTTTTCATTAAACTTGAAGCAGTTGTGACATGGCAGTGTTTTGGTTCAGACACCTGTTCACAGAAAAGCATGATGGGAAAATATTTCCTGACTTGAGTGTTCCTTTTTAAATGTGAATTTTTATTTCTTTTTAATTATTTTAAAATATTTAAGCCTTTTTCTTGATCTTAAAGATCGTGTAGATTGGGGTTGGGGAGGGATGAAGGGCGAGTGAGTCTAAAGATAATGAAATAATCAGTGACTGAAACCATTTTCCCATCATCCTTTGTTCTGAGCATTCTCTGTACCCTTTATGATATCCATCTTTTTCTTTTTAAAAACAAGACATTCACTTGAGAAATTTTATTGTATAAAAAGTTCCACAGGTCAGTAAATTTAGAGGAAAATGAGTATTTGGTCCCCTCTAAAAAGGAAGAATAATCAAGATTTTAGGGCTTTTATTTTTTTTTCTTTTGTAATTGTGTAAAAAATGGAGAAAAAAAACCATAAAAAGCAGAATTTTAATGTGAAGACATTTTTTGCTATAATCATTAGTTTTAGAGACATTGTTAGTTTAGTGTGTGTGCAGAGTCCATTTCCCACATCTTTCCTCAAGTATCTTCTATTTTTATCATGAATTCCCTTTTAATCAACTGTAGGTTATTTAAAATAAATTCCTACAACTTAACGAAAATTTAGCGTCTGAGTCTTTGTTACTGAGGGCTCTAGGCCAGATTTAGAGCTCTGGGCTGGCATTTAGTGTGGATGTAGTCCAACCAACTCAGGTGAGCAGGAGTATGGAAAAGATGGGACTGGGCCTAGTCTGGAAGGGGTACATCTGTCCTACTGCTATTGATACAGGGTAAAGATGTGAAGATTATGCTAGGTAAAGAAAACCTCAGAAAGGGACTGTGCAGAAACCCATAAGAGTTCTATCTAAAGCCAAGTCTGGGTAGTGTTTATGAACAGGCAGTATCAAGTGTATTTGGGAGGCAGATACTTGGAGTTTTCCATGTATACTGGCCAGAAGCAAAAGGTTGCTTCTTTTTTGTGTGTCTGGTTATTGTGTGTGTGTGTGCGTGCATGTGCGCATGCCACTCCTAGGACTTGAACTCTGGGCAGGGTGCTGTCCCTGAGTTTCATTTTCACAAGGCTAGTGCTTTGCCACTTGAACCACTGCACCACTTCCAGCTTTTTCTGAGTATTTGAGATAAGAGTCTCCGGGACTTTCCTGGCGGCACTCGAACCACAATCCTCAGATCTCAGTCTCTTGGGTAGCTAGGATTACAGGCGTGAGCCACGAGTGCCTGGCAGAAGGTTCTTTATTTTTAGATTTACTTGTGTGGCTAAGCTGCCAATAGGGATGGAAAGAAAGAAGATTACTAAATAAATTAGAGTGTCAGATCTCAGAAGCCACCTCCATGTGGAATGAAGACTTCTCCCTGTACCCACTGGTCTATAACCCATAAGTCTATAACTCCAAAAGTATACTCGAGAGCAAGAAGGTCAAAGAGCACTGAGCCCGCTAGCTTGTTGGCTTCAGCAGGTATTTTTAGGTAACAAAGCCATCTCATTGGTAGTCTTAAGTTCCATAGCACACACCCCAGGGAATGAAGATTGTGTGACCATCATTGCTTTGGAACAAGAGATTGAGCTAGGTATGTCTGAATTGTTAGCCAGACCAAAAGCATGGATTATGTATATGCCTGAACCTACACCTGGTGGCCATGTGATAAGAATGTGGCTTTTGGATTTGGGACTTGAGTAGGAGACAAACTTGACCACAACTAGAAATCAAGTACAAAAGGCAAAAGACCCTCCCTGTACAGGAATTAATTCCTGCCTCTAGCAAGGACCTCCCTGAAATCAACAGCAGGCACAGGGTAACCAGATGACTGGTCAAGACAACTGTGGAGGACAGTCAGTGCCAGCAGGCAGACCAAGGAGAGCAAGGCCAGTGCAATAAGCTGAATTGATGACTGGGGACAAAATAAGGACCTTGAGAGACACTTGAACCCAAAGGTAGACTACTGCCTTGCATAACCACACAATAGGTCTTAATTCCAGTCATATCTTAGATATTCCTTAAAGTCAGGCCTTTTTGTGATGCCAGAGTCTAGATGTGGGAAGAGGGATAATTTCTCTGTGCTGACCAAGCCAAACATCTTACCTCCACATCTGACCAAATCTGTCCATCACTACTACTGAAGTTGTGAGATTTATCTCAGGCCTCTTCCTATTAAAAAAAAAAAAAAAAAAAGAGGAAGTGGGTGCTGTGGCTCAAGTGGTAGAGCTCTAGCCTTGAGTTGAATTGCTGAGGGACAGTGCCCAGGCCCAGAGTTCAGGCCCCACAACCAACAAAAATAAATAAATGAAAAAAATAAAAAAATAAAAAAAAAGAGCCAAGCAGGGCTGGGAAGGTGGCTCAGTGGTAGACTTGCCTTGCATGCCTGAGGCCCTGGGTTCGATTCCTCCACACCACATAAGCAAAAAGAAAAAAGCCAGAAGTGGCGCTGTGGCTCAAGTGGTAGAGCACTAGCCTTGAGCTGAAGAGCTGAGGGACAGTGCCCAGGCCCAGAGTTCAAGCCCCACAACCGGACCCTCCCCCCCCCCCCCCCAAAAAAAAAGAGCCAAGCATTGGTGGGACATGCCTTTAATCCTACTCAGGAGAATCTAAGGATCTAGGTTTAAAGCCTGGGCAAAAACTGCCATGAGACTGTTAGCTCCAGTTAACCACCAAAAAACCCCTAAGTGGAACTGTGGCTCAAGGAGTAGAGAGCCAGCCTTGAGCAAAAAAATGCTTAGGAACAGCATCCAAGCCCTGAATTCATCCCAGCCCCAGTCCTTCCCAGACACCATCTCTCTCCTTCATTTCACAAACAGGCACCTGCCATGAGTCATGCACACCACTCAGTCTTTTCCCACCCACTGCATCTGCCTCATCCCCCCTGTACTCTGACCACAGTTGCCAAACCAGTACATGACTCTTCATCCTGCCTATTGTACGAGCTCTTCATGGCACTGTTGATCATTGTATTTTTTTTGTTGAGGATCTTTTCTTTTTGTAATTACATTCAGTTTCGAATGTCATAAAGCAAGCATTCCAAGGATGCAGTGGTTTTTAATACCTACTGGCTGGTGCATCCTATTACTGCCCATCAGGTTAATATTCTTATCCTCAGTAAAGATCCCTTATGTCCTGTTCATCTGTCTTCACACACCTATCGTCCTCTGAGAAGTCTCCATAAACTTGACCTATCCTACACTGTAGCCATTCCCTTCTAAAAGCACCTCTGGTTCCCACAGTATCATCTTCCCCTGGTTCCACTCCTTGTCAGGCTCCATCAGGTCTTAGGTACCAGGGTTTTCATCTCACTTAAGTGCCTTAGTCCAGTCATACCCACAAGGGTATCTCCTCTCAGCCCAGGCCTTCCCCTGAGCTTTGTACACATGCCAACCACACCTGTTCAGGGGCAGGCCCACAGGCAGCTCCTGAAGGGAGCTCAAAATCAGACAGACTCCAAGCCTGTCAGACCTGGTTTCCACTCTCAGTGAAAGGTTCCACATCTGTCTGTCTCCAACCTGGACATGCAAGACAACACAGCCTCATCCTGTACTCTTTCTGCTGTTCCCACATACAGTAAATTTCCAACTTTAAAATCACTTCCTAAATAATACATTCACTGAATTACAGGCTCTTACCCCTGCAGGAAAGGAAAAAAAAAATTGTTTCAACGTTTTCTTCTGAGAGAAATGACTTATTACATTACATTTCAGTCCTTACAAATTCCCTCATATAATCAGATACTCTTAACTTGTTTTGAACCAAAAGGCCCCTTTTGGAGAAAACATTATCCTGAAATGACCTCAGTCAAGCTAGTTTTGGATGCTTATAAGTAGTCCCCTGACAAAAATCAGTAAACAAAGAAGCAAAGAAATTTAACACAGACTTAGCAATTATTTCTCACAATCCCAAGTATTCCACGTAAACAAGACTAAAGATCACTAAATAGCAACACAGTTGATTTTTTTTTTTAGTGTTGGAAATTAAGCTGTACGTGTGTATGTGAAAATGACAATATTTTTTTTAAATCTCCCAGAAAAAGAATAGTGATGAGTTGAGATTTATGGCAAAATAACATGGGAGAGATTTAGTGGGTTCATAACTGCTGAAGCTAGGGCTGGAGTATGAAAACTCTGTGGCAGACCCTTGCCTAACGAGGCCCTGCGTTCTAACTCAACCATCATAACAGCAACAAGAATTGTTGAAGCTGAATGACAGAAGCATCTCACTCTACTGTTTTGCTTACACTTTTTCAGGTTTTCCATAAAATGAATAAAATGACATTATTCTGAAGATCACTGATACTTAGGGAAGAAATGGGGGGGGCCTGTTTTAACATTACACTAGCAGGTAATTAGGATAGATTGAAATTCCCAGTGATATCACATTGCCTCTCTGCAAAAATGGATGACTCTCAAAACCCCACTGATGCTGAATGTAGGCATGAGTTCCTCTTCCTCCTCCTCTTCCTCTTCCCCTCCTCCCCCCCTCCTCCCCCCTTCCCCCCTCCTCCCTCCCCTTCTCCTCCTCCTCCTCCTCACCTAGACACTGTCCTTGAGCGCCTCTATGCTCAAGGCTAGCACTCTACCACTTGAGCCACAGCGCCGCTTTTAGCCTTTTCTGCTGATGTGTTACTAAGGAATTGAACCCAGGGCTTGATGTGTGCTAGGCAAGCACTCTACCCCTAAGCCACATTCACAGCCTGAGTACATACTCTTAAGATTCCACTAATATGAAATTTTAGAACAAACTCACCTTTGGTGACCAAGTAAATTGGATGAGGGTGATAGTACATTGGCTGATTCAAAAAGTGGGTCTCACTGGGTGCCAGTAGCTCACACCTGTAATCCTAATCAGGAGGCTGAGATCTGAGAATCACAGTTTGAAGCCAGCCCAACCAGTGAAGTCCTTATAAGACTCTTATCTCTAATTAACCACTCAAAAACCAGAAGTGGAGCTGGGGCTCAAAGTGGTAGAGCCACTAGCCTTGAGCAAAAGAGCCCAGGAACATTTTCATCGTGCATCTCCAAAAATTCTAGTTTTTCAGTTAGAAAAGTCTTCCAACAAAACATCTTGTGAAAACCAATATTCATGTCATATCTTGAGAGGATGAATCTTCAGTTGTATATCTCTCACTTTGTTCTTAAAGCCACTGGTGAGAAGAGGTAAGGTCATTCTCTGTTCCTAGGGCCCGTTACCAAATCTGCATGGGATATTGGCACTTTTATCCTTACTCCTGTGATCTGATTCAGCCTTGCTGTACGTTAGAGCACTAGAGGCAGCATCAGGATGTTTGCTGAGAAAAAGGAAGAAGTTTCCCCTTCTCGTTCTTCAGTGCTGCCTGGACCTTAGTGATGCAATCATAGTATACTCTCCCAAGGTGGAGAGAGCATCTCTGGGGCCAATCAACAGGGAGGTAGCAAAGGTCTGTGAGAGAGCAGAGCCCATGGGAGTGGCTGGGCCAGATGTGATTTTACCTGGGGTGAGAAAACATAAGGCTCTAGAGGAACTGATTACCACAAGTGAGGAGGCAAGCAGGAAGACATGAACTCTGAGTGTGAGGCCCAGTGACTAAGTTAGAGCCATAGACCTATTTGGGGGCCAGAAGCCAGGTGCCTAAATGGCAGGTTGGGGTGGAGTTCAAGGTACCTTGAGGTAAACAGTTAGGAAATACTGGCTGTGAGCTGAGGAGCTGCTCAGACAGGTAATACGACAGACTAAGGAGAAAACAGCAATGTTTAAAAAAAAAAGGGGGATACTGCAAGTCTACAAATAAGACTTTCTGATTGTTCCTCACTGAATTATGGTTTTAAATGAAAACTATGTTAGCATGTATTATTAATCTGTTGACAACATTCTCTGTTAACCTAGGTGAGAGAAATTCTCTAATCCTCCAGAAGATTTTCTATAAGTGATCAGTTTTCAGAATAGAAAGTTATTGCTTTGCTACCTGGAAACTCAGTACATGTGATTCTCAATCTCAGCAGCTACATAAACCCATAGGGGCCATATTATTATGGTCTTCTTTGTATAATTTCATTCCATTTCTGCAGTACAGTATGTTTGTCTTTGTTTTTAGTTACTCTGAATTTTCTTTAAAGGGCTGGGGGGGAAATACATTTATGCTAAACAAGAGCAATGTGGCACACCTAATTCCTCATTCAAGAAAGGACTTCTCCCCCAACTGTTGGTAGAACTATCAACAGAAAACCTTTCGCTAGTTGTCCTCCCTTCCTTCCTCCTGACTCTCCCACCCCTACCCTCCCTCCCACCTCTATACAGCTCAACCTCATCTGTAAAGGCTGAGCTTTTAACCAGAACAATCCATATCCATTTCAAGCCAGAGAGTTCCCCGAGGATTTGGCTGAGTTGGTCATCTGCCTGCATTATAGATGAAATCTCCTGTGCCCACTCCTCATTTCCTTCCTGTCATCCTGTCCACAGCGCTGGGTCTCAGGAGTACTCCAGAACAGACATACTGCCCACCCATCCACAGTCTGTGTCCCAAAGAATCCAACCTTGACAGCACAAGAACAGAAAAACTCAAAACAGGAAACACATTAGGTTAGAGGTATGTCAGAAAGGAGTGAGGATATGGAATAAAGGGTTCATACATACATAGGGGGCAATGTAGCATGGACTGCAGCAGACTGATGTATTTAAATCCTGTCTCTGTCACCTATTAACTGTGTGACCTTAATACATCTCGTTTTCATTTGTTTCTAGAAACTGGATCTACCTATGTAGCCCCATACTGGCCTGGAACTCTCCATCTTCCTCAGGCTACCGAGTGCTGGGAGTAGAGTCAAGTGCCAGTATGCTCGGCAGGGCCTTAGTATCACTTCACTTAGGTGAGAATAATAGAGAATACTTATAGAGCTGTAATGAGGAAGAAATAAGCCGATGTGGATAAAGCAGTTATATCATCATTGCAGTATGCCAGCCACTGCTCTAAGAAATTATTAAACATAGAGCCAGGCACCAGGGGCTCACACCTGTAATCCTCAGGAGGCTGAGATCTGAGCATCCCAGTTCAAAGCCAGCCCAGGCAGGAAAGTCCGTGAGACTCTTAATCTCCAATAAACCACCAGAAAACCGGAAGTGGCCCTGTGGCTCAAGTGGTAGAGCACTAGCCTCAAGCTGAAGAGCTGAGGGACAGCGTTCAGGCCCAGAGTTCAAGCCCTATGA
Organism: Dipodomys merriami; assembly: GCF_024711535.1. Taxonomy (NCBI): domain Eukaryota; kingdom Metazoa; phylum Chordata; class Mammalia; order Rodentia; family Heteromyidae; genus Dipodomys; species Dipodomys merriami. The sequence goes on from NW_027205492.1 coordinate 1,507,745, forward strand.
CCAACCCCCCCCCCCACCAAAAAAAAGTTATTAAACAGGCCAGAGTGGTTGGCAAGTTGGGCTGAGCTAGGCACAGGCATGGTATAAGCTAGGGCATGCTAAAGCAGGAATGTTCCCAGAAATAGGCCCAAGCAGGGCTAGCCTGGGCGATGTGACTGGTGTAGACCTGTGTGGGTGCTGGGCTACAACTCTCAAGACAGCACAGCTGCACCTTGCCAATAACGCCTACACACCCATTTATATGCTGAGCTGGGGTAAGCCCACATCAGCCACACCCTGTGTGTGCCCTGCTTTTCCCAGCTGTCCTTTGTGGAAGGAGGTACCTGAGGCCTGGGATGTTGGCCTGGAAGTCCTAAAGGAAATATGACCCTACTTCCTGATTATGGGCCCAGTTCCTAGATTATGGAAGCTAGTCCCAGAGGGGAGAGCAAAAAGAAGTTTGGGCTGCATGCTGAGAAACTCTCAGAAAAGAGAGAAACAGATTTTAGAAGTGCCTGCAGGCTGCCAGGATTGGCAAAGATACAACAAGAATGGTAACACTTAGAATGGTGCCTCCTGGGAATATGGACAAGATCAGGCAGGCAGGAAGGGCCCCATGCAGTCCCATTTGCCTTCTCTGCCTAATTACCTTCCCCACACCCCTCCTTACAGGCTAAACTCCAGCATTTTATATCCCTAAAGAGGGATATCCCTTTCTGACCTCAGGGACCTTGTATATGCCATTAACCTTGCCGGGAAAGAATGTCCCTCCAACCCACCCATAGTAACTCACCTGGCCAGCTGCTCATATCTTTTAAGGCCTCTCTGGAGTCCTAAGACCTAAAGAACTCTTCCTTGTCTACCTCACCTATAGCAGGTCTCTTACTATGTTCTGTTGCAAAGACCTGCTCTTCCACCTCTTCCTCACCACAATCATCTTTATGCAACAGAGGCTACCTTGCGTTAAGCCAGCCTAAGCTATCCTCAGCACTCTCATTCCGTCTGGGTTTTCGGGCCATCCCTGGGCACATCTTGCCTCCCCCACCACCTACGCTGATTAGCTTCATTGCTCATTGGCTCATTCCTGACCACCAGAATTTACCTAAATCAGTGACTCTGTCCAGAGGCAGAAACACACAGATTCAAACAAATTTGGGTTCAGATTCCACTTGTTAGTTATGTGGCCTTGGGAGAGTCACTGATCTTCTCTAAACCTCTTTTTTCCCCATCTGTACTTTGGAGACCGTCGTCCCCCATTTTAGGGTAACTATGAGGCTCAAGTATGACCACATGTGCAAGCCTTAAAGCTTAGGACCAGGTGTTGGGTCAACTTTCAGTCCTCTCGCCCACCCCTCCCACACATACTTTAAAGGCCTGCCACTAGGTGGCAGTCCATCTCAGCTACCTTTTCCACCCGTTGGACAAAGGCGCTGAACATCATAATACTGAGTTTCTTGGGGGCTACGCTGAGTGAAACAAACACATACTACATACACACAGTTACCACTAGAGAAGGGCAAAATCAGAGTTTTCTCCCACCCAGAAGAGCCACTGTCCAGCTGGGTGGGGTTGCCTGAACATACATACTTCTATAGTCACAAGTTCTAGTCTTGAGAAACCTGGACCTTTCTCTGGCTTCAGCTGGATGCTGTCCTTGAGGCCTGTCACCTATGAAATGCAATGTTTTCTTCTGTTGCCTGGTCCAAAAGGTTCCACCATGACTATAGGTGTCCTCAGTTCTCGGGTACTGTTTGGGTAATGGCTTCAGATAAACAAAGATATGGACTATTCAATTACCACCACCAAAAAAAAAAAAAGGCTTACAGCTAGACTATGGAGAGGAAGGATCAGTAGTGAGAGGTGGAGTGGAAGAGATAGGCAGCAATCGGGCCTCATGGAACTCCAAAGCCAAGTAATTTTAGGTGCAGTTGGATTTCATGCATGTAGTTGCAGGATGATTTCATTGTATTTTCGAGAGTAAAGTTTGGAGCACAGATGCAGGCGAGATCTAGAAGGATGAATAGTCTGGGGAAGTGTTGAGTCTTGGACTTGTGTGGGTAGAGTGCACTGGCCTCGTTGGGTGGAGCTGGGGAAAGGCAGAGATGAGCAGGTCTCCCTGCAAAATGTGAGGCCTTGTTGAGGTGAGAACATGAAAACCGTGGGAGGAGCCATTTGAGGAGGACAGGAGTTAAATGGGGGTGTGCACTGGGCGGAGTGGTCCAGGTTTGGAGTCACCTAGGTTTGCGTGGAACACCAAGTTATAGGAAAGGTCAGATGGCCTTTCAGACCTAGGAAGCGAAGTTTCTGAGGCAACAGAGGGAGGTGGAAAACAAGACCTAAACACCAAAGCTGAGAGGGGTACCTGCGGAAAGGGTGCAAAGAAGGGCGGGCGGGTAGCCCGCCCGGACGACACGGAGCTCTGGGGATACCCGGGAGGTGAGGGCTTTCGGAACGAGGGGATCCTACCCGGCCACACCGGCCTCAGGGGCTGGACAGACGCCGGAGGGTCCAGCCAACGCAAAAGCCGCCTACAGGAGGCGGGACAGGCAGGTTGTCCATCACGGCACATCGACCAATCCGAGACAGGCTCCGCCCCTCTCCTCCTTGGAGGGGGGCGCGCGTGGGTCTGCCGCCGCCGCCGCCGCCGCCGCCGCCGCCGCGGGTGTGAGGCGGCCCGGCCCGGGTCCCTCCGCCAGGCAGCCCACCCAGGTAACTGGCTTCAGGAGGAGGGTCCCACAGACGCCCCGCACCCGCACCTTCTCATTTCCGTCCCGGCCGAGACGCTCGGGTTGCGGCGGGGCCTGTGCGGGACGGTGGGTGGGCGGACGCCGGTGCGCGCGCCTGACTGGCGGTCGGCCGCGGGCCGCAGCCTGTGGGCGGGGTTGCTTGCGTGACGAACTGGCTGTGGCCCCACGCCTTGTCGGGCCCCGCACCGAGAGGCGCTGCGGGACCGTGGCACGGGCGGGCTGGCAGGCCGTGAGCCGCGCGCGCCCTTGCCGCCATTGCACACGCGACCCCGCCTGCGGCCTGCCCGGGGGTCGCGGGGCGCACGCGCGGCGGGCGGGGGGTCCTCCCCGCGGGCGCCTTTGTTCCCGGCGCGCGGAGGGGCGGGGCCTGCGGGTGCCCCGCCCCCGCGCTCAGGCCCCGCCCCGTGCCCGCCTGCAGGAGCCGCCGCCGGGTCCCACTCGCCGGCCGCCCCAGCCGCCGCCGCCGCCGCCGCCGCCGCCGCCGCGCCGCCTGTCTCCGGGCCCGCCGGGCCTGCGTCGCCGCCGACCCCCGCGCCTGAGCCATGGCGGGCGCCGCGTCTCCCTGCGCCAACGGCTGCGGGCCCGGCACGCCCTCGGACGCCGAGGTGCTGCACCTCTGCCGCAACCTCGAGGTGGGCACCGTCATGACTTTGTTCTACTCCAAGAAGTCGCAGCGGCCCGAGCGGAAGACCTTCCAGGTCAAGCTGGAGACGCGCCAGATCACGTGGAGCCGTGGCGCCGACAAGATCGAGGGGGCCAGTAAGTGCGCCTCCTCCCCGGCCCGGCAGGGCCCGGCCCGAGCCCTGCGCGCGCATTGCGCCCGCGGGGGCGGCGGGGTCCCTGCCCCGCTCCCCGATCCCAGACGCCAGGGCAAACTTTCAAGCCCTCCCCCTCCCGTCGGGCCCCGCCCCCGTCTCGTCTCTGGTGGTCATCCGGGGCGGGGTGGGGGGGGGCATCCGGGTCCTCGATCACCTGACAGGACACCCCCTTCTCCCAGCAGGGTGGGGGGTGTTTCTTTGCTCTGAGGCCTAGGAATTCTCCCTCAGAGACTAGTGGGGTTGGCTTCGACTCCCTAACATTTGGGAGGTGGTGTCAAGTGGTGGCTGGGGGGAATCCAGGATGGTGACCCTCACTCACCTAGCTGGAGAACCTGGAGCCCCACTGGGCTTTGCTTCCCCATCACGTCTTTCTCCGGACTGTCCAGTCTTTGAAACTCTGAGGGCCTCCCTGCTGAGCTTTAGGTGCAAAGGGAGCTTTTGGTTCCATAAGTAGAACTTAAATGTTGGAGCTGGGCTGGTTTTGAAGCAGAGTCGGGCCTAGTTATCACCCTCTTGGGAAGAAGGAGGAAAATGGTCCTGTGTAGGTTGAAAAAAAAACCTCAAAGAAAGCAGAAGCTCCTTTTCCCTGGATGCTTCTTTTGTCCCGAAGCTGAGTTTTAAAGGCCTGCGTGGGTGGGCAGACACCCAAAGCCTGAACTGGGGCTCTTGGTAAAGGAACCAGGTCTCCTTGTCCTTGCAAGCTGGTAACCCAGGGGCTTGGTCTCAGGAAGGCCAGCCCCAGTGCTTTGGAGCCAGGCATTCCTCTTGGAAGTGTGCAGTCAGTTTTGGGTCGAGCCTTTTGTGTCCTGTGTCCGGTGGCCGCAGGGAGCCTGGAGTGGCTCCTCTGGGTTTCCTGCCTCTTTGCCTACCCAGGCCTGAGCTTGGCTGCTTTTGCACAGGTCTGTGGTGGTGGAAGGAGTTAGGGGAATTTTGAGAAACCCCAGATCTTTCATAGTGCTGGTCTACTTTGCATGTGTCTGTACTATGATCAGATGGGCACTCAGTTCTGCTCGGCTCTTCAGTCCCCTAGCTGAAGAGTTGATGTGTCTGCAACCTCCAACTATGGGTTGCTGCCTGCAAGAATCCCCAGAGACTGGTATTGGAGAGACCTGGGCTCAAAACCAATTGGGTGGTGGTGTGGGAAGGGAGACTAGGAAATGAAAGCCTGAGAGAAGATCCTGCAGATCTTCCTGCGTATGCTGTATATGGGTCTAGATGGTGGGGAGGAAGAAAGGTCTTGTGGTGAGGCAGCCATCCTCAACTGCAATCTTCAGATCTGACTTAGATCTGCTACAGTGGCTGAACATAGCAGTTGCACTGTCCCCATATGCCCTGTCTACCATTGGGAGGGCATTTTACTGATTTGAGAGAATATGAATTCTAAGGTAGAAGAAGGACAGATGCTGTGAAGAGCATAGAGATAGTCCTAGAAATATCACCCAGACAATAGATTCCAGACAAGGAATTTGTAGCTCTCCCAGTGCTAAGGTAATGGTATTGGCTAGAGGTTTCCAGATAGAGATCCCCTGGGTAACAGCTGTCTTCTAACTATGTATGTAAATTGTACATCATTGAGCTACTTCCTAAGTCTTGAGACCTGGTTTTCCTCATCTGTAGGGGTAATGGTGTTTATACCATGTATAGTTACTCTGGGGATCAAATGAGATAGTGCTTCACAATGTAAATATTTGATAGCTGTGAGCTGACATATTGACATTATAGGTATTTAATAAACAGCTATTTGTCATTATTACCATAATAATGGGTTGTGCTTTTTTTTTTCTAGATCCTAGATTGAGGATGTTGAGGAAGATCTAGTGTGGTTGTTAAGACAGCACAAGGATGAAAAGAGGAGGAGGATAGAGACTCAGTAGACATTTAGCTTACTACTCAGAAAAGGAGAGGAAATGGTTTTGTTTTGTCTCAACCCAACTACCCACCTATTCACCACCTATCATGTTCATGTTTCTGTACAGAAAGTGTTGGGAGTTTTGTATAGTTGACACCTAGATTTTCCTTTTCTTTATAAGGCAGGGCCTAAACAGAAGGAAGGAGTGTAGTGAGAGGGAGACATGGCCAGTTTGGGATGTCTCACTCAGGTCTTTGGGAGATGAAGGCAGAAATACACAGGACTTTATAGCCCCAGTCTCCTCCCCTCTCCCAAGTGTAGATCAGCAGAGGTCCAACTACGCATTGGCTAGCTGAGACTTGAGAGGCATGGAGGGTAGGCATAGGATGTAGAGGGGTCTTGGTCCCTTGATTTGGGGAATCCAAGTTGAAAGACTGGGGGAAAGACCATGTGGAGTTCAACCTTTACATGGGGAGCCTCCCACTTAAGCACTGTCCCACTTCTGCCCATTCATGGTTCATGCCATTGAAGGTTCCAGTCTCTGCAGTCTTCTTCTGCAGACTGAGGATGACTGGGTTGCCAGTCCAGTCTCCTGCCTCCTGGCCTCTTGCCCAAGTGCCTCAGGTGGTTGGCCTTGTCCTGCTGACTCTGTTAAGGTACCATGCAGTTCCTGAGGCCTAGCCAAAAAGAAATGCTCTGCTCCCCTCAGGCTGTCCATGATTCTGAAGGAGATAGTGTCATTCAGTGCCTGTGTATAGTAACCTTGATTCGGTCCTTACTCCGATTTTACCATTGTTGCTGTGGGGTGGTACCTGCTGGTACCTGCAGGAGTTTGGCTCAAAAAACGGGTGGAGCCAGACATCCATTGTTTACACCTGTAATCCTAGCTACTCTGGAGGCTGAGATCTGAGGATCTTAGTTTGAAGCCAGCCCAGGCAGGAAGGGTCTCTGTGAGACTCTTATCTCCAGTTAACTACCAGAAAACCGGAAGTGGCACTGTGGCTCAGAGTGGTGGAGGAGCTCTAGTACTGAGTGAAAAACCTCCCACCCAGGCCCTGAATTCAAGACCATGACTTACTTGGGAGGAAAAATTTTTAAAGAGAAAAGGGGGTGAAGAAGTACTTTAGTGCTATTTGGTATGACAGAAGTCAGGCTGGTGTTTGGCTTTTTATGCTTCAGTTAAGTGAATAAAAAGTGATTACAGACTTCCTGCTGGTAACTAGAGCGACTTTACACCCTGTTTTCTTGGCTAATCCTCACAAGGGCTCTGCAGGGTGGTAGGGAGTACCACCTCATTTCATAGTTGAGGGAATGAAATACAGGGAGTAATCAGAGCCAGTGTACCATCTCCTCAACTGGGGCCAGCCTTCAGCAGGGCTGGTTCCCCATGCCCCAGGTGACTGTCCTTGGGTTATGCTGCCAGTGGGCCTTAGGCCCCACACTCCCTGTAGTCTGTGTTGCCTCTTGTGAGAAACCTTTTTGTGCTTAGACCACCTTCTATGTAAAGCTTCTGTATTCTTGACAGCCTCAGCCTGTCTCTTCCTTCACACTTCCATCTGGTGCCATCTGATGAGGTAGTGAGACCCATGTTAAGTGAAATTGTCCAGTCAAGGGTCACTGTTAGCACGGAGTCCCAGATGGAAACTAGAAGGGCTTTGGGAGTTCCAGCTGAGCATCTCTGAGGGACTTTGGGGGGCCTTGGGCTTCCATCTCTGGCTCTCTGGCTGATGGATCTGTTAATATTCTTCTAGCTAGGTGCTGGTGGCTCACGCCTGTAATCTTAGCTACTCAGGAGTCTGAGATCTAAGGATCTCGATTCAAAGCCAGCCCAGGCAGGAGAGGCTGTGAGACTCCTACCTCCAATTAACCATCAGAAAACTGGAAGTGGAACTGTGGCTCCAAGTGGTAGAGCACTAGCCTTGAAAGGAAAAACTCAGGGACAGGGCCTAGGTCCTGAGTTCAAGCCCCATGACTGATAAAAAACAAACAAAAATACTCTTCTAGATGTCTGGCCTTCTTAGGTAGTAAATGGAAACTGCTTCTTACCTTCAGGGAAATTTAGACAATGGCAATTGTGAGTAGTACCTTTGATGAAGGAGACAGTGGCAAAACAAAACAACTGACTGCTATTGATGGGGCTACTGGGCTTAGGATGAAATGGTATTGGGACTAGCTGGCTAGTGTCTATTGGGTACATTATGGATAGAGGGAGAATGCCAAAAGGCCTGATCTAAGCGTGGACCAACAGTGCCAGGCAGGTATCTTCAAAGGTTCCTTTGCATGGGCTGGGTACTTGTGGTGGGAGAATGGTAAGAGCATGTGTCTGAGTCTTCAGAGCTAGCCTCCCTGCCTGTGTGTTTCCTGTCTGACAGTGATTTTTCCAGGGGAAGTCAGATCTCTCAGTGTTTCCTCAGCGTCTCAGGCCTGCCCCAATGCATGTGTTTCTAGGCCCCCCATCCAGCTGATACTGTTTCCTGTGAACCTGGAAAAAGGCTTGCTTCACAGATGGCTAGCTGAACATGCCCAGTCCTAGGAATGTTAAGACCTTTAGCTTCTCCCAGGACTCTGTGTCTTCTGTGTGTACCTGGAGAGAAGTTTGGGGTTTAGATGACTAAAGCTAGGTGACTAGTTTTCTTCAGGTGGCCCCCTTAGAATAGGGGCATTATTTGTTCAGTAAGCTTTTACACACCTCTTACTTGCCCAGAGCTAGGCACTGAGGATTCTAAGGATGGATAAGACATGGTCTTTGGCACTGATGACCTGTGGCATTGAGGAACTTTTAGGTGAGACAGCCTTGGAAGTGTGAGCTTATAACCCCGTGTGTTAGGTACACTATAAAGGTCTGTGCCAGGGGCTCTGAATGTAGAGTAAGGGAGATAATGTTGAGGGATTGAATGTTTGCCTCTGGTGGCGTAGGATCTGGGAGTCACTCTGTTCAGGGGTTGGGAACACCATTGTCATGGTAGAGATAAGGATGGTATGGCTGGGGACAAGCTCAAGAAGAGGGCCACTTGTGTGCTGTGCTCAGTGTGATGCTTAGTAATCACCATGTCATCAGCACTGGAGTCAGCAGAGACTTTTGACTAGGATGCTTGCAGTCTGCAATGGAGCACAGGCCAGGCCACCTCACAGAGCCAGAGCCAGAGCCAGGACACACTGATGGCAGATAGGAAGGAGCCTCCAGAGGTGGGACTCTAGAATTTAGTAAATGAGCATATGGATTGTGAACTCGGAATACAAATGAGGGTTAAAGTCCTGTTGTTCAGCTTCCTTGCTCTGTGACCTTGAGCATGTACTTTACCTCAGCTTACCCTATACAAAACAGGGATAGTAGCACATAGCATTTCTTGCCAGGTCTTTGTGAGAATTTGATGAGAATCCTCATATGTAAAGTGCTTGGCCTCAAGTGTGGTGGGTGTATGTGAGTAATATATGGAATTGACATGGGGAAATAGAATTGAGTCCCCAGGAGGGCCTTCAGGGACAGAGGGGGGATGTATCTGTTATGTTCACACAGAGTGAACTCATCTGTTATGTTCACGGTGCCTACTAAACCCTTTGATTCAAGGCAAAAGACTACACGCCCTCTCTCAAAGCTCTTAGAAGCTCTGTGGTTGGAGCTCTTTCCCATGAGGGCATTTGCAGAGAGGCAGGGCAGTTGGCTAGAAGTAGCTGCTTGAGTGGTAATGCTTCCTGTGGGCAAAAACATACTAGCCTACTTTTAAACCAGTTCTACCTATATGAGCACGCCGTGGGGAGACCTGTCTTCGAGAAAGTGCTCTGCCTGGCCCAGGGTGGTGTGGCTGCCTCTGCTTGCCCCTGTCAGCATCCATCTCAGTTAACTCTCAGCATCTCTTCTTACTCTGTACCCTTTACTATGGGATGCGGCTTTACGAGCCCTGTCTTAGGGAAGAAGTGAAGCAAACCTGAGGTGGACAGCCCCCAGAGGACTGGATGTGGACTACAAGCAGTACTCTGGTACTCCTGGAAGAGTGTTGTAGTAGAGGAACCTTCTGCTCTGGCAGTCCTGGGGGAATCTGCAAACAGATAACAAATGACAGGACTCCCTGAGGTCAAGGAGTGGCCACAGTGTTGTCTAGATAGTCCCACTGTCTGAGGTAACAGAGTTCTGGGGACTGTGGGTACTCCAGAACCAGTCTCAGCCTTTCCTGTGACCCTGGGCAAGTTAATCTATCAACTGATCTTCAGGTAAAAATAATTTCTTCCTCACAGAGTTTTGTATTAATGCTCATCAAGTGAGATTGTGCTTATGAAGTAAGTGATTTTATGCTCAGGTGACCCTCAAGTAGTCCTTTGCTTTCTGCTTCTTTCTACCGCCAAGCATGCTTACAAGTGGCTGCTCTAACCATCTGACTAGGAGTCTGTTTCCTTCTTGTTTTCTCTGTTCTCTTCCCGAGTCTATACACAATTGGGGCATCAAAAAAAAAATCTGGAATTTCAGTAGTGCACTGGGAGTTCATGGGGCATTTTCTCATCCATTGTATTGTCTGAGCTTTTCAATAGCTCCATGAATCCAGGGAGGGTAAGTAATTATTATCCCTCTCTCAGAGAGGAAGAAACCAAGGTCCCAAGGGTGGGGTCACATAGCAAGTTCGTGGCAGAGCATACATTTCTGATTCTTACTCAGTGTTCTGTTTATTCTTTGGAGGAAGGCTGGGGGAAGTGACAATAAGATGGACTGTTTTATGGGACCAGAAGTTTTGTTAATGTGGACAGATATCTGATCCCTAGGCTGCTCTCTGGCCAGATGTGCTTGTCCAGCAAAGCCTTCCATCTGAGGACAAGCTGGAGTCATTTGTCTTTGTTTCAGAGCCTTTCCTGCTCTCATCTGATCAAGACCACCTCATCAAGATGCTTGGACCTTCCCAAAAATACCTCCCCATAAACACTCCTGTGGGGTAACGGTAATAGCTGACAAGGAGGGCAGAAGGGCCTTACCCTCTGGACTTATGGTTAAAGTCCACCTGTGCTCTGCAGGAGACCCATGAGACCTGAGACTCTGACCTGCTTCAGACCCTCCTAGAAGGGCCTCTCCAAGATCTTCCATGGCAGACAAATGTGCTCTTGCATTTGTTCATTACTCATGTCTTGTGGGCCTACCTGCTGTGAGTTGGGCTGAGCTGGATGTGATTGCTCTTGCCTCTACTCGTTGCCTGTGGCCGCAGATCTCTAGCATTGTTTGCTCCCAGTTCCATCATAACTATACCCTTTATTTAAAAAACAAAAAGCAAAAAACTTTGGTGGCTCACTGAATAAGTGAGACACCATTTGTCCCTGGCTTTGCACTCTGGCATTAGTTGACTGTGGCAAGCATTGTGAAGTCTAGTAATAAACATGAAGTTAAAGTGGATGGGGCCAGAAAGAACATCAACAATCAGGCAAATAAAATAATCACAGGGTGTGGCAAAGCTGTGAAGTCTGAAACAAGCAAGTCTGCTGTTCGTCCATGTCAGGCATGGACATGCTATGATGACAGAAGACCCCTAATCTGCAGAGCTGACATGCATGTGCCCACCTAAGTCACACTACCATCCCTGGAGAGCAGTTTTAGTACTCTGGTCCAGCCCTGTGGTACAGAACCTCAGTTTTCTGGATAGTGTAGACTGGAGAGAGATTTGGAGCACAGCAGTTGGGAAGGGATGGGCACAATGAGTGTGACACTACTGAGGCAGAGCAGACTGGGGATGCCCATGTGAACCAAGAGACTGCCTTGGCTGGTATCTCTCTTTCTTGTCAGTCATAAGGCTTGAACTCTGAGCCTGAGTGCTGTCCCTCAGCTCTTCAGCTCAAGGCTAGCTCTCTACCACTTGAGCTATAGCAGCACTTCTGGTTTTCTGGTGGTTTATTGGAGGTAAGTGTTTCACAGCCTTTTCTGTCTGGGCTGGCTTTGAACAAAGATCCTCAGATCTCAGTCTCCTGAGTAGTGCGAGCCACTGGTGCTGGGCTTGGCTGGTGTCTTTGAAATAGATAACTTCATGTAATCCTAGCCTTCACTGTAACACACATGCCCATACTTGAGCTGTCTGCAGAATCTGATATATTGTGGTCACAATCTCACTGTCACCTTGGAATTAGAGCCTTTTACTGCCTCTCATCAAGGCTACTCCAGAACTCCTTTGCTGAGTGTGCTACAAAACCCCAGTGAACAAGGAAAGAAGTGTGAGTAGAAGTTGCTTGAAGTAGAAGTTCAATTGAGTTGGGAGAAGAGGCAGTGGGAACAGTAGAATTGGTTCTTTGGGAGAGGTTGTGTTCCAAGAGATGGGCACAGAGAGTCTCTACTTGCATTCCCGGGTCAACCCTTAATACTCATGCACCCTTATTTCAAGACACACACAGGAACTGGGCCTTGAACTCAGGGCCCCAGGGTGTTCTTACCTGGCTCCTTTGCTCAAGGCTGATGCTCTACCACTTGAGCCTTGGCTCTACTTCTAAGACAAGTACTTTTTCAGGTGGTGCTGGGCTAGCCTTTGACATGCTGCAGTGGCGGTGTTTCTGGGCTCAAGTCTTTGTGCTCTCTCTATTCCTCACTTCCTAGGAACCAGGCCCATCCTGGGGGAAGCGGGGTGGGGCTCCTTTTTATAGCCACGTGTAGGCTTTGTGTATAGGCTGTGCTGCTTCCTTCCTGCCCTGGCCCTTTCCCGGTGTTGGCCAGAGGCCCTGGCTTTAGTCAGAGTGTGAGATCCAAAGTAAATGACGTAAAGCTCTCTCCTGAAGAAGACTGGCATCCCCTTTACTGAGACCAGACCTGGCACAGAACTAGGAAGCAAGAAAAGGAGTTGGCTGATCCTTAATCTAGGATGCTTAGAATCTGCAATGTGCCACACACCATGAAAGTCAAGGCTGAGTGAGGGCAGTGGTATCTTGAACTGCTGTGGGGTGAGTCTGAGGGTGTAGATGGAATTAACCTTCTCACTATAGCAGCCCATCCTGCTTGGTGCAGGTCCCTTCTTGACTAGCTTGGACACTAGTGTTAAGTAAAAGGTCACAGAAGCTCTTGAGGTGGCTGCAAGCAAGGCAGCAAAGCATGGACTCTGAAGAGTTAGTGGCTCTCCTGAAGCTCCAGGCCTTCGCAGTTAACTGGCCAAACCGGTGAGGGGTTGGCTTATAGCAAGTTTGACCACTTGTGTGGGATCTGATTCTTCCTCGGCCCAGGCAGGGTATTCTCTTGGGGTTGATTTCCTGTTTTCTTGGACACTAGCACTATGACTGGGTTGAAATCCTAAAAAAAATGACAATGACTGTTGAGGGTGAAGACATTCTTACCAGAGCATCATGTGTCCTTGGTATGGCTTTGCTCATGTGAGAGAGTACGGCTTTGGTGTCACTGTGTTCTGGCCATATAGTGGTGTGTGTATGTGGTGGAGAGATTCTAGCCCTGTTGGGTTGAGTGACTGGTCAGCCACAGGTATGAATCTTGAGTTTTACAGGGTGATTATACTGTAATGAAGAGGGGAGAAAGAACCCTAGTTGGTCACAGGTCCCATAGACTGCTTAGAGGCAGGAGGTCAGCAAAGAGAGGTGAGATCTTCCTCATCTGGAAGATTGAGCACTGACAGGCAGGGGTCATGGGCTTTTCTGAGGCTCTGCAGACCCACCTTTTGTCTTCCTGTCCCACCTGATGTTCCAGATATTTGGAGGCAGCTCTCCTCTTCCTTCCCTAGTCAATTCCTCTACCCACAATGGTAATTGAATGTAATGTGGCTTGTGCTAGCTTGTCAGTCACAGCTGGCATTGTGGTCTTCCTTGGGAGCTCTTAGCATGCTCACCAGGGAGATAAGAAAAGATAGCATTTGCCACCATATCAGGGATTTTGGAGAGGGCCCTCTGGAGGCCTGCATTGACATGGGAACACTCTCTCCAATGAGCAGAGTACCTGGTGCCAGATGGCTGCTGAGAGGGTGTGCTGGTTTCTGCTCTGAGAACTGGCTTACCCTGGAATCATAAATCTCTGCATTTAATGTGTGCTATTGGGGGAGTGGGGCAAGAAGCTTTCTATGGAGGTAGAATTCTAGGTAATTAAAACTAGGAGGGGGAAAGCTCAAGTAAGTAATCTTTTGGGAAGGTGAGTTTTTTTTCTTTTTTTTTTGGTGCTGGTTCTGGGGTTTGAACTCAAGAGCCTGGAATGCTGTCCTTGAGCTTTTTTGTTCAAGTCTAGTGCTATAGCACTTGAGCCACAGCTCCCCTTCTCGCTTTTTGGTGGTTAATTAGAAGATAAGAGTCTCAGGACTTTCCTGCTTGGAACTGCAATCCTCAGATCTCAGCCTCCTAGGTAACTAGGCTTACAGGTATGAGACAGGCACTGGCTTCAGTAGGAGGTGAGTTTGAAGCATCTGAGATGGGCTTTGGGGGAAGGCTGTAAGTTTTACTGTGGGATAAAATCAAAGACTAGATCACTCACTGGGGCTTGTTTCACTGTAAAGCAAATGATAGGGGTGTGAGTTGGGCTGGTGTGCCCAGATGCTATGGAGGGGCTGAGTTACGCAGCTCTAACATAGAGCCTTGTGGGTGCACAGAGGCAGGTGAGGTCTCCGACCTGATGACTGCCTTCATCTTGGAGAATGTCTCCAACCATGGTCAAGGTTTACTCTATGATAGGAATTTAAGACTGGCTGCACCTCCACTCCCAGGAGGTGGCAAGAGTACAGAAACCAGAAATGGGGGTGTGTGTAGCCTGGATCTGGGTGAAGAAAAATCAGGGGCCTCTACTCTTCCCCCTCCCATTTGTCCTCACACTTCAGTTCCAGGCCCTTGTTATTCCTTCATGGGAAAGAGACCCCAGATTTTCTTTACTCCTCCTAACCTATTCCATTTTCTGTGCTCTCTGCAAGAGAAAGAAGGGTCTGCAGGTGTTCTGGGCTGTGGGGAACAGGGCCCATTTATCTAGTGAGAGGGAGCATTTCTGGCAACAGTGACTCTGATTGTATTGTTAAGTTCCACCTGAATAGTAGTGAAGACAACAGACACAGTCCATGCCCTCAAAGAGTATACTTTAGGGGAAAACACAATCAGTCTTAAAAAAGTACACTGGTAGCTGGGTGCCAGTGGCTCACGCCTGTAATCCTAGCTACTCAGGAGGCTGAGATCTGAGAATTGAGGTTTAAAGCCAGCCCCGGCAGGAAAGTCTGTGAGACTCTATCTCCAATAAATTACCAGAAAACCGGAAGTGGTGCTGTTGCTCAAGTGGTAGAGCACTCGCCTTGAGCTGAAGAGCTGAGGGACAGCACTAAGGCCCAGAGTTCAAGCCCCACAACGGACAAAAAAAACAAAAACGCTGGTCACTACTGGTCTCAGTGCAGCCTGGAGTCCTTTTGTCTTCCCCTCTGTGTTGTCTTTACATGGTCACTTCTCACAGGGGTTCTGAGGTAGCACAGCACACAAACCTAGGACATACATAGTCCTGACTCTGAAGTATTGTTGACTGTACTGCTCACCTACCTCCCCTGTAACTTCATTAACCTATGTTCAGCTTCCTGACTTGGAAAATGGAAACCCTAATGCCTAATACCTTACATGGTGTAATGATAAAATGCTTTTTATCAAGAGTGTTACATAATGCACAAAATGAAAATGCAAGATCTGAGAGGATATTAGATGCCATTCTTACTGCACCTCTTTTCCCACCAGCACCGGCAACTACCTCATCCTCTGCGTTTCTCAGAACATTTGTCTTGGGTTCTATTTCACATGATCGGTCTAGCATTATGCACAAATCGAATCCTTTTTCCCATATGCAAGCTCCTTGAAGTACCTGTGTTCCCTAAGTACCTAGTATGATACCTCTCAGTGAATATGGTTAGGGCAGAGAGAAAGGAGAATACAAAGGATGATTCTGAAGTTTTAAGTTTGTGTACCTGTTTAAATAGTGATGCTCTTAGCTGACCCAAGGGGCATAATTCTAATAAGAGATGACAGATGGTTGCCTTTAAGGTAATTTTGAGGTGGACAGGTAAGTGGGGATAGGATGTATAGGTAGTTGGATTATAGGGTGGAGAAGCTTAGAAACTAGAGATACTTTGTATATACATAGTAATTAAAGCTCTGGGTGTAAACATTATGCCCACCTTTGGTCCTCAGCTCCACCCACACCTGGGCCCCCTCCCATTCCTGGAGTTCCTGCAATAGAGCTGGCCCCTCCCTCTCTCCACCCAGACCCACCTGAACTCCCATCAGCCTCACTTCCTATCCCTCAGACCTGCTGCTACCTAGATAGGGAAGGCTGCCATGTGCTCTCTCCAGGAGAAATATGGCTCCTTTAATAAACCTTATAATAATCTTTCTCCTGTGCCTGCCTGCCTCTGCATGGTCCCCTAGGCTGGATGAGATGGATCCTTTCACTGGGCAATAGCTCACATTGACTAGGAAGAAGGCATAATACCTGGAGAGGACTTTGGCCTCTGTAGGGCAGAGCTTCCAATAGGAAGGAAATTGTAATTAGCAAAGGACTTATACCTAGTACTTGGATACATTGTGTGGAGCCTTCTGAGATCCTGGATAGTCCTGGGACCTAACCTGTCTCCTTTAGCCAGGGCCAGCAAACATAGTGCTCCTGACCCAGAGGCTGACTCTTGGGCTGCCAGGGAGTCATCTGGGTTGGAGCAGAGAAGTTGGGGAAAGCTGCTTTTACTGAAGGTCAAGGCCAGTGTACCCTCCTCTCTCATCCATGACACTGTCTGAACAAGCTGCCCCTCCTGTGTTGATATGTCGGCTTTCGTGACTCCTGCCTGACCTGCATGACAGCCCTCCAGCCTTGCAAGAGCCTCCAAGGCCCTTTGTCCAAGCTCAACACACACACACACACACACACACACACACACGCACACACACACACCCTTCCCTTGTTCCACTCTTTCATGACTTCATAGTTACACACACACACACACACACACACACACACACACACACACACACACACACACACACACACACACACACACACACACACACACACACACACACACACACACACACACACACACACACACACACACACACACACACACACACACACACACACACACACACACACACACACACACACACACACCCTCCCCTTGTTCCACTCTTTCATGACTTCATAGTTATCTGCTTCCCCATCTGTTTCCTCCCTCAGGCAGGGGTTTTCTCCAGGGCAGGAACTCAAATGCTTTATTGATCTGTTTTCTCGGACCTAACCTAGAACCTGACAAGGAATCTGGCCCTAGTAACACGGGGTCATCCTAATCAGGCCCTGATAGGATGATGGAAAAAATGAATAAATCTCACTGATGACTATTGTGCTCTCTTCAGTGAGTTCTCTAAGCCAGACCTTTCCCTTTTTCTTTCAAAAATACTTTTTATTATTATTATAAAGGTGATGAACACAGGAGTTACAGTTATATAAGTCAGGTAAAGCGTATATTTCCTTTTGGACAATGCCACCCCTTCCCTTGCTCTCTCCCATTTTTTCCTCTGATCCCCACCCACAAGTTGTATAGTTCATTTTCCACATAGTGTCTGGTGAGTACCACTGCTGCATTTGTTCACCCTTTGTCCTTCCATTTCTGTGCCTCACCTTACCCTTTCTTGGGGTCAAGGCATACTGTTACCACTTCTGAAATAAGCTGTGTACTAGAGAAAAAGATTGCCTGCCTAGATGATGTGAGGCTGGTGGTGACTTCCCTGCTTTTCCCCTGTATACTCAGGGTCAGGGCTAAGGCTGCTGTGGAGTAGTGGGAGGGCCTCACAGTTTGCCTTAACCCCATGGGACCAAGATAAGACACTCCATTTTTAAACATTTATCTGAAGAGAAGATTTCTGTAGAATCTTAACTCTTGGTGACTTTTTTTTTTTTTTTTTGCTGTTCGCAGGGCCTGAACTGGGCCTGGGCGCTGTCCCTCAGCTCTTCAACTCAAGGCTAGTACCCTACCACTTGAGCCATAGCACCACTTCCGGCTTTTTCTGCTATGTGGTGCTGAGGAATCGAACCCAGGGCCTCATGCTTGCAAGGCAAGCACTACCACTGAGCCACCTTCCCAGCCCTGGTAACTTGTATATTGGCAAGAATTCTTTGCAGCTGTGACCTGAAGCAGTTACATTGTAGCAATACAAGGTCCATGTAGAGGGATCCTACAGAGCTCTATCCAGCTATCTGAATAGCTTCTTCCTGTTTACCAAGGTAGGAAAGAGGCTGGATGCCAACTCAAGTCTAACTGCTCTTCTAGGTCAGGTGTTTGGGAGAAGTCCTGTTGGGTGTAACCAGCGGGTCAGAATTTGGCTAGGGGTCCCTCAGTCCCGGGAGGTGGGCTGGTCTTCTCCCTCTGCCACCTCACACCTCCTGTTGTCCTGTGACCCTGTGGTCCTGGATCTGGGGAAACTATCTGTGGGGCTGTTTAGAAAACCGTTGAGAGTCAGAGAACACTAGGGCATAGGTTCTGACCAAGAAGCTTGACTCTAAACTAAGGTCTTGAGTTTGATGGTTGGTTTCCTTGGCCTTTCCAGGGCCTGCTATGTTTCTAACTCTAGGGAGGAATTGGCTGGCTCCCAGGGGCTTTGCTCTGAGGAATCGCATAAAAGACTTAATGTTCCACCCTTGCAGTTCCCGTTCTCTTTCTAGGGTTCCTGCTGGACTGGAACTCTGCTTGAGCTACAGAATACTGATGCTATCTAGATCCCTGCAGTGGTTGGATGGGATGGTTGGCCAACTGGTCTCAGCAAGAGAGCTGGTGGTAGGCCCTTAGCTTGGCCTGATGTCTAGGACAGGGTGGAGAATGGGAGCCTAAGCAGGAAGTCGCCCTGCCTATGGAGGAGCCAAGCATTTAGATGGGTCCTCATGGTCCTCCCCCTTTCCCAGGCTCCAGGCTGGCCGGGTGCCATTTAACCTGTACCTTTGACAGCACCCTTTCTCTGCCCACCCAGCTGTGCCCTTTGTGTTACCCCAGGGCTAGGAAGCAGTGTTCCACAGTAGGAAGCAGGTTCTGAGCCAGCACTGAGAGCTATCTAGCTTCACAACTCCTAAAGTGAAAAGTGTTTGGGATTCAGTGGCTCAGATGAGGAAACAGGCTTTTAATGGGACAGCAGCTGTGACTGGGCATTGGCATATCCTAAAAGCCCAGATAGTCTGCTCTGAGTAAGTGCTGATCTCTGGTCTCTGTGGCTTCAAGTCAGGAGTCTGTCCTTGGACTGAGGAAGAAAGGACTGATCATGTAAGCTTTTAATGTAACAAATTCAGTCTTGTAGAATTCTGCCACAGTGCTTTGAGCTGGTAGCAAGTACACTTGTTTGTGCTGAAAACCAACACACAAAGCAATCTGGGGTTGTGGAAGTGAGGTGGGTCAAAACTGCTGCTTCCATTGGTGTCTGTGTGGAATGGGGAGTACATGGTCACCAATGCCTTCATTTTCCTACACAGTGAGTCAGAATAGACAGCGGACTTGGTCTTGGTGCTTTTTATCTATCTCCCATTCCTTTATCCTACTATGTGTGTATGGGGAGAGGGGTGGTATATAGCCCAGACTTGGGAACGTGCAGGTAGGCTGCCACAAACTCAGAAAGCAACCCTGATGTAGAGCATATCTGCACACATGGATCTAAGTATGAGGACTATGAAGGCCTCACGAATCCTGCTTCTCCAACACTGTGGTCCCCATCCTGTGAGGCTCCATTTTGAGCTGCTCGCTGCCTTGAGGACAATGCCAACTGCTCTGGCTTTCCTCTCTTGTAGGTTTGTGTGTGCCCCCCATTAGGAAATTGCATTTACCTCTTTTGCTGCCAGCTTTCATAGATCTCATGTCGATAACACCAGGCACACAGGCAGTGGGCTCTCAAGAAGGCCTTCACAGAAACCTTGTAAGGTAAAGGAGTTCCTTTGCTCAAGGAGTGAAGATCTGCCAGAGCCTCACAGCTGCAATGCAAGATCCACGTGGTCCTCCTTGCTGGGCCTGGCAGCTCGAGGAAGCAGATGGTCAGGACAGGCTTTCTGAAGGAGTGCGAAGAGGCAGATTTTCATCGGGCATGGAGCAGAGCAGAGCCCAGGATTTCACTTGGAGTATCACGCAGCCCGACTCTGAAAAGGTGCTTAGCCCTCAGAGCTGGCATGTGATGTTGGTCCTTGGCACCAGCACAGTGGTCCATCATCATTCCAGAGTCTCTCAAGGAGGGTGGAGTTTCTTCATCAGTTGGTGGGAAGTTAAATGTAAGAGACTGGGCCTCCTTCACTACCCCAGGCAGCTTATCTCATCATGGTCTACCCATAGCCATGTATGGAATGGCGTTGCCCACGCCATTCCTGAGCCTGGCGTGGAGCTCTGGTCTTGGAGGAGTCGGTGTGTGAAAGCCCCTGACAGGCTGGGCTGGCGAGCAATGCCCTCTCAGGTTGGGATGAGCCTCCACTCAGGCTTTGTCATCACTGTGCACCTTGGGTGGCCCTCTGGTTGTGGAATCCAACCCTTGCCCTCAGAGAGCGCCTCCTTCTCACACCCTTGTCTCCTGAGCAGGCTCAGTATCTCATCTCTTTTCTTTTTTTTTTTTTTGGTCGGTTGTGGGGCTTGAACTCTGGGCTTGGGCACTGCCCCTGCACTCTTCAGCTCAAGGCGAGCACTCTACCGCTTGAGCCACAGTGCCATTTCCGGTTTTCTAGTGGTTTATTGGAGATAAAGAGTCTTACAGACTTTGCTGCCCAGGCTGGCTTTGAACCGCAATCTTCAGATCTCAGCCTCCTGAGTAGCTAGGATTACAGGCGTGAGCCACCGGTGCCTGGCTCTCAGCTCTTTTCTTTAGTGTTTGCTTGAGCATTGGTCTCCAGTGAAACTGTGGAGGAAGAAGCTGGGTCTTCAGTCTTCTCCCCAAACTCCCAATTCTGGTAGGGTCTCACTGCTTGTCCTTCCTGGCCCAAAGAGGGTCTGCTTCAGACCATACTGGGCTGACTCAACCTCCTCTTCCCAGCTGCTACTAAGGCAGAGGACATGTCTGACGAGGGAGTCTCTTCCACATGATAGCAATTCTCAGGAAGGACCATACTGCATTTGTTTGTGGAGGCAAGGGTGTTCTTTCCAAGAGGACAGCAGAGTATCTCACTGCTGCCAGGTCCTTTTCAGCTTCCTTTTGGCTTGATGGACTCAGAAGGCATCAAACCACATTGGTTTCTCCTTATGGAAATACAAGAGACCAGCTGGGGGCTTAGGAATGCAGGATGCCTGGCCTCCAGCTGCTCTTTGCCTGGTTATTACCCTTCAGGCTGGAACATACAGGACAGCCTGGGGCTTACCTAGGATCCACTCTCTGCATGTGTGCTGTGGTTAGGGGGCCTGCATGTGACCTGGCAAGAGGCCTAGGACTAGCCCTGCAGCTGCCTGCAAAGTGTCAACCACATCATTGTGCATTATCTCTGGTGTCTGGTGAGCATCAGAAGGAAAAGACCCCTGTTAAAGATCATGCAAACCCTGACCTGTGTGTGTGTGTGTGTGTGTGTGTGTGTGTGTGTGTGTGTGCGCGCGCGCACGCGCACACCTGTGCCTGCATACGTATGTGTATACACATGTGTGCATGAGTGCACACACATTCATGTACCTTCATAAAAAAAAATGTGGGAGGGGGTGATATCAGCTTTACACCGGAAAAGCATTCTGGTTTCTGTTTCAAAGGGCAGAGTTTGTGGTTGTTTGCAGTTTCTGATCTGGGCATTTCCCCTTACATCTTTGGAAACTGTTCTCAGGCTGAGTCTTTTTGACCTAGTTCTCCCTCTTTCTTTTCTATCTGAATATAACGTCTCATTTTTACTCCAGCCCTATTTCACTGCTCCTTCGTGACCACATGGCTACTTTTTCTCATTTGTTCACTCAGTCATTCAGCAAACATTTAGAGGAGCTCTGGGTGGGGAGATGAGCAAATGCACAAGCAACATGATTAATACAGAGGAAAGCCCCAGTTAGTGAATGAATAGATCCTGGGAGTATGGAGCCAGGCCAAGGACTAGGATGAAATTGGGACCAAAAGCTGTGGGTCCAGTTTCAGTTGGATGGAGTAGAGAAGAAGGGAAGGCAAAAGCTTAAAGATAAATTCTGAGCCCTATCACAGCCTTGAAGGTCATAAAGGGAACAGATCCTAATTAGGGTGGGAGTGGGCCGCCTTGGGAGCGCAATGGATGGGACCTCCAGGAGTCCGAGCAATGTCTCATGAAGATTCACAAGTCAGGAAGAGTGGCTGGTTGGTGAGAACTAGGGGTGGGACCATTGGTAGCAGAGTCAGAGTTTCCAGCTAGAGGACAGGGAATTTTGCCCTGAGGATGGAATAGGGCCCTTTACTGTCATGGTAGGGAACCTAGGGGTTAGATCAACAGTGATGCTACTGCTACAGGTGGGATAGAAGGGTCTGCTATGGCTGAGGCTTCTATGGGCATGTCTTTAAGATGTGAGACATTCCAGTCATTCCCAGATCTCTGGGCCTGAGTCTGCTGAGTCTGGGCCTTGGTCTCCTGAGCCCCTTGTGGGCCTTCTCAGCTCTGACCTCTGGGACTATAGTTGGTTTATGTATGCTGTATGTTGTCAGAAAGCAGTCTGCACCCAACAGAGTAGGGTTCCCATTGAATCCATCTCTTTCTCAGGTCCAAGCATCTAGCCTATATTCTCAACAAGGAAACAGTGTGAGGGAGGGGATTGACACAGAGCTGTCTCCCAGAGAGCGTAATCTCTCTGGCCTCTAATCCTTAGCAAAGATCTAACCTTAGATTGATGCATCTCTTTTATCACCTCAGATAACTGTGAGGGGTTTGGGCTCTGCCCCAGTGGTTGGAAGTTGTCTTTTTTTTTTATTCCCTCCCTGGGGAAGAGTGTGGGAATGAGGAAACCACGCTGCCTTCCTTTGGGCAGTGACTTGGAGGCTCCAGGCTGACCTTTGCTCCTTCATTACTTTCCTAGTTGATATTCGTGAAATTAAGGAGATTCGCCCAGGGAAGACCTCACGGGACTTTGACCGTTATCAAGAGGACCCTGCTTTCCGGCCTGACCAGTCACACTGCTTTGTCATCCTCTATGGAATGGAATTCCGCTTGAAGACCCTGAGCCTGCAAGGTGGGAGTCCCGTGAGGGCATAGGCCAGGGGATTGCTTGCCAGTCCCTGCCCTTTAGCTCAGCTGTTGCTCTGCTCACAGCCACATCTGAGGATGAAGTCAACATGTGGATCAAAGGCTTAACTTGGTTGACAGAGGACACATTGCAGGCAGCCACGCCCCTACAGATTGAGAGGTAAGGCCCACCCAGATGGGTTTAAGAGGTGGGGCCTTAGGACACAGGGTCAGGGACTTTAGGCCGCTCTGGGCACAGACCCCCCCCTGCTACTCTTCCCCCCCCCTCCGCTCCTGTTCCCCAGGACCCACCCTAGCTGGAGGAGTGGCCCTCACCTCAAGCTTTTCTCTCTCTAGGTGGCTTCGGAAACAGTTCTACTCGGTGGATCGCAATCGTGAGGATCGGTAGGTGCTGAACTATGACTTGAACCCACCCAGCAGGTAGTTAAGAGGCTACCAGAACAATAGCTGTGCCTCTAAGTGCTGTCGGAAGAACATAATCCAAAGGACCAGCCTGTCTGAAGTAGGCCAAGGGGTTCTGGTACAGATAGCTTTCTGCGGAAAGTCCTCTGGTGGCCTTGGTACAAGCTGACAAGAAAGGCCAGCATGAGGATGTTGTGCATTCTGCACTGGGCAGAGTGGGTATGCCTAACTAACTGCTGTCTGCCAGGACACCTTGAGGGTCAAGGTGGCTGGCAGTGTAGTGAAGGAGGGCATGCCTTGAAGTTGATAGCTTTTAGGTCTGGAATGACAGAAGGGCCAAGAGATGAGAAGCAAAGGCCAAGTATCCTTGTGTGTGGACATAGTAAGGCACTGTGATTATTCTGAGAGGCAGGAAGCTGAGAGGTTTGTATGAGTGCCATACCGTGACTTAGTTTGCTGAGGATCATACTGGCTGCCTATGGAGGACTGTGATTTCTTCACCATTCTGAATGGAAGATGAAGGCTTTCTCTGGAGTGGGAATGGTAGATAGGAAGTGGCTGGATTTTGTCTATATTGTATTTTGAAGATAGACTCAAAGAGAATTTCCTAACACATTGATTTTGGTGTTTGAGATAAAAAAGAGTAAAGAATCAGCAGGTTCTTTGGCTTGAACAACTGGAAAATGGAGCTGTTGTTGATTAAGATGGAAAGCCTGGAGGGAACACATTGTGGGGAGCTCAGGGTTTGGTGTGGGGTGGAGATTTCATGTGCGTGGTAGTTGCCCAGGAAGAGGCATGGAGTCAGCAGTAGGTAGAATGAGTTCAAGGAACAGTCGGGGCTGGAGATGAAAACGTTAGAATGTGCAGGTGATCCTGAAAACCTTGGGAGGTGGTTGGCTGTCACAGGGCGCACATGTGGGGAGGGAGGAGGGACAGTGGCTGACTTCACATTATGGATGGAGCCCACTAAGAGCTGGTGAGGGTAAAAGGAAATCCCTATGGTGGGTGGCTTGGGCATAAGGGGAATGTGGCTGCTACTCCCAGGAGAAGGGGGACTGCAGCTGGAAACGTAAGTAAGCAGGATAAGGCAGGAAGAACTGGGGCCTTGTATACTGATGGGAAAGAATCTACAGAGGGAAATGGAAGGGGAGATAGACAGCATCTGTCTTAGTGGAAAATGAGGACCAGTGTTAGCACCTTCCTCCTGAGGGACTGAGGGTGGATGAGCTGATGCTCATGCAGAGCAATCACCTGCATTCAACAGCAGTTGACTGGTACTTCCTGTCATGCTCTCAGGCCAAGGGATACGTGGCCTCTACTCCCATACCCCCTTCCTAGGAAAGAAAGCCTTCCTTCTTCTCTTGTTGCCAGGACTACATCCTGGCTCCATGTCCTGGGCAGAACAGTCCTGGAAGGCAGGACTCTTGTCTGGGGCTTACCCTGACCCAGCACTGAAGTGCTGACTAGGGGTTTTCCAGGGAAGCAGGTCAAGGTGTTTCAAGTGAGCATTGCCCTGTGTTGTGTTGAAGCCAACCACCCTTTATGATCTGGGGAGGTGGGCATGAACAGCACCAGGGGATGCTAGAGACTGTCTTTCCTGCCAGTCATGCCTGACCCACTTTCTTGAGCCTGGTCACTTCTTGCCAGAATCATGGGCTTTTTTGTTTGTTCGTTTTATTGATAGATGGATAAATTCAAGTGAAGAAACTGAGGCCCAGAGAAAAGAAGGGATTTCCTTCAATTGCCCCCTTTCCTTCAAAGGGATTTCCTTCTGATCCAGTCTAGCCCTCAGGAATCCAGCTTCCCAAAGAATTGTTTACTGTTCAGCTAGTTCCAGATGGGCTTAGGTAGATGTCTGTTTTTTTTCAGTATATCAGCCAAGGACCTGAAAAACATGCTGTCTCAGGTCAACTACCGGGTCCCCAACATGCGCTTCCTCCGGGAGCGGCTGACGGTAAGAGCCTCTTGGATCTGTCTGCTGGCGGAATAGTGGAGGTCAGGAGCCCCTCAGCTGGGCCTGACTGGGCGTCACATTCTGTATTGTGTAGGACCTGGAGCAGCGCAGCGGGGATATCACCTATGGACAGTTTGCACAGTTGTACCGCAGCCTCATGTACAGCGCCCAGAAGACGGTGCATGAGCCACCTGTCCTGCTCCTGCCCTGCCCCTGCCCTTGCCCCTGCCCTTGCCCCTTCACCCACCCCAGCTCTGCTTGCCTCAGCCCTGCTACCCTGCTTGGGGGCTTGTGGGTACCATAGCTCCAGCATCCTCCTGAGACCTACCCCATCAGCTGCCCGCCTCTCTTCCTAAGAGCCACGTTCCTGCATGGCTTCCCAGGGCTCTCGCTCTGACCAGGTTCTGTTTCCTGCAGATGGACCTCCCTTTCTTGGAAGCCAGCACTCTGAGGTTTGGTTTCAAGTGGGGAGTTGGGGTTCTATCCTGGGTTATTCCAGATCCGGGTAGGAGACAGTGTGTGTGTGTGGGGGGGGAGCTATACTGGACCATCTTAGGCAGCTGACTGGAAGCTAGGCTCTGTCTTCTCCATCAGGCATGCTAGCCAGCTGACTGCCTGGCCCTTACCTTCTCTCCCTGCAGGACTGGAGAACGGCCAGAACTCTGCCGAGTGTCTCTTTCAGAATTCCAGCAGTTCCTCCTTGAGTACCAGGGGGTGAGACTGGGTTGGGGCTGGGTGTTGGGTCAGGTTGAGGGATGAGTTCACCCCTCAGATGGAGGCCTCACCCATTCACCACTTTGCACTTTGCAGGAGCTGTGGGCTGTTGACCGGCTCCAGGTACAGGAATTCATGCTCAGCTTTCTCCGAGATCCCTTGCGAGAGATCGAGGAGCCATACTTCTTCCTGGATGAGGTAAGCCCCACTTTCTATACTTTCTGCCAGAGGAAATGGTAAGGTAAGCAGGCCCCACCTGCACCCGAGGATCTAGATTCTCTTTGGGAATGTTACCTTGTTTCTACCTACTGTCTACCTTGCCTAACTCGGTTAAGACTGAGTATCCTCTACTGTTCCCACCGTCCATCCTGGCAGCAGCTAGGCTCACTTGCCCTTTGCACATCTGTTTCTGGACAGTTTGTCACCTTCCTGTTCTCCAAAGAGAACAGTGTGTGGAACTCTCAGCTGGATGCAGTGTGCCCAGACACCATGAACAACCCTCTGTCCCACTACTGGATCTCCTCCTCACACAACACGTGAGTAGCTCCCTCAGCACTGCCCAGCTCCTCCTGGGGAGAATGGCCAGCCCATAGGCTACACCACCTCTTCTGTGTGCCCAGATACCTGACCGGGGACCAGTTCTCCAGCGAGTCTTCCCTGGAAGCCTATGCTCGCTGCCTGCGGATGGGCTGCCGCTGCATTGAGTGTACGTGGGGTCTGGGGTGCGGGGAGGGAAGGGCCCTGGGCCAGGGGTTTGATTATGGTGACGTTGCTCCACAGTGGACTGCTGGGATGGCCCAGATGGGATGCCTGTCATTTACCATGGGCACACCCTTACCACCAAGATAAAGTTCTCAGACGTTCTGCACACCATCAAAGAGCATGCCTTTGTGGCCTCAGAGTGAGTGGATGTGGAAGACCTCCAGCTCATCACTTCTCCTCATGTCCCTCACCTGCCAGGTCCCACTCCCTACTCTCCATCTTTGCCTTCCTCTTTGCTTGCTTGCTTCTTGTTCAAGCAATCGTATATCAAGTTTTCCCCTCCATTACCCTGCATCCTTAGCCAACCTTCTTTTCTTTTCTGAAGAAAGCATCCCTAGATCATCTCAACCTCAGAAGCATTTCTGTGAATATAGTGTCTTTAGGCCAGTGTCCTGCCAGCTCCTCACAACCGAGGAAATTGTATGTTCCCTGTTCTCCTAGGAGTGAGCCACTCCTCAAGTACCCTGTTCACCTCCTCACATGTAGCGTCACCAATCTTATCTCCCTGTGGGGCCCTGAGAGCCCTCCAGCAGTAGCATTTGGAGGTTGCCTCTCATCTCTTCTGACTTTGCACTGTTGGAAAGCTCTGTAATTGTGCCCTCTCTGAGGCTCCCTTCTACAGCACTGGCTACCCCTTGGCTCCAGAGCTGCCCCTGTGGAGTCCTTCCCCGCCCACCTCTGACTACCTCTTCTCTGGGAAAGCTCTTCTGGGTGAGGTGCTGTAGGCTTTGGTTCCCAGCACCCCGTTCTGTAAGGGACTGATTGGACTGAGTCTGTCATTGCGCCCACTGCTGCCCCACAGGTACCCAGTCATCCTGTCCATTGAGGACCACTGTAGCATTGCCCAGCAGCGGAACATGGCCCAGTACTTCAAGAAGGTGCTCGGGGATACTCTCCTCACCAAGCCCGTGGACATTGCTGCTGATGGGCTTCCCTCACCCAACCAGCTTAAGAGGAAGATCCTCATCAAGGTGTGGTGGAGGTGCCCGTAACATCCCAGCACACTTGCCCAGGCCAGGGCTTCTGGGAGGTCTAGACCAAGAGGTCTAGTCCCAGGTGAGGTGGTGGGGCTAGGCCTGGAGCAGGTATTATCATGACCTGGCCTGCTCCCCCCTCCTTTCCACTTCCCCCCCAGCACAAGAAGCTGGCTGAGGGCAGTGCCTATGAGGAAGTGCCCACCTCTGTGATGTACTCTGAGAATGACATCAGCAACTCCATCAAGAATGGTATTCTGTACCTGGAGGACCCTGTGAACCATGTGAGGCCCGGGCTGGACTGGGCTGGTTGAGGCCAGGAGGTGGGGGATTATGGCTTACAGCTCCCCCTCCCTTGGTCTTCCCAGGAATGGTATCCCCATTACTTCGTTCTGACCAGCAGCAAGATCTACTACTCTGAGGAGACCAGCAGTGATCAGGGCAACGAGGATGAGGAGGAGCCCAAAGAGGTGAGGAGCTGGCCGTGGGCTGGGGCTGTGATGGCTAGGGCTGGGCAGAGGCGCCGAGTGTCTTAGCCATGACTGCTCTCATCAACAGGCCAGTGGGAGCACAGAGCTACACTCCAGTGAGAAGTGGTTCCATGGGAAGCTTGGGGCTGGCCGGGATGGGCGGCACATTGCCGAGCGCCTGCTCACCGAGTACTGCATCGAGACCGGGGCCCCCGACGGCTCCTTCCTAGTGCGGGAGAGTGAGACCTTCGTGGGCGACTACACGCTCTCTTTCTGGTAACCATCCCAGTACAGTGTGTTCTGTCAGCATGAGTACGTGGACGGCATCACCAGAGACACCTGTGCTTAACATTGGAAGTTTTGTGTCTAGGCTTGTATGTGGAACATAACACAGATACTCTCTTCCACACATGCACACACAAGCAGGTGAATTTTCAGTCTATTTGAAGGCCTCCCACATGATTCTCTCCTCATTCTCTTTGCTCAGGCGGAATGGGAAAGTCCAGCATTGCCGCATCCATTCCCG
Organism: Dipodomys merriami; assembly: GCF_024711535.1. Lineage (NCBI taxonomy): Eukaryota > Metazoa > Chordata > Mammalia > Rodentia > Heteromyidae > Dipodomys > Dipodomys merriami. The sequence continues at coordinate 1,536,017 of NW_027205492.1, forward strand.
GCAGGATGCTGGGACCCCCAAGTTCTTCTTGACGGACAACCTTGTCTTTGACGCCCTCTATGACCTCATCACACACTATCAGCAGGTGCCTCTGCGCTGCAATGAGTTTGAGATGCGCCTTTCAGAGCCCGTCCCACAGACCAATGCCCACGAGAGCAAAGAGTGAGGAAGGGGGCAGGGCTGGTGGGTGGGGACATGCGTGGTGCTGGCCAGAGCCTGACTCTGTCTGTACTCAGGTGGTACCATTCAAGCCTGACCAGAACACAGGCTGAGCACATGCTGATGCGTGTGCCCCGTGATGGAGCCTTCCTGGTGCGGAAACGGAGCGAGCCCAATTCGTATGCCATCTCCTTCCGGTAAGGGGTGCAGCCTTGGGGGGGTGTGAGAGGGAGCCTGGCCTGGGCACTTCATGTCGGTCAGTTTGTGTGATTTCCTGTTCTCCTCAAGGGCTGAGGGCAAAATCAAGCACTGTCGCGTCCAGCAGGAGGGCCAGACTGTGATGCTGGGGAACTCTGAGTTTGACAGCCTTGTCGATCTCATCAGCTACTATGAGAAGCACCCATTGTACCGCAAGATGAAGCTGCGCTACCCCATCAATGAGGAGGCTCTGGAGAAGATCGGCACTGCTGTGAGGGGGCTGGGAGGCATGGCGGGAACAGAAGAGACCCAGAATCTCATGGATATGCCTGACAGTACCTTCTGGGTGTTATAGGAGTTTTAGGAGGGGTCTTTTGCTTGGCTGGGGCCAAGCCCAGAAGAGAGTGACAGATGTGAGTTGTGTCTTCAAGGATGTGGGTAGTGTTCAAGCAAAAAGATCTCTGAGCCAAGGGGGTGTGGTGACAGAGTCCAGGAGTTGGTACAGGGAGAGACATGCATGCAGGAAACATGTCCATACAGTGGGCTTGGAGAGGCAAGGGAAGTAGGCTGCATGGTATGGCTGGAGCGCTCTGGGGGATGCCAGAAGAAGGGGCCCTCAGAAGGGGCAGGAGGGCCCTTGACCAGGCTCATGGCCTTGGATAGGGGAGTGGCACCTCAGGCAGGTGGTGAGCCAAAAGGTATCGAGGGTGGTGAGAGGAGAGGCAGGAATTTTCTGACTCCAGGGAGAGCCAGTGATTAAAAGCATGGAGCCATGTGGTCCTTGTGTGGGACCTAAGTACAGATAGCTCATGAACAGTTGGGGTTTGGACCTTTAAGAGCCCAGATGAAGATTTGAGAATCACGTTTTAAGCCTTGGATAAGGGTGTGCAAGCCAGGGGCTGGTGGCTTACGCCTGTAATCCTAGCTACTCAGGAAGCTGAGATCTGAGGATCGCAATTTAAAGCCAGCCCAGGCAGGAAAGTCTATGAGACTCTTATCTCCAACTAACCACCAGAAAACCAGAAGTGGCTCTGTGGCTCAAGTGGTAGAGAGCTAGCCTTGAGCTGAAGAGCTGACGGACAGCGCCCAGGCCCAGAGTTCAAGCCCCATGACTGACAAAAAAAAAAAAAAAGTATGTGCGGATCAGGCCTGAGGCCTTCTAAGGTGGGTTGGGAAGTCCCAATGACATGACCACATGTCAGTGAAGAGGGCAGGCAAGGAAGGCTAGGTGGAAGCCATCTCTGCTGGAGAAGGAGCCTGTGGGAGCTAGCAGCTCCTTTTTGTCTGGGTTCTGGGGCATTAACAGATGCCACTATGTCTTTTTCTAGGAGCCCGACTATGGGGCCCTGTACGAGGGACGCAACCCTGGTTTCTATGTGGAGGCGAACCCTATGCCAACATTCAAGGTACAGAGCCACTTTTGGAAATAGGAGGTGGGGACAAGGTTCCCAGCTGCTTGGGACTTACAATTCTATGTTCTGGGCTCATCTGTGGTCTGTAAGGAGAAGTAGTGGTTGTGGTTTTCTGAGGCCCAAGAGGTTGTGAGAGATGTGTGGTTGGCAAATGACGGCAGCTCTCCCAAGGCCAACCCCCTCCCTAGGTCCTGTCTCGTGTGTTGGCACTGACTATTCAGAACTGTTGTAGGAGTCCCCTCCTCCCCATTTCTGCCATAAGCAGCAGCAGATCCTCTTGCTCTGTTCTCAGATACAGGGGACTATGCCCTATTTATCCCTCCCCCCTCAGCAGCCAGGAGGCCTTCAGCAGTGGAACATGAGCTGTGCCCACAGTCTACAGGTCCTGGGAGATACACTTGGGAGGGCTACTGCAGAACTTCCCTTCCTGCCAGCTCTGATTCCTGGGAATAGACTCAAGGTTCACCTTGTGGCCTAGATGGGGATCAGAATATTCTACCTGAGTCCTCTGGAGCTTCCCTGACAGCATCCCTCCCCCTCCCAGCCTTACTAGGGCTGGTTGCCAGCACTAGCAACTCCCATTGGCCTGAGCCCAGAGGTGGGTAGCACAGGCACAGGTATGGCCTGAAGCCCCGGTAGCAGAGAGGGACTGTTTTCACCTGTTCATCCCACTTTTGCAGTGTGCAGTCAAAGCCCTCTTTGACTACAAGGCCCAGAGAGAGGATGAGCTTACCTTCACCAAGAGCGCCATCATCCAGAACGTGGAGAAGCAAGACGGGGGCTGGTGAGCCTGCTCCCTGGGCTGGGGAGCCTGTGTGTGGTGGGACAGGGGCTGGAACTAAGAGGTCCCACGTGTGCACCAGCGATGCTGCTTTTTCCTGGCTTAGGTGTGGGAGCCCCCAGTAAAGGATGCCTTCCTTGTGGGCATTGGGTTAGTTTCTGAGAGGTCAGCACTCTGCCACTTCTCCAGGTGGAGGGGAGATTATGGTGGGAAGAAGCAGCTGTGGTTCCCATCAAATTATGTGGAAGAGATGATCAGCCCTGCAGCTCTGGAGCCTGAGAGGGAGGTGAGATTTTCCCGTCCTGGTTCTCTTCTCCACGCCTCCATCACACACAGTCCTAGTCCTGCCTGTGGGAGCACACGTAGCTATCGCGTGAGGGCCAAGCACAGAGCCTGTGTGGCTCTGTCCCTGTGCCGCCTGGCTCACCATGGTACACCTGCAAGATGCATTGTCTCCCACACACACCCCCTTCACATGCACGCGGCAGCCATGCTGACCATTCTGTGGGCTTTGCTTCCCGTAGCACTTGGACGAGAACAGCCCTCTGGGGGACTTGCTGCGGGGGGTCTTGGATGTGCCAGCCTGTCAGATTGGTGAGCCCTTATCCCTTTCTCCCACCCCCTGTTCTGTGATGTCAGGCTCTCCTGTCGACTCCTTATGCTTCTGGAGGTGAAGCCAGTAGCTGAAACCCCAGAGGCTGCTCTCACCTAAATTCCCCCCATTATCTGGCCACCTCAGGCTCCTTTTGTCACTCCTAGCTTTGTCCCTTGCATGTTGGCCCTGTGCCAGGCACTGTGGAGTCAGAATAAATAGCATAGATGCTGAGGGCTGATGGGTTGTGCCACATAGGTGTTGTGACACAGATATGGAGATGGGGGTACAGAAGGGGACATGGCCCAAGGCAGGGGTGTGAGTCACGTAGAGCTGGACCGAAGCTTCTGGTACTACCACAACTGCCCATGATGTGTCTTGAGTTGCAGTGTAAAATGGGCCCACATATTGGTCTCCACTTACAGGGTGTAGCTAGGAAGAGAGGATGAGGTAGAGCTCATTTGAGCCAATGCTGTGGGTGTGGGTGGAGGATAGAGAGGTGTCTGTTTCCAGCTCTTGTCTTCTCTCACCTTCCCAGCCATCCGTCCTGAGGGCAAGAACAACCGGCTCTTCGTCTTCTCCATCAGCATGACATCAGTAACCCACTGGTCCTTAGATGTTGCTGCAGACTCACAGGAGGAGCTGCAAGACTGGGTGAAGAAGATCCGTGAAGTGGCGCAGACCGCAGATGCCAGGGTGAGAAGCAGGGGCAGCCTAGAGGGCGCTGCTGGGGCCGGGAGGACAGCCAAGACCTCTATTCCCACCACTGGTCCCTTCAAAGCAGGCTGCTGATGCCTTACCCAGCTCACCTTTGCCTTGCCTTAGGGAAGGATCCAGAAGAGTAGACTCACAGACAGCAGCGTGGTGTGCTTAGAAAGTGTTGAAAATGCAGTGTTGGGTCATCCAGGAGAGGATACATAGCGGGAAGTTGGAAACATAAGCGATGTCCTGGGCTGGAAGGGTATGCTGGTAGGGAAAGAGTGAGCCTGCTGTGAGGATGTGAGCCCAGGGTGGGTGGAGAGGCTGCAGCCCCTAGGGATAGCAAGTCTCTGATGTGCAGAGGGGTAGTCAGATGTGAAAAGAACCCGAGCGTGCCCACTGGTGTTACCAGTGCAGATACTGAGGTGTGGCAGTGACATGCCTGGGTCGGGTGTCAGCTAAGAATCAGGAGCAGCTCCCTGAGGGAAAGGTGGGTCTAGGGTTTGGTGAGTGGTGGCAGAGATCTACACGGTGGGAAAGACACTAGTCTTCTGGAGGAGGGAGGTTGTTCCACTGGCCTGGGGACAGGAGGAAGCATGTCAAGAGTAAGGGAACTCCTGCTTGGAGGCATCATCCCACTGCATCTAGGTTGTGTCTAATTTAGAAAAACGGTACCTGTGAGCCCAGTGCAGAGGGCGTGGGCACTGAGGATGTATTGGGGCTGGAGTGTGAGGTGCTGGGGAAAGAGACCCAATGGTGGAGGCAACAGATGCTGACTCTAGTTGGAAAGCAAAGAGAAAGTATGAGTAAGAGGACCTCCTGCGTGGCATGCTGGGTGTAGTGTCACGCGGGGCAGGGTGTCTGGGTGGGTTTCTGCAGCTCAGATCGGGCGTGGAAAGAAGTGGGTCATGTTGCTGTTGGGAAACTGAGGTAGTAAAAATCATCTTAGGCACAGATGTTGCTGAGCCAGGGTATGAGGACTTAGTACAGCCTCAGGTAGCCAGGAGGTTTTTGTGGGGTTTGCCCAGGGATGAGGCTGGGAAGGGGAGGGAGCAGGGCCAGCCCTGGGCTCCCTGTGAGATCATGTTGGTGATGGTGAGGATTTCACCTTCTCAGAGGATTGGAGGATGAGTGTATCCTTGAGGACATAAAAAGATGAAGCTGAGGACAGAAGGCCTTGTTTGCCTTGTTTACTGCCTGGCGGGATCCGGAAGTTGCATAAAAGGGGGTCAGAGGGCCCCAGAGCACCTATAGTGTGGGCCTGCCCACCGCTGGCAGGAGCCGTCTCCTGGGCAGAGCTGGAGCCTGGGACAACAAGGCCTTGTGTGTATTACCAGCTCACCGAGGGGAAGATGATGGAAAGGAGGAAGAAGATTGCCCTGGAGCTTTCTGAACTTGTCGTCTACTGCCGGCCTGTTCCCTTTGATGAAGAGAGTAAGGCCAGGCCCAGGTGGGATGAGTGGGCACTGGGGGCCTGGTGGTGTAGGCACTTTCCCTGGCTGGCTGGAGAGGGGTGTTCAGTGCCCCCTTTACTCCCTGGGTGGACAGGCTCTGTAAGCATTCTCCCTGTTTGGTTCAGAGATTGGCACAGAACGGGCCTGCTACCGGGATATGTCATCCTTCCCGGAAACCAAGGCTGAGAAGTATGTGAACAAGGCCAAAGGCAAGAAGTTCCTCCAGTACAACCGGCTGCAGCTTTCCCGCATCTACCCCAAGGGCCAGCGGCTAGATTCCTCTAATTATGACCCTTTGCCTATGTGGATCTGTGGCAGTCAACTTGTAGCGCTCAACTTCCAGACCCCAGGTGAGGAGACCCCCCTATGGGGGACAGTGGGGAGGCGCATCTGGGCAGTTGGACTAGATCACATTGGAACCCCACTCTTCTAGACAAGCCTATGCAAATGAACCAGGCCCTCTTCATGGCGGGTGGGCACTGTGGCTACGTGCTGCAACCAAGCACCATGCGAGATGAGGCCTTTGACCCGTTTGACAAGAGCAGCCTCCGGGGACTAGAGCCCTGCGCTATCTGCATCGAGGTAGGTGGTGTTCATGGGTTTCCCGTGGGAAGAGGCTGCTTTTAGCTGAGAGATGTTAGTGGTGTATTTGTTAAGAGTGGAGATGTTGGGGCTGGGAAGGTGGCTCAGTGGTACAGTGCTTGCCTTGCATGCATGAGGCCTTGGGTTCGATTCCTCCGCACCACATAAGCAGAAAAAGCCGGAATGGTGCTGTGGCTCAAGTGGGAGGGCGCTCGTCTTAAGCTGAAGAGCTGAGGGACAGCGCCCAGGCCCAGAGTTTGGGCCCCATGACTGGCCAAAAAAAAAAAAAGAGTGGGGCTATCTCAGGAGTCCAGGCTGGGGGTCATTCAGCGTGTGGGGAGAAGCACAGCCAGGAGAAGCAGTTACATACTTCTAGAGAAGTCTTGTATAGGTGAGGGGAGTCACAAGCTCAAGAAGAATCCTCCTCTGAGGTGGAAAGTCTGCAAGGGTCCCCTCCCCACTGTGCGTTTGGGATCTCAGAGGCAGCTGGACTGACTGGCCACTTCCTGGCACCAAGGAGTCAAGCTTCCAGGAAGGCCACCCTGTGGGAAACCACTCACTAACAGAATAGGCTGGTCAGGATGACAGAGGACAAAGCACCTGGTTAGCCCGGTGCCCATTTACAAGAGTAAGCCAGAGCTGGGCTTCGCATGGCCCAGGGCCTCCTTGCCCTCAGTCCTTCAGCCCCCAGCATGCCTGTGGTGAAAAGCTGTGGCAAAGGCTAGCCTGGGGCGGGGGAGGGGGAGTCAAGCTGGGAAGGCTTGAAGGAAGAGTGTGGTATGGGGCCAAGTCGGGCACACCTAGGGTGAGTGCAGAGCCACTGATGAACTTCCCCAATGGGAGGTTATATAAAAGACTTCCAGGCCGGGCGCTGGTGGCTCACGCCTGTAATCCTAGCTACTCAGGAGGCTGAGATCTGAGGATCGCGGTTCAAAGCCAGCCCGGGCAAGAAAGACCATGAGACTCCTATCTCCAATAAACCACCAGAAAACCGGAAGTGGCGCTGTAGCTCAAGTGGTAGAGCGCTCACCTTGAGCTGAAGAGCTGAGGGACAACGCCCAGGCCCAGAGTTCAAGCCCCACAACCGACAAAAAAAAAAAAAAAAAAAAAGACTTCCAGGGGCTGGGAAGGTGGCCTAGTGGTAGAGCGCTGGCCTAGCATGCATGAAGCCTGGGTTCCATTCCTCAGTACCACATACACAGAAAAGGCCAGAAGTGGTGCTGTGCCTTGAGCAAAAGAAGCTCAGGGACAGAGCCCAGGCCTGAGTTCAAGCCCCAGGACTGGCAAAATAAATTCTTTATTGAAACACACGGATTTAACATGAGGTAGATTGCAAAACTTACGTGAAATATTTTGGTTAGAGCTTAGATGTGTGTGTGTGTGTGTGTGTGTGTGTGTGCGCGCGCGCGCGCGTGCGTGCGTGCGTACTTGGGTGCATGCTGGTCTTGGTCCTGGGGCTTGAACTTAGGGCTATCCCTGAGCTTTTTAGCTCAAGACTAGGTTTCTATCACTTGAGTCACAGCTCCACATCTAGCACGTAGAGATTAAGTTTTTATAAGCAGCTGGCAGCTGCTCTGACTTGGGGCCCTGATTTGTGGACTTACGGGCAGAGTTCTTAGGGCCCAGCAGAGGGCGCACTCCCTCCACATAGGTTTGTTCTGAGCGGTGGTTGTGGTAATGACAAGAACGGTAAGGCAATTCCTGTCTCATCTCCACCTGCCTTACAGGTTCTGGGGGCCCGGCATCTGCCAAAGAATGGCCGGGGCATTGTGTGTCCTTTCGTGGAGATTGAGGTAGCTGGGGCTGAGTATGACAGTGTTAAGCAGAAGACAGAGTTCGTAGGTAAGTCAGGACCGTTCTCTTTCTCCTGGGCTGCTAAAAGCTTCTCCTTGCTGGGTACCTCATCTTTTTTCCTTGCTTTCACAGTGGACAATGGTCTGAACCCTGTGTGGCCCACCAAGCCCTTCCACTTCCAGATTAGTAACCCTAAATTTGCCTTCCTTCGCTTTGTGGTGTATGAGGAAGACATGTTTAGTGACCAGAACTTCTTGGCTCAGGCTACTTTCCCAGTAAAGGGATTGAAGACTGGTGAGGGCCCTTCGCTGACACGGTGCCCTGGGACCTTGCTGCTGGGGTGGGGCTGGGCCCTTGGCTGGCACCTTTCCGTGCTGAGCCAGGCTTTCCTCCTGGTAGGATACAGAGCGGTGCCTTTGAAAAACAACTACAGTGAAGATCTGGAGTTGGCTTCCCTGCTCATCAAGATTGACATTTTCCCTGCTAAGGTGACTGCAACAGGGGTAGGTGGGTGGAGAATGGACATCATCTCCCCCTTCCCAGGGTGCAAGTAGCCCTTGACCTCTTTGCCCTTGTTGAGCAGGAGAATGGAGACCTCAGTCCCTTTGGTGGTACATCCCTGCGGGAACGGAGCTCAGATGCCTCCTCCAACCAGCTGTTCCATGGCCGGGCCCGAGAAGGGTCCTTGGAAGGCCGCTATCAGCAGCCATTTGAGGACTTCCGCATCTCCCAGGAGCATCTTGCAGACCATTTTGACAGTCGAGAGCGAAGGTTAGGGAGGTGGGGGAGGCAGCTGATATGGCTAGGGAGGGTGCTAGAGTCGAGAAGGCTGGCTCTCCCGTGACGTTCTCCTGGGTAAAGAATGTGCAGTTGTCTGGCTTTGCAGCCCATGAGGCTACAAGGCCCTGTTACCAGTAAGGACACTTCCCTTCTGTCCAGGGCCCCAAGAAGGACTCGAGTCAATGGAGACAACCGCCTCTAGTGCCCGCCTTGTTGGAGAGTAGCAGGTGCTGCGAGCCTCGTGGAGTGCGGTGAACTGGGTTCTCTGGGAGTGGCCTACCGTGGCAGCCTTCCTGGGGTCACAGCCTGGAGCCTGGATTCCAGCAGTGAATGCTAGCAAAACCAAGCCATTAATGAGATGTACTGTTTGGGCCCTCCGTGCCCAACTCTGGGTGAAGGCAAAAACTGTACTGTGTCTCGCATTAAGCACACATCTGGCCCTGAATCTAGAGATGGTTCTGTCCATCTTGTGGGGCCAGGACCAGGGCCGAAGCCCTTTGGAGAGGGAGGCAGCCTCCTTGGCGGCACAGGAGGCTTCAAGGAGCCGTTGACATTCCCGAGAGTGGAAGAGGAGGAGCCTTGCAGGGCCAGGGAAGCAAACAAAGTTTACATTGTCCTGTAGCTTTAAAACCACAGCTGGGCAGGGTAAGAGCATAGAGGTCCCTGGAGCCAGGGCAGAGGAAGTCAAGGTCTGTGTGGAGGAGGAGGAGGGCTCTGCCCTGCCCCAGGAGGAGGACACAGCACAAGGGCACATTGCCCGTGGCTGGGATGCCACCTAGCCTGACAGATACAGGGGATCATGATAAAAACATAGCAGTATTATTTTTCTTCTCAGTGGTATTGTAACTAAGTTATTCACTCCTCCTGCTCCTTACCCTCAGAGGGAAACCTCAGTACAGAGCCTTTGCGAGCTGTGCTGCCAGCCCGGCTTGGAAGGGGCTCGGTATGGGTGGTAAGGCTGTGGGGGAAGGGGTGGGAAGAGGAAAGAGCCAAGTATCCCGGTGAACTTTTTTTGTTTGTTTTTAAGGCAAGGAAGACTTTGTTCTCCCTTAGGAATGAACAGGGGATGTAAGGAGTTACCTGCCACCTGGGTAGGTGGTCAGGCAGTCAGACGCTGAGTAAAGCTGCTTGGCTCAGCACAGCTTCTGGGTAGCTGGTCAGGGGAGGGAGGAGAGAGCGGAAGCGCTGGGAAGGCAGCCCCCCTCTGAGGTCAGAGGCTGGGGACCAGCCCCGTGGGTGCCAAGGTGCCTCAGCATAGCCAGCATTCAGCACACGCAAACCCACTGCCCACATTTGGGCTCAGGGTTGGCCATTTGCTAGTTCTGCTGCCCTCTTAAGATCTGACTGCCAAATAAATCATCCTCATGTCCTTTTTCCTTTAACTTGTATGCTTCTTGGGGAAGAGGAGGGGGCAGAAAAATTTCAGATAATCAGAGGCTACCTTTTCTGCGCCATTGTCCCTTGTGGGCGTGACAGATGAATGGAGCATGTCTTACCTGGGAGCAAGCCCAGGCTCACCATCAGCCATGCAACCGGAGGGCCACGCTCCCCCCCGCCCCCCTGCCCCAGAAACCTCCCAATGCAGTGGCCAGACGTGTTACCTCTGTGCCATGTCATGTCTCTTCCCGAGGGTCTTTGTAGGGGTATGAAGAATAGCACAAAAATGACAGAAGGGTGTAAAATGGCGTGGTATGCCTGGACTGGCCTTTGCAGCTGGAGTCACAGTGGCAGGCTCCGATTCTTGACTGGCCACTCACTTCCTACAGCATTGCCATCCCACTGCAGACAGGAGACGGCCTTTCCCACACACGGTTGGGGGTAGGAATTGATGAGACTTTCATGATCCCTGTTCCCTTCCACCTGAGCCTTGTGGCTAAGGAAAAAGTGTTATCCGGGCAGAGAGAGATCTGCTGGCACAGGTAGGGCCCATCTGCATGGCTGTGTGACAGCCTTGGCTTGAGGCTGACCACTTGCATCACTACACTCCCATTTACCGCAGTACACGTGTTAGGCAGCATGGTCTGGGTGAAGCTCAGCTTCACCTGACTTCGCCTGACAGCTCTGATTCCCTAAGCAGCTTCATAGACCTATTAAAGACTCGTCTTTCTTGTCCTCTTACTATAAACATTTTTACCCTTGTTCCTTTAGTTGAGAAAGGAGGGTGCTGATAGGCTGGTTCCCAGCAAAGGAGCGTGTGTTGATGGGGAGGTCGTTCCCTGGGGCTCAGTGTCTTGGTAGCTCACCTGGTTCCTGTCATGCATGCTGTCCCTACGTGTGTCAGGAAGTTCTGCCCTCACCCACTGGGTTATGACCTCCAGAGCATGTTAGAGCCCGGGACTGGGCCTTACAGGGGGATTGTTCACAAGCTCCCTAGGTGGCGAAAAGGGCTGAGAATTGACTTGGGAAGAACAAACCAAAAATAGAAGGGGAAGTCAGTGGTAACCAGGGACTCCAAGAGAGATACACTTGGTCCTGGCTAGTAGACCGGGGCAATGTAGACACACCAAAGTGGCCGACCTTAGCTTTAACCAAATGCCACTCAGCACAACACAGGATTGCCTACGAGGCTGGGGCATTGTGCCTCCTGCCACAGACCTCTTGTGTCCTCACAGGGGGGAGACCCACTGGCCTAAATTAGAAGGAGAACATCCTTCTCCTAACCAGGCACATCTTGAACTTCACCGGAGGACTGGGCCAGAAACTCCCTTGTGATGGTGTGGGTAGCGTCTGGCCATACTCGCTCTGTCGAAGGGGGAAAAGCAAAAATGAACAGGTGTCCCAACTAGCTCAGTCAGAAACAAGGTTGTGCCTCACATTTTATTTAAATGGATGAAGTCCTTTCTCAACCTTCCTTGGTCTTTCATATTCTCAGAGAACTTAGAATCACCTGGGCATTCTGCTCCCTACCTAGAACCCACAACAGTACCCCCCCCACCCCCCGCTTTGCTGAGTACTCCTGCCAACCACACCCTGTCATGTCCTGAGTCAGCCCACCAGGTCCCTGGCTGATGGGCTCCAGGGTTTTATTCATGCTCAGTCTAGCTCAAGGACCTGGTCTTTAGACTCATCACACAGCTGCTTCCCTAGGACCCAGCCTGGGCACTGAGAAGCTACTGAAGAACAGGCCCTGGTGTCTACTTTACCACCTTGGTTTGGTGTGTTTCTGTCTCAGGTGACTAACTCACAGGTCCCCCTTTTCTCGGGCCTAGCAGAATTCACTTGCTTGGAATCTTAGAGGTCTTCTCTGGGTCTTCCAGAAGGTCTTCCTCCCCAACTTGCCCAGGGCTGTGGGTAAAGCTGAATGGACACCGGCCAACAGGGGAGCGAGGAGGAGCGGTGGGTGTTCTCCGTGTAATAACAGTTACGGCACGGTCTGACCCTCCTTGGGCACTTGTGAATATGTCAAGCACTTGACAAATGATATTCTTTTCTGTGAGCTCTTTTCTCCCAGGGAAAAGCAAGACACTTGCTAGTGTCTGTTCACAAATACTCATGGCTTTTACTGTGTTTGCCTTTGTCTGTTGCAAGTAGTTTCTAAAGTACTGCAGGTATTTCACACGGACGCTATTGCAGTGAGCCCAGCAGTGCAGGGACTGTGAATTTGAGCCCCAGCTCTGAGGGAAACCCTCACCTGTTCATGAGAATTTAAGGTCAGTTTGCCCACAGACTAATCAGTAGATTATTTCTCCCCCCACCCCACTCTAACTTCCCCTCAAAATAAATTGGCAGATGTGAAATATATGTACATTTTTATTAAGGAACAATCAAAAAGTTTAAAGTACCATTGAGGCCCATTCCAAACTGTACAGTTTGCCCCTGTTCCCCTCCCTTACCCAGATCCACAGATAGAAAATCTAGGAAATGTGCAATCTGCATCTTAGAAATAGCAGCGTCCCCACAGGGGACCTCGGGAGGCCCGGGAGCGCAGCCCCACACCTCCCACCTGGAACCACCAGAGCCCACGCCAAAGGAAGCGCCAGGTTTTACCAGGATAGAAGATTCCCATTCCTCCAGATGGATACACCAGTCGGCCATTTCCCGGCTTTGGTCTCACACTTGGTCGCAGCAGGAGGTGGGCCCCTCTTACCCAGTTCTGCTGAAGGTTCATTTTGCCTCTGGACAATCAAACAGGACAGTTGCCCTTCACTTAGCACCAGAATGATCACGTCTTCAGCTGTCCCCAGGGCAGGGGCAAGTTTGAAGCAAAATGTTCAAATCATTCCCTAGTCTCACCCAGGAACAAAGGGGTTTGGACCGAAGACCAGAATGCAGCTGGTGTTAGATGACCAGAATCAGGACCTGGTCCGGAAGGAGCCCACGGGCCTTCTGCAACCTCCCCAACTTGCCCAGGGCTGTGGGTAAAGCTGAATGGACACTGGCCAATAGGGGAGCAAGGAGGAGTGGTGGGTGTTCTCTGTGTAATAACAGTTATGGCACAGTCTGACCCTCCTGACACAGCTCAACAAAGTGGCTGCTCAGAAGCGTGGGGTTGTTCACTGCCCGGGGTGACCACTGCTGCCCTGGCCTTTGTCCAGTTCCCATGGGAAGGGACCTGGAGGTCATGCTGCCGAGAAGTGGGTGGAACTTTGATCCTGCAGCAAGCAAGCTAAGACAATGAGACCGCTGTATGGACAAGAACCAAAGACAAGTAACGAGATCTCAAAAATGACAGGAGCAGGCACCACATGATGGACACCCTCTTCCGGGGCTTGTTGCTTGGAAAGACCAAGCCTTTGCAGCCTTCTTCGTATATCTAGTGACTTGGGGCTCGAGTATCCATCCTTTATCACAGGCATTTCGCCTTCCACTCCCATCACACTGGTCATTCTGAATCACTCATGGGAGAGAACGCAAGAAAAGGTACTTGTTAGCACACATGCCTGAGCATGCACACCTAGCCCGTTTCCTGGAGGAAGAGGCACTGACGGCAGGTGTCCTGGCTTGCCACCTGCCCTCCCATACGGACAACAGGACAGCGCCAGGCAGTGAGAAGAGCAGGAGAGGAAAATCTCTGCCAGAATAGCCAGCGTCTGTCCTCCCTTGGCTCTGCCTGGCTCCGGCCCAAGCAGCACAAGGGCCAGGCGTGAGGAGGAAACACAAAGCCATAACTACATTCTCTGAATGCCCACGGGCCTGCCTGCACACCAGATAGGGTTTTTAAAACCAGAGAGACAGGTGTTTGCTTCTTGGCATTGGGCAAGCAGGCTCTAGACTGAGGCTCCTGTCCCTTCTCCAGACTTCCTGCTGGTATCTGTGCTAAAAAGAAACCTGCTGTTTCTCCGGTCTTGACTAAACTCATAGATTCACTGACAGTGTGGGATAGTGTGGGGTAGCTGGCTAGTGTTGCTAAGAGCTTGACATCAAGGCTGGCTGCGTAGTCTCTGCTCTCTCCAGGACATGCTCTGGTTAAGCTCCTTGCACTTCACAACTGAAGTGACACACACTGAGCTGGGCCAGCTCAGTGCACTGGGCTCGCTCCCCACCCCATCTTCCCAGTATGGCCCGGAACTGGAAGCACAGATCTCAGCGGAAATGAATTCTACTGGAGGCCTGTAGATTCCGTTTGGACTTTGAGCTGGATCAGGTAGCAATCCAGGAAGCACCATGATAGCCACTTCCTGCTAGGCACAGTCTCAACAGAAACCTGGCATTCTGTTGATGTGTCCCCTTTACCCCCTCCATAGCCTCCTCAGCCCAGGTTTCATGCTCTGCCATTCCCTTCCCACTGAAATGGGCCAGAGCAATGAAGTCTCAGGAAGGGAACCTGTGCCCAGAGGAAGGCTCAGGCTCCACTACTGCCTCTGCTTCAGATGCTAGAGCCCTTCAGAAACTGCATCTCCTCAGCACACAGAGACCACCCCAGGATCTGGGCAGGATGGCTGCAGAGGTGTGTGTTCTCAGGGAAAGGGAGACCCAGGGAGAGGGGCCTCCAGGCCCAGAATGAGAACCAGGTCTCACTAGCCACCTGACCTGGAGACAGACAGCTGTGCAGCCAGCCACATGTGCACAGCACTACCCACCAGGCTGCAGCTGAGCCTGAACATGAATACAGGGCGCAAGAACTTCAGACACGCATCGCCAGGAAGGCGAAGCAAGCTCATGAACGTCCCTAGATAAACAGGGAAAAGGGAAGGAGGATTTAAATGTCCAAACTCCAAGGCTTTAGGATTTCCTTGGCTGCTTCTCTCCTACGGAGTGACTATCCACTTAGGCAGTGATGATTGAACTGACAAAATGTCTACAACCAGATTTTGGTCCTTACAGAGACTACGAAGATTAGGCCCTGGGGACCAAGACGAGGAAGGTGGAAGCAGGCAGCTGAGGGAGGTGCTCACAGAAACACAAGCACCCCACCAGGCCTCAGCCTCCGTGGGAGTTCCAGAGCTGGAAGGAAGAGGGAGGTGACAGAATCTGTCAGAGCCACTGTGAAAAAAATCAAACTGCCAAGACCACATCTCAGTCTGAACGCACCGGAGCTTCCTGGTGGGCAGGGCCTCTGGGGTCAGCTGGGGACAGACTGTGAGTGTAGGTAGCTCAAGTTCCCACCTGTTCATGGGTGGGCAACAAGCTCCCACCCCACTCTGCTCTAGAAAAACTGCAGGAGCCACAGGCCGGGTGCTCTAGTCCCATGACTAGTCCCCTTGTCATTTGGCAAGGATAAAGGAGCTCAAAGGTGAGCAACCACCACCGAAGCCCAGAGCCAGGCAGACAGCCTGAGCCTTTTCAGGAACCCAAGATTCTCAGCTTCCAACTACTCCCTGGCCAAAAAATTACAAGTAATCAAAAATATGCAAAGTATGTATATCATAAATGCAAGTTTGCATGGTCAGAATAGTGATCTGGCTTTGTTGGTTAAAATGGAATTTATCACCCCATGTAAGAAACAAGTCAAACAGGTGATAGGAAATGCTGAAAGATGGTCAACCATCTCTAGTGCACACAGGACAAACCTTTCATCAGTAAAAGCAATCCTTAACTCTGTAGCCCATGGGTGGCCTCGGATGCAGGAACTCCCAGAACTCAACTCTTCAGCAGCAGGCAGAACTGGCCCCTACTCCCAGCTACACCCCACCCCACTGTCAGCATGGCTCTGATTTCTGAGTTAGTGGCTTACTGCACTCACAGCTTGACACCAACAGCCCTGGGTCCCCCAAAGTACCCGCTTGATGATGGCCTGTCACCTTAGGTCAGATTCTGCCAATCCTAAGGTTAAACTACTCTTTCCCCTGTCCAAAGGCAGGAAGAAGAGTCTGTCTAGTCTTCTGGGCTCCTTACTTGGGCAGTCTTTGTCAATCATGGTATAGACCTGGCTCCTGGGCTAATAATGCCTGGAAGGAAAACATGCGAGGGCCAGCATCATGGTAACTCGTCCCTCTAAAAGATGAGCTGGGGAGCCACGGCTGGGGCACCATGTCCCACATGAACTTGTCCCCCATGTGGCTTGTTTCTCCTGCGTTATTGTCTGGATGGTAAATTGAATGTCAATACAAATAACCAGAACACCAACGTCCCGCCATTATGGAAGGCTCAGGTGGGGATGAGGCGCCGGTGGATTCAGCCTTGCGCACAGCTGTGGCCGGCGGCCCTGCACACCAGCATTCCTGCACACACAGGCTGCTTCCCTCGCACAAGGTGCGCGGAGCCCCTCAGGAGTGCACATCAGATGTGCTTTCCAAGTAAAGTACCAGATGAATACTTGTATATGTGGTTATATGAATTGATCTGCAAGTGCATAAAAAAAAAGAAATTCCAGGTGTCTGTTTTCTGAAAGAAGGCAATACCTCACTGTTCTTGGCAATTCCTCAAAGGGTTTGGGGACCAAATAAATAGCTTGATTCCCCAAAGGGAAAGGATATAAAATAGGCTGCAGAATTTGCCCAGTACTCACAAGCTGTTTGGTCCATACAGGGACAGGGAAACAGAAACAGAAAAAACACGTTAGAACAAAGTTTAAGAGCTTTGGGTTTCCAAAGAAAGCCTTCTCTCCTGAGGGCAGGGATTTCCTCCGTGCCGGGCTAGCAGAGTGGCCTGATCATTCCAGAGCTGTGGTGGGGAGGGGGCAGGCACAGTTAAGACACTACTAATCACCTCCTGCCCGCCGCCTCTGGCAGCTCTGGGTCTCCTGATGCTCTGGGCAGCCAGGGTCAGCAGGGGAGCCTGTGGGGCAGGGCAGGTGCTGTGCTTGTGCTGGGGAGGCGGGAGCTCCCCATGAGTGGGGCCACGGTAACCAGCCTTGGCCCGCCTCCCCTCTCCACTCCACTGCTTGTGGCGTGACCAGTTTGGAGAAGCAGTGGCTCTGCTATCTAGCACAGCTTTTTAGCAAGCAAGTTTTCTATTGCTTCAAAGGCACCTTTTCTGGGATTTTTCTCAATTCAAAAGAGGACAGGGGCGAGGCTAAGTAGGTAGAACACTTATTTCCAAGTTTGGGTATATAAACACACAGTTCTACACATGCCCTCACAAGGACTTGCGCAGCTATGTCCAGCACCTCTGGGGCATGCACCCAGCATGCTGAGCAGGCCTTGGTATTGGGTGGGTGTTCCACTGCAAGTCGGTGTTCAGAGCACCCTCACTCTGGTTATTCCAACCTGCAGGGGCTCAGGGAGTGTGGGGATAGGGCTCCAACCTCCACGGTGGCCAAAGCCACCCTGAAAAGTGCCTAGATAAGCCAGGCACTGGTGGCTCACCACCTATAATCCTAGCTACTCAGGAGGCTGAGATCTGAGGATCGTGGTTCTAAGCCAGCTCCTACAGTGAAGTCCTCATGAGACTCTCCAACTAACCACTCAAAAAAAACAAAAACCACCACCAGAAGTGGAGCTGTGGCTCCAAGTTGAAGAGTGCTAACTTTGAGCAAAAGAGCTCAGGGACCGCACCTAGGCCCTGAGTTCAAGCCCCACTACTGACGCCCCCCACCCCCAAAAGGGTGAAATGTGTACGCAGTCAGCTCATTAGATTGACCCAGAATTCAAACTCCCAGTGAAAAAGCAGCATTATCAAGCCAGCCGAGAAAGCTGGCTATTATTTCCGAGGGCCTGGCAGGCCTGGCAGGAGCCGTGGCTGGTCACCGCTCCATGTGGGGGTCTCCGCTCCATGTGGGGGGGTCTCCGCTCCATGTGGGGGTCACCGCTCCATGCGGGGGCCCGGCGTCTTTTCCCAGGGGCTGCTGCCTTGGGGAAGGTGAAGCTCTGAGTGTGCCTTGGAGCCTGGCCCGCTGCTGGAGGCCCCAGCAGGCCTTTCAGAGATGAGGTGAACAGCACACTGCCTTGCTAACCAAAGTTTCTATGGAAGGAGAATGTGTGTCATCTGATGCTTTATTAAATGAATATAAGCGCTGTATATGTTAAAAACTTGATTCTGTCTGTGACTATGAAATCAGAACCGTGGTGTCCCTGGCAGGCAAGAGAACGGCGTGCACCTCTCACGGGAGGCCACGGCTGGGAGGAGGAACCTTCTTGCTGCTTGCTTGGTAGTGGCAGTCGGAGGCGGAGGTGGTGGCTGGGGCTCTGGCTGGCTGCAGGGCTCGGAGGCTCTCAGGGGGTGCCCAGCGGCTGGCCATGAGAACAACACGTGGCAGAGACAGGTCTGGCCCTTCCCCGTGTCTGGGTGGCAGGTGGCACCCACTCAGGCCAGTCCCTCGCAGCAGTCAGTCCAATTCAGTCAGTCTCTGAGGAGAAAACACAGGCAGGTCATACTTGTGTATCTTGGATCTCAGCAGCTTGTACATCCCCGGGAAGAGGGCCCTCCCTGGGGCACTGGAGACACAC
Source organism: Dipodomys merriami (assembly GCF_024711535.1). Lineage (NCBI taxonomy): Eukaryota > Metazoa > Chordata > Mammalia > Rodentia > Heteromyidae > Dipodomys > Dipodomys merriami. Next base: position 1,554,235 of record NW_027205492.1, read on the forward strand.
CCTCCTGCCCGCCATGCCCCCTCTAGCCTGAGGGGAGATGAGAAAGGACTGAACGCTGGCCGAACCTGGCAAGGCCTTCAGACTCCCAGAGGAACCAGCACCAGTCCCACCCCCAACTGCTGGGGCAGAGGCTGCCTCAGCCCCACAGCCCCGGCAGCATCACCACCCTGCCTCTTGGCTCCCCAGGACAACCAACTTTAATCAAGATGTGTGGTCTAAGGTTTTCAAGTTACCTACAACTTGCGCGAACAAGACCCTGAGCCTATACCATGAACTGGAGAAACCAGATGCAGGAACAGACAGACCTCCACTGCATGGCTGGGGTGACGTCCCTGCCATACCCAAGCCGAGGGGAGCCAGCTCATCCTGTCCCCAGCTACTTTTCAACCATAAACTCACACAACCCAAATTCAAGTACACAACTCAGCAGCATTAAGTATATTTACCATGTTCACAACACTACCTTATTTCCAGGTTTTTATCATCCTAAACAGAAGCTGTATACCCAATAAATGGTAACTCCGAACTCCCCCTTCTAAGTCCTAATATCCTATGCTCTACCTTCTATTCCACGTTTGCTTATTCTTGAGGCTTCATATAATAAATTGTGTGTGGCCTACTTCACTGACACGTTTTCAAGGCCCACGCATGTGGTAGGATGTATCAGAATTCAATTTCTTTTTATAGCTGAATAATATCCCATTGTATGTATATATTTTCCCTTTTTCCATTTGTCAGTGGACATTTGGGATCTTGTAACTAATTCTGTCAGTGCCAGTATACAAATATCTGCTCAAGTCTCTCTTTATAATCCTTTTGGGTATATATGCAAACTGTGAAGTGGATAGATCAGATTCTGTTTTGTTTTGTTTTGTTTTTTGGCTAGTTAGTCCTGGGGCTTGAACTCAGGATCCAGGCACTGTCCCTGAGCTTCTTTCACTCAAGGCTAGCACTCTACCACTTGAGCCACAGCCCCACTTTTAGCCTTTTCTGTTTATGTGGTACTGAGGAATCGAACCCAGGGCTTCATACATGCTAAGCAAGCACTCTATCACTAAAGCCACATTCCCAGCCCAGGTCAGATTAATTCTATATTAAACTTGAGGGACTGCTAAATAAAAAAGGTGGTCACAGGCCTTTTCTGCCCAGGCTGTCTTTGAACCACATTGAACCATGATCGTGAAATGATCACTGTCCTCAGAGCTCATCCTCTGAATACCTAAGATTACAGGTGGGAGCTGCTGGTGACTAGCTCTTTTCATTTTTTGAGTGTATTTTTTTAAGTGGCAAAGAGTTTACAAGAGAGAAAGAGAGAGAGAGAGAGAGAGAGAGGCAATTACCTATTCTTCGTGCAGAAAGTGGGAGGACACTCAGTGTCCTTTAATACACTATATATATATATATATATATATATATATATATATATATATTTGACACAAGATCTTGTATATAGACCAGGCTAGCCTCGAACCTGTAATTTTCTTGTCACTGTCTACTGAGAACAGGCAATACAGGAATGCACCACTATGTGAGTCTCAAACTTTTAGATTTTATTATAATCTGATTTATCTTTTATCTTTTGTTGCTTAGGTTCTTACTTAAGGAATTGTTACCTAATCTTCTACCTGTATTTTCCTCTAGCTATTTCTTCTACTGTTGGCTGTTTTGCTTAGATGATTGGCATATTTTATGTCCACTAGGTCTAATTGGTTGTTTTGGCTTTGTATTGTTTTGAGATAGGTTCTCACTATGTTTCTTAGGCTAATCTCCAATTTGTGATCTTGAGAGATCCTTCCTACTCAGGTCTCCTAAGTAGCTTCTGTCCAGCTTTTGTTGAAGACATGTCATTAAAGTTTCTGAGGAGGCCGGGTAGCTTGTGTCTGTAATCCTAGTTACTCCGGAAGCTCAAATCTGAGGATCATAGTTCAATGCCAGCCCAGGCAGAAAAATCCTTGTGACTCCTATTTCCAATTAACTACCAGAAAACTGGAAGTGGCATTGTGGCTCAAAGTGGTAGCTCACTAGCCTTGAGCAAAAAGCAAAAACCAACAACAAAAATAAAATAAAAGTTTCTGAAGGTATGTAATTAAAGTTTCTAAAGAGTTTTTATTACTTCTACCTTTAATTCTGCCTATTTTTTGCTTTACATACTTTGGGGCTTGCTTAGGTGTAGAATAGTAGTTGCTATATCTTCTTGTTTTATATTAAAGCTTTTTTGTTAATATATTGTGTCCTTTGTGTCCAGCCTGCCAGCAGAAGGGCGCCGAAACCAACCTGGACAAAGCCTTCTGGCTGGAAGAGCACAGACAACCTGAAAAATGGCTGAACCCAATGCAGGAGTGCTCTTTCTGGCACTGCTTCGACTCTGACGCTGGGATGTGCTACCGGCATTCCAGGAAGCAGGCTGCGAGTGCTGAGGCCCAGCATAGAGCGCAGAGCGCACCTCTCCTCAGGGGACATGGCTAGACTTGGAGAGACCAGAGAAGGCCAGTGGCCCTGTGTGCTCACACTCTAACTACTGGTGGAGCCTGGGCTCACCAAGCGTTTGCTCTTTCACTTTGCATAGCTGGGTTCTGCCCTAGTGTGTGGGAATGAAAGGAATAGGCGTTATGAGAATGCTAAACAGATGGAAAACATGGCATATTACCCCCCCCCCCATATAAGCAGACCTGGAAGTCTCCTTTATCTTCTTAAATAAATGAAACAATAGTGTAACTAGCTTCAAAATTGTTGTCTTCAAATGAATTAAAAATACTCAGAGGAAGAAAAAGAATTTTGTCTTTTTTAGAGGTTTTTAAATAGAAAGCAACGGGGGTGGAAAAACTGGGGTTTGCCAGGCCAAAGCAAACAATATTCAGCCATTGTATGCAAACAATGGGGCACCGTCCAGGAAACACTGGGACCCATGAGGGGGAGGAGACTGTGGGTGGCTTTGGGGATGAGGCGCCAAATGTAAGACCCTACACAGAAGCAGCTCCTCCTAAACTTGCCAGCCACCCTCCTCCACGATGCCCAGACACACACACACACACACACACACACACACACACACACACACACACACACACACACACACACACACACACACACACACACACACACACACACACACACACACACACACACACACACACACCTCAGCAACAAGTGTTGAAAAGCTACTTTTGCTAAAAAAAAACAACAAAAAAAACCCGACGCTACTCTTGGGCCCACAGATTATCTCAGTGCAGGAGAGCTTCGATCCTTGCCTATGTTTTGTGTATTTTAGTCTAAGCCACTCTCTCGGCAGTCACCTGGGTTCCAGGAAGGGACAAGACTGATCAATAACATCTTTATAACCAGGGACGGAGACTATCCCTAATGAACAACAGAGCTCCCACCAGACCACAGACCACCCAGGAGGCGGTGACGACCTGTTTATCTTGTCCAATGATGACAGCAGTGTGGGAACCCTCCCAAAACAAAGACCGAAATAATGGGCAACCAGGCCAAAGTTGGACCAGGACTGTCTAATATGCACACACACACATACACCCACACATGCTCACAGGCATACCTCACACACAGATGGCTGAAAGGCTAACTTCCTGTGACTGCCTGCGTCACATAAATCTCTCCCTTCTCTATCCTTTACCTTTTGATGTACAGATTAAGAGTAGCCGTTTGCCAGGCACTGGTGGCTCACGCCTGTAATACTAGCCACTAGATCTTAGGATTGTGGTTCAAAGACAGCTTGGGCAAGAAAATCCATGAGACTCTTATCTCCAATTAACCATCAGAAAACCAGAAGTGGTGATGTGGCTCAAAGTGGTAGAGTGTTAGCCTGGAGCAAAAGAGCTCAAGGGACAGCACCCAGGCCCCAAGCTCAAGCCCCACAACTGACAAAAAAAAAAAGAGTGAACATTCATGGGAGTAGAATTCTTGGGAGTTTGGGTCTAAGATCTAAAATGCTGTTTCAGCTTCTGCACATACACATACACCACACTACCACAGACAGGTAGGGCTGCCATTTTGGAGTTTCCCATCCCTTCAGCTTCTGCAAGAGAATCTTCTGGCTCTCACTTGAATTTCTGGATGCCTTCTGTGTTTGGTCCTCTAATGAGAAGACAAATATGAAGAAACAGGGAGAGCAGGGACAGGCAGGCAGGGAACTCAGAGTCCAAGAATACCTGCGGATGTGACGTGTCTGTGGTTTCACAGCTGCCTTTTAGAGTAATCTTCTAAATTTTACTCTTGAGTACTAAGAAACCATGTGCCAGAGAAACTAAAGAACTAAATTCAAGCTTCAGGGCCAATAAATGTCCAAGAGAGAAGGTAATTTTCTATTGTAATTTTCTATTCATTTTATATAAAAAATAACAATAGTATCTTTTTTTTTTTTTTTTTTTTGTCAGTCGTGGGGCTTGAATTCTGGGCCTGGGCGCTGTTCCTCAGCTCTTCAGCTCAAGACCAGTGCTCTACCACTTGAGCCATAGTGCCACTTCTGCTTTTCTGTTGCTTTATTGGAGATAAGAGTCTCACCTGACTTTGAACCACAGTCCTCAGATCTCAGCCTCCTGAGTAGTTCGATTACAGGCGTGAGCCACTGGCGCCCAGCAGAAATAACAATGGATATCTTAAGACGGCTTTGATCACTAGGAAAAAAGTGTATAAAGACAATTCAAGGCTCTCTTTCCTGCTGCTCACGGATTTGACATGGATTTCCTTGATGTCCTATGGTGCTCCTGGATGAAATTTTGGCCTCTTCTCCTATTGCTAAGTAATGGCTGGCAAAGCTTGGGTTCCTTGAGGTTCTCCTTGTTCTAAAGACCAAAAACAAAAACACCCAGAAACCCGCATGCTCCCAAACAAAAGCCTGTCTTTCTCTCCACCTTTCATCATGTTCTGCTTCCATGGCTTCTGCTGCCATTTGCCATTTGTCTCCGAGGCAGCTGAGCAGTTAGTCCTGCAGGCAGGCAGCCTCAGAGACAGCCAACACCCCTTTGTGCAACCAAGTCAGTGTCCAGCGTGAGCACAGGCAAGGCCTGGCTCCCATGGATGCCTTACCTAGTGGAAGTCCAGACTGGGGACTCGACGGGGGCTCCGAGCTGGCGTCTGGGGCACTGGGCTCCCATGACTCGCTGTTCTCAGGCACCTCCAGCCTTCTGTGAACTGCTGCAGGCTCACCGGGGCCCTGGTCCTCACTGCTCGTGTCTGCTACGGCCCGAGTCTCTTCACCCATTTTCTCAGCAAACCACTGCTTGACCTGCTGGGAGCTCATGTGGGTCTTGTCGCAGAGGTTCTGCAGGTCCTCCTCGTACAGCATCTTGTGTGTCACGTAATAGTCTTGCAGCAGTTCCCGGTTGCCAGGGGCGATGACCAGCAATCCTGGTGGGAAGTTGCCCCGCTTGTAGTCTTCGTACCATTTGAGCTGGCCGTTCTTCAGAGCGTACCTGCTGTCTCCAAACCAGCGCACCACCTCTGGTCGTGGCAGCCCTGTCTGGGCCATGATGGAGTCATAGTCCTGGTTGCTTGGCCACTGTGTCTGGACAAAGAGCTGTCGCAGCAAGTGCCGCTGCTGGGCCGTCTTTTTGTAGCTCACTTTGCCTGGGGGCTGCTCGGTCAGCTTGCTCAGCACATCCTCCTCCGGCTCACAGGCGCTGAGCCCCGGAAGCTCGCTCTTGCCGCTGGCCTCGGTCACCCGCAGGTTCTTCAGGTTGATTTTGATGGGGCTCACTTTGCGCTCCGCTGAGGTCTGGCTGAGGAGGACTTCTGGGGAGCCATTTTCGCCAGGGACCCTCAGCTCACTGGCCGAGTCTCCTTCTCCGCCCTCCTCCTCAGCAGGCTCCTCGTAGTCCCGAGGGGCGTGCTCAGCATCCCCCTTCTTGCTGTCCTCGGCACTGACTTTTTTCCGTCTCTCTGAGAACCAGCTATCGATTTCTCTTCGGGTCATCTTGGTCTCACTTCTCAGCCGGTCCAGCTCCTCGTCCAAGGGAAGGGGGTTTTGTGCAAAGCTGCTCTCCAGGGCTCGGAGCTGCTCAGGGGCTCTCTCTTTGTATTTGGTTGGCGTGAAGTCTGGTGTCTGGTGCCAGGACTGCCGTTTGGCCGCGGGGTGGCTCGCCAGTGAGGCCGCTGTGGGAAGGCAGGTTACGTCGGGGGCCTTCGATGACAGGGAGAAGGGGATCTCTGGCACTGAGTCAATGAGGAGGGAACTGTGCTCTCCAGGCATCATGGCCCTGGAGCCTTTCAGGTTCCGGCAGTGGTATCTGCGATCGCTGAACCACTTCCGCACCTCTCTGGTACTGAGGCCTGTCACTTTGGTCAGATGCTCTACTTCGCTCTGCCCTGGAAACTGGTTCCGACAGAAACTCCCTTTCAGAGCCGACAGCTGCTCGTGAGACTTCTTGTTTTTGTAGATGCTAGCGTCCAGGAAGGCTTGGGAAGTTATGCTGGGGCACGCCGTGAGGAGCGACTGAGCCGCATTAACCACCTTCACAGCCGATGTTGTATTCGAACACACAGTGTTAATGGGTGTCGCGTTTGGCTTTGGGACAGACGTAGCTGTCAAGGGGAGAGACGAGCTTGGTGCTTGCAGCCCATTTGCCATCAGTGGCTGAGTGACCAGAAGTCCCCCTGCTGTGCCCTCTGGCTGTCCCACCACGTGGCCCGGGAGAGCGGCCTGGATGAGATGCTGGACGTTGCCAGCACTGGCAACCAGGGGTGTGTTGAGCACAGTGATTGTGGGCTGGGGCACGGACTGGATGACTGTATTGAACATCTTCTTGCGGGCATCCTCGATTTCCTCGGGGGACCAGCTGATGCCCTGCTTCAGCCTCTGGGCTGTGAACCAGATCTTGAGCTGCTCCTCCGGGTACTTGGTCACCACAGTCAAGTAGCAGAGCTCCGCTTTGGTGGGATAGGGGAACTTGTGGAAGGAGTTCTTCAGGAAGCTGTTGGAGTCCATGGCGGCGTTGTACGTTGGGATGCTGCTCAAGGGGATCATGACTTTGGGAAGGGCCTTGGAGGTGGGCAGGGACTGGTGGGTATGGTGCTGGGCATGGACGGAGGGCTGCTGCTGCTGGAGGGAGAGGAACTGTGCTATGCCAGCTGGCAGGACTGGCACTGTTCCTATGAGGGGCCCGTTGGCGGCATGGGGGGGCTTGGTAGAGCTGGTAGGTGCCTGGCTGGCTGGAGCTGCCCCGTTGAGGAAGGCATGGTCCCCCTCTTTCACCTCGGTCTCTGCCGCCGCTGGCTTTGGCAAGGCCTCACTCCCGGGCTGGCTGGGAACATTCTCCTTGAGCATATGGATCTTTTTGGCTTCAGCTTTGCTTTTCATTATCTTCATGATTGGAGTCTTGGTAATAATGATTTCAGCCTGTCCGTCAGTCCCTTCAGCGCTGGCCTCGCCTGCTACGTCAGGAGTGCCGGCGCCCTCTGGGACGCTCTGCTCCACGACCACATGATTGTCTAGCTTGGCCACACTCCACACAAAGCTGGCTTCTCCCGAGTGACACTTGGCATTGTGCAGGGAAAGCCCCTCAGGAGTTTTTGCCAGGAAACTACACCCCGTGCATATAAAATGTGGGTCTTTATTAAAGTCTGTGTGCTCTGAGTTCATATGTCCCACAAATTGGGTTATGTCCTGGGATCTGAATTCACAGTCTTTACAAGAATATAAATAGCCGTCCAAAGAGCTCCGATGCCCGTTGGCTAGGGCAGAGCCATCGGTGCTGCTGGGATTCTGGGCTGCCTCGCTGCTGCTGGCAGGGGCCTCCGGGGGAAGGTCCTGCTGGGGGCCCGCAGACAAGGCTTCCACAGGCTGAGCCTCCACGCTGGCGCCCTGCAGCACGACAGTCTTCACAGGGATCATGCATGGGATGGTGGACTTCCTCTTGCTGGCCATGATGACAGGCACTCCGAGTGATCAGGCAAGAGCCTATCCCATCAAGGGCCTTAAAGGGCAGTTCCAGCTACTCCATGAGTGCCAAGAACAGCTTCTCAGGACAGCCTTTTCAGCTATCTGCAGAAAGTAGGTTTCTCCTATTAAGCCTGAGGAAGAAAAGAAGAAACAGGACTAAGATCTCTTAAGCTCTGTTTCTCAGATCCACCGCGTGTCCTCCATCATCAAGGTTTTCTCACAAGAAGCTCCTCTGTAGCTTCTTGGCAGAAGTCTGAGTCAGGAGCAACTCAGTCCCTGCCCTGGAGAAGGACCTGGGGATGTTCTAATACCACTTTTGTTTCACACTCCCACACCAACCCTATACTCACAACCCACACCCTTGCATTAAGTAGCTCAGCTAACAAACAAAACAAACAACAACAACAAAACATCCAAATACCCCTCCCTGGACCTCCATATGAATTCTGACCTTATTGGAATGAGAACAAAAACTCCAGTGTCATTCTTGTTCAAATGTTTTGGCCAACAAGGGATTCTTCTTTTCATAGCCTTCCCACATATAAGAACATGATGACGAGCCTGTCTCTCCCAAGCCAGGCCCAGACACCATGCTAGCTGCTGTGTGTGAGTGTAGGGGAAAGCAGGTGAAGACTGGATGCTGGAAGGTTCAGTCTTCTCCCTGGGACCCTTTTTATCTGCCTGCTGTCCTACTACTCCCATTCCTGGCCCCAGAATGGGATCACAGTGACCAGTTGTACCCAGGGCAACTGTCATCCACATAAAGCCAAAGGTCAGAGGGTCAGGCTATCAGTCCACTAACTCCTAAGTCCGGCCCAGGGTGTAGCCATTCAAATCAGGGTCTCACACGAGACACATGCACTGTGCTCAACTGTCTGCCATTTTTATTTTCTTTTGGTATCTTTATTGTTCCACGAAAAAGCATCTTTAGTCTTTAATCTGTTTGAAATTTATTGTAAAAACCAAGAGACTAAGGAACTGATTTAGTTGTACATCCGGTTACTATAATAATTATCTATGAGCTGAGATAGACAGAAGTGCTTGGAGATCCCTAATCACCTCATATAATATGCCATCATTAACATTCCAGCAAATTACAATGCTGTGAGGATCAATGGTAATTCTAGTAAAAAAAATCAAGATATCAGGGTTGGATTTGATATAAAAATGTATAGAAAATAAAAAGGTCTCCAGCCAAATCGTTAGCAATCACAACAAATTATTTTGTTGTTTTTAAACTTCACCTTGATGATGAAAGTGATGATTTAAAAAAATGATTGCTATTTTAAACAAAGTTGTGGCCATACAGAAATAAACACATACCCAGATCTAGGCATTGGTCACCTTTCCGCCACCAGCTGGAAATGCCACACATACATTTTTTTTTTAATTCATTTTTAACTTTAGTCAGCTGTGGCAGTACATGTCTGTAATGCCAATACTCAGGAAGTAGAGGCAAAAGGTAGTAAATTTGAGGTTCCAGGAAAACCTGGGTTATATGAGATCCTATCTCAAAACAAAAACAAATTATTTTTAACTCTAAAGAAAAAATATAAAACCGGGCGCCGATGGCTCACACCTGTAATCCTAGCTACTCAGAAGGCTGAGATCTGAGAATCACAGTTCAAAGCCAGCCCAGGCAGGAAAGTCCATGAGACTCTTATCTCCAATAAACCACTAGAAAACTGGAAGAGGCGCTGCGGCTCAAGTGGTAGAGCGCTCGCCTTGAGCTGAAGAGCGCAGGGACAGCGCCCAAAGCCCAGAGTTCAAGTCCCATGGTCGACCAAAAAAAATACATAAATTATTTAAATATTTTAAGTTATTAAAAGTATTAAATAAAATTTATAAATGCCTTTCTATCCATTTAGTTCAAGTATCATGCATAGTTCAATCATAATGAGCATACACTTATATTTGCTTTACCTTGCAGAATATGATATGGTTTCACAGACATTTTCATTATAAAAGCTTCAAATTAAAATGTCTGTAATAATATATTAATATAATAATATATTATAATATAATAATATAATAATATATTACTGTGACTGAACGTCATTAAGTTATGTTTAGTGTTTAGTACTGTGCAGGTTCCCACTGCACTTGTCCCATGGCTCACAGTAAAATGAGCAACTCTGGGCATCCAGGAGATTTTCTTCTATCAGATTATTCCCTGTGGTTAATATACCAAAATAGGTTAACCAGTTCAATATGTGTGTGTATGAATATATATATATATATATATATATACTAAGTTCCTTTATATATAATTAGGAATTAGTTTTAATCTTACACTTCATACTTCCAAAATAATAAAAGTAAGGATAATATAGTTACATTCCTAATGAGCAAAATAGGTGTCCAGACAAGTCAGGGAAGACATTAAGTAGAATATCTGAAAGTCCAAAAACAAAACCAAACAGTGGACTGCACAATAATTAAAGACTATGTTTCAAGGTCATCATCTGAAAGTGGAGAGATGGGCCTGGGGTGTGGCCACATGGCAGATTACTTGCCCAGCATGCACAAGGCCCTGGGTTCTAGCCCAGCTCCCTAAATAAAGTGAAAAGTTTTAAAATTATATATTTGATCAGATCTATCTAGAACACATGAAGACTTCCTAGAACTCAACAGTAAAACACAGCCCATCCCCAAGCAGGCTCAGGGTTGTAAAGGAGTAAACTATTTGAAGACTGTGAAGTCGACACTGCTGTTAAACAGCACAACGTGGGCAAATATGTCCCCATGTTCAGCCACCTAGGCAGCTGTAGTCCAAGGGAGGCCCAGCTACTGCTTGAGCCAGCAACAAGTCTGGCATCCTCTGCATTTTGCTGGTTTTGCAGGCATACAGAAAGTAAGAATTACAGGGTAATGGAGCTTCCACCCAGATTTCAGAAAGGCCTGGGGGATGGGGGATGGGGGATGGGGTCTAGGTAGGCAATGTGTGGCAAGGTCAGAAACTCTTCAGACAACCTCTGAGAGGATGATGTGTGAAACTCTTGAGTGTGAAGCCAAAGGTATAATAGAGACACGAGGAAGTTAGAGAGGCCAGGAGCTGAGGAAGGGAGCAGGCAGCCAGCGGTGGTAGCCTGAGAGACTCAAGGGCTGCAGAGAGCAATAGCTTGAGGAGGAGGTTCCCAGGACTGCTGGGAATCGCACGCGCTCTCTGCTTCCTGTGCCACAGAGGGTGGATGTGGAGTGGCAGCATTTAATATCAGTTTTAGTCTTATTTTGGTCTTGCTATTCCTTTATTAAGTCTTTCTGAAATGGGAGTGCTTATTCTATGCCATTATATTGAGCAAGTATGTAACTTCTTTTTATTTTAAAGAGGCTCATGGTTCAGTGTTTCCTTGGACTCTCAGAGGACACTTTTAGTCTGGACTTTTGAACATTACCAGAATGGTGAAGACTATGAGGACTCTTGGAAATGAATGGGAATGCACTTTACATTGTGAGATGGACATGAGCCTTCTGGAAGACTGGGGTGGAACATTCGGTTTCTACTGTGTGAATATGTGTGTGCATATGCATGGGGCTTAAACTCAGGACCTTGTGCTCTGACTTAAAGTTTTTGCTCGTGGCTAGCACTCTACCACTTGAACCACACCTATAGTCTTGCATTTTGCTGATGAACTGGAGATAGGAGTCTTTAAGACTTTTTTGCCTTGGCTGGCTTCTGCCACAATCCTCCAGCTCTCAGCCTTATGTGTAGCTGGGATTATAGACATGAGCAACTAGCTCCTGGCCTGACAGATGTGCTTGATATTACATTGACAAGGGGTATATGTGATAGTTAATCTTGATTTCCAGTTTTACTGGGTTAAGAAGCACCTAGAAAATTAGCAAAGCATGCCTCCCAGTGTGTCTGGGACTCACTAGGGCACAACACTATCCATAGCTGATAGCTCCCCGTAGGAAAAGCCTGACAGTACACAAATCCCTCCCCGTCATCCTTCCTCCCTCTCTTCTTCCCTCTCTCTCCCCTTTCTCTCCCTCCCTCCTTCCCTCCTTCCCTCCTCCTCTCTCTCTTTCCCTGCTTCCTGATCACATGACATGAGCTGCTCTACTCTGCCACACTCTTCCTACCTTGATGACGATCCAGATCAAATCTTTCCTCCTTCTATGTTAGTTCTTTCAGGTCAAGGCTGGTCAAGGGCCTGGGAGCGTGGCTTAGAGCGCTTGCCTAACATGCCTGAAGCCCTGGGTTCAATTCCTCAGCCCAATAAACAGAAAAAGCCAGAAGTTGTGCTGTGGCTCAAAGTGGTAGAGCACTACCCTTGAGCAGAAGAGCTCAGGGAAAGCACACAGGCCTGAGTTCAAGCACAGGACAAAAAAGAAAAAAAAAAGTAAATCCTTTGATCCAGTCATTTCACTTCTAAGAACTCACAGTCTGATGAGCAGAAATGTAGGCATGTTATCACAAAGGAGCAGTAAGAACACGCGCTGCTTCATCTGTTAGCACAAATGAGGTTTCAGGTAAGGTAGTGATGAGTCATTTAAAAGAAGCACCACTAAAACCAATACGTACTGATATGTGTGCCCATGACCTTAAATAAATATATAATGTGCTGTACATAAAACATATAATTTACATATATAATTTATAAAATTTGTATTCTAACATGAATAAAATTTAATAGCACAAAGAATACTGATCCATCAAATTGAGTGATTTTATTTTATTTTTTATTTATTTATGTTTTTGCTGATCCTGGGCCTTTAACCCTGGGTCTGGGCACTGTCTCTAAGCTCCTTTTGCTCAAGGCTAGCAGTCTTCTACTTGAGCTACAGCATCACTTCCTCTGTAATTTGAGATAAAGGTCTCACCATCTTTCCTGCCCAGGCTGGCTTCAATGAACCAAGACCCTCAAATCTCAGCCCCCTAAGTAGCTAGGATTACAGGTGCAAGCCACCAGCACCCAGCTCTGAGCAAGTTTATTAGGAGGAAAAGAAATATTTTAAAAATTTAACACCTTCTATTTTGTTTTAACTTGTTACACTCATGCATTGTTTTTATCATTTAAAAGTAACAGTAAAAACTAAACTGAAGCCAGGTGCCAGTGGCTCACACCTGTAACCCTAGCTACTCAGGAGGCTGAGATTTGAGGATCATGGTTTAAAGTCAGCCCAGGCAGAAAAGTGAGACTTATCTCCAATAAACTATGCAGAAAAGCTGGAAGTATCACTGTGGCTCAAGTGGTAGAGTGCTAGCCTTGAGCACAAAGAGACTCAAGGACAGCATCCAGGCCCTGAGGTTCAAGCCCCAAGACTGGTCAAAAAGGAAAAAAAGAAAGAAAGAAAAAGACTAAACTGAGCTTGCCTGAAATCATAGCCCTTGGAAGGCTGAGGCAGGAGGATCCTGAGTTTTAGAGCAGGAGGAGGATGAAGAAGAAGGTGCAGAAATAAACAATATGGCTTGGTGGTAGAGTGCTTGCCTAGCATGCATGAAGCCCTGGGTTCAGTGTCCAGGCCCTGAGTTCAAGCAGAGAGAGGAGAGGAGAGGGAGAGGAGAGGAGAGGAGAGGAGAGGGAGAGGGAGAGGAGAGGAGAGGAGAGGAGAGGAGAGGAGAGGAGAGGAGAGGAGAGGAGAGGAGAGGAGAGAGAGAAACTTATTGACGTCAGTGAGCAATATATCCTTCAAATCAGGTGGCCAACATGTGGAGTGCTGGTGAGTTGTGCATTTAGAGTAAAGCAGTTTAATGTGACATAAACCATATAGGGAGAGGTCTTAAAAGCTCAACTCTAGATGCAAAAGCTCCGTCAAATTGAAGCCATAATTGGTACCAATATCCTATCATACTTGGAAACATATTTTAGTTAAGTTACTGGACTAGAATAATAATGTTTTAGGATTTCCTGAGCTTGAATTTATGGATTTGCTTAACTCGAATTTATGGGTTTGTTGAACAAATATCTAAATCAAAGAAATCAACATATTTGGCAACTTTATGGTCAAAGCCTCTGACATTCCTGAAATCCATAACTACATTACTTGCATTTCAGTTATTTCTGATTTCTAACACATGAAAGTCATAAAAACATCTTTCAACATCTCAGATGTCACCAGAAACTCACAATTCCAAGGCTCCATATAAGTTCACTCTATCTCTGGTTCTCTCAGCTAAAAATGGATTGGGAAGCAGCACAGGATTTATCATAGTATGAACAGATTAGTCAACAATGAAACAAAGGTCATTATTAAATTTTCAATAGCTTATCTGTTTGACCAATAAAAGCTTGAATAAATTTAAGAATCCCTGATGCTTGTATCTATTAAAACTGATTTTGTTACATTTGGTAGATTCTACCGAGTACAAAATTCTGCTCAGGATGTTAGAATGTTATGTTCAGTACAAATAAAAATTTCATTTGCAAATGAGAAACAACCAAGAGCAAAAGACCATTTTTTTGTGTGCAATCAGTGAAGTACAAACATATACTTATTTTATTTTCTGGCACTTTAGGGTACCATACGCCATGTGATATAAAAAGCCACACTGAGCATTTCACGATTCTAAGTGAGCGCAACGAGGAGATGCTTCTGTTTTTGTGCCATCTGCTACAGCTCGAGTGTCCAAGATGGCTTCGCTCTGCTCACATGTTGACACCTTGATGGGCAGGACCGGGGGTCTGTCCAGCTCTCACTCTCATTTTGAATGAGTTCCTAAAATTGCCGGGCATCTTAAAGGTTAGGCCTAGAATTGGCAGTATCATATTTGGTGTACACTGCTGGTCAAAACAAGCTTCAAGGCCAGTCTTCACTAAAGGGAGAAAAGAGAGTCCACCTCTTCATGGGAGAAACTAAATGCTCATACAGGGAGGAACAGAATCTATGTAGCTGTTTGTGGGAGTCTATCTATCATAACTGGACATTAAATAACATTAAAAACAATCACTGATTAACATAGGAGGCAGCAATAGGAGGATCAGAGTTTGAGACCAGTGCTGGCTATCTCAAAAGCAAGCCTGATGTGGTGATGCATGCCTATTGAGAAGACAGGTAGGAACATTGTAAATGAGGGTCTCCTTCCTCCAAATTCTGCAAGAGCTGAATCTTTTTTTTTTTTTCTGGTACAGAGCCTTGAACTCAGGGTTTCCTCAGGGTTTCATTCTATTGATGAATGGCTCCATTCATCACTGAAGCCATGCCTCCACTTCCAACTTCTTAATGGTTAATTATAGGTAAGAATCTGTATACCTGTGTTGGCTCTAAACTTTGATTCTCAGATCTCACTGTTTTAAGTAGCTAGGATTAGAGGTATGAGCCAGCAGTACATGGCTGAATCTGCTTTTGATGAAGAGGAGGGGAAGGAGATCATCTTAGGTGTACTGAGAAAATACTTGATTTTCTATTTTCCTTTTCAACATCTGGAAGAAGGAATTGTGTTTCCTAAGAATCCTCCTCGGTCCCTGTAGATGGGTGACCCCTGGGTTAGTGACTGCACCGTTCCCATTGCTCTCCTTGGAATGTGCTTCCATTGGTCCACAGTTTTGTTCAGTGTCACGTAATTTAAAATACGATTGTCCAGATGTGTATTTATCACTGTTCTTTACGACATTTCTGGTGCCACATCTGCTGTTTTATGAAAGTTGCTACCTAAATGATATCAGAAAAATATGGATGAAGCTGGGAGCCAGTGGCTCATTCCTGTAATCCTAGCTACTTAGGAGGCTAAGATCTGAAGATCGAGGTTCAGAGCCAGCCTGGACAGAAAAGTCCTCGTAAGACTTATCTCCAACTCACTACTCAAAAACCAGAAGTGGAGCAAGCTGTCTGTCTGTCTGTCTGTCTGTCTGTCTGTCTGTCTGTCTATCTATCTATCTATCTATCTATCTATCTATCTATCTATCTATGGATGAGTACTCTTGGACTTAATGAACCAGCACAAAAACACTTTCTGCTTCTGTTTAGGTTTGGCAGAATTTGGGGAACAAATGTAGTGAAGAAAAGGATAGTTAATTCATGTTCACAGATGGTTACCGAGTGCTAACCTGTGCCTACGCTGTTCCAAGGTACAAGCATATGAGGAAGACAAAAAACCATGAAACATGTGCCTTCTTGGAATCCACATTCTATTTTGAGGGTGGGACACAATAAAGCAAATAAGAAGTAAATGAGCTCATGTATACGTAGTAAAGTACAACAGAGAAAATGCTTCAGGAAAGGACAGAAGAGGAGCAGGGAGCAAGTGAGAGTGTCTGAGAATGTGACACTGGGTCAGAGACTCGGAAGTGCGGCAGGAAGACGCATGGACGTGTCCGGAGGCACATTCCAGGCAGAAACACTAGCTGGAGCTGGGATCTTGATATGGAAGTGTGCTTGGCGTGTTCAAATACTAAAGAGGTCAGAAAGTGCTGGTAGCAGTAGGGGAGAGGACAGTAAGGTACAAGGCCAAAGAAGTCGGTGCAGGGAAGGGTGGGGGTGTGTATAAAAGCACTGTTCTGGTCTCTAAGTTTCTCTAAGACAGGCAGTGCCAAGGGAGGGCCTAGGCAGAAGGCCAAACACCTTCCGACTCGCGTCCAGCATGGCTCTGCTGGCTCTGCTGAAAACAGGCCGTTGGAAAAGTCAATGGAGACACAGGGTTGCTCCCTGGGAGGTTATGATAGCGATCTAGATGAGAGATGACAGTGGTTTGGGTCAGGATGGCACAGATGGAAGTAATGAAAAGTGGTCAGAAAAAGAATGGAAAGATTTCCTAAAAGACTGGGTGGAAGTATGAACACTGTATCAACAGGAAAGAAGGATAATAGATTTTTACTTAAGCAGCTCTATATAACAAAATAGGCTTGAACCTGGCAATCTTCATGCAAAAAGCAAAAGAAAGTCTGAAGTGTTAAATTGGAATTTCTTTTCTAAGGCAAAAAATAGATTGAGCTAGTTTGGTCACAGGTATTTCGTGGAATTAATGGGTCAGATAGCCAATAAGGTATAAAGCTGTGCAGTGCAATATTCCCAATGAAAAGTCTTTGGTCTTTGCCAAAACCTGCTCAAGCCCACAGAGAAACTACAGGAAATGTGGTGGGCGAAAGACTTCGGGGTTATGGAGAAGGGCCTGCGAGCAAATCTAGGACAGCCGAGGGGCCAAGTGGGCTGAACCTGTACCCTCGGAGGCAGCCATCAGAGAATCTCTTTTCAAAGCTAATGTCAAATTTTTAACATCAATTACCATCCTAACTTTTGTCCCAAGTACAAAAGTAAATTACTTTATTAAATTTAAAACTAAGAAATTTTAAAAATCAATATAAATGGTTGGTTCTGGATATGATTTACTTCTGAAAGTACATTTGTTTTGTTTTAATTCAATCTTTCCAGTGTGGGCTAGATAGGGTAAACAGCTTGCAGACTGGTGGCCTGGCAGGAAATTCTCAAGAACATTTGTCTTACAAAAAGAACCCTTGCCAGGTATCTGTGGCTTACACCTGTAATCCTAGGTATTCAGGTGGCTGAGATCTGAGGATTGTGATCCAAAGCCTGATCAGGAAAGTTTTTGAGATTCTTATCTCCAATAAACAGCTCAGAAAACCGAAGTGGGATTGTGGCTCAAGTGGTAGAATACTAGTGTAGAGCAAAAGAAGCTCAGGGACAGTATCCAGGCTCTGAGTTCAAGCTCCAGGACCAAAAAAAAAAGGACCTGACTTATTCTATGGAAGAAGACTGAGCCTAGAGGAAGGGTTAGACTACACTGATACCTTTCTTCAATGGCTTCACGACAGAGTCCAGCAGTGTCTTACATCGATGCTGGTTTCACTCACAGTACTGGACAATCAAAAGTACTCTGGTTCTTTCACTTACATGGGAAAGTCTGAAATGTCTGATAATGTGTCCACTCGACATGGCCTGTAGAGCAACCACTTGCAGGAGGAAGCCTAGCAAAACCTCTAATAACAACTTTACAATACCTAACACAACTGCCACACTCCTTTCCTTGATTCAGAAATTCCGCATCTAGAAAGGTGGTCCAAAGATCACCTGTGGATGTACAAAGTAACATACGGCAATCCACACTCCCCAGTGTCCAGACAAAGGATGAAAATGGATCCTGTCACTCACCAAGTAACACTCAAATCTGTCACAACACATCTAGATAGTGCAGGAGCACACACCTACCAAACAGAATGAAGCCACACTTATTACACAACTGTGGATTAATCTTCAATATATCTTGATATGTATTATGTTCTAAGGAAACGTGCAGAAGAAATTCTATGGACATGATTGTGTATATAGGAACATAGGAAAATATATGAGACCCAGTCACAATTTGCTCCTGGAGAGGAGAAAGAAGGTGGGGTTCAGGGAAGCTTTTCCAAATGGACCCTTCTAAATTCTAAATGACGTGAATGTACTATGGATTCCAGACAAAAACCTACAATTGGAGTAAATGGAAAAAAATGGTAGTACATTTCCAAAAGTATAGGCATTGTTACAAATAACAAGTAAGAAAGTGAAAGGTGAATTGGGGTCAAAGCAGAAATCTTTACTACCACAAATGAATTTTGGTTTAAATTCTGTGGTGCTGCATGAGGATACTATATCTACAATTAAATATAATGCCTGAGACTATATTTCATTTGTCACAATGCTAAATTATCTTAGAAACACCCAACATGGAGGAATGGGACAACATACGCGGTAAAATCTCCTCCCCAATTAAAACATTCTCACAGCAATCTGTTATATAGGCCTCATTTGATTTCACCAAGGCTAGGAACTTACTACTTATGACTATTAATTACAAAATCTTGTTCTCTATCACAAAACTTGAACTATTTTTTATATAACACTCATCAAAAATATGCCACTGGATCTTTATTTCTTCTTCTTCTTCTTCTCACTGTCTCTCACTGTGGCTAGGCCTTAGGCTCAAGGCAGAGGCTTCTATGGCACCTGGCCATAACAATGATTTTCATCATGAAGCGTGTGCTTCTTAGTTTTACCTTTTCCTTTTTAGTGTGGCCCCTAAAACATTACAATCACACATGTATCTTTCATTACATTGCTAATGGGCAGTGTAGCCCTAGATGCTCCAAGCTGGATCCACAAGGCACGGTGGAAAGCAACAGCAGGCATTATGGGATAAAACGATATTCTGTAAGCTCCCTTCCCTTTGCGTTTATCACTACAAAACTTAGGAAACAGAGAAGACCAGTATGCTCTCCTCCCTCCTTCTCTCTCTTCTTCCTTCTATCTTGCCCTCCTCTTCTCTTCTCTCTTTTCCTTCCTTCCTTCCTTCTCCTCCCCCTCCCACTCCTCCTCCTTCTTTTTTTGTGTGTGGCAGTTCTGGAGATTGAACCAAGGCCTCATACATGATAAACAAGTATGGTACCACCAAATGCAGCTCCAGCCCTTAGACTTTTTCTTTCTTCCTTTTTCTTTCCCTTTCCCTCCCCGCTCCTTCTTTCCTTCCTTTCTGCCCTTCCCCTCCTCTCTCTCTCTCTCTGTCTCTCTCTGTCTCTCTCTCTGTCTCTCTCTTTCACCCCCCCAATACTGGGGCTTAAACTCAGGGCCTGAGTAATGTCCCAGAGCTTTTGTGCTCAAGTATAACATTTTACCACTTGAGTCACACTCCACTTTCAGCTTTTGGTGCTTGATTGGATATAAGAATCCTATGGTTTCCCTTATTTGCAATAACTAGTATATGTCTGAGACAAGCAGAAAAGGTCAGATAAGCAAAATGAACCCCAAGATAAGGACTCAAATGGTTTTTCTTGCTTGCTATTGTTTCTAACATATTTATAAGATGATTTCTTTGTTTCTTTGTATGTCCCTCCCCCATGGTATAACCCTTTTTCACTGTATTTGATGTTGGTATAATTTGTGGAGGGGAAGGGAAAAAACAAATTGTTTAACTAGGCATACAGGTGGACCCATTGCAACAATGAGATGTACAAGACATTATGTTGAAAAACGAACTTTACAACTCTGGTGTGTGTGTGGGGTAAGGAGTCAGGGGGATGGGAGGGGAGGGAGATGGGAAGGGATAGGAAGGGAAAACAAAGGAGGAGGCAACAATGCGTGATTAGAAATGTACTCATTACCTTGTTCATGTAATTGTAACACCTCTGTACAGTATTTTCACAATAAAGAAGAAAAAATAAAAAATAAAAAATTCTCAAAAATAAAAAATAAAGGATCTCATAGAGCTGGGCGCTGGTGGCTCACGTAATCCTACTCAGGAGGCTGAGATCTGAGGATTGCTGTTCAGCCAGCCTGGGCAGAAAAGTCCGAGACTCTTATCTCCAATAAACCACCAGAAAACTGGAAGTGGCGCTGTGGCTCAAGTGGTAGAATGCTTGCCTTGAGCTGAAGAGCTGAGGGGACAGTGCCCAGGACTAGAGTTCAAGCTCCAGGACAGACAAAAAAAAAAAGTCTCAAGACTTTCCTGCCCCAGCCAGTTTTGAACTGTGATTCCTCAATTCCCTAGATCCCGGCCTCCTGAGTAACTAGGATTACAGCATGAGCCACTGGCTCACGGCTAGACTTTGCATTATCAGTCTCCTCCATCAGAGTGGCACATTGGTTATAAGTGATGAACTCTGGGTGATTGACACATCATTACCACTAAAAGTCCACAGGTTACATTAGGATCCACTCTTGGTGTTGTGCATTCTAAAAGTCTGGACAAAGTGACATATATTCACTGTTACAGTATCATGTAAAAAAGTTCTACTACCCTAAAAAATCTTCTGGGCTCTGCCAAGTCATCCCCCTCGACCTCCAACCCCTGACACCTCCTTAATCTTTTTATTGTTCTCATAATTTATCTTTTGCAGAGTGTCATGGAAATCACACTAAGTAAGCTTTTTGGACTAGCTACTTTAACTTAGATCTTAAATATGCATTTAAGATCCCTTCATGTCTTTTCATGACTTGACAGCTCATTTCATGACTTGTTTATTTGCTTTTAAAAATGTGGCTTCTAAAACATTTAAAATGACATATGTAGCCCACATTGTGTTTCTGCCTCTCTGGTCACTCAAGTCCATGCCTGGACACAAGTCACACATACTTCACATGTCAGTCTCCTTGCCTGCCTCAGATTCTTCTTCAACCTGAAAACTCATCTATACTTAGATCCAACTTAAATATGACATCTTCAGTGAAGGCTTCCTGTACTTAATTTATGTGTGTGCGTGTATGCGTGTGTGTGTGTGTGTGTGTGTGTGTGTGTGTGTGTGAAGGCTTCCTGTACTTAATTTGCGTGTGTGCGTGTATGCGTGTGTGTGTGTGTGTGTGTGTGTGTGTGTGTGTGTGTGTGTGTGTGTGTGTGTGTGTGTGTGTTTGCCAATCCTGAGGCTTGAACTCTGGGCCTGGGTGTTGTCCCTTAGCTTTTTCATTCAAGCCTAGTCCTCTTCCATAGCTCTACTTGTGGCTTTATGGTAGTTAATTGGAGATAAGAATCTTACGGACTTTCCCTACCTGGGCTGGCTTCAAACCATGATCCTCAGTTCCCATCCTCCTGAGTAGCTAGGATTACAGGCATGAGCCACCAACACCTATCTTAAATTATTTCTTGTATGGTATATCATATTTTTTGAGCATGTTTGGCATGACATTCCTTCCAAATTATGAGCTCCTTAAGGATAGGCCCCATGTGTTGTTCATCACTGGATCCTCAATCTCTTGCACAGAGTCCAATGTAGAGTACTCACTCAAAGATGTTGAGTCAATAACAGATACAATACAGGAAAATTTGGATTATGTTCTGGTAAAATATAAAAATCCATATATAACCAGATAGAAAAGTATTTCAAATACAACAGACTAGGCTACAAAAGTCTATCACTTGAATTATTCAAAAGTTTGAAATCTGTGTAAGACCAATCCTTCATCAAAAATTATCTGTAAAGTGTGTCAATGAATAGAAAGTAGAGTAGCCCCGAATGGTGTGTGGATTGGGACAGGCTTGGAAACGTGAGGACTCACTATGGAAACCGGATGGCTAGAACAACCACATTCCTTACTCATTAAATTCTGACAGCCCAGACCCCACCAGAACAGAGGCACTGAAACTGAGCCTTTGATGTAGCTTCCAAAGAAAGCCACCAAGATGATTAAAGGGTTGGAAAATGAGATTTATGGGGTATGGCCATAGGAACAGAAACAACTTTGCCTAGACAAGAGAAAAGGCCGAAGGGTGACTCAATCATGGTTATTACACAGATGACAGTGACCAGATGGTCTCCATTTCCACCGAAGAAAGAATACTGAAATGTACTTAAGCTGCAGCATAAAAAAGCTGTCTAGTTCTAACAAAGAGCTTAACAGTTAAGATCTAGTACACAGCAAAACAGATCCAGGTGATATGTGGTATAGCCATTTTTTAACTCCTTTATTAGGATAGAACACAGCAAAAATTAGGGTGTGTTCAGGCCTCCAGCAGTCCTTTGTAGGGAGCAAATTCTCAAATGGAAACTTGTCTAGTAAGTCATGTAACAACAGAAAGAATGAAAAGGAAGTCATGAAAATTGAAACAGCGCCCTCTGGTGTATGTAACTTTCAATTAAGGAACATTAACAGTTATTTCTCTTATTTCTCAAAATAAGAGGTTTGAGCCATGACACAATTGAGAGAAACATATATAGAATATTCTCAGTACTCATTTATTCATTCCATCCATCTTTATCAAGCACTATGTACTTCCTCCTCCGGTACTAGCAAACACCATGAAAGCAACCTCAACTTCCATATTTAGTAAGCTTGGGTATCTCCCAATCAAATACTGAATTCAGACTTTGATATACCAGTGGAACACATCACATGAACATTCCATGCTGTAACATGATGATGCTATCTGTCAGATAATATGAACTTTGCCCAGAATTCAGGGGTTTGGTTTTGGTTTGGTTTGGTTTGTTTTTTTTGTCAGTCGTGGAGCCTGAACTCAGGGCCTGAGTGCTGTCCCTCAGCTCTTCAGCTCAAGGCTAGTGCTATACCACTTGAGCCACAGCACCTCTTCTGGCTTTTTCTGCTTAGTTGGTACTGAGGAATTGAACCCAGGGCCTCATGCATGTGAGACAAGCACTCTACCACTGAGCCACCTTCCCAGCCCAAAATTCAGTTGTTTTTTCTTAATGTAGGAAAACTAAAGAATCACTGAATGGAATTCTCCCTTTGGCATTCCCCAAGGCTCTGCATCATATATACAAAACCCTTTCTAATATCTTTGTGCTCTGAATGACAACTGGACACTTTACACCTTCCTGTATACACCAAAAGTTTTAACATATTCTTTTGTTTTAAAAATACAAAAAAGCATGGGACTCAATCAAGAATCTCTAGTAGGCCAGGCATGGTAGCACTCAGAGACAAGTCAGAATACAGTGTTCAAGGCCATCTGAGAAATAGCAAGACCCTGTCTCAATTTTAAAAAAAAAATTAAAAGCATCCTTGTCCTCCTCACATCTTTTGCCATCTTGGTGCCAGATGGGAACTTCATTTATGTGACACACACACCTCCTTCATGTGACTCACCATACCAAACAGGTGGTATGCCCTGCATGAATAAAATACAGGCCCTGTGACAAGACAGAGAGAAGCAAGTGTGAATAGAAAATCAAGGCTCTAAACGTTGACAGGAAAGGGAAGGCAATAGGGACACTAGTAAAGAACTAGCTGGGTGTCCCTCGGGACCCCAGACAGAGCTCACATCCCGTGGCAGGATGTCTGAAAAGATAAGATGGAGTTGTGAAGACACAGGAGAGAGAACAACGGATCATTACAGGTACACGGGCACCAAAAGCACTAAAAGACAGCATAGTCACCTTCCAGAGAATGAAGCCCTACAGCATGCTTTCCTCCTGTCTCCTTGAGAGGACATGAGATCAGCTGAGAGAGCCTGACCCCTGCACACACTGATGAGGCCATAATACACACAAAAACAAAACCCAGCACAGACCAGGCACTGGTCTCATGATGCTAAGGCAGCCCTAAATGGAAAATTGTAGGGAAAAAGGGGGTTTGGAGAGGGGAGTGGGGTAGAGTGCTACCAATGAGCAAAATTGTCAGGTACTGAGTTTGAGTCCTGTCTCAGACCTGGCTAGGCAGATCAGCAAGAATCTCACCACATTTTTCTCAGTGCCCTTCCCCAACCTGGCTATAGTAGTCTCACCCCAGGCCCAAACCCTATGTGACAGTGGGGACACTACCTAGTACTTTGAATACAAGCTCCATTCTGAAAGGCTGGGCTGGACAAGGGTTGTACCTTTTTATCACTGACCTCTATCACTCAAGCATATATGGAGCTCAAGCAAAGGCTGATGACTAAGCTAAGCCATTCTCTGGTAAGTGTGATCTGAAAGAGCAGAACCCTAAACGCCACCCTCTATCTAGTTCATCTGGTTTTGGTCTTCAGACCCTATTAACCTTCATTTGTTGAGTAATTTCTTATCTTTCCACTTCATAGTCACAAATGCCCCTACCCTCCAAGCAAGGAAAAGGGAGAGATATTACTGTGCTCAATTCAGATTATCCTGTGTCAAACTGAAAACAACCAAGCTAAAGAGCTATAGCAGATCTGGCCTTTCAAACACTCAGGAGAATGTCGAGTAGTGCCTTGCGAGGGAACCAGAAACCCAACCTGATTACAGCGTAAAAATAGGTCACTGCTTGAATAGAGCCCTTCGGGTTACTGGCAGCAAGCCCCTCTTGCTTCTGACTCCAGTGTCACAAGAAAGGGGCAGCAGAGTCTTAGAATAAGGGCTCCACAGCCAGCTGGCTGCCTTGGCCCAAGCTTTCCAGCTGGCATTCTAGAAGTATCTCATAGGGCCAGGACATGACTGGGGAGCTCAGCAAGCCTTTGTTGCTGCTGACTTGAAATACTGGAATTGGTTAGGGGTTTCTGCTTTGGTTTGAACAAGCCAGGAAACAGTTCAAAGATCCTATAAGTAGCCGGGCACCGGTGGCTCACGCCTGTAATCCTAGCTACTCAGGAGGCTGAGATCTGAGGATCACGGTTCAAAGCCAGCTAGGGCAGGAAAGTCCATGAAACTCTTATCTCCAATAAACATTCAGAAAACAGGAAGTGGCACTGTGGCTCAAGTGTTAGAGCACTTGACTTGAGCTGAAGAGCTGAGGGACAGTGCTCAGGCCCAGAGTTCAAGCCCCACGACCGACCAAAAAAAAAAGATCCTATAAGTCTCTCACTTGTATTCAGCAACATTTATTTAGAAGAGAAATGAATAGCATTCAACCAGCTCACGTATACCCATGCAAAACAACACAAAATTGTTATCTTATGAAAGTCAGTTAAAAATTTTAAATTATTTTAATGCTTTCTTTTTTTGGTTGGTTGTGGGGCTTGAACTCTGGGTCTAGACACTATCCCTCAGCTCTTCAGCTCAAGTCAAGTGCTCTAACACTTGAGCCACAGCATCACTTCTGGTTTTCTGATGGTTAATTAGAGATAAGAGTCTCATGGACTTTCCTGCCTGGGCTGGCTTTGAACTGTGATCCTCAGATCTCAGCCTCCTGAGTAGCTAGGATTACAGGCATGAGCCACCGACGCCAAGCTTATTATTATGCTTTACTTGGAACAAATTGTGTGTGTGTGTGGCCTACCTGATTGTCAAAATTTTGGATTTGTAGCAAAAGAATTGCTGTTTTGTGCCAAGAAGTTGAGAATTACTGATCAAGAATAGTGGTAAATAGAAGGCCAGGAACCAGTGGCTCATGCCTGTAATCCTCAGGAGGCTAAGATCTGAGGATTGCAGTTCAAAGCTAGCTCAAGCAGGAAAGTCCATGAGACTCTCACCTCCAATTAATCACCAAAAAGCCAGGAGTAAGCTGTGGCTCAAATGGTAGAATGCCTGCCTTGAGTGAAAAAATACCCAGCCTCTGAGTTCAAGCCCTAGTACTTCACACACACACACACACACACACACACACACACACACACACACACACACACACACACACACACACACACACACACACACACACACACACACACACACACACACACACACGATAAAAGCTAGATAGTGATAAAATAGTAAACAATTATCAATTTTTGGTGGAAATTACTTAATCCTTTTATCATCTGTTCATTGTGAAAAATATATGATTTAATATTGTATTTCATTAGTCTGAAGAGCAAGATTTGAAAAGTATTTATACATACATTGCAAGACAGTAATTTGCAAAACCATGTTCACATAAACAATTCAAACCTTTCCAAAAGAGTTCCTTCAATTTCTAGTCCCCTTTCTCCACAGTAGGTTAGAATTACTAATATGTGAATAGATAGATAGCTCTGAATGAGTATGTCTACCAATGACATTTGGATTCTAAAATGCAAGAAGCCCAAATCACAATAGCTTGAATAAAGGGTATTTATTGGAATGTGTAAATGGAAAATTCAGAGATTGGGTAGCTTCATTTTGGTTTAAGTCTGATTCAGAAGTTCTATGATGAAATACTGGCCTGTTTTCTATCTATTTTGTTAGCCACTTTATAAAGGTAACTTCCCTAGTCATGGTAAAACAGCTATAGCAGTCCCAGGGTTTTTCGCTAACACTTCCTGTCCCCACATATCCAGGACAAAAAGTGGATTGGCTTTGTAGAGTTCTGTCAAAGACTGAGGAGCCTTTGTTCTGAAGTCTTCAGCAAACTTTCTGGTGGTCTGAACTGAGTCACATGTCCTGCCTTAAACGCTCCTCCACAGTACCAACTGCCAAGTCACTAGGTCCATCACTGTGGTAACAAGTAGGGTTACTTGATTGGGTTAAAAAATCAAAACCTACCCCTCGAGCTGGGGGTAAGGCCAATCTTATTCTTCCCAGAAGACAAAACCAAATCCTGCCTGTTGACTTCCAAATGGAGAGGTATTGCAAAGAGACAATTAGAATGTCCTCCACCCTTTGTCTGGAACTGAATTTGAACTCAGTCTATGTATCAAGGGAATGCATTTGGGATGCATTTTATCAATCAATTGAAGATGAACATTTAGGTATTTGTTTTTGTCTGTTTTTTGGTGTCAATCTTGGGGCTTAAACTCAGGGCCTGGGTGCTATCCCTTAGCTTCTTTGCTCAAAGCCAGCATTCTACCAGCTCCACTTCTGGCTTTATTGGTGGTTAATTGGAGATAAGTCCCATGGGCTTTCCTACCCAGGCTGGCTTCGAACAGTGATCCCAGATCTCAGCCTCCTGAGTAGCTAGGATAAGGCATGAGCCTTATAGAGACCATCTCTTGGAGCAAAAAAGAAATATGTCTTGAAAGTCTGTATAGGGGGAAGTAAGTAAAGAAGAGGCCAGAAGGTTTATGGCAAGCTTAGTTTGGAATGGTTCAGCGAAACACAATCAACAGACCATATTCACACTGATCTTCCAGAACGCAGGGGAGAATGACAGTAAGTCATAACCAAATGAAGTTGTTTCAGCAGAGGGCTGAAATGATATAGCCTGGCCTATCTTATACTTCCTTTTACATATCTAATTTTTGAAAATGACTGGAACATAACCTCTAGGCTGTTTTGGATTATTTTCAGATGATCTTCTGAGTATGTTTGTGTGTATTATATGCATTTTTATTTGAAATAAAAAAATAAATGCTACTAGATACTTAGATCAGTGCCAAGAAATATGGAAGAAATAGAATTCAAAGTTTCAAGTATTTCTTCTTAAGCAGTACAACCACAGCCATCATCACTGGCTCAATAGAATCACTGTGTCAGGTACTGAGCCAACCTCTTTACATTCATTTTCTCATTTAATCTGATTCTCATCATAACACCATGAGCTAAGTTATTTGCATATTGGGAAGTCAAGGCTTAAATAGCTAAGTAATGTGACTCATGTCATACAAGCAACAGATGACGGCTGGGACTCCAAGCCAGATATTCCTGATTCCAAAGCACATATGCTTAACATAGAGCACTTTTGGCTGTCAAGAACATAGATACAAATATCCTACAAGAGTGAATGGCTTAAGAGGAGATATTTATGTGAAGTTGAGACATATAGCAATGTGCAGTAGAACTGAGGAATGAGAAATCAAAGCAGCAAATAAGGTAAGGAGGTGCCCCATGTGCTACAGTTAGCTGCAGAAGACTCAGTGACATTGGTGTCTAATGATCAGATACAACCACCTCTGACAGACCTCTGTCTTGTGACTTACTCATGTATGGTCTTCATTCTTTAGCTACAGATGGAATTGAAGACCAACATTTCTGTATATCTTAGGGACTTTTCAAAGCTCTTTTCAAGAATGGTATCAGCTCTTTACATGATTGCAGAGATATCATCTGTCTTCTAGATATAAGGCCACATTCAGAGGAAGCTTGAAATTCTCTGAATACTAGACAGCATTTGAATATTTATACAATGGTTATACACCTAGCTCTACCATAGTCTCTGACCATGGTATCAATTGTGACTAGCCTCTAGATACTTTAGGAAAAGGTACGTGGATGATAATGTCTGAACACAATTAATACTATCCTTTGTGTGGGTACCCAATGAGGCATGGGACTGAGTGGAGGAGGTGATGTCCTTCTCATGCCTCAATAGTTTCTCTTTCCAAAGCAGCTACCTCAGGTCAGAGTAGCCCTCCCAAACAGAAGGGTTTTGGAAGTGGTGCTGTGGCTCAAGCGGTAGAGCACTCGCCTTGAGCTGAAGAGTGCAGGGACAACGCCCAAGCCGAGTTTAAGCCCCACGACCAACCAAAAAAAAAAAAAAAAAGGGTGTTTCTAGGATTCCAATATTTCTACTGGTAGCAATAAGTGCATGGGGCTTTCCCACTGCTCTCTTGGGAACGGGGGAAAGCAGCCACATATTCAAGTCCTCCTCCAGTGACCAAGATGTGCTACAGGCTACTCCAGTAGAGATTCTATTGGATTCTAATGGTGAGGAGACCACTAGAAATAGACTGCTACTACCAGGCAGTGAGAAACAAGTTTATTTTCTAAATGCACCAACTGCCTATTATTAGAGTCACATTTGGAACCCTGAGTTAGTTTTCCAGACTTAAAACACATTTGAATGCGCCAGGTTTGATGCTAGCATCTCCATATAGACTCATTTTCAGAAAGTGGACATTATCCTTGTTTCACCTATGTAGAACCTAAGGCTCAGGCAAGTTATGTCTGTTACCATAGAGCTGTCAGTCTGATTCTCCTGATACCAGGTCTTCTGCTCTCTCCATTGTGTCCCTGATTCTCTGAGTGCCAAGATTTAGGTCCTAGGATGTTCATGTTGTCATATATAGGATTTGGATAGTCTCCTTCATCCCAATCAAGTTTTTATTCTCCTCTCTAAAGAAAACAAATCATGCAAAGAGGGCTATTAATAGGCAAATGGGGCCAAGAGCTATGGACATAGCATGTTAGGAACTTAAGGGAGAGAGAGCCACTCTGTCTAGGGTAAGAGATAAAGAAAGACTTGAATTTCACATCACCCCAGTTAGATTGGCCAGCATTGTGAATTCGAACAACAACAAATGTTGGCAGGGATGTGGGGAAAAAGGAACTCTACTGCACTGTTGGTGGTAATGTAAACTAGTGCAACTATTCTGGACAGCAGTCTGGAGGTTCTTAAAAAAAATAACTAAATGTAGATCTTCCCTACGACCCAGCCATACCATTCCTGGGTATCTACCCTGAACATCATGAGCCAGGATATGATAAAGACACCTGCACATCCATATTCATTGACACACTATTCACAATAGCCAAGATACAGTAACAGCCTTGATGCCCCAATATAGATGAGTAGATCAAAAAAATGTAGTACTTATACACAATGGAATTGTATATAGCCATTAGAAAGAATAAAATTGTATCATTTGCAGGGAAATAGAACTAGAACAAATCATGTTAAGTAAGCCAAGCTCAGAGACACACATGTTCTCTCTGATATGCGGATCTAAATGCACTGGAATACAATAAATTATACAGGATTCTAGACATACACAGTGAGATCAAAAGATACTCTTACGAGAAAACCCCAAAGAAGCAATGCCTATGTGCCTCTTTGTATTTATATAAAATTACATATCAAAATGAACTCCCCATATGGAAATAAGAGCTCTCTTTCTCTCTTTTAAATTTTAATTTTTATGTATTTATTTTTTCCCAGTCTTGGGGCTTGAACTTCTGGGCACTGTTCCTCAGCTTCTTTTTGCTCAAGGCTAGCTTTCTAGCACTTGAGCGACAGCACTACTTCTGGTTTTTTCTGAGGAATAGAACTGAGGAATCGAACCCAGGGCTTCATGCATGCTAGGTAAGCACTCTACCACTAAGCCACATTTCCCAGCCCTAACTTTAATTTTTTGATGATTTATTTATTTTGGTTGTGGGGCTTGAACTCTGGGCCTAGGCCCTGTCCCTTAGCTCTCTAGCTCAAATTGAACGCTCTACCACTTGAGCCACAGTACCACTTCCAGTTTTCTGGTGATTAATTGGAAATAAGAGTCTTGTGGATGCTCCTGCCCAGGCTGGTTTGAACTGCAATCCTCAGATCTTAGCCTCCCGAGTATCTAGGATTACAAGCATGCGCCATCATCAGCTCCTGGCTCATCTGTTTTCTTTTCTTTATGTATGGTACATTCACATGTATACCTTTGGAAGGGGAGTATAGAACTCGAGGGAAAAAAGATGAAAAAGTGCAGCAGTGGAGCTCACTAGACATTGATGAAGTGAACTATACAACTTGTGGTTGGAGATAGGAGGGAGAGACTGGGAGAGAATGAGGGAACAGAAGATTCTGTACAGAAGGAAATATACTCATTACCTAACTCATGTAATTCTAATCCCCCTGTACATCACCTTTATAATAACAATAAAGTAAATAATTAAGAGGAAGACTTGAGAAAAGTGAAGCCATCCTCTGGGAAGGAGGAATTTCTGAGGTTAGCAAAAGCTTCTCAGAATAGACATGAAGGCTCTCAATTTTTTTTTTAAAGCTTTCATGAGAAACCCTACATCATAATTTCTCAGCTTTGCTATTTTGGCCTGACATTTTGGAACAGAGAATTCTACATTTTGGGGATCTGTCCTGTGCACTGTAAAACAGCAACATCCTTGACCTCCATGCACTAGATGCCAATATATGCATATCAGGTTGCATATACCAAAAAAAAAGTCTGTGACAATCAAAAAAGGGAAGAGATGGGAACGATGCTGGCAGGGAGGAGGTTGGTGGGAATGATGTCATCCCTCTCTTGGGTGCAAGAAACTAGGGATGGCTGAGTAGGGGGCAGAGAGCTGGGAGGAACAGAGAACAGAAGGCTATGAATCATAGGAAAGGTAAATAGATGCGTGCTCCAAGTATCCTCAATTGTGAACTCTGATAACAAACGGAGCCCAGTGAAAGCCTACAATGGGGGCCCTGTGAAGATTAACGCCCAGGAGCAGAGAGAGCATCCATAGCTGAGGAAGGAACAGGTTCTAGACCTAACAGCATGGAAAGGACAAACCCTGATTCTCTTTTCAGTAAATAAAAGTGACACTGGGAAATGTCACAAGACTACAAGGTAGTCAAGATCCTGATTACTGGGTGTCTGTGACAGCAATGCCATTCTTATCTTCTCAGGCCATCTCCCGTTACCTCACCTCTCACCCCGGGCCTGCCATTACTCAGGAAAATCAGAAAGAGGGTTGGGATGCTTTTCCTGTGAGGCAGAAAGAAAAGAAGGCTGAGGATGAGGGAAGTTTGAAGTTCAAGAGAGATCTACTTAAGTTAGTAAATGGGACCATGTCTCTCAGCAAAAAGAAAATGAGGTAAAGCTGGGGCTGGGAGTTGAGCAAAGGAATGCAGCTGAGAAATAAATACTTTATAAAAAAATGCTATTGAAGGGCTGGGAAGGTAGCTCAGTGGTAGAGTGCTTGCCTCCCATGCATGAGGCCTTGGGTTCAATTCCTCAGCACCCCATAAGCAGAAAAAGCCAGAAGTGGAGCTGTGGCTCAAGTGGTAGAGCACTAGCCTTGAACTGAAGAGCTAAAGGACAGCGCCCAGGCCCAGAGTTCAGGCCCCACGACCAACCAAAAAAAAAAAAAAAATGCCATTGAAGCCCAGAGTCGGTGGCTCACACCTGTAATCCTAGCTACTCAGGAGGCCGAGATCTGAGGATCGCAGGTCAAAGCCAGCCCTGGCAGGAAGTCCCTGAGACTCTTAGCTCCAATTAACTACCAGAAAACCGGAAACAATGCTGTGGCTCAAATGGTAGAGTGCTCACTTTGAGCTGAAGAGCTCAGGCAAAGTGCCCAGGTCCAGAGTTTAAGCCCCACAACTGATTTAAAAAAATACAATGATTGATAAGAAATGTACTCATTACCTTGCTTATGTAATTGTAACCCCTCTGTATGGTATTTTCACAATAAAAAAAATGCCATTGAGTGTCAAGAAAAGGAGAAGACACATTGCATTTGTTACTATACCTAGTGTTGCCAACATCATAAAATAAACTGGGTGTTGAATGAGTCCTATAATCTTTTTAGGAATGAAAGCGAGTTGCAAGAGGCAAGTTGCTGATGAAGGAGGCTCTTAGCACAATGAGAGGCCCAGGCTTGGTTGATGAATTTTCTCCACGCAGTCTCTCCTCACGCTAGTTCTCAGCCTTCTTCTCCACAGCCTATGGCAGCCTGCTTACAGGGCTGTCTGCTCCGGTCAGGGTAGTTTTGGAATCTGGATTTCCAGCATTTTTTTATGCGCCTGCCATCGGCCTCACAGCTCAGGGAAGTGCACAAGAGTTAATGCTGAGATGAACAAAGGACTCATGAAGGTCCATCTGTGTGAATTCACAGCAGAATTAATGAGCACATCCAGTTACATAACTGCTTTTCCTGCTATGCTCGGCAGCCACTAGAGGAAAGCAGAGCCGTCTTTTCATTCCTGCGCTATATATAATCTGAACTCTTTTTGGGCTAGGGAACATGTGTACAGCTCCAACTCTCTGTTACACTGGCTATTAATTTTTTTCCTAAAAACCCAGCATTTTGACCAGAGATGCTATAAGATAATGTAGACTTAAGATTCAGACATTTTAGGTTTAGATACTTTCCCCAACATTTCCTGTACTTTTCTGTCTTGAAAACATTCATTATTTCTGATTCCATTCTGAGAAATAAACAAAGGGTGAAAATGAGATGCTGAAGAAACAAATTGCAACATCCCATAATTATAGCCTTTGATCCTAGAATCTCAAGGCTCCAATCCCAAATTAGGCAGTATTTCTGTTTGGTAACTTAATAGAGAATCTATTGACCAACATAGAGGTGGCCAGGTTTGATTTGTGTTTTTTACCATCTATTTCCTAGGATCTAACCCTGAGACTCATGCCCTTCTGACTGATGGATGAATATTTCATGAACAAGACAATTCATTTTTCTTAAAGTTTCACTTAAGATGATTTTTTTTGCTGTATAAACTTTTTTGTTTTTTGGTGCAGACTTGGGGCTTGAACTCAGAGATTGGGCTTTGTCCCTGAGCTTTTTTGCTCATGGTTAATGCTTTACCATTTGAGTCACAACTCCATTTATGGCTTTTTGGGGGCAGTTAATTGGAGATGAGTCTTGTGGATCTTCCTGTACTAGTTGTTTTAGAATTGCGATCCTTAGATCTCAATCTCCTGAGTAGCTATGATTACAGGCATGAACTATTGGCACCTAGCTAATCTTCATGTTTTTGACCTAAACATGTTTTCTGAGACCTTTTATAGCACACATTTACTAAAATTTCTCTATCAATTTATGCTAGCCCTAAAATCTCCAGTTTCAAAAGGCCAATGTTAGCTGTTCTCATATGAATTGTTATACATACAAATATGCTTTAACATTTAAAATTACCTTGGTTTTTAGTTATATATTTATATTTTTAGCCAATTTAGTTGGGCCTTACCCCAAACTAATTCTTCTCTAATAATGAAATTTGAAGAAATGAAATTGTGTATCTGATTAAGTTTGTAGGGTAACAGGCTATGAAGTAAAAAAAAAAAAAAAAGACTTTCTAAATGTGTCAGTATTAATTCTATTATCTACGTGTTAGCAATAAAGTTATTAATAGGTATTAGCTCTCATAAAGATTATGGATATAGCCGGGCACCAGTGGCTCATGCCTGTAATCCTAGCTACTCAGGAGGCTGAGATCTGAGGATCATGGTTCAAAGCCAGCCAGGGCAGGAAAGTCTGTGAAACTCTTATCTCCAATAAACCACCAGACAAACGGAAGTGGCGCTGTGGCTCAAGTGGTAGAGCGCTTGCCTTGAGCTGTAGAGCTGAGGGACAGCACCCAAGCCCAGAGTTCAAGCCTTGGGACCCACAAAAAAAAAAACAAAAAAAAGATTATGGATATATTTTCAGACTTTTTCTACACCTGGTGGCTCAGTTACAGAACTATGTAAAGGGGGAGGGGAGCATGACAGTATGCTTGCAGTCAGATGAACCTGGGCTCCAACTCTGACTCTGCTACATCCTAAGTACATGTAACTTGACGCTCAGGTGAAGTATTGAACCTCCACAACCTCAGTTTTCTTTGGTACAACGGGAGTCATCTGAGTGCAACAGGATAAGCTCTCTATGAAAATTAGCAAGAATACACACCAGATTGCATATATGAAAGTGCATGTAGAGAGTTCATCAGCAGTCTTGGGCTTCTGATTTCCTTCCTTTCTCCCTACACTTCCCAGGCACCCTGAGAGCTGTCCCTTTGCTCTAGTTTATAAATTGCTGCCGTAACCACTGGTCCACACTACCTGCTCCTGCCTTCCCCATAGATGTGTCTGGATCACAACTGCAATTGTTTGACTTTCCAAAGCATAGATCACCATACCTCCTGCTCAGCTGCTCTCTGCGTGAGCCCATTCCAGCCTGGTGTCAGTCCTTCCTTCTGCCCAACCTGGCCATTCTAAGCCCATGGTTCCTTGAAAACTCACAGCTTCTTACCCCAACTGGCCCAGCTCATTCCCCTGCTTTGTTTCCATAGCTCTATGGCCTACCAGAGAAATTCCAAGAGGTTTTATGAGACAGTTGAGATACATAGTGTCCAGCCTGTTCCTCTCCAGTTTCACTCCCTTCTCTTCTCACTTTGTACTAAAGTGTGATTCTCCTTCTAGTACTTGAAATTCCATATTGTGTCAACAGCCTCCAACATTTGCCCCTCTCTT
The DNA here is from genome assembly GCF_024711535.1 of Dipodomys merriami. Classification (NCBI taxonomy): domain Eukaryota; kingdom Metazoa; phylum Chordata; class Mammalia; order Rodentia; family Heteromyidae; genus Dipodomys; species Dipodomys merriami. The sequence goes on from NW_027205492.1 coordinate 1,589,229, forward strand.
TGATCCCAATATTTTTCTTTGATCCATCTAAAAAACTCCTATATATCTCCAACCCCCACTCAAAATGCCCTTACTTGTCTGACCCACTCTGTTAAATACTGTCTCTTGTACATTTTTTTTTTGGTCGGTTGTGGGGCTTGAACTCTGGGCCTGAGCACTGTCCCTCAGCTCTTCACCTCAAGTCAAGTGCTCTAACACTTGAGCCACAGTGCCACTTCCTGTTTTCTGAGTGTTTACTGGAGATAAGAGTTTCATGGACTTTCCTGCCCTGGCTGGCTTTGAACCGTGATCCTCAGATCTCAGCCTCCTTAGTAGCTAGGATTATAGGAGTGAGCCACCGGCGCCCGGCTTCTTGTACATTTTTTTAATTACTGCACTTGCCCCACTATCATGTAATGATTTTTGTTGTGTGTGGTGGTACTAGGGCTTGAACTGCAGGCCTCACATTCATTTTTTTTCACTCTTGGCTGGCATGTTATTATTTAAGCCACACCTCCAATGTGCCTCTTTTGCTGGTTAATTAGAGAGAAGCAACTCAGAGATTTTCCTGCCCAAGCTAGCTTCACACTGCAATCATCAGATCTCAGCTTCCTGAGTGGCTGCACTAGCAGGCATGACCACCAGCCCAGCTGTCATGTTTTTGTATAATTTACTGTTAGCTATAAATGTCTTCTTTAGAGAACAGAACAACCCGCAGTCCTACACAGAGGAGTCATTTGGGGAGTATACTGTTGAACAAAAGTTCTAGACTTGTGGATAGATCAATAATGCATGCTCCAGCAGTGTGAGGAGACTGTAGAAGCAGGGTGAGGAAGAATTCTTATGTTCCCATTTAAAAACGTTAAAATGTTGGTGACTACCACAGCTCATGAAGAGAAACCCTTTTTATGCGGTTGTAACTCACGCTAGTGAATCAGCTACATTTACCTAAAGCCAGAGGAGTTCAAAACTCGGGCTCTCCCTCGAAGTCTCAATCCTTTAGAAGTTTCTTGCTCTGTGGAATGAACGTGGGCAATTGCTTTTGCAGTTTTTGGCAATGCCAGTTTATGGCTATGTTTTTCTGTTCACTGAACTGGCTCATTTCTTCAGGAGAACAAACTGTTCTGGGCTGAAGCAGAATTGGCTGGGTTCTAACAAAAAGATTCCCCCCTCCCCAGTGTTTTTGCAAAAGAACCAAGTCAATTTATAGCCAAGTAACAAAAGGTCAGAAAGGTTAGTCAAGCAATGGGCGTAATTCCTGTGTGTCACAGCCAATAAAGGAAATGGGTGGGAATAAATAGTATGTAATTTTAACCTTAAATTATTTGTGCAAAATTATTATTGTAAGCTATACAAAATGACCCATGGCTTCCAATATAAAGATTTTTAAAGTTGTATTTATTGTAAAAGAACTGAGATGACCTCAAATCCCTCATTTATAAAGAGGAAATTTCAAAAACTTGGTACTAATTTATGAAAAAACTTGGGTCATTACTTTGTAGTCTTGAAATAATATGTGCACATAAATTCAGTATCTTATAATTAAGTCACAAAACAAGTTGCATGGCTGAATTTTAAATAAAATTCCTGCCAAAAGGGAGATTGTATCAACCAAAAAGGCTAAGAAAAGGCTTTCCTACAAAGGTAACAGTTCTTTTTCAATTGTGTTAAAAGTATGACAAGCTACTGCATTATTAAGTGAGCCTAAAACAACAAGAAGAGCCTGCCTTTAAAGCAGACACAAAGAACTGACATCACCAGCCAAGAAAGATGGATGAGTAACAGCCTGTACTGGGCAGCTAACCAGGCCTAAGCCCATGGGTCTGTGGAGTAAGAAAGTCTTTCAGATTTCAAGTCTGTTAGAAGGTCTCCTTGTCCAACTCTCCACCCCCTTCATATGTCTAAAGTATTTACCATTAAAGCAATCATGTTACCCAGATGACGAATGATTAAATAGAAACTGTCAAGGTCTCAACAAGATGGTCTAAACCCATCGCATCCCCCATATTCTTGCAAGCACAATTATAATCTCTGGAAATAACACCAGAGGCAACCAAAACAGAAGTCTGAAAGATGGGCTCTCGGGCTTCTGAATAGTTCAGCTAGGATTACACAGATGTGTGCCACAAGTACCTAGTTTTCTTGAGGGCCTTATAAATAAGTTTTGTTAATTGAAACAAAATCAGGACATAATCTAATAACCAAAACAGTTATATTTATAGGGGAGAAGATTCCAAGAAGTAGGTTCCCAAAGAAAAGCAAGAAAAGACAAAAATGGAAAATAGAAAACAAAAATAATGACATATTAAAGACCTAATATAACCTTATTACTTTAACTGAGAATATGATAATTATCTTAAAAGGCAGATATTGGCAAAGTACCTAAAAATGTAAACTATATGTTACTTACAAGAAACACACTTCAAATTCAAGAAATCAGAGTATGGTCCATATAACAGATAAAGTATCAATGCCTATATAAAATGATGCTAATGGGGCTTGAGGGAGGCCTGGCTCAAGAGTAGAGTACCTCCTAGCAAGCACAAGGCCCTGAGTTCAAGCCCTAGTATCACCAAAAATAAGTGAAATGTCTATGAATAATTTTAATTATACTAGAAATTACTTAGAATATACTTAATAAGTATTTATATATAAGCAAAAATACTCTATTTTTAAATATTTTTAAATAAATGGCTTGAAGGCTTAACATGAAGATATTATGAGTTCCTCATGATTTCTTACCATAAAAAGAATGGATTTTATTTTATTTTTTTAATTTTATTTTATTTTATTTGTGAACATACTGTACAGAGGGGTTACAATTACATAAAAAGAATGGATTTTAAAGTGGCGCTGTAGCTCAAGTGGTAGAGCGCTCGCCTTGAGCTGAAGAGCTGAGGGACAGCGCCCAGGCCCAGAGTTCAAGCCCCACGACCGACAAAAAAAAAAAAAAAATTATACTACATTGGGCTGGGAAGGTGGCTCAGTGGTAGAGCGCTTGCCTTGCCCAGAGTTCAGGCCCCACGACCGGACCCCCCCCCCCAAAAAAAAAGAATGGATTTTATAATCAGAAAACCATTATTTTTATTTTCTCTTTTTTGCTTAAACAGTGTACTAAAGATAATTGTGCTGTTAGGGAAGAAGAACTAGTCTATCACATCATTAATGTGGATGTTTATACTTGTTAAATAGATGTCCGTTTTTCCACCTTAGCCCTCCAGACACAGGACAGATGGGCTAGAAGACCAGGAAATGTCTTTTTTTTTTCCCCCCAAACTTTTAGAATACAATTCAGGGAATATGGGGTATTAAAGAATACGGGAAGAGTGGAGGAGAAAAGATAAAAGGGAGAATGAGTGCCTAATAATGTTAACCAAATGAAAATCTTGCTTTCATTTTATCGGTTCTTTCTACCAATGTCATCTTCTGTTCCAGAATCCAGATCCACAACGTATTTAGTATTTCTCCTTAGTCTTCAGCAGTCTCCGAAAATCCCTCAGCACTTCCTTGACACTTTCTTTTTTCTTTTGGTCAGTCCTGGGGGCTTGAACTCTGGGCCTGGGCGCTGTCCCTCAGCTCTTCAGCTCAAGGCTGAAGAGCTTGAGCCACAGCTCTACTTCCTGCTTTCTCTGCTTATGTGGTGCTGAGGAATTGAACTCAGGGCCTCATGCATGCAAGGCAAGCACTCTACCACTGAGCCACCTTCCAAGCCCAATTCCTTGACACTTTCTAAAGGTATATAACCAGTTCTTATGACTGCTTCTTGATTTGGATTTGCCTGATGTTTCCTTTTTTTTTCTTGTCAGTTGTGGGGCTTGAACTCTGGGCCTGGACACTGTCCCTCAGCTATTTACAGCTCAAGGTGAATGCTCTACCACTTAAACCACAGCACCACTTCCAGTTTCCTGAGTGGTTTACTGGAGAGAAAAGTCTCATAGCTTTTCCTGCCTGGGCTGACTTAGAACCTCGATCCTCGGATCTCAGCCTCCTGAGTAGCTAGGATTACAGGCGTGAACCACCGGTGCCCAGCCTTTCTTTCTTTCTTATTTATTGGAGGAGGTTTGAACCGAGGGCCTGGGTGCTGTCCCTGAGCCTCTTTGTGCTCAAGGTTAGCACTCTACCACTTGACCACAGCGCGCCACTTCTGGTTTAAAGCTTTCTTAATATTATATTACATAACATGTTGGGGAATGGTAATGGAGGCAGAGGAACAAATTGGGAAGACAGGTGAACAAATGTAGACATTATATCCAATATACATTATGTAAAAATTGAACTAGGTAACTTGAGGTAGGAATGGGAAGGGGGAAAAGGTAGAAGAATATCAATAAAACAATGATAAACATGCATTATATTCATAACCTGACTTATAGAACAGAAACCAATTTGTTTGGTTGTTTTTTTTTTTTTTTTTGCCAGTTGTGGGGCCTGAACTCTGGGCCTGGGCGCTTTCCTCAGCTCTTCAGCTCAGGGCTAGCACTCTACCACTTGAGCTACAGCGCCACTTCCGGCTTTTTCTGCTTATGTGATGCTGACGAATCGAACCCAGAGCCTCATGCATGCAAGGCAAGCACTCTACCACTGAGCCACCTTCCCAGCCCCCAGAAACCAATTTGTATAGCTACTTAAGAAAAAAAATTACCACAACTCAAAACTTGTACCTGCTTGTTTATTTGCCAGAGTTTAATTATATTATGTAGCATTTTATTTCTTTATAAAATTAATTTATACTAATAAAAATCAATCTGAAAAAAGATTACGTTAAGGTTATGCATTGTTGGCAAAAATACCACAGAAATGATGTGTATTAGGTATATTATCATGTGTTCATTATACTGATGTGTCTTATTGCTGGTGATCTCAATCATTTGATCAAGGTGGTTTCTCTACCTTTTATCACCTTTCCCTTTATAATAAATAACACAGTAAGGTAGTTTATTTATAAATTTTATCAAAAGCTTCTTTAGGGACTTCTGGCTCTCCATTCACAAACCCTGTTTACCCTCCTTAAAACTCCAAAGAGACTAGTTGATATGATTTTCCCCTTACTATTTCTTTCATACAAACTTTATTATATTTTGCTTGTTTAGTGAGTTTTGCTTTTCTTTTGCTTATATCAATAACCCATCTTCATTGCAAAGTTAAAAAAATCTGAAATTAAACACAGAACTACCCTATGATCCAGCAATTCCACTCCTGGGCATTTACTCTAAAGATTATAAATCAGGCTACAGTAAAGCCACCAGCACAACCATGTTAACTGCAGTACTATTCACCATAGCCAAGGTATGGAATCAGCCCAGATGTCCCTCAATGGATGAATAGATCAAGAAAATATGGTATATACACACAATGAAATTTACTCATCCATCAGAAGAATGACACTGCACCATTTTTTTTTTGGTTGGGGGGGGGGGGGCGGTCCTGTCATAGGGCCTGAACTCTGGGCCTGGGCGCTGTCCCTCAGCTCTTCAGCTCAAGACTAGCGCTCTACCACTTGAGCCACAGTGCCACTTCTGGCTTTTTTTCTTTTTGCTTATGTGGTGCTGAGGAATCGAACCCAGGGCCTCAGGCATGCAAGGCAAGCGCTCTACCACTGAGCCACCTTCCCAGCCCATGCACCATTTTTAAAGAAATGGAAAAACCTGAAAAAAATTATGCTAAGTGAAGTAAGTCAGACTCAGAAAGACAAGGATGCATATTTTCCCTTATATGTGGAGCTTAAATTTAGCTTTTAAACTTATAATTAAATACATGGGTTGATATCTAAGTGGATAAAAATTTGTTAACTGAAATATAATAGATTTAAGGGAGAATTCAAATAGTATAATGCCTTAGAAAGGCAAAGTCAGTTCAACAAAATGAATACCAGGAGGTAGGTGCTCAAAAGGGGTAGGGTGGGGTCAAGGAGAAAAGGGTAGATGAATGAAGAGGAGAGAAGGGGGAGGATATAGTTAAGAATTCAATGCACATTCTACAAAATTAAGAGGAGTGAAGGAAGGGGTGGGTTGGAAAAGATGGGTAAGAATGTTGAAAAGTAGGACTTTTATCAAGATACACTGTATTTATAAACTGCTTTGTTAAATGAGAACTCCTTTGTACAACTACTTAAAGATAATAAAAATAAAAAAAAATCTATGTAGCTCTTCTCATAATCACCTCTTCAGTGATTAGCACTATAGTTTGATGTATGTTCCATTTGAACCTTTTTCTTCTTTTGAAACAATTTATATCAAGATAATAAGCTAAAATCCTAGTCCCACCATAGAGTTCAGGCAAGTTATTTAACTTTGTAGGTTACAGTTTCCTTTTTTAAAAAAATTTAATTTTTCTATTATTATAAAGGTGATGTACAGAGGGGTTAGAGTTACATAGTTTCCCCTTTTTGAGGGGTAGGGGAAGGCAGTGAATCTGATCTATATACAATCTCACTCTAGAAAATTCACAACATATAATACACATCATTTTTCATACAACTATAGGGGATTACAGACTAAGAATCCTAATTCTATTCATCATGTTTGATTGACAACTCAAATTTTAGTAATCTAACCTATATAACACATATAAATACAAACATGTAACAAGATGTTATGTAACAGTAAAAAAATCAACAATAAATCAGGAATCACTGGCTAAATAAATTATGACCAGCCCATACTCTGGAATACTCTATACAAGTTACAAAGAAGAATGTACATGGATGTAAATAGTTGCCTACTATTAAATATAAAAGTACTTTTAAGATAGAAAATAAGAAAGAAAAACTATATATGTAAAACTACATAGAAAAAATACGTAAAGATTCACAATAAACCCAACATTAATTATTCTGTGTGTGAAGAACATGGCTGTGAAATGTGTTTTATTCTTTAGCTTGTAACTATTATGCTATGTGAAATTTTTACAAAGAGCATGTTGTTCTTTCTTTTCTTTTCTCATCATCTCTTTCTTTTTTTCTTTTCTATGTAACTCAGGCACTCTCTCTCCTCTGGCCTTCGTCTCCCTAGTGCTAGGATTTTAGGCATGTACTACCAGATCCAGATTAAGATGCGTCACTTTAAAAAGCCCAATAAAATCCATAATACTGCATAGGCAGGGCACCAGTGGCTCGCGCCTGTAATCCTAGCACCTCAGGAGACTGAGTCTAAAGACTGTGGTACATAGTCTGCCCAGGCAGGAAAGTCCGTGAGACTTTCATCTCTAATTAACTACCAAAAAAAAAAAGCTGAAAGTGGAGCTGTGGCTCAAGAGATGCCTTTTTGCTAGCCTTGAGCAAAAATGCTCAGGGACAATACCCAGCTCCTGAGTTTAAGCCCTAAGACTGGCACCAAAACAAATGAACAAAAATCCAACAAAAATCCTGTAGTAGTAACAATGTTGACTTAATACAGAGAAATTTTTTTGAGACTGGAAAAATAAATAATATAGAAGTTGGAGGCATGGCTCAAGTAGTAGAGCCTAATAACCATAGGGCCTTGAGTTCAAACCCTGGTACCACCAAAAATAAATAAACACATAACAAAGCTGATCAAGATTAGGCCTTGCAATGAATTATAATTCCAGATAAATATGATGCAAAATCAAAGCTAAATGAGAAATACCAAATGACTCTGGCAATGAACACAGTGAATCTGATAATATTTATTCTCAATAAAACACTATTAACAGAGTAACACTATTAAAAAGGAAATGTACTCATTACCTTCTTATGTAACTGTAACCCCTCCGTACATCACCTTCACAATACAAAAAAAAAACAAAAACCACTATTAAGAAAGAGAACTGGCATATAGATAAGATGATATCATTTACCTCTAAGCCAAATGTCAAAAAAAGGAATATAGGTCACTATTACCACCACCTGGAATATTTTAGAAATTTAGTTCAGCAAAATAAAATAGATAGCAAATGAAATAAGACAGGCATATATAAATTTTTAAATGTTCTTTGCAATGAGATAAATGGACAGCTACAAAAACAAAAATAACATTTTTAGAAATATTATACTGTAAGATGTAAATAAAAGTTTTACAGCCTGTTTCTTAAAAACATCAATTAAATATCTGTTGGAAAAAGTAAAGTCACACAGTAGACATTGGCAACTCCAGATGCCACATCTGGACCGAGATTAAAACTGCTCATTTCAGAACTCCATAAAAACTCAAGGGAAAGGACAGGGACACTGAATTCAATCATTAGTATTGGGGGTGGATGGAAAGCAAATTTGACTGAGTACTCCCTGATTCTAGGATTTGTCTATTTCTAATTCATCAAGTAAAGCTCTAAATATCTGTAAATTTATCACTTGTTTCTATGGTCCAAAAAACAAAGCAGGGCACGGGTGGCTCATGTCTGTAATCCTAGCTACTCAGGAGGCTGACCACAGTTCAAAACCAGTCTAGACAGCAAAGTTCATGAGACTCTTATCTCCAATTAACTGCCAAAAACACAGGAAGTGGAGCTGTGGCGCAAATGGTAGAGTGGCACTAGCCTTGAGCAAAAAAGCTCAGAGACAGTACCCAGGCCCTGAGTTCAAGTCCCAGCACTGGCACCAAAAAGAAAAAGATCAGAGAAAGAGGTCATTTCTATTGTCCTATAAAGCAGTAAAAACAATGGTAGAGAACACACACATGCTAGACACCATTCCAAGAGTATTTCACATGTTGTAGTTCTTTTATTTGTATGTGACAGGAGCTACTTATCTTCAATTCACAAATGAGTAAACTGAGACAGTTAGGGACTAATAAAGTGCCCAAGGTCACTTATACAACAGTGGACAGGGTCAAGATTTGAACCTGGACAGCCTGGAACCAGAGCCCATGCTTTTAGTATCATATCCTTCTGTTGTCTAGGTGAGCTCACTATCAAGTGGAGACAACACAATCTGTGAACTAGAAAACTGGAAGAAGTTCAATTGAAGAAAATCTTGAAATAGAAAAAAAATGGTCTAAGAAAAGAGACCCCTAGGAGCTCCTAGGGTCTCATACAAAAGTAAGTTAGCAATTAAAACAAGTCACTTACAGGGTGTCTACAGCCTGGAAATAAAACAAGTTAAACACAATAGCTTACACAAAAGGGAACTGGCAGTTTCTTTTTTAAGATTATTATTATTCAGCAACAGAAGTACAGAAACAAGACACTAGGATGCACAGTCCTCAAGACAAGAGGAAAGGGAGCAAATCAGAAGCCCTCTCCCCATCACATGTGAACAACACCGAGGCCACCCCCTGGACCATGTGTTCCTATCACTCTACCACACAGTCTCCCAGGACAGCAATACATCTACATTTCCTCATCCGAGTCCAGGGCAGGTTGACTTGCATACTCTGTGGGAACAGAGCATACTGGTGTTGCTATTCTCCTAACAAACAACTGGCTTAGCTTTTCCTTATAGACCTCTGAGTATAGGCCCCTGCTGGCCCCACAACCCTTTTAGACAATCACGTCATCTCTTCCACACCACTTTTCTGCTTTCTTCTCCTCCACTGACTTGGCATTGAGGCTTGGCTTATCAGCCAACTGAAGAGCTCTAGCCACTGCATGTTGCACACATTATATATAGCAGAGCCTGGCCTTTACTAAGAGCCCATCCTAATACTTTTTTTTATGGGTCATGGGGCTTGAGCTCAGGGTCTGGGCATTGTCTTTTAGCTTTTTCCACTCAAGGCTAGTACTCTACCTACCACTTGAGCCACAGCTCCATTTCTTTTTTTTATTTTTATTTATTTATTTATTTATTTATTTTTGGTCCGGTCGTGGTGCCTGAACTCTGGGCTGGGCGCTGTCCCTCAGCTCTTCAGCTCAAGGCTAGCGCTCTACCACTTGAGCCACAGTGCCACTTCCGGCTTTTTACTTTTTGCTTATGTGGTGCTGAGGAATCGAACCCAGGGCCTTGAGCATGCAAGGCAAGCGCTCTACCACTGAGCCACCTTCCCAGCCCACAGCTCCATTTCTGACTTTTGTCAGTTGTGGACTTGGCCTGGGCGCTGTCCCTGAACTCTTCTGCTCAAATCTAGCATTCTACCACTTGAGCCAAGCTCCATTTCTGGTTTTCTGATAGTTAATTGGACATAAGAGTCTCATGGACTTTCCTGCCTGGGCTGTCTCTGAACTATGATCCTCAGATCTCAGCCTCCTGAGTAGTTGGATTACAGGCATGTTGACACCAGCACCTTGTAAGTGTTTTAATTTTCTGCCCACATGTTCTCCTTGGGCAAGATTTTTTTATCTGTTCTTACAGCTTTAGTATCTCCATTGGAACAAATTAGTCCCAAGCCTTATCTTCTAACTCACACTTCCATCTGCTCCTAGATGTAATCCTAACACCGAATTTCTTAAATTCAACAAGACCTAAGATAAACTCTCCTCTACCTCTCTCTAGATGATGATGATGATGATGATGATGATGATGATTATAGTTGGTCATGGGGCCCGAACTCTGGGCCTGGGTGCTGTCCCTCAGCTCTTCAGCTCAAGGCTAGCGCTCCACCACTTTGAGCCACAGTGCCACTTCTGGCTTTTTCTGCTTATGTGGTGCTGAGGAATCAAACCCAGGGCCTCATGCATGCAAGGCAAGCATTTTACCACTGAGCCACCTTCCCAGCCCCTAGATTAACTTCTGTACTACCTCTCCAACTCTTTACCTTACCCCTAAAGCTGGTCAATAGTTTGACCACCAATCATTATGTTCTCCAAAACTAAGAAACCAAAAGGCTTCAGAGGCATCCTCTATTCCCAATCCCTTCATTCCAGCTTGTTTTTGTAGATTCTGTATCAAAACATCCTACCTTCTCTTCTCCATCCTCACTGATGCCTTCTTGTTAAAGCAGCCAGGAAGAACTGTCATACAAGCTTAGTTAATTTTTCTCCCTGCAGGCTATGCTTCACACAGCACCTGGAGTTAGTTTTCTTTTTCTTTCTTTTTGCTGGGCCTGGGGCTTGTAAGGGCCTGGGCACTGTCCCTGAGCTTCTTCAGCTCAAGCTAGCACTCTACTACTTGAGCCACAGTGCCACTTCCAGCCTTTTCTGAGTAGTTTACTGGAGATGAGAATCTCTCAGGCCTTCCACCCAGGCTGGCTCAGCCTCCTGAGTAGCTAGGATTACACGCGTGAGCCACCAGTGCCCTCATTGGGGTTATTTTTCTTTCCTTCCTTTCTTTCCTTTCTTTCTTTCCTTTCTTTCCTTTCTTTCCTTTCTTTCCTTTCTTTCCTTCCTTTCCTTCCTTCCTTCCTTCCTTCCTTTCCTTCCTTCCTTCCTTCCTTCCTTCCTTCCTTATGGGGCTTGAACTCAGGGCGTGGGCACTGTTCCTGGGCTTCTCTGTGCTCAGGGATAGTGCTCTGTCACTTGAGCCACAGCCACACTTCGGCTTTTGAATGATTAACTGGAGACCAGAGTCTTCTGAGGACTTTCCTGCCCTGGCTAGCTTCAAACCATGATCTTCAGATCTCAGTGTCCTGAGTAGCTAGAATTACAGGCGTGAGCCACTGGTGCCCAGCTTGGAGTTATTTTTCTAAGAATGAACTCAAACATGGTCTCTCCTGTTCAAACTTCTGCAGTGTAGCCTATAGGATACAATCAGAAACCTGTTTGGCTAGGCATTCAAGGTGCTTCAAAACTGATTCTAACCTCCTTTTGTCAAATCTCCTCTCTAGCCACTCTTTCTAGATGAGGTGCCATGCAGGTTCATCCTCATAAGTTTGGCCTATGCACAGTTACAAACGGAATGCCTTTTACCAACCCGCTGAATGTCGCTCACTCCTCTGCCACCAATACACACATATTTGTTGGTACATCACATCTTTTGCCATGGTTGGTAGGTTTCTATAATATGCCTCTTCCTTAACCAGAAAAAGAACCTTGAAGTCAGGGACAGAAAGTTTCCTTATCTTTATATCACCTTGTCTGTCAATCAGTGTCTACAAAAAAACAAATACTTAGGGGTAAAAGGTTGAAGTTCAGGATTAGTACATCTCATAAAGTAAATGTGAACTGTGAAAGTAAAAGAAAAAAAAATATGGGGTGGGATGGGGTAAGAAAATGAGAGGATACCAAAAAAGGGACATACTGAATTTCCTAAAATGGATGGAAAGTTACTGTTTCTGCTTTGATGATAATAAATATAGAAACATGCATTATTTTTAGCACAAGGAGAACTCAAAAGATTATTCACCTTTAAAATGTGTTTAAAAACTAAAAGGAAGTGAAGAATATTGCATAAAGCAGAAAATAAAAAACAAAAATATAAAAAGAGATATATATAGAGAGAAAGCATAACAAATATAACAGTGACCATAAATTTAAGAGTATAAATTATCACATCAGAGATAAATCTTCAAGATAGTTTAAAAAGAGACAACCAACAGTATTTTGTTTTCAAAAGATAAGCTTTGAAATAACAGTGAAGTTAGAAAACTAAACCAAATCACTACACATGCCAGGCATAGTGGTACACACCTGTATTCCTACCACTCAGGAGGCAGAGGAAGAAGAATCATAAATTTATAGCTAGCCTTGTGGAAAGAAAGAAAGAAGGAGCTGGGATCCAATGGCTTATATCTGTAATCCTAACTACTCAGGAGTCTGAGTTTGACGTCAGTCCAGGCAGAAGACTCCACAGATTTCATTTCCAAAATAACTAGCAAAAAGCTAGGCTGAGATATGGCTCAAGTGATAAGAGTATCAGTTTAGCAAGCACAAAAACCTGAGTTTAAACCCAGTAATGTCATAAAATAAAATGAGAGGGGGATAAACTTATGGACTATTAATAAAAAGAATATAGAACAAGTATCACTTTTGGTATTATGAAAATATATAATATGCAACTAATAATCTTGAGAGACAAACAAAAGTATTTAGAGAAACATTTTTTAAAAAGAATCAGGGCTGGGAATGTGGCTTAGTGGTAGAATGCTTGCCTAGCATGCATGAAGTCCTGGGTTCAATTCCTCAGTACCACATAAACACAAAAAGCCAGAAATGACGCTGTGGTTCAAGTAGTAGAGTGCTAGCCTTGAGCAAAAGAAGCACAGGGACAGTGCCCAGGCCCTGAGTTCAAGCCCCAGGACTGAAAACAAACAAACAAATAAGAATCAGATGTTTTGGAACAAAAAAAAAGTACCTTGGAGCTGAGCACCAGTGATTCATGCCTGTAATCCTGGCTTATCCAGGAGGCTGAGATCGGAGGATCACAGTTCAAAGTCAGCTGGGGCAGCAAAGTTCATGAGACTCTTATCTCCAGTTATAACCACCAGAAAACTGGAAGTGGGGCTGTGGCTTAAAGTGGAGAGCCCTAGCCTTGAGCAGAAAAGCTCAGGGGCAGCACACCCAGACCCTGAGTTCAAGTGCCCCACAACCAACCCCTCCCCCTCCCACCCCCCACCCCCCCCCCCCCCCCCGCAACAAAAAAGTACCTTGGAAGGATCCATAATAAATTGGCAGGGGATGCTAGTGGGAGTTGTTCTCTATGAAAGTGTAACTGACTGAGGAACAGAGGTGAATGGGAAATTAACATTTTCTTATATTCTTTGTATTTTTTATATTTCTTTTTTTTTCCTCTTATATGTTTTTAATTTTATAGTTCAATAAAAAACTTCTGGTAAATGTAATCACAAGAAAGAAACTCATATAACTGGAAAAACAGGAAACAAAAAGGGGTAACAAAATTATAAATGCTGATAAAACTGAAGAGAGCTTTTCTATTAAAATGTATTTTTGGGGGGTCCAGTCGTGGGCCTGAACTCTGGGCCTGGGCGCTGTCCCTCAGCTCTTCAGCTCAAGGCTAGCACTCTACCACTTGAGCCACAGCGCCACTTCCAGCTTTTTGTTTTTCTGCTTATGTGGTGCTGAGGAATCGAATCCAGGGCCTCATGAATACAAGGCAAGCACTCTACCAGTAAGCCACCTTCCCAGCCCTAAAATGTAAAATTCTAATACTGGTAACATAAAAAAACTTTATTAGACCAACATATTGTGTGTGTGTGTGTGTGTGTTTGTGTGTGTGTGTGTGTGTGAGCGCGCGTGCGTGCACACGCGCATGTGTGTACACGCATGTGCCACTCCTGGGGCTTGAACTCAGGGCCTGGGTGATATCCCTGAGCCTTTTTTGCTCAAGGTGACATAGCTCCACTTTCAGCTTTTTGGTGGTTAACTGGAGATAGAGCCTCAAGGATTTTCCCACCATGCTGGCTTTGAACTGTGATCCCCAGATCTCAGCCTCTGGAGTAGTGAGGATTACAAGTGTGAGCCACCATTGTCCAGCTAGACCAACATCTTTTAAAAATCAAATAACTATACTCCCCCAAAAGTAGCTAGTCCTTTTTTTTTATGTGGTGCTGAGGAATCAAACCCAGGGCCTCATGCATGCAAGGCAAGGGCTCTACCACTGAGCCACCTTCCCAGCCCAGTAGCTAGTCTTTTATGACTTATTAATGAATGCTTTCAAACTCTCTGGAAACAAATAATCTACATACTATAGAAATCATAGCTAAAATAGGTTAAGATATAGGTTATTTAATTTATTCTACTACTCTGATCCTAAAATTGGCTTAAAAATGAAAAGAGAAAAACATGTAGACAGAATTCATGCTCAAATACTTAAAGGATAATAGCAGAAGAACAGATTAAAATTTTAATTGTGTCATGCCAACAGATAACAAAAAATTGGTAAAATCCAACACCTACTTATTTATTTAAGAAGGTAGGTCTCACTAAGCAGCCCAGGCTGACTCAAATTTGTGATCCTACTGCCTACAACTTCCTAGTGCTAGAATTACAGGTACACACTACTATGTTCACCATAACATCTATGGAGATGAGAGAGGCACAGACAAAATATTTTTACATGTAATAACACTGTAATAAAACACAAAGAAATCACTTGAATGGTTATGATGGGATTTAATGCGATTAAAATCATTATCAATATAAAAAATACAGTTTTCCTGGTCTTCAAGACTGAAAATCATCCAGATATCTCTTTAAAAAACATTGTGTGTGGGGGTCTGTTGTGGGGCTTGAACTTAGGGCTTGGGAGCTAGCTGTCCCTGAGCTTTTTTGCTCAAAACTAGCACTCTACCACTTTGAGTCACAGTGCCACATCTGGTTTTCTGATGGTTAACTGGAGATAAAGAATCTCACAGACTTTCCTGCCCAGGCTAGCCTTGAACTGTGATCCTCAGATCTCACCCTCCTGAATAGCTAGGATTAACAGGCATGTACCACTAGCCCCCAGCTTTTTAGCTCTTCAATTTTTAATAGTCATGCCTCACCCCAGATAAAATTGTCTTAAGAGTCTTTAGTGGGGGAGTCAGGTGATTTCAGTGTGTAGCCAAGTAGATATACCCACTATTATATATTTTACTATCTAAATAGTTAAAAAAAATACAATGCAAAGTATAACCATTTGTGGTAGGAGAAGAATCACTGTAAGGAAGAAGTTCTTAAGAAGAAACTTGACAGAAGATATAGTTAGTTCCTGTCTTCAAACTGTAGTTCAGACAAAAGGTAGGCACTTACCAACCAAGGCAGCAGAGAGAGATGTGACCTACAGAACAACAGACTGATAGCAATGAGAGATCTCAGTCTCTGTCCAAGGTGGGAACCATTCATGAGCCTTTAATAGAAGCTGAAGTAGGACAGGGCTAGCTGCATACCTGAATAAGTCATGTGCGAGTAAATTCCTATAAATGCTGAGTCAAATGGTATTTGCTTTTGAACATAATAGTTTAATTTTAAAAGATCTTAAATGCAAGCTGGGTGCTAGTGGCTCACGCCTGTTACTTTAGCTACTCAGGAGGCTGAGATCTGAGGATCAAGGTTCAAAGCCACACCCGGGCAGAAACATCCATGAGACTCTTATCTCTACTAAACCACCAGAAAACCGGATGTGGAACTGTGGCTCAAGTGGTAGAGCACTAGCTTTGAGCTGAAGAGCTGAGGGACAGCACCTTAGGCCTGGAGTTCAAGCCCCACAACCGACCAAAAAAAAATCTTAAATGTAGAATAGAAAAAGCATGATGTATAGAATATGCTACATATATAGGAGTGGAGTGGGAGAGATGAGGTAAACTAGAGCAAGGAAAGATTACTCAGTGTCACCAAGTAGTAAGCACAGAAATGGGTATCAAACAAAATTCTTGGTTATTCCAATTTGGAATTAGTTTGTCCCTGCTGCAACCTTAGTTATCTACATACATTCCCATCCTATCAAGTCCCTGAATCAACAGGCATTGATTGCTAGGGCCTATCTGGTTCTTTCTATCCAAACCATGCAATTCCTCTTTCCATTTGAACCACTCTCTCTTTTAAAAATTTCACTTGATTATTGTTTTAGAGGTGTTATACAACAGGATTCCTTCCCAGAGTATTACTTGTTCCCTTATTCTCTCCCATCTCTCCTTCCCATTTCCACCCACAAGTTGTATAGTTCACTTTCATCACTGTCCGGTGCTGCATTTTTTCACCCTTTTCCCTCAGATTCTGTGCCTTCCCCCCACCCTCCTACAGATGTGCACATGAATATACCGTATGTAAGGTAAAGAATACAGAGTCATCAGAAAAAGAAAAAAAATAAAGTCCTTTGTTTCCATATCGTTGGAGTTTGTTTCAGTATGTATATTATTTTATATAAGTATGAACAGGCAGCTGGGTATTGCATCTTGTGGGTCTCTCCTAAGACTACCTTCTTTTTTTTTTTTAAAGACTATCTTCTTTTGTGAACCACTGTCTTGTCTGCCTGCCTCCCAATCATATATCATCCAAAGCTTTCCTAGACATTTCTGTTTAATATTTCATGGCAGTTTTTCAATATAAATATCTAATCTATCATTCATATTCCTAAAGTGGCTTTAAATTACTTTCTAGATAATGAGTTGTTTTACTAGAACTTTAATATGCCACCCAAGATGCTTCTTCCATAATGCTTTCCCTGTTATTTTCCTTTCTCCTTCCTTTCCCTGCTTATTTCACAGTGCTTTGTATAGGCTAGGCAAGTACTCTACCACTGAGCTACACCCCCGGCCCCTGTCTAATCAATTCTCTCCTTCTCATTCTACATTAGTTATAAAAAGATGTTTCATAGTGATTTCCACATATGAACAATGTACTCTGATCAAATACACCTCCTCTACTAGTAATTATTTTCAATACAAACATGTGGCTTCCTAATTTACTTCCTCCTCCTAAAACAAGTATGCTTTATTCATTCTTTCAACAAATACTTGCTGAGCATCTACTTTCCAGAACTGTTTGAGTTCCTGAGAATAAAGATTTTACTCTTCAGCCACTCAGGCAAGGAAGGTGTGTGGTTATACAGGGAGAAGGCAGAAAGAAAGCCAATCAAACAGATATTTGTGTAGTAGTCAGACAGTAATATGTGCTAGAGAGAAAATAATATAGGAAGGGGTAATTTCATGATGTAGTAATGAATCATTTTCAATTGAGGGTGCCAGCAATGATTCAGTCATTTTGGAGCAGAAATCTAAAGGTGAAAAGGGAAAGATGCCATGTAAATTTCTGGCAGGAGAAGAGTCTAAGGCAAAGGGAACAAGTACAGTAGCTTTGAAGCAGGAGCATTTCTGAATTAACTCAAACAGGCAGGATAGAGTCAGTATGAGAGCAAGCTTTACAAAATGTGTGCATAGTGCTGGGTGCCAGTAGCTTACACCTGTAATCCTAGCTACTCAGGAGGCTCAGATCTGAGGATTACAATTCAAAAGCCAGCCCAGGCAGGAAAGTACGTGTGACTCTTATCTCCAATTAACTAACAGAGAAACCAGAAGTGGTGCTGTGGCTCAAGTGGTAGAGAGTTAGCTTTGAGCTGAAGAGCTCAGAGAAAGCACCCAGAATTAGAGTTTAAGCTCCACAATTGACCAAAACAACAACAAAAAAAGAAAAAAAAAGAAAAGAAAATGTGTGTAAAAGAAAAACTTTCTCAAACCAGGTACTGGTGGCTCATGTCTGTAATCTGAGCTATTCTGGAGGCTGAGATTTGAGGATCATGGTTCAAAACCAACCTGGACAGGAAAGTCTGTGAGAATCTCATCTCCACCAGAAAACCAGAAGTGGAGCTGTGGCTCAAAGTGGTAGAACCTTGAGCAAAAAGAGCTCAGGGACAGCCAACAGGCCTTGAATTCAAGCCCTAAGACTAGCAAACAACAACAAACAACAACAACAATAAAAAAATTTTACTAGGGCCTATCTATTTAATCAGAGTGAAATCTATTTATATTGACTGTTAGTACATTTTTCTTCAGTATTGAAGAAAAATAGATTCCAGAGATGTGTACTTGAAAATATGGCTTCAATAACTGGTATGCAAACTAGTCTTCAAAGTTTAAGTTTTACACTAGCCTAAATACTGATGCCTCGCCTGAACATGCACATCACAGAGATAAACACAGAACTCTGCCTTTACAGTACCCAGCAGTCAGATGAAGGTATAACAGTTCCTGTGAGTGATCCAAAAAAAAAAAAAAACCCACTAAACTATACTTTCAATATGGGTTTTTAGATTTACAAAAAAATAAAAGTAAGCCTGGTGCTGGTAGGTCACACCTGTAAATCTAGCTACTTAAAAGGCTAAGATCTGAGGATCATGGTTCAAAACCAGGAGGAAAGTCTGTGAGAAAGTCTGTGAGACTCATATCTCCAATAAACTACTCAGAAAAAGTTGAAAGTGGTGCTATGGCCCAAGTGGTAGAGCTCTAGCCTTGAGCACAGAGAAGCTCAAGGACAGAGCCCAGATCCCAAGGTTCAAGCCCCAGGACTGGCAATAAAATTAAATTAAAATTAAAAAATGAACCATTTGACCAAAGAGCTCAACGATAAAAAGAAAAGGAGGGTGGAGAAAGTAAAGAAATTCTAAGCAATACAAAGATTTTATGTGGCTATTAACAACTCAGGCATTACACAATTTTGTAATTGATGGAGCAAGAATTTTGTTAAAACTTAGCAGCACATTATTTTTCTGGGAAAGATTGTTTCCTTACTCCATTGTCTTTTCCAGTTTCCTTTTCCACTGAATTTAGCCAGCATGCATCTTCTCAGTGTTGCTTGTTGCTTCTGCAGTTGCAACTCAGTCCTATAAAAGAATCACCATAGCATTACTTTATGAGAAGATGAGGGAAAGGAAACTATTTCATTTATGAAATGAAATCTTTTCCTAATTCATTTCACAACTGTACACGAAGAGCAGGTAGAAAGAACAAAATAAGGCTATTAAAATACAAACCCGTAATTTACAAGATGATCTAATAAGACCTAAACCTTTTTTTTTTTGTGGGGGAGGGAAATGGGGGAATAGGGGAAACAGCCTTGGAGCTTAAACCCAGAGCCTGGGAACTGTCCCCAAGCTTCTTTTGTTCAAGGTTAGCACTCTACCAACTGAGTCATAGCACCACTTCTGGCTTTTTCTGTTAATGTGGTACTAAGGAATCAAACCCAGAGCTTCATGCATGCTAAGCAAGCACTCTACCACGATGCCACATTCCCACCCAAACCTAAACCTTTAACACTGTTCCAACAATGAATTTTGATCCTTCTCTCCTACTAGCTGTATTTGAGGTGGATTGGCAGAAATAAGTAATTGATGTATGGCTTTACAACTCTAAGAATACACATCCTTCAAGATATAATACTCTCTTATGGTCTTCATTCAAAGCCCTGTTCCCTCTGCTCCCCACCCCCTACCCCTGCATGGATTCCAGAGGTACAAAAATGGCTCCTCCTCTTGAGCTCTATCACAAGGAACTATATCCCTTCCTCTTTTATTCTGATCTTTATCCTTACTTTGCCCAATGCTAACACTGGGTACACAGTAATTTTTAGTGAATGAGTCAAAAAATATTTTGTAACTTAGTTAAGACACAGTTTTCTTTTTTATCAGAAACATTTTATTTTTTCTTATTTATGTTTAAATTATCTTTAATTATACAAAGGGTTTGAATTCACAAGATGTCAGTTTATGAATATAATGCATTTTGATCAACGTCACCTCTTTCATCATTCTCCTCCATCTCTTCCAACCCCATACATAACACATTTTCAAAAAAACCTCCAAAGGTCCTTAGTTCTTTTTTTTTCTTGCCAGTCCTGGGGCTTGAACTCAGGGCCTGGGCACTGTCCCTGTGCTTCATTTGTTCAAGGCTAACACTCTACCATTTGAGCCACAGAGCCACTTCTGACTTTTTCTGTTTATATGGTACTGAGGTATTGAAGCCAGGGCTTCATACATACTAGGCAAGTACTTTACCACTAAGCCACATTCCCAGCCCCATCTAGAAATCCTTCATGGGATTTTTTAAATGCTTTGGAAACACTTGAACAACCACTGTTCTTAAGCTATTTATTCCTATCTCAAAACATTATGTTTGATTAAAATGCCCATTAGCTGTAAGATTGCTTCAAAGTGAGCATACCAGAAGGTCTTGAAACTTCAATTAGATAGCTAGATCATGGTACATTATAGAAAGGCAGGACTATATAAGTATCTGTGAATATAAACAGGCCTGCCCCTCAAAAGAACATCACTTATCAAATTATCTCTAATTATTACTGGAATTCTTACATGTTTAACATACTCTCATCTTTGTGCATTGAGCACTGTTCTAAGAGCTTTAACAACATGAACATATACAATGCTTCTAAATCACCTCAGTTAGTAGATTTTATTACTCTGAAGTGCTCAGATTAAAAAGAAAAATGAGGCATTAAAAAAGTCAAGTATGCTGGGTGCCAGTGGCTCACGCCTGTAATCCTAGCTCCTCATGAGGCTGAAATCTGAGGATCACGGTTCAAAGCCAGGTGAGACTCTTATCTCTAATAAAGCACCAGAAAACTGGAAGTGGCACTGTGGCTCAAGTGGGTAGAGCGCTAGCCTTGAGCTGAAGAGCTCAGGGTCAGTGCCCAGATCCAGAGTTCAAGATCCATGGCTGACATTAAAAAAAAAAAAGTATGTACACATGTCATATATTAAAATATACTATATGCTAAGCTGATTTTCATAGGTAGAGTTTCTAAGCATATATAATTTTACAGTAAGCTAAAGGGTCATCCATCTATCTTTAAAAAAAATTGCTGTCCTGGAATGTCTACTTAAATTATCTCTTGAAAATGTTGACGAATCAACTATTTTAATATCTAATTTCTAATTCTCCATAACTTAAAAGATGCCCTTTTTAATTAAAAAATATCCTATAAATAAAAAGTAAATCTTTAATTTTGTGAAGAAGCAATAATTATTTTAAGCTGACTACTCTTATTTACTTACTACTTCAGCTTATTATATTTATTTCAGGTATACTGCTATGTTTACCTTGCACAAGCAAGGTAGAGCTTTTCCTCCCTCCCTCCCTCACTCCCTCCTTTCCTCTCTCCTTCCTTTCTTCTTTCCTTCTTTCCTTCCTTTCTTTCTTCCCTCCCTCCCTCCCTCCTTCCTTCCTTCCCCCTTTCCTCTCTTTTCTCCTTTTCTCTTTCTTTCTCTTTCTTTTTATTGCTAACGGCCTCACACTTTCTTTTTTGGACAAAGGGCCTTACACTTGTTAAAGAGGTGAGGTAACACCTCCTTCTCCCTACCCCCCAGCCAAAGCAGTGTATTTCTTTCATTCCCTAGTCCAGTTGACAGCAACATGCAGGAAAGCTGTAGGCTCCATCCACTATAGACCACTTAGCTTTGTTCTATTTATGTCTATACATTTTTAGCCTGAATGACATCAGAGAAATCAGGTGGGAGTATGCAAGGCAAGTAACAACATCTCTCTGAAGAAACAAACATAAAACAATAGTGATTACAAGCCAGAAGCTATCCGCTTCATTCATTAAAAAAAAAAAAAAACTTCATCATCCACATTAAAGTACCTGTTTCTGAGTATAGAGCCTTTCTCAACCTCTGATTATTTGCCAGGAAATAACCTGAAATTCCTCCTTCAAAAAAAAAAAATTAGTTTTTTTAAAAGCAAAAATATGTGCTTAGTTTTTATACAAATCCTGCTTGACCGAATTAAAAACAGAATTTTCTTATTCCTTATTCCTTATATTAAGTGAAGTAAGCCAGGCCCAAAGAAACATAGGTCCCATGGTTTCCCTTATTTGCAATATCTAGTATAGGTATGAGTCAAGCGGAAAAGGTCAGATAATATGATGTTAGGAAAACGAATCCTTAAATATGTATTTTAATGTTTTCGTTTCTTTCATGCATGTGTTTCTAACGCATTTATAAGATTATTTCTTTGTTGCTTTGTATGTCCCTCCCCCACAATGTAACCCCCGCTTTCACTATATTTGATGTCAGTATAACATGTGGAGGAGATGGGGACAAACAAGTCGTTTAAGGATTCAGATGGACCTGTTGCAACAATGAGAAGTACAAAATGTCATGTCAAAACCAGCTTTACAATGTCGGGGGGGGGGGGGAGGGGGGTATGATTGGGTGGGGGGAGGGGGGAGGCTGGGAAGGAAGGTGAAGGGTAAACAAAAGAGGAGGCTGCAATGCTTGGTAAGAAATGTATGCATTATCCCGCCCATGTAATGGTAACCCCTCTGTACAGTATGTTCTCAAATAAAATAATATAAAATTTAAAAAAAAAGCAAAAATATGTGCTTAGTTTTTATACAAATCCTGCTTGACCGAATTAAAAACAGAATTTTCTTATTCCTGACACGAACTCTACTAAAAAGTATTTGCAATGGTTTTAGAAAAAATTTCTAGCACAGTACTAGCATATAAAGCCACTATAAAATATGACTACAATTTCATATTTCTCATGAAGACTCCTTAAAAATACTAGAATATTTTTTGCCAGGCACTGGTGGCTCAAGCCAATAATCTTAGCTACTCAGGAAACTGAGATATGAGGATTGTGGTTCAAAGCCAGCCCAAGCAGGGAAGTCCATGAGACTATTTTCTCCAATCAACCACCAAAAAAGCTCAAAGTAGAGCTGTAGCTCAAGTGGTAGAATGCTAGCCTTTTTCTTCTGGGATACTACCCAGGCCCTGAGTTCAAGACCCAGGAATGGCACAAACACACAAAAAAATACTATACCAAAAAGTATTCCATTCAAGTAAGTTATTTTAAATATGCCTTTTCAAATTAAATAAAGAAACAAGCCATTATCTTACCAGATTACATTTTAAAATAACTCAGGGTGCATCCATGGTGTTTTCTAAGCTTCAACAAATAGAAATACAAAAGCATAACTATATTCCTTAATTATTACAGGAAGAAACCCACTTAGGATCATCTGTCTTCAAGATTTCCTGCCCACAGCTGGAATGAACTTCCCAATGTACTAATGTTTCAAAGCACATGGGTTCCAACAGTCACAAGGTAACTATGACAGCGAAGCCACAGGTATCTATGAGATCACAGAAACCCTACGATGTCGATTTTTTGTGTGTGTCACTAGGTTTTGAACTCAGGGTCTTAGCAATTGCTTAGAGAGCACACCATTACTTGAGCCCATGATGTAATTTTTAATTGAGGTAAAATTTTCCTAACCTAATATTAGTTATTTTTGTTGTTGTTGTTGGTCATGGGGCTTGAACTCTGGGCCTGGGCACTGTCCGTCAGCTCTTCAGCTCAAGGCTAGCACTCTACCACTTGAGCCACAGTGCCACTTCGTTTTCTGGTGGTTAATTGGAGATAAGAGTCTTACAGACTTTTCTGCCTGGAATGGCCTTGAACCACAATCCTCAGGTCTCAGCTGCCTGAGTAGCTAGATCACAGGCATGAGCCACAGGCACCTGGCTTATATTAGTTATTTTCAAATGGACAATTCAATGGCATAAAAAAGCCTTCTGACAACCTAAATATGCATTATGTGTCCATAGACTTATTTCTTTAGGATATTTTGAATAAATGGAATCATATAATATGACCCTTTAAGCCTGCCTGTCTTTTACTTAACACAATGTTTCAAATTTCATCTACATTGTTGTATGTGTCACTACTTCATTCCTTTTTGTGGCTAAAAGTAAATAAATATATCCCATTTTGTACATTGATTCACCCACTGATGGTATTTGGTTTATTTCAGCTTTCAGGCTATTGCTAATAGTACTTTTATGAACATCAGTTTAAAAATATTTGTTGAAAACATTTTTTGTGTGTGTGTGCCAGTCCTGGAGCTTGAACTCAGGGCCTGGGCACATCCTTGAGCCTCTCTGTGCTCAAGGCTAGCACTCTACCATTTGACCACAGTGCCACTTCCAGTTTTCTGGTGGTTTATTGGAGATGAGAGTCTCAGGGGGACTTTCCTGCCTCGTCTGGCTTTGAACTGTGATCCTCAGATCTCAGCCTCCTGAGTAGCTAGGATTACAGGTGTGAGCCACCAGTGCCCAGCTTATACTGAACTTTTTGAGGATCTACTACACTGTTTTCCATAATAGCTACATTATTGTACATTCTCATCAACAAAATACAAGAGTTTCAACTTCTTCATATTCTCATCAATGCTTACAATTTTCTTTTTTTCCAGTTTTTTAAAAATCTTAAGTAGTTGTACAAAGGGGTTTCAAGTCCATGTAATTTATTAGTATAATGCATTTTGATCAATGTCACTCCTTTCATCATTCACTCTATCTCAACTCACACAGCCCCTTAATTTTCCTAGTTCCATTTGTAATTTGCCTTTACAACAACAACACACACACCACACACACACACACACACACACACACACACACACACACACACACACACACACACACACACACACACACACACACACGTGTCCTGGGGCTTGTGCCTGTAATCCTAGCTATTCAGGAGGGAAGATCTGAGGATTAAAATTCAAAGCCAGCCCAAACAGGGAAGTACATGAGACTCTTTAACCAGCAAAAAGCTGAAACTGGACGTGTGACTCAAGTGGTAGAGTACTAACCTTGAATGAAAAAGCCAAGCCAGAGCATGAGGCCCTGAGTTCAAGCTCCAGTACCAGCACTAATATAATAAAATTATAGTCATTCTAGAGAGTATAAAGTGGCCTGTCATTGAGGTTTTGATTTTCATTTCCTTAATGACTAATAATGCTGAATATCTTTTTTTTTTACTTTATTGTTATTATAGAGGTGATGCACAGAGGGATTACATGCACCAGGTATGAATACATTTCCTTTTATACAGTGTCTTCCCTTTCCTCGCTCTCTCCTAGTCTCTCCCTCCCATCTCCACCCAAGAGTTATATAGTTCATTGTCATCAGCGTCCAGTGAACTCCATTGCTGCAAATTCACCCTTTTCCCCTTGAGTTCTGTACTCTGCCCTGCCCTGCCACACTCCTGAAGATATACGTGTAAATACCCCATACATGAATATCTTTTTGTGTACAGCGATTTGTGTACCTTCTTAGGAACAACATCTTCAAATTTTGTGCTAATATTTTGATTTCATTGTCCCTGTTACTCAGTTCTAAAAGTTTGAATACCAGGACCTTAGAAGAGTTCTAAATATTTTCTTCCATTCTGTAAGCTGTATTTCCATTTGATAATATTTTTGGTATACAAAGGGTTTTTTGATATATCCCAATTTGTCCATTTTTTCATTGCTTCTACTTGATATCTTTTTTTCTTTTTCTTTTTTGCTAGTCCTGAGGCTTGAACTCAGTGCCTGGCACTGTCCCTGAGCTTCTTTTGCTTAAGGCTAGCACTCTGCAACTTGAGCCGCAGCACTACCCCTGACTTTTTTTCTGCTTAGACGGTACTGAGGAATAAAACCCAGGGCTTCATGCATGCTAGGCAAGCACCCTACCACTTTACCACTCTACCACTAAGTCGTAGGACTTCTGTTTTATATCTAGTACTATACGACAAATAAAAAAATATAACCACATATGAGAGAGAGTACAAATACAATCTAAAAGCAAAGTCCACAGATCCAAGTGGCTATGTACTTGGATGTACTTGATGTACTCAGGGTACTTAGTACATCACCTCTGAGTTCTGGATTTGAGAGCCTAAACCCTCTCTTGTCACAAAATAGACTGCAGCCTCCTGACCTTCATTCCCCTCTGTGCTACCACCAACCAAAGAGCATGCACATTGCCTTGATCCTCAGGCATTGCCCTCTCTCCCTCTGTATCTTGCAATGAGCTCAGGTGAACTGAGTACCATGAGAGCTGAGGAAATATGGAGGGAGAATCACAAGTATTTATTTAGCTTATAGATGGAAAATTGTGTGTGTCCTTAAGACAGGGCCTCATTAGGAAATGGCATGACCAAAGAGGAAGTGCTTTCTACCTGTCAGAGGAATATGTCTGAACTTACGTTAAAACTCATGCCATGAGAGTACACTGCCATGAAGATGTTTTTCTGACCAGAGTTGCTGATACCTGAGATCAGGAGATCAATCATCTGAAGCCTGGTACTGGACTCAGCCAGCCAGCAGTCCCCTCCACATTGCACATTGTTCCCAGGATAAATATTCCTTCACTGAGTCTGTTACTTTGCTGGTTATTCTGCTCCCTAGTTTTTCCTGGGCGTTTTTTTAAAAATTAAATTTTTAATTGCCACACACACACACACACACACACACATATGTGTATATATATATATATATATGTATATACATATATACACACATACACACATATAGGGCCTAGTGCTTGCTAAGCAAGTGTACTACCCTTTGGTGTGTGTGTGTGTATGTGAGATATATATATATATATATATATATATATATACATATATATATATATATATATATATATATATATATATATATATATATATCATGGGGCTTGAACTCTGGGCCTGGGCGCTGTCCCTCAGCTCTTCAGCTCAAAGCTAGTGCTCTACCACCTGAGCCACAGCAACACTTCAGGCTTTTTCTGTGCTGAGGAACTGAACGCAGGGCCTCATGCATGCAAGACAAACACTCTGCCACCAAGCCACCTTCCCAGCCCTATATTTGTTTTTGAACTAGGTTTGGTTGCTAACTTTACCCAGGCTCGCCTGGAACTTGGAATACTCTTGCCTCCAACTCCCAAAGTACTGGGATTACAGGTGTGTACCACTGTGCCCAACTAAATCTGGCTTGTTTTTTTATGTTGTTCGTAGCTGGAAGAACAGACGGGGGCTGCACACCAAGGACATCTTGGTACTTCCAAGCCCAGAAGGCCCAGGAGCAAGGAACACAGATCAGGCTCTCAGTGGCAGTTACAGAGCGTGCTGGAGGAAGCATCTGCCCACTCTCAGTCAACTTAAAACTTGACTTTTTGAATAACAATTGCTACAATTGGGTCCTATATGATAGCTGCTCTCTTGGACCCTAACTGGGTACACTGAGCCCTCTAGAGGCTTTCTTTCCTTTCTTTCTGTAAAGGGAGATTTCAGTTGATGCTATTCTGCGTCCTGAGATGTATGTCTGGACTTTGGAGGCCTGCTTCAGTTTGTTCTTCATGCTCTCTGTGGTGGTCCTAGTTCAAAGCTCCTGGAAGCCAGCCCTTAACCTCAGGGCAAATGCCTGCTTTGCAATCCCTGTAAGACAGGAAAAGGGAAGCAGATGGCATGGCAAGGTTTATGACACAGCTACAAACCAATCAGCTTTACTTTGTAAATAGTCAGATCCTGAATACATCTGTCAACCTGACAATGGACAGGCAGATTGTGGCATTCATATAGTGGAATATTACTCAGCAATACCAAATAAAGAATATTTATCTAATTTATATTTCATGGATGGATCTCAAAATTCTGTTGAGCAAATGAAGCTAAACATAATAGAAAATACTTGATTCTGTTTTATGGAATTTTAGAAAAGACAGGAGTAGTGTATGGTTAGTAAAAATCAGAAAGGGCATTATCTCTGAATGGTGAAAACTGACAAGAAGAAACATGAAGAATTTTTCCAGGATGATAAAAATGTCCTATATACGGTTTTATATCAGTATGGACATTTATACCAACAGATATTTTCCAAAAATTATTGAATTGTACAGTTAAAATCTGTAGGCTTTGTTTTTTTGCCAGTCCTGGGGCTTGAACTCCAGGCTTGAGCACTGTTCCTGAGCTTCTTTTGCTAAAAGGCTAGCACTCTACCACTTGAGCCACAGTGCCACTTCTGGCTTTTTCTGTTTATGTGGTACTGAGGAATCAAACCCAGGGCTTCATGCATGCTAGGCAAGCACTCTACAGCACTAAGCCACATTCCCAGTCCCTGTATGTTTTGTTACATGTAAATTACACCAAACTTTTTTTTTTTTTTTTTTTTTGTCGGTCGTGGGGCTTGAACTCTGGGCCTGGGTGCTGTCCCTCAGCTCTTCAGCTCAAGGCGAGTGCTCTACCACTTGAGCTACAGCGCCACTTCCGGTTTTCTGGTGGTTTATTGGAGATAGGAGTCTCACGGTCTCTCCTGCCCGGGCTGGCTTTGAACCGCGATCCTCAGATCTCAGCCTCCTGAGTAGCTAGGATTACAGGCATGAGCCACCAGCGCCCGGCTTACACCAAACTTTTTTAAAATGAAAAACTTCAAAAAAATATTTAAAGCACAAAATCAGTTTTTCAAAGTGTGGCTAAAGTATGTATTCAAATATACCTCTTTTTTCTCTTTTTCTGGTCCTGGGTCTTGAACTCTGGGCCTGGGCACTGTCCCTGACCTTCTTTTACTCAAGGTGAGTACATCTCCACTTAAGCCACAGCATCACTTCTGGCTTTGAGTAGTTTATGGAGATGAGTCTCACAGACTTTCCTGCCCAGGCTGGCTTTGAATGTTATCCTCAGATCTCAGCTCCTGCATAGCTAGGATTACAGGCATGAGCCACTGACACTCAGATTCAAATATACCTCTCTAAGCAAAACAAAGACAAATCTCTATAAAGCTGTACTGAAATTTATCTCAATGAATTAATACTTAAGGCTAATTACATAGAGAACTCCCTCAATTTTCTCTTACTCTAACAGCCATGTTAGGTATTTTAAAGCTCGCTTTAGGAACAGAAAGTACAGTATATAGGATGAACACATTAATTATTTTTTTCTGGCAGCAGTAGGGTTTGAGCACAGGGCCTCCTACTTGCTAGACATGTGCTCTGCCACTTGAATTACACCTCTCTTTCTGCTTTGAGGATTTTTGAGATATGGTTTCACTTTTGTCCTCCTATGTATCATTCCCATGTAGCTGGAATGATAGGTTCACACTATCATGTAAACAAACTTTTTGCCCAGGCTAACCTCAAAACATGATCTTCCCAATCTTGGCCTTCTAAGTAACTTGGGTTAAAAACATGAACCACTGGTACCTGGCACCTGTTAAAAATCCCTTAATTATAAAAACTGTATATATAGAATATAGACAAACTGAAAAACATACTACAACAGAAAAATGTGGCTTGTAATAAAAAACATAAGCATAAAAAGAAAGGTCATCCCAAGATCATCCATTACCCAGAGAATAGCATTGTCAATATTTTGATATCTCTCTCACACACTCACACTCAGACACACACACACACACACACATATTTAATTCTACTGGCATTGTACTATACATTAGTAATTTTTTGCACTTAAATATATGTATCAACACTTCTCATGTTGAAGTATTTATTATGTTACTGTGTGGTTTAAAAAGTTTTTCAGGTGAGTACATTTCTTTGCATTCTTTCTTACAGAATTGATACTCTGGGTCTGGGAACGTGGCTTAGTGGTAGAATGTTTGTCTAGCATGCATGAAGCCCTGGGTTCAATTCCTCAGTACCACATAAACAGAAAAGGCCAGAAGTGGCGCTATGGCTCAAGTGGTAGAGGCTAGCCTTGAGCAAAAGAAGCTCAGGGACAATGCCCAGGCACTGAGTTCAAGCCCCAGGACTGGGGGGAGGGGGGGAATTGATACTATGGACAAGTCTGTTCTTAGGATATACATTTTTTTCCTGTTATTAAAATCTTTTTAAACATTTACTTGTTAGCTTAATTTGTTTGATGGATTTTATTAACTGCATATATTTATCATAATGTAAAACCCACTGTCAAGTATCTAAACAAGTTTTTTTGCTTTTAACTTTATATCATTCTGTGTATAAACTATTGTCTTCACATATGATTATTTCCTTGGGCTAGCTGCCAGAGTTTGAATTCTTAGGACAAAGAACAGGAATGGCTTTAAGGGCCATCTTGCCCAACTGATGCTTTCTATTCTACAAGGAGGGTCTGTATAGAACCCTACTCACATGTCTGCCTCACACATACTTTCCATCTCTCATACTCCCTACCACCCCCCCATCTCACTCACACAGATGGGGGGGGGGGAGAGGGGGGAGGGAGAGAGAGAGAGGAACAGTAAATTAATGTGAGAAATTTATCTTGTATACACATTTTTCTAATTTGGGGAGGGGAAAGGAAATAACAGAATGCTGAAATAAGGATACAGGTTGACCCATTTAACAATGAGATGTATAAGACTATGTTGAAAACGAACTTTACAGCTTGGGGGGAGGGAGAAGTTGGGGAGGTGGGGAGGGAAAATATGGTAGGGGAAAAACAAAGGAGGGGGTAACAAGGCTCGATAGGAAATGTACTCATTACCTTACTCACGGAACTGTAACCCCTTTGTACAGTATCTTTACAATAAAAATATATATTAAAAACCAAAAAAAACTTTAAATGCATTTTTTCTTTTTGTCAGTTGTGGTGGGGTTTGAACTCTGGGCATGGGCACTGTCCCTCAGCTTTTCAGCTCAAGGCAAGCTCTCGGCAAGCTCTCTACCACTTGAGCCACAGTGCCACTTACAGTTTACTGAGTGGTTTATTGGAGATAAGAGTCTCATGGACTTTCCTGCCCAGGCTAGCTTGAATGAGATCTCAGCCTCCTGAGTAGCTAGGATTATAGGCGTGAGCCACCAGCACAGGGCATTTTTTCTTAATAAGAAAAAGCAGTATTTCATTGGGTTAAATTACCTACAGTTCCTCTTCTGTGACTAGTCTGCTAAATTCCTGGGTATTCTGATACTTTTCAAACATAAACAAAAAGTGTATGGGTATTCATGGCTCATCATGAACAATGGACCATTATTATTCATTTCCTCTGTGTCTTAAAATGACAAATGTAAAAGACATTATTTTATAAGACTATATATTATAAAATATAAATGGATGGCTGGGAATGTGGCTTAGTGGTAGAGTGTTTGACTAGCATGCATGAATTTGATTTGATTCCTCAGTACCGTATTTTTTAAAAAAATAGAAAAAAATACATATGGAAGACTTTACAGCAGCACAAAACAACAAGAAGGATGATAGCAATGCTAGCCATACAGAGAAAGCTTCAAGTTGACCCAAGCTAAAGAAGGTACCTCTAAGAAGGTACCACAGAACCCTTGGGGGCAACAAACCTAACTGCAGAGACAGCAGAAGCTGGAAATGTCTGGGAACTGAAGCATCCTCCATTGTTCTCAGAAAAATTAGGCTGTGAGAACAGTTCTCTATAATAAAGTGTCAGCTGTAGAGGACCACCCACTTGGGAGTTTGGACTGGAGACTGAAGAAATCACACTACAAATGATAAGGCACACACATACCCAGAAGCCAGCTGACTCTGAATCCAGTACTTAGCTGGACAAGGGCAGTCTGAGTTTACTTCTAAGAGATCAATTCCCACATGGGCTAAGAGAACCCACTCCACTCACCGCTCATCACACACCAGGGTTTTCAACGCTGCTGCATTTCCGAGTCATCTGGGGAGCTCTGTTAAGACCCTAAATGCCTAGTTCCCACAACTCAAGCCAATCAGCACCTAGAGGGCACAGGTTTGAGCCTTTATTTGAAATACTGTCCAGATAAATTCAGTAAAAACTCAGGATGGAAAAACCACTGATTTAGATTCTAATGTATAACTATGAACAGAAACTCAATAATAAACACTAAGAAAAAATGATAGATTCAAAAGTGACACTTAATTGAATAGGTCAGATGAAACAAAGAAAATAAAAAACAATTTTAGTATTCTCTAAAATATCTATGAACATGCCTTGTCAAAGAACTATGATGAGTCAGGTGCGGGTGGCTCATGCCTGTAATCCTAGCTACTCAGGAAGCTGAGACCTAAGGATCACGATTCAAAGCCAGCCTGGGCAGGAAAGTCCATGAGACTCTTATCTCCAATAAACCACTAGAAAACCGGAAGTGGTGCCATGGCTCAAGTGGTAAAGTGCTCGCCTTGAGCTGAAGAGCACAGGGACAGCACCCAAGCCCAGAGTTCAAGCCCCACAACCAACCAAAAAAAAAAAAGAACTATGATGATATTAAGAGGGGAAGAGCAGCAGTTATTAGTAAGGAAAAATGAAACAAAACTACAAAAAACAAATTCTATATATCTGACACAGTAATCAGGCATTGGTGGCCCATGCCTATAATCCTAACTACTCAAGTAGTTAAGATCTGATGATTGCAGTTCAAAGCTAGCCTGTGCAGAAAAGTCTGTGAGACTCATCTTCTTCAATTAACCAGCAAAAACTCAGAAGTGAAGGTATGGTTCAGGTAGTGCAGTGTTAGCCTTAAGCAAAAATGTAGGCACAAGAGTGAGAGGTCCTGAGCTGAGTTCAAGCCCAAGTACCAAGTACCATAGGAGAGAAAGATAGAGAGACACAGAGAGAGACAGAGACACAGAGAGAGAGACAGAGACAGAGAGAGAGAGAGAGAGAGAGAGAGAGAGAGAGAGAGAGAGAGAGGAAAAAAGAGAGAAAGAGAAAGAGAAAAAGAAAGAGAAAGAAACAGTATATATATTTTATAACCCTCAATTCTGGTTCAGCAACATTAAAGGTTGTAATCCTAGCTATGGAGTGCCAGCCAGCACTCAAAGCTCTGAGTTCAAATTCTATTATCATCCCCACAAAAGGCAAGTAGGAAGCCAGGTGTGTGGTGAGTCACAACTATAATTCTAGCTGCTCAGGAAAAAAGTCTCATGGGCATCATGAGACTCCAATATCCCAATCAGTGAGTGTGATGGCATGTGCCTGTAATCCCTACTATGTGGGAGGCTATTATCAGGAGGATCACATTTCCAGGCCAAATCAGGCAAAAATGTTTACAAAACTCCATCCCAATGGAGGAAGGTAGGTATGATGGCTCAATTCTGTCATCTCTATTACAGTGAGAATTGTAAAATATGAGACTCATGGTCCAGTCACAGGCCCAAGCAAAAAATGAGACCCAGCTGGGTACTGGTGGTTCACGCCTATAATCCTTCTCAGGAGGCTGATATCTGAGGATCACAGTTTGAAGCCAGCCCAGGCAAATAAGTCTCCATGAGACTCCAATCAACCACTCAAAAACCAGAAGTGGCACTGTGGCTCAAGTGGTACAACACTAGCCTTGAGCACGAAGAGGCTCAGAGACAGCGCCCAGGCCCTGAGTTCGAGCCCCACAACTGACCAAAAAAAAAAAAAAAAAAGTAAGACCCTCTGTTAAAATAACCTGTGGGGAAATAAAAGGCTGAAGGTATATATAGTTCAGCAATACAGTGCTTGCCTAGCAAGTGTGAGACCCTAATTCAAATCACAGTACTAACGGAAAAACAAACAAAAGGAGTAGGTAAAGGGAAGAAATTACCAAATAAATAATAGGACCGCTGGGTGCCAGTGCTCAGGAGGCAGAGATCTGAGAATCTTGGTTCAAAGCCAGCCCAGGCAAGAAAGTCCATGATATTCTTATCTCCAATTAACTACCAGAAAACCAGAAGTGGTGCTATGGCTCAGTTAGTAGAGTGCCAGCCTTGAGTGTAAAAGCTCAGGGACAGCCTAAGCCTTAAGTTCAAGCCCCACAACCAACAACAAAAAAAAAAGAAAAGAAAAGAAAAAGAAAAAGAAATGAAATGAAATAATAAGACTAAATTTCTCTTACAGAAAGATCTAAGTATTAGGTTGAAAGGTTTTGTAAAGTGGCTGCTAACAATACTAAAAGAAATACTCTAGGGGCTGGGAAGGTGGCTCAGTGGTAGAGTGCTTGCCTTGCATGCATGAGGCCCTGGGTTCAATTCCTCAGCACCACATAAGCAGAAAAAGCTGGAAGTGGCGCTGTAGCTCAAGTGGTAGAGCGCTCACCTTGAGCTGAAGAGCTAAGGGACTGTGCCCAGGCCCAGAGTTCAGGCACCATGACTGGCAAAAAAAAAAAAAAAAAAAGAAATACTCTAAGCCGAGCGCCAGTGGCTCATGCCTGTAATCCTAACTACTCAGGAGGCTGAGATCTGAGGATCACGGTTCAAAGCAGCCGGGGCAGGAAAGTCCGTGAAACTCTTATCTCTAATAAACCACCAGAGAACTGTAAGTAGAGCCATAACTCAAGTGGTAGAGAGCTCGCCTTGAGCTGAAGAGCTGAGGGACAGCGCTCAGGCCCAGAGTTCAAGCCCCCCACCCGACAAAAAAAAATACTCTAAATAAAACCTGCTGAAAATTTTAAATCAAAATAAAAGAGAATACAGCAATCTAAGGTCAAGGGATGAGGGATGCTACCACAACTACTGGAAAACTGAATTTGTAACAGACTTCTCATATGCAAAACCAATGTGAAATAATTTCCACAATTTGAAAGGAAAAATATTTCAATACAGAATAATCTAATTTTCCCCTAAAACCATTATTTAAGTGTGAAGGCAAAACAAAGTTATGGGAGCTGGGAAGGTGACTCAGTGGTAGACTGCTTGCCTTGCATGCATGAGGCCCTGGGTTCCATTCCTCAGCACCACATAAGCAAAAAGAAAAAAGCCAGAAGTGGCACTGTGGCTCAAGTGGTAGAGCACTAGCCTTGAGCTGAAGAGCTGAGGGACAGTGCCCAGGCCCAGAGTTCAGGCCCCACAACTGGATTCCCCCCCCCCAAAAAAAAAACAAAGTTAAGTGTTGGAGTAGGAAGGAGAAACTCAAAAGCTGTACATCAAAATAAATTTAAATCCATGAGGTTGAAGTGGAAGATGACCTCGGATACAAGATGCAAAAAAAAAAAAAAAAAAAAAAAGCAAAAAAGGGGGGGGGGGAAGAGAAGAAGGGAGGGAGGGATGGAGAGAGGGAGGGAAGGGGAGGAGGAGGAAGAGGAAGGATGGTAAATGCTAGACACTGATGGCTCACACCTGTAATCCCTCTCAGGAAGCTGAGATCTAGAGCACTGTGGTTTGAAGCCGGCCTGGACAGAAAAGTCTGAGAGACTCCATCTCTAAAATAACTAGCAGCTGGGCGCCAGTGGCTCACACCTGTAATGCTAGCTACTCAGCAGGCTGAGATCTGAGATTTGCAGTTCAAAGCCAGCCCAGGCAGGAAAGTCCATGAGACTCTTATCTCCAATAAACCACTCAGAAAACTGGAAGTGGAGCCATAGCTCAAGTGGTAAAATGCTGGCCTTGAGCTGAAGAGCTGAGGGACAGCGCCCAAGCCCAGAGTTCAAGCCCCACCACTGATAAAATAAAATAAAATAACTAGCAAAAAGCCTGCTGGAGAAAAAGCCAGAAGTGGCACTGTGACTCAAGTGGTAGAGCACTAGCCTTGAACTAAAGAGCTGAAGGACAGCACCCAGGCTCAGAATTCAAGCCCCATGACTGACCAAAAAAAAAAAACAACCAGCTGGAGGTGTGGCCCAAGTGGTAAAGTGCCAGCCAAGTAAACAAACCAAGCAACCATGAGAACCTGAGTTCAAACCCTAGTACTGGCAAAAAGTTTTGAAAAAGATATAAAATGTACCGTTAAAGCTCCATAATTATTGATTCAAAAAGAAGACATGAGGTAAAATTAAACTGCTAGTAAGAATTCTTTCAAATGGGAGATATAAACTAGAAAAAAATTAAAAACATTAAAACAAATCTGGGAACCAAAGGAGTAGGAAAAGAGAGGCAGACATTGACTTAAAGCCTTTTATTTGTAGTGGCAACATACATAGTATTTAAATTAGATGCTTACAGAGAGATTCAGATGAAGCAGTGGCCTCTTCCAGGAACAGAATGGTGCTGAAAGGCCATAGCACAGCCTCTGAAGACAGAGTTGGAACATCTAAACGTTTTATCTTAGTGCAATGGAAAGTCATTTCAGAGTTCAAGCAGGGATCTAGCATAATTGGCATAAGTTTCCCCAGGCCCACTGAGAATGGAGAGTGAGTGAAGTGTAGGTGGGTGGGAGTCAAGTGAGAGCAACAATAGCAAAAGAAAGCAGGGGTTACTGCAGAAGTCCATCAGTGCTATGGGAAGATGCTGGCAGTGGACATGGAATTTCTATGTGTTGAAGGTACAAGCAGCAGGTCTTCTGGTATACTGCACACAAGGAACAGTTATTAAGAATGATTCCTAGGTTTCTGACTTTAACAATTAAATCTATGAAAGTCTCAATATTACCAAGATGCGGAAGATCAGAAAAGAAGCAGATCAGCAAGATACCAGAGAAATGCTAAGAGACTTTTCAGTGCTTTGCTCTGGACTAATTCTAAGTGTTACGGTATGTAATAAACACCAAACCAAGTAATAATCTTCCTTGTGCACATATATTTAATGCTGTAGAATCAATGTCTCAGGGGTCCATTAGACACAGTTAGGCTTCCATTGCCTCTAATGAAGTTCAACTCTAAAGTCCAGCCAACTATCAAGTCTAGAAACCTAAGTCCATTGATTGCATGCAGTAAAATGGGGCAAATAGCTGGGCATTGGTGCCTCATGCCTGTAATCCTAGCTACTCAAGAGGCTGAGATCTGAGGATCATGGTTCCAAGTCAGCCCAGGCAGAAAAGTAAGACTTCTCTCATAAAAAAGTGAGAAGGGGCCCCGTGGTAGAGCACTAGCCTTAGGCACAAAGAGGCTCAGGGATAGTGCCCAGGCCCTGAGTTAAAAAAAAAAAAAAAAAAAACAGCCAAAAAACAACAGACCCCCCACCAAAAAAAAAACCCAAAACAAAAACTGAGAAAATAAGGAATCTAATTAAATAGGTAGTGACTCATGACTACTTCTCATTAACGTTCCCTAAAGGTAATTGTTTTGATCAGCTAGAGATCAGTGTAAATAATAACACTAAAAAGTAATTGGAGCCAGGTGCCGGTGGCTCACTCCTGCTATTCAGGAGGCTGAGATCTGAGGATCATGGTTCAAAGCCAGCCTACGCAGTAAAGTCTCTGTGAGACTCTTATCTCCAATAAACTATTCAAAAAAAAATCCGGAAGTGGCACTGTGATTCAAGTGGTAGAGTGCTAGCCTTGAACACAAAGAGGCTCAAGGACAGCACTCAGGCCGAGTTCAAGCCCCAGGACTGGCAAAACAAAACAAAACAAAACAAAAAGTCAATTGGGCATTTCACTGACTGAGCTGTGTGTATGTGCGCATACATGCATGCATTCTCATATCCTGATTTTTCTATTCTCTGGAAATAAGAAACCTCACCTCTGCACCTGTCCATCTATGGTAGAGCTCCCCAAAGTTCACAATGTAAGGCTTCAGCTCTTCACTAAATAGGAACATGAATAATGTGCCATAGGTTGAGGTTTCCCACCACTAAGGACAAAGGAAAGTACCTCTTCTGGGGCGAACACAGTTTAGGAACAGAAAATGGAAAGTTATTTTTTAAAGGTCTTGGATGGAGAAAAGGTAGAGAAGTAAAATAGCAAACTTTTTTATTCTCTAAACCTTCATATTGCTTTCTAGATATTATATGTACACAATCCGTTTATTTTTTTACAATTACAAAATGAAGAAAATATATTTATTCTGAAATTTTTCATTTAAAATATCATTTCATGTCAATCTAATGTCATTTTAAATCTCCATATAATATTGCCTTCTAGGAATACATCATAGTTGAACAGTTGAATGGGTATTACTTTTATAACTTCAAGAAGAAGGGAAAAAAGGCTATCATACAAAGATTACCACTTCCCAAACTCTGTAATAGAAAAGAATCTCCCTAGAGTAATGAAAAACTTGCATATGCTTCATACTGTTTGGCTACAAAAATAAGGAATCCTTACTACAAAACTATTTTTTTAAACTGCTGATGAAATTAATGAATTTGTAACCATTCATGTGGCATTTGCAAGGCGCCACACAGCACACTCTTCTAGACTCTTTCCAACTCTCAGTCCACTCATCTCCTCTCCTGCTCTGGTTGCTTCCCGTTCCTCCTCACCAGCCAACAATCCACAAAGCCAGCTTCCTCTCATCACAGAAACAGCTGTCCACTGGACATCTGCTCTTGATGACCCATTTACTCCCAAGCTCCCCACATCCCAAACCAGAATGTTGCCCACACAGTGCTTGTCAGATTTCTCCTCCTGAATCTTCCTTCAATCTGTCTACTACCTGCTACAATTAAATACTTGTTCAAAGAAACAGCTCTTCTACCAAGACTACAGTGTCCAAGCTCTCTGCAATCACTTTCCACTCAGGCTTTTTCCCAGATTATTATTATTATTGGTATTAGTTTAAAATGCTATGTAGCCTAGACTAGCCCCATTTAAAATCCTCCTGCCTCAGCCTCCAGAATGCTGGGAAATTAGGTATGTGTAATCTTTTTCTGTTGTTAGCCTGCCTCAAACCCTGAGCATCAAGACTAGTTATGCCACATTTTGAGTCTAGGCCTTTCGCACCTTTCCAGCCCATCGCCCACCAATCTCACCACCCTCAGGTTTCCTGCACTGCAAGCACTGGCTATACTGTGTTACTTTAGGGTCCTGGACACAAGTATTCACTGTACCATGTTTTTAACCTTTACTACTTGGCACATTCTTCCTCCAAGTTTTATCCCTCTCCCCTTCACGTGGCACACTATTTTTTTGAGGGTACTAAGATTTGAACTCAGGATCTTGTTTGTACTATGCAGGCATTGTATCAATTTGAACCATATCACAGTCCTGTCTTTCTTTCTTTCTTTCTTTCTTTCTTTCTTTCTTTCTTTCTTTCTTTCTTTCTTTCTTTCTTTCTTTCCTTCCTTCCTTTCCTTTCTTTCTTTCTTTCCCTTCCTTCCTTCCTTTCTCTTTCTTTCTTTCTTTCCTTCCTTCCTTCCTCCTTTCTTTCTTTCTCTCTCTTTCTCTCTCTCTTTCTCTCTCTCTTTCTCTCTCTTTCTCTCTCTCTCTTTCTTTCTTTCTTTCTTTCTTTCTTTCTTTCTTTCTTCCTTCCTTTCTTTCTTTCTTTCTTTCTTTCTTTCTTTCTTTCTTTCTTTCTTTCTTTCTTTCTTTCTTTCCTTTTCTTTTCCCCCAGTCCTGGGGCTTGAACTCAGGGCCTGGGCACTGTCCCTGAGCTTCATTCGCTCAAGACTAGTACTCTACCACTTGAGCCACAGCACCACTTCTGGATTTTTAGGTTAATGTGGTACTGAGGAATCAAACCCAAGGCTTCATGCATGCTAGGTAAGCACTCTACCACTGAGCCACATTCCCAGCCCCATCCTTTTTTTTTTTCTTTAATTATTCTTTGGATAGGGTCTTGAGGTTTTCTTTGGAGCTGGCTTTGTCTACCTCTGGCTTTATGTGTAGCTGGGAGGCCAACAATACCCAGCTTATTGGTTGAGATGGTGTCTCACATTTTTGCCCTGGCTAGCTTAGAACCACAATCTTCCCATCATTGCCTACCAAGTAGCTGGGATAATAAGAGTGAGCCACTCAGCCCTTATATGGTATACTCTTACTGATCTAGGCTTCTGCTTAAGACACTTCTTTGTTAAGAAGTTTTCCCTAACTACCTTGGCTTCTCCTGCTTCAAATACTGGTTGGTATCCTTCTGTTGGCCATTCTGTTTTTACCATTCTCCCTTACTTAACATTCTGAATTGTAATTTCCTTTTACATCCTTCTGCATCTATTAAAAAAACACAGCACCAACTGTAGCCAAGGGTCATATCTAACACTCTTTTCTATGGAAGTTATTTACATTAATAAATACTAGTTATATGAATGCCACCTTACAGAATGAGTATCTCTGGCCAAAAACTTATTTCCCTCAAACTATTCCAATAGAACCCTGGCCTTTTCTGAGGCTAAGTATTCAGATTCTACAAGAAATGATATTAAACATTGGTGTCAGGAGATATGTCTTCTAGAGGTTGCTGTCACTAAAATCTAGAAGGTTGCTGCTTAACCTTAGAAATGTCAATTAACCCACATGGACACTATTTTTCTCAATTATAATGTAAAGTGCTTAACTAGACTATGAAGACCCTGTTCACTGATAAAATTCCATAATACTGATATGCCAATAAGACATTATCACCAAATAATTTCAAGAGAATCCTGGTTTCATTTAGCACTTCAATAACTCTATCAGGGCTGGGAATGTGGCTTAGTGGTGGAGTGCTTACTTAGCATGCATAAAGCCCTGGGTTCAATTCCTCAGTACCACATAAACAGAAAAAGCCAGAAGGGGCACTGTGGCTCAAGTGGTAGATTGCTAGCCTTGAGCAAAAGAAGCTGAGGGACAGTGCCCGGGCCCTGAGTTCAAGCCCTAGGACTGGCAAAAAGAAAAAGAAAAAACAAGAAAAAAAGAAAAGCTGTATCAAAATAATCAAAACTGGTGGAAGGAGAGAACAGGATAGCAGTTAAACGCATGAGCTCCAAGTGGCAGAGGCTTTACAAAGCAGGAGGCTTTGGGTTCAATCTTCAGTAACACCCCCCTCCCACCTCCAAAAAAAAAAAAAAAAAGCATGCTATCTTGGGGGAAACTTTCCTTGGCTCAAGCTCTGGTTGTGCTGCTCACTGACTGCTGTTATCCTGGCTGGGCTAACAATAATTAGCTAAATCATCAGAGTTACTCAGTGTTTGTAACTTGAGTCTTCTCATTTGTAAAACAAAATTAACAGTAGTGCCTGTCTCATAGAGTTACTGAGAATTAGGTAAGACAACATAAGTAAAATGCTAGCCGGGATCTGATGGCTAACGCCTGTAATCCTAGCTATTCAGGAGGCTGAGATCTGAGGATCACTGTTCAAAGCCAGCCTAGGCAGGAAAGTCCGTGAGACTCTTATCACCAATAAATCATCAGAAAACCAGAAGTGGCACTATGGCTTAAGTGGTAGAGCACTCATCTTGAGCTGAATAGCTGAGAAGCAGCACCCAAGCCTAGAGTTCAAGCCCCATGACTGACAAAAATCTAACAAAAAATATGTAAAATGCTAACATAATGCCTAATACAGAGAGTATAACTGAATCAATACAGACAACTGTTACAATTTTAAAACTATTATCTAAAATAATTCTCCTATTGGAGAAAATATACCATAACATTAGAATGACAGTCACTGTTTGGAATGTACTTTCTTCCCTCATATGAAAACTGCCTTTTGAAATCAAAAATGCAAAGAAGTATAAAAGCAAATAGAACACAATAATTTTTTTTCTGGCTATGGGGCTTGAACTCAGGGCCTGGGCTCTGTTCCTGAGCCTCACTGTGCTCAATGCTAGTGCTCTACCACTTGAGCCACAAACACACTTTGCCATTTTCTGTTTATGTGGTACTGAGGAATCAAACCTAGGGCTTCATGCTTGCTAGGCAAGCACTCTACCACTAAGCCACATTCCCCGCCCCACAATAGTTTTTATTTTCCCAAATTAGCCACTTATAATTGAAAACATTAAAAGTCATCTAAAAAATAGCTACCAGTGAATTTATGGATTGTAATATTGCTTCTTGCATCCCACTCCTTCCTTTCACATTCATTTTCCTATTTTCTTGGGGACTGTTTAACAATGATCCAAGTGCATGACAAATTTCTCAGTATTTGTCTGAAAAAATTATTTTACTAACATTCTTGATATCTAATGATAGTTCAGCTCTAAGAATAATTTAGATTTCCCAATTACCCCCTTCCATGTTACATTTGTTTATGATATGTATTACTTTCTGTGTTAGGCTCATCTAAGATGGTCCTCAATGATCTCTGCTTCCTGGTATTCGTGCCCTCATGTAACCTTCTCTCCTGGAATGTGGGCCAGACTTACTGACTCACTTCTAACAAATAAAATACAGCAGATGTGGTAGAATGTCACTCCCAAGATTAGGTTAGACAGGGACCACGGCTTCCATCTTGGGTGCTCTCTCTCTTCTCTCTGGGATGGGTACCTCCTCTAGGAAGCCAAGAGGCTTTCTCATGCAGAAGGATGAGGCAGCCTGAGAGATGGGCCCTTGTGGTCAACTACTAAGACCTAGAAACCAACACATGAGTGAGCTTCCCTTTTCCTAGTCAATCTTTCAGAACTGCATTCCCAACTTATAACAACTATGTTCTTATAACAGAGGTACCCATTAGGCCTTGTCCAGATGCCTGTTAGATAAGTGTTCACTGTTTTAAAATGCTAACTTTCTAGCATTTTTATTATGTAGCAATAGATGACATGCTCATTTATAAAACAAAATACAAAATAACATCAGATGTAACAAGAAAAATACCACTTTATGATGACATAAACAGCCCTTAACATTCAAATCTGAAGCAAATCAAGGATCTTTTTATTTTATGTTTGATTAACTTTACAGCCACTTATCCATGGACTCAAAATCTCCAGTGTAATGACTTTTGCTAAATGCTATATTCCCTTAACCTAGAAAAGTGACAGGCACACAATATTCTCTTAGTAAATATATGTACACATAGTTAAAATCCACACATGGTTAAAACTATATGCTATATGGTTCATTACAAATTGACCATAGACTATTTTCTCACTCAGTGCTGAGATTTACCAAAGGATAACTCAGGGAGGTTCCCAGGCAGAAATTGGCCTACAGAAGACAAGTCTTAGATGGCTAGAATATTTAGAAAGAAGACTGTACTGACATAGGTACAATTTGCCACAGGTACTTCCTCTCCAGTCTTACAACCAACCACTTCTTACCTGTATTTCTGAAAGCATTTTCACACTTGGAGAGTGACTATCCTAGATAATCTTTAAAGCGCCTTTGAATTTCCAGAGCCTATAGTTTTATTTTATGTATTCTATAATTATTTAACACCCAAACTGGATAGACATACATGTAAAAAAAATTAAGAAGAAAGTTTTGGGGGGTTTTTTTGCACTGTCTCTTGAGTTTTTTTGCTAAGGCTAGCACTCTACCACTTGAACCACAGCTCCACTTCTGGCTTTTTGGGTAACTGGAAATAAGAGTCTCACAGTCTTTCCTGCTCAGGATGGCTTTGAACTGTGATCCTCAAGTCTCAATTTCCTGAATAACTAGGATTACAGGTGTGACCACCAGTACCTTGCCTGGATACTTTTTTGGATATGTTGACTCATGGACCCAAATACATATTCTTAAATGTATAATTGTTTTCAATAACCACTAGCTCACCACTGAATAACTTAATTTCTGTTGTGTTGTTCAATGTAATTATGCTTGTAATTTTAAGTTAAAAAATAAGTGACTCCAAAGTCACAATCAAAGAGAAAATAAAGGAGCGCTTTACTTCAAATTTAAGCTTAAAGACTGAGTTTTGTCATGGATATGGA
This sequence comes from Dipodomys merriami, assembly GCF_024711535.1. NCBI lineage: Eukaryota > Metazoa > Chordata > Mammalia > Rodentia > Heteromyidae > Dipodomys > Dipodomys merriami. Next base: position 1,632,578 of record NW_027205492.1, read on the forward strand.
ATGATATCTCCCTCAGTATACCTCATTTATTCATAAAGACAGTATATACCTCCCTCTGTATAATATGGCAAGGATATAATCTTGTCTTGCTGATAAAAGGTTGGGTATATCTACCAGACATTCCAAAATTTGTCCTTTTCCTATCAATGTTAAGTAACACTGTCACTTTTTCTTTTCTTTTCCTTTTTTTTTTTTTGTCAGTCTTGGGCTTGAACTCTGGGCCTGAATGATGTCCCTCAGCTCTTCAGCTCAAAGCTAGTGCTCTGTCAGTTGAGCCACAGTGCCACTTCTAGTTTTCTGAGTGGTTTATTGGAGATAAGGGTCTCATGGACTTTCCTGCTTGGGCTGGCTTTGAACCGAGATCCTCAGATCTCAGCCTCCTGAATACCTAGGATTACAGGCATGAGCCACCGGTGCCCAGCAAACTCCTATTTTTATAAAAAAAAAAAATACAAGGTACTGCTGAAAGTCTTTGCCCTCTAGATTACAAATGTCACAGAGAATGACCCCGTCTTCTTTGTTCACTGCTACATTCCAAGTGCCCAAGTGGCATGCCTGATGAATAATAGATGGTAAACCAAAGCTTGTTCAATAAGTAGATAAATAAATTTTGTGGGTATTTACCTCTCTGTTGCAGTTTTAGCCAAAAGACACCTACATACCTACATATTAAAAACTTAGTAGACTAGATGGAGACTCTGTGCAGTATTAACACATCTGAAAAACTGTTTCAAGAGAGTCCATTCAGTAAATGTGTTTTGAGCATCTGCCATGTGCCAGGCACTATGCCAAGAGCTGAGGATAGAGACATTAAAAGCTAAAACTGCTCTCTGATTTTCTACTTGCTATGTAGCAGAAGAAACTTAGAATTGGGGCTAGTGGAAGATAAGCAAAAGGACATAGGCAACATACAAAGAATACAAAAATACAAATGTGTCCAATTTTAACACGGAAATCCTTCTGTCCAGAAGTCTTCAGCTTTTTCAGGTCTGAAGAGACCAAAGTGCCAGGGCTCCCAGGACTAGGAAGAATGAGCTAGAGAGAGGAAGACCACTTCCTTGGGAACACACTAGGGGACTAGGCTAATGCTAATACTCATGGGTTAGAAGAAAATTGAGGCCAATAACATTACTCTAATAGAAAATTTGTTTAGAACTATAATTTAGCTCAGGAAACAAGTAAAAAACCACTACTCAGCATACCAGGTAAATTATGTATATAAATGATATGTCACATCCATCGTAACCAGACTTCTTAAAACCTAAGATTTAATAAAAATACATACTAACACTTTAAGCAATAAACTGCTTATTGATGTTTTTCAGCTGGACTCTGGCTTCTCTCAGGTAACTTCTAAAACTATTATTTCAGGTTCTTTTTTTTTTTGTCGGTCGTGGGGCTTGAACTCTGGGCCTGGGCGCTGTCCCTCAGCTCTTCAGCTCAAGGCGAGCGCTCTACCACTTGAGCCACAGCACCATTTCCGGTTTTCTGGTGGTTTTTATTGGAGATAGGAGTCTCACGGTCTCTCCTGCCCGGGCTGGCTTTGAACCGCGATCCTCAGATCTCAGCCTCCTGAGTAGCTAGGATTACCGGCATGAGCCACCAGCGCCCTGCTTATTTCAGGTTCTTTGATAAAGCTTCCAAGTTGCTTATCTCATTCTGGGAATTATACTGAAAAAGTAGTAATTCCCTTTCCATTTCTATAAAGAAAACAGACAACAGTAGGGAAACTAAATGTCTGAGCAACATAAATGAACAATATTTATAGGGCGCGTGAATGTTCAACATAACAACCAATCCTTTTCAAAGGGATGGTATAAATAATTAAAAATAATTTTTGACAAGTAAACTATTATAATTTTACAGATTATATAGCAACATGAAAAATACTTATGGCAAGTAAAAAATACAAATGTGTCCAATTCTAAGCATGTAAATATACATGTGAACAAAAGCTAGAGAAAAAAAATTTTAAGTTTGGGCTAGGAAGGTGGTTCAGTGGTAGAGTGCTTGCCTTGCATGCCTGAGGCCCTGGGTTCGATTCCTCACCACCACATAAGCAAAAAGAAAAAAGCCGGGAAGTGGCGCTATGGCTCAAGTGGTAGAGCACTAGCCTTGAGCTGAAGAGCTGAGGGACAGTGCCCAGGCCCAGAGTTCAGGCCCCACGACTGGACCCAAAAAAAAATTTTAAGTTTATTTTAGTGTGTTGGAATTTCTTCTGTATATAACTTTTCTATTCATTGTTTTACAGTGAATGTATCAAAAGCCAAAATAGTTAACTCATGATAACCATAAGAATTTGTATGTTATCAAGAAATGAAATAGAAAGGAGGTATAGTTGATTTAATGTTCAATTGGTTCTTTGTCCTTTGTAAAGCTTTTTTAAGTTTATAAACAACCAAAAGCAAAGATAATGAGATTCATGTTATGAAAAGTCCGTAACATCTGTGGAACCTAAAAAGGACTTTGTACAGCAGTTGCTCATGAACTTTGGGTAAAAGCAAAACTAAATTTCTGGATTCTATTTTGCTTTTCACCTTATTTGATCTCACTTAACATCAGTCATGCCAAGTTGAGTTTTTTTTCCCCTTTTTTTCCTTCCCCTCAAGTTCATAGATGTGAAGGAAAAAAAAAAAAAGACTGCACGGCAGTTCTGTTACAGTCCTCCCCTGTTCCTTCAGCAATGCACAAAATGTGGCTCTCTGGAACCAGTTACAGAGTTTGTTTCTTGGCCTTTCAACTAAAATCAAATGTCCAGTGAATTACAGAGAAAGATGTGAAAAATATCCAACTACTATCTGTCACCACAAGTGTCACTAGAACTAAAGTAAGGGCAAAGAGATCTAGGTTCAAGTTCTCTGCATCTGTAACATGGAAATAATGTACTTACCCCCAAAGAGGTGAGGTCACAAGAAAGTCCCTAGCACATAGATATAAAATCAAGAAATGTCTCATCTTTTTATCTCACCACACACACACACACACACACACACACACACACACACACACACACACACACACATACACACACACACACACACACACACACACACACACACACACACACACACACACACACACACACAGAGTTCCTGCTCATTATGATACTACATGGGCTCATACGTTTCATATTCTTCAGAGACATTCTAAACCTCTTCACCTGACCTGTATCCAGACAGGCTTGTTCATAGTGATTATACCAACAGGTCCCTTGTCCTTTGACCTCTTATAATAGTTGCTAGCCCTAAGTCTCAGAAAGAAGACAGGGATGAAAAAAGGGAATGAGGCTGGGAGAATTCTGTTCACTTGGTCAATTTGTAACCCTCAAGCAAAAGTCATTGGATCCTCTCAAGATGGTCTCTTTCGAATGACAATCTCTTTTAGCTTCTGATAACCACTTTCATCCATTACCTCTTTGGAGCTGGGGGTGGTAACAGATCCTACATCACTGAAACCTAGGGCCCCTGCACTACCTCTATGGCAGTACATCTGATCAACCTCTTTAATCTCTCCTGGAATTATCCTAAATTGATATGAGCAAATTTTCCTGTCAGGTCTCTGCCTCATAGAATCTTGTCTCTAGCATTCCAGAATCAACATAGAGAGAGTAGGCAATGCTGAAGTTCATCTCGGACTGAGATACACATAAGCAGGTCCTAATGATTCTAAGTGCCAGATTCCTAAGGCTAATCTGTACTCCCCCAATAGGCTTGAGGCAGACCCAAAGCTAAGCCACTCTCCTTAGAGCCCATGAGAATAATATTATTCTTAACCTTCTCTGGGCCTCTGACTAGACCATTACATGTTTTCAAGCTGAAGTTCAGTCTCAGTCAACAAGTTCCATCTCAGGTGAGCACCAGAGACTCATGCCTGTAAGTCATAGTTACTCTGGAGGCTGAGATTTGATGATTACACTTTGAAGCCATCCCCAGCAGGAAAGTTCATGACTTTTATCTCCAAAAAGCAAAAAGCCAGAAGTGGAGCTATGGCTCAAGTGATAGAGCTCCAGACTTGAATGAAAAAAGCTAAGACCCTTAGTTCAAGCCCCAATACTGGCGCATGCATGCATGCATGTGCACACATACACACAGTGTTATTTATTTTTTGAGGTAATAATGGTGTCCAATTCACAGCTTTAGGTAGTGAGAAACAGCAGCCTCACAAATTCTCATCTTCCAACTGTACCACTGCTTCAAGTGAAGATTTGGGAAAGCAAGTGCAGAGTGGACTCTCCAAAGCAAGAAAGAGCCAGAAATGAACACATCTGTCTGCGAGTCCAACTTTAACTACAATAGCCATGTTCTCCTTCCCAAAGGTAAGTCAAAGGGAACAATCCCTAATTTTACCTTAGCCCATCATGATGCATCAGACTTTTACTGATCCTAAGATGGACTTTGGAGGTCTAGAGTAGCCCTAGTCATTCTAGGACAGAACTCACAGGGTTTTAATTAACTTCTTTTTTCTTTAATTGTGAAAATACTTTACAGAGGGGTTACAATTACGTGGGCAAGGTAATAAGTACATTTCTTATCAAGCACTCTTGCCTCCTCCTTTGTTTCCCCTTCCCTTCCCATCCTCCCCCACCTCTCCCCCCCCTTTTTTAAACTAGGTCTAAAGATACAAAGCCAAGGACCTCAGCTCTAGCTATCTGTACTGACTAGGTGCTTAGTCCCCTATAGATGTTCTGATGAGTTAAGAATATCTTGGATTTTTTTATTTCCATTTTAATTAAGAGTACCAGAGAGGCCAAGTGCCAGTGGCTCACACCTATAATCCTAGCTTCTCAAGAGGCTGAGATCTGAGGATCACGGTTCAAAAGCAGCCCAGGCAGGAAAAGCCATGAAACTCTTATCTCCAATAAACCACTCTGTGGCTTATTGGAAGTGGCTCTGTGGCTCAAGTGGTAGAGCACTAGCTTTGAGCTGAAGAGCTGAGGGACAGTGCTCAAGCCCAGAATTCAAGCCCCATGACTGACAAAAGAAAAAAGAAAAAAAGAGTATTAGAGAGATATGTACTCTATGAAGCACACAAAAAAAAGGAGTTGTACACAGAACTTTACCTACAGAAAGGTGCTAAGTGAGTATGTAGCTAGGCTCAGTGACTCAAGCCTGTAATCCCAATTACTTGGGAGGCAGAGATGGGGGTTTGAGTCCAGCTTAGGCAAAAGTTTTCCAAACATCATCCCAAACAACTCCATCTCAAACCACAGCTGGGTACAGTGGTACCTGCCTGTCATCCCCAGTACTCCAGGGAAACATAGCTTAGAGGATTCAGAGCACTACCTCAAAAATAACCAATGCAAAAATGGACTGGAGATGTAGCTTAAGTAGTAAAAGAGCTACCTAGGTATTGAGTCCAATCCCCAGTATTGCAACTGCAAAACAACAACAGTATGTTCAGAGCCCATACTCTATAAAATATGGAGTAAGTCCTATTTCCAAGTGTCTATTCCTTTCTAACTAAAATGAGGCCAATTGCACTACCATTATTGGTATTACTATTATTTTTTTGCCAGTCCTGGGGCTTGAACTCAGGGCCTGGGCACTGTCCCTGAGCTTCTTTTGCTTAAGGATAGTGCTCTACCTCTCAAGCCACAGTACCAGCTTTTTCTGTTGATGTGGTACTGAGGAATCAAACCCAGGGCTTTGTGCATGCTAGACAAGCATTCTACCACTAAGCCACATCCCCAGCCCTATTAGCATTATTATTAATGCCAAGTTGTTGCATGACATTATGTGATGTATTTGGGTACAGTGACTAGTGTGCTATGAGGGATCAATCAATACTCTTGTCATCAGAACCAACTGAAGAGAGTTGTCTACTTTAGTAGGAAGTCAAATTCTGTGGTTTTTCTGGTATTTTTACCTGAACCTCAAGACCTAAAAACCTTTGTATTCTTTTAAGAGGAAGTATGTTACATTATCACCAAATGTAAAAAAAAGTAACAGGGAAACCATGTTAGGAAGATTCTGAGGTTAAAAATGTTCCACTAAGTAGACATTTAAAAACCTACACAGAAGGAGGAATTCTGCAAAGTTAAGTTTCAGCCAAGGTTAAGTTGAGCAAGGAACTGACCCATTAGAAAAATCTAACAAAACCTCTGGATGATCTATTAATATTATACAGAATTAAAGAAGAAAGTTACCTCTGAAGAATCTAGAAATCCAAAGTCTGAAATAAAGTACTTGGAGGGGCTGGGAATGTGGCTTAGTGATAAAGTGCTTGCTTAGCATGCATGAAGCCCTGGGTTTGATTCCTCAGTACCACACATACAGAAAAAGCCAGAAGTGGTGCTGTGGCTCAAATGGTAGAGTGCTAGCCTTGAGCAAAAAGAAGTTCAGGGATGGTACTCAGGCCCTGAGTTCAAGCCCCAGGACTAGTTAAAAAAAAAAAAGAAGGGGGCTGGGAAGGTGGCTCAGTGGTAGAGCGCTTGCCTTGCATGCATGAGGCCCTGGGTTCGATTCCTCAGCACCACATAAGCAAAAAGGAAAAAGCCAGAAGTGGCGATGTGGCTCAAGTGGTAGAGTGCTAGCCTTGAGCTGAAGAGCTGAGGGACAGTGCCCAGGCCCAGAGTTCAGGCCCCACAACTGGACCCAAAAAAAAAAAAAAAAAAAAAAAGAAGGAAGGAAGGCAGGAAGAAAGGAAAGAAGGAAATAAAATACTTGGAGATAAAAGGGAAGATAGTTTTTTTTGTGGCCTTGTTTTGTTTTGTTTTTGCCTTTCTTGGGGCTTGAACTCAGGGTTTGTGCACTGTCTGAACTTTTTTGCTGAAGGCTAGCGTTCTACCACTTGAGCCACAGCTCCACTTCTGGATAGTTTATGCATCTGAATGGTTGGATATATTGCATATGATAGAAAAGATTCCCTCTCTAAGTTTAGTGGATCAAAGGTACCAAGACATAGACTGTGGTTTCCTTTGAGGAAGAATGTTCTTGAGGAAACTGAGATTCTCTATGTAAAAAGAGAAGTTGTCATCTTAGCCTCAGGCATACTGGAAAACTCCATATAGTTTCCTGAGACAGTAATCCTAATGTCTTGTTTAAACACCCAAAATACATAGGTGGTGATCAATAGAGCATAGCTCTTATGTCCCAGCTTTTCTAACAAAAGCCCTTGAGAGAAATATGAGGCTCCAGTTTAGTAAACTGTTACATATACATAGGCAGTTTTATTCCACTTGAGAGGTATTCTAGTTATAAATAGCTACCCTGTAATGTTTTTCCCTTAAAATTAGACTACTACTAATAAAAAAAAAAAGGCACAAGTATGCTGTATTGCATTACTCTGAGTAATGGTCCAAGAGTTTCATTTAATCAAAGGAATCATTGCTTTTTGCTTTGTTAAGCTCAGAAAAGAAAAGGACCTCAAGAAAAAGCCTGAAAATCACAGCTACAGGGTAGAAAGTAATTCAATATTTTATTTTCTTGTTCACCTTCCATAAAAGATACAATGGGGGAAAAAGGAAGTTAAGGCTGGGCGCCAGTGGCATCCAACTCTAATCCTAGCTACTCAGGAGGCTGACATCTAAGGATCCTGGTTCAAAGCCAGCTGAGCAGGAAGGTCCATGAGTCTCATCTCCAATTAACCACCAGAACATATGAAGTGGCTCTGTGGCTCAAGTAGAGCACTAGCCTTGAGCTTAAGAGCTCAGGGACAGTGCCCAGGCCCAGAGTTCAAGCCCCATGACCAACACCCCCCCCCCAAAAAAAGAAGAAAGTTACAGAAGACAGAAAGGACTCAAAAGAGTAGAAACACATTTGAAAGAAAAGCATGAACGGGAAAAAAACAAATCGTTTAAATAGGGATACAGGTGGACCCATTGCAACAATGAGATGTACAAGTCATTATTTCGAAAACGAACTTTACAACTTTGGTGGGGGGCAGGAGGAGGTCTGGGTGGGGGGGTAGGGGGAGGATGGGAAGGAATGGGAAGGGGAAACAAAGGAGGAGGCTACAATGCTTGATAAGAAATGTACTCATTATCTTGTCCAAGTAATTGTAACCCCTATGTACAGTATTTTCACAATAAAAAAAAAAAGCATGAGTCTTCAGTGACATAAACTATCCCCAATTTTGCTGAAATACCAAATATTTGACTTGTGTACCTAAGTATACGCTGTACTATCTCTATTCATCTCTTCTTTTTCCTTCATAATGAGCTGGTTAGCTGGAGGTAAGGACATAAAGGCAAAAGCTTGTCTTTCAGTCTATTTGCTACCTTCCATGGCTATCACAATCCAACACAAGAGAACAGTAGTGTTCATTACCATGGAGGCAATTGTAAAGTTAAGTTCCAAATTATGAAATCACAAAATACAAGACACACATAACAGGTTTTGAACTGTAAAACTGCAAATTACCAGAGGAAAAAACTCAAGTCTTTAGAAACTCTTCTGTAGCAATTCTCCTTCTTAAGTCTTTTTGTTTCCTTTTAGAAGATGGACACAATTACTGATTATTCCAAAAACTAATTTATTCTGTTCACAGAAGATATTATACCTGAATTCCAGCCCTCAGACCTAGTGAGAAATGAATGCCCTATTATAGGACATACAATCAGGTGTAGACACCTTCATAATGAAATGTGGCTTTCACCTGAACTGAAAGCAATCTCTGGCCTAGATCACAAAGTATTCTGCTGTAACCCTATCCTTTAAGTACTGTTAGCTGGGAAAGTCAAGTAAGTAAACAGGGTGCTAAGTGCCATCATAGAGGTGTCCATTTTATATGCAATGAGAAATGGAAAAGGAGTCATGGTGCCTAACATAGCCAGAAGGGTCAGTAGGCTTTCTGGAGATAAAGCTAGATATAGATGAAGAAATAGAGGGTTCATTCTCTGCAGGTGGACATGGAGGAATCCCAGGAGGACCAAGGTCATAAGCCTGGAGAATACAATCATCAGGATTGGTTTAAGCACTTGGGAACCTGAGGGTCACAGGATGAGGGGCCAAAGAGACACCAGACCAAAGGAACACAGCATGTTGAGGTTGTAACAGGCTCACTGTGAATGGACACCACCAACTTAGGTGGGAGTAAAAGGTCTCAGCTTGGCTAACCAGAGGGACTTAAGTACCCCTTGCCTGAGACATTTCAGTGAGCTGCACTGACAGAGGCCAGAGCCCAGAGGACTGAATTGCAGAAGGTAAAGGACAGAGCCTAGATGAGGCTACTCCAACAGGGAGTCAGCTAACAGGAAACAAAGGATGGAGTTTTATTTTCCTGGCTAAATCTCTGCCCTGAGCTCAAGTCCTCTTTGGCTCTTGAGTCCATTCTTTTGCCTCACCAACTATACTGAGTTTACCCTCTGGCCTCTTCTCTATCTATTTTTCAAATTATAAATTGGACCATCTTACCACTCACTCAAAAGGTACAATGGCTTCCTGCTGTTCTTAGAATTAATCCAACTCCTTGCCAAGGCCAGTAAGCTCTTGGGTGACAGAGGCTCTTTTCCCCTCCCTTGCCTCATTTCATCACCCCTCCCTCATGCTTATCTATATCAATCTGGCCTCCTGTTAGCTCAGGCACCCCCTAAGCAGGTTTCTGCCTTTCACTGCTCCTTCTATCTGAAAATTTATTTTTCTCTTTCCTCCTGCAACTGCAACAATCAAAGGTGAGATCATCTACCAGAATAAGGCTACTACAAAGGCCCGCTTCCACCACCCCATCACAGTTGTTCACTAACCTCAGAGCCAGATTGTCCAGTCCTCCGGGTAGGATAATTCCTGACTCTCACCCCCAGGGACTTAAATATACAAACATTCAGCTTTAGCTTATTTCTCTGCTATTAGTTGCATAACCTCATCAATTTTCTTGCCTCAAAAAAAAACCCAAAACAAAACAAACAAAAAAAAACAGTATCAAGCTGGGCACCAGTGGCTCACGCCTGTAATCCTAGCTACTCAGGAAGCTGAGATCTGAGGATCACAGTTCAAAGCCAGCCTGGGCAGGAAAGTCCATGAGACTCTTATCTCCAATAAACCACCAGAAAACCAGAAGTGGCGCTATGGCTCAAGTGGTAGAAGACTAGCCTTGAGCTGAAGAGCTGAGGGACAGCGCCCAGGCCCAGAGGTAGAGAAAGAAGAGGAGGAGGAGGTGGAGGAGCAGGAGCAGGAGGAAGATCCTAATGGTAAAGAAGGAAGCCTGGAGCTAGGATTAGGTATGGCCTAGTGATATTGCTTCCATTTATAACATTACTTACCTCTCTAAAGAATATTAAAATGTTTCTCATTTGACATACCATCATCAACACTCATTATTGTTGTTGTTATTATAAATGTCTTACAAATGAAAATGCAGACTTAGAAATATCAGCCACTAGTAAATGAAGGAGCCAAGGCTGAGCCAGGGAATGACTGACTCATAGTCTAATGGCATTTTCACTACAGTACCTGGTCTCACATTCTAGTACTACATCAGAGATACTCTTGGCTGACATACAAGGGTACTGCACAAAAAGTGTAGGTAGTCTGGTAGAACTTGCTAACAACTGTAGACTTTATACACATCAGTCTGTGGTGCATTATCTAGTTCACAACAGAGGCAATAACAAACTCCCACATCTAAGCTCCACAACAGCCATTTGATATGTGCTCCTCTCTTCAAAGACCTCACTGTACCATCTCCCCGTGGTCATCAATTGGTGCCAAAGGTCCACTTCACAAAGAAAATAAAAACTTTTACTAGGGCAACACTTCCAACCTCCTATGTCCACAAAGTCCTCTGTATTCCCAAATAACCTCGCCTCTTTCTACATCAAATGGAAGAGTCATCCTTCTCTGGCAATGCTTCTGGCTATCCCAGGAATGTCCCTCCCTAATCAATTATATTTACCTTTTGTCTGTTTTAAATATCCTCCCTCTTCTCCCTCTCTCATGCTAGGGATCAAATCTGTCTCAAATTTCCTCCGGAAATCACACCTTCCTCAGGAAACCCACAGCATGTTCTTATCCTCACACTTCCTGGATGTACATCTTTCAAGAAGCAGCAAAAGCAAACACACATCTCAACCTCATCCATCCACATAATGTAGGACCCTGAAATAATCACCTCCAATGATATCTCTTAGGAACTAACTTCATTGAGTAATTTTGAACATTTCCCTTATGGCATTTGGCACTGTTAGCATTACCTCATTCTACAAAATTCTCCTCTTCCTTGATTACCATGATACCACTCATCTGATCCTCCTACTTTCTATGCCTTGCTGTTTCCTCTATAGATTCCTTTGCCTCCACCCCTCCCCTCCAATGTTATAACTCAAAAGTTCCATCCTTGTTGGGCACTGGTAGCTCACACCTATAATCCTAGCTACTCAGGAGGCTGAGATTGAAGGATCATAGTACAAAGCCAGCCAGGGAAGAAAAGTTACTAGGAGACTCTTATCTACAATTAACCTCTCAAAACCCAGAAATGGCACTGTGGCTTAAAGTGTAAGAGCAGCAGCCTGGAGCAAAGGAGCTCAGGGATAGCACCCAGGCCCTGAGTTCAAACCCCATGACCAAGAATAACAACAACAATAAAAAGTTCCATCCTTACACTTCATCTTATTTTACATACTCTAGTCTAGCTTAAAATCCCCATGAACCTAGTTTCAACTGACAGCTACACACTAGGGAATTCCACACTGATGTATATCCTGTCTAGACCATTCATGTACTGTTCACATCCTGGGAAAGTCTGACTGCTGGTAGTAGTTCACCTGGATTCCATGGGTACCCTAAGCTCTCAATGTGGCCTTAAAGCCACAATGAGCACCTTGTCTACCATCCTTCCTGATGTGGTAATAACAACATTTATTGAGACAGGGTTCTCCAGAGAAACAAACCAATAAACCAATACAAAAAATACCAGTGTGTACATGCATGCATAGATATTCATACACATATGCATAGTAATAGGTGTCTGGCTCATGCAATCTTCAGAACTGAAAAATCTGGAGTCCATAGGACAGACCAGCAGGCTAGTAATTCAGGCAGGAATTGATGTTGGAAGACTTGAGCTCATCCTAATTAGAGCAGGCATCCTAGGACTCACTTTTATATCCTCTGCATCTTGTACATGTCTGACCAACACACAGCAGAAGCTCAGTAAGTGTTGGATTCTGGCCAATTGGTTATAAAATGAAATGATATTAAATGAGATGGAGGGCACTTAATAATGATAGGCTGGAGGCAAAACACAAACAAGGACTATGTTATAGACCAAGACACAGCCCTGCTGGGGCATTCATTTGCCAGAATTACATGACCATCACACCTATGACTGAATAAGGACCATCACGTAGAGAGAAGTATATTCATCGTGTACTCTCTTTGAATGTCTCAACAACCCTTTAGAGTTGGCATGGCAAAAATAAGGCCACTTTTTATTAATAAATTGAGGTAAGAAAAATTAGGGATCTTGTCTAGGTTACTACAGAAAATATCTACAATGAAAGGCCTAGTTCTTTATTGATATGCAGGTGAGAGGAACAATTTTAAAAGAACAAACAAACAAAAAACAAAGTCAGCTGGGTACCAGTGGCTTATGCTACTCAGGAGGCTGAGAGCTGAGAATAGCAGTTTGAAGCCAGACCAGGCAGGAAAGTCCGTAAGACACTTATCTTCAATTAACCACCAAAAAGCCAGAAATGAAGCTGTGGTTCAAGTGGTAGAACATTAGCCCTGAGTGAAAAAAAGCTCAGATAGTGCCCAGGCCCTGAGTTCATGACCCAGGACTGGCATGCACAAGCACGCACACATACACACACGAACACACACACGCACACATACACACACGAACACACACACGCACACATACACACACGCATACACACACACACACACCACAGAAATTCACACCAAAAGAGAACCTTCTATTATTTATAAAGAACTTTTTCTTTCATTAAAAATATTGCTCAGATTAATTTTATACTATTCAATCATTAAAATCATCATATATTCATTGTTGTAATAAACTTCTAGTTATATGGTAAATACCCAGAAGCACTGTCTTTTGTAATAACGCCAATATTATTAAGTTTTAGAAATGACTAAGTAGCCCTAGGCACTCAAAACTTAACTAATTTTCTTATTTATTACTAAATAAACATTGTAATTGGCAAAGTTTTCATAACATGTAGTCCATATTGTACAGGGGATATAATGGTGTTAGCCACACAGTAGTAGAAACTCTTCATTAGCTACTCCTGCAAAAGAAGGCAGGTTTGATTCTCTTCACATATATTTGTATATATAGTAACTTTACTTTTTCAAACCTCTTCTCTGTGTAGTATCATTTAAGTATTATAAAAATTTTATGAGTCAGGGCAACTCCTTTTCATTTCAGGTAACAGAAAACAGAGACAAATGCCTAAGGTCACAAAATTCATAAAAGCCAAAAGTAGGACTAGACACTAGGCCTTTCTACAGGCATTCTACAAAACTATCTTGGCTTTCTAACCTACCAGACTGTAGATGCATATGGACAGAGAAAGAACAAGTCTGATTTCCTTTCTATTAGTGTCTAGCACAGTACCTGGCATGTAATTGGTACACAGAGGTATATTTTGGTGAATACTGAATTTACCTTTTATGTCAAAATGGGAAATACAACATTGTCAAATATTTTGGCTTTTTAAATGTTATTGCAGATTACCTTCAGTACTGACAGAATGATTGAGCAAGCAAGTGAGAGGAAGGAAGGAAGGAAGGAAGGAAGGATGGAAGGAAGGAAGGAAGGAAGGAAGGAAGGAAGGAAGGAAGGAAGAAAAGAAAGAAGGAAGGAAGAAGAGAAGGAAGGAGGAGAGGGAGGGAAAAAATAAAGCAAGCTAGCTATTAGCATTATCAAGAATAAACCAAAAGGAAATGTCATCTTTTCTAAACTATTTCTCAGAGAGATCAGAATTCTGAACTAGCATCCAATTATACCACAAAAGATAGCAAGAGGTATGTATCTAGTTTCCTGAAAAATTAAGAGTTAAACTGATTGGGAAGGTGAAAAGTGAAAACAGCACTAACATGGGAAAGCAAAGAAATCATTCATAACAGTAACCATCTGCAAGGCTAGCTGATGTCTGGCTATAGCTAACCTATCATGGCATGCCAAGGACTTGCCAAAAGAGGACTCACCCAAGGGAGCTTAAATCAGTGACAGAGAATTCACTCTATCAGGAAGATGAAGCTTGTAGACAGGCCAAGCCTAGAACTACACATATAGAAGTCTGGAGTATAAAGAGCTACTTTGACCAGGACTTCACAGCTTTTGTATAAGTCCCTCTGTGCTTAGCCATGCTAGAGCAGGGACATAGAGGATAGCTGACCACTTTCTAGTTACCAAAGTTTGATCCCACAAGACTCTCCTGCCTATATCAAGCATCCTTGAAGAAGATACTCAGAAATGGGCCAGGTATGGTAGCATATACCTTTAATCACAGGATCCAGGAGGTGGAGGTAGGAGGATTATGTAAGAAAAGTTAGAGAAACTTTATCTCAAAAATAAAAATAAGCCAGGCACCAGTGGCTCATGCCTATAATCCTAGCTACACAGGAGGCTGAGATCAGGCAGGTAAGTCCATGAGACTTTTTTTTTTTTTTGTCAGTCATGGGGCTTGAACTCTGGGCTTGGGAGCGATCCCTCAGCTCTTCAGCTCAAGGTGAGCACTCTACTGCTTGAGCCACAGCACCACTTCTGTTTGCTAGTGTTTTATTGGAGATGAGAGTCTCAGACTTTCCTGCCCAGGCTGGCTTTGAACCGTGATCCTCAGATCTCAGCCATCTGAGTACCTAGGATTACAGGTGTGAGCCACAAGTCCAGAGTGGTGACATTCACTTGTGATCCCAGCTACATAATAAACCTGAATAGGAGGATCTAAGCCAGCCCAGATAAACATATTCTGTCTCCTATCCTAGAGATTCGAGTTCAGTGGGAAACATCCTTAGAAAATTTTCATGAATAGTTTAGAAATATAGTATGCCACCAGTATTCCCCACTTAAATCAAGTTTCCCTCATAAGCAAAATGCAATTGGACCAAGGCTGACTTCTTATAGAGACCTTGTAACCAATAAACCTTCCAGGTCATGCTCTTCCACCTCCCCCATGCAAAAATCCCCTGATACTTTGAGGCTCCTACAGAAGAGGACCTCTTTCTAACATTGAAGATCTGGCCCACCTTCCTTTTCGTTACCCTGAACACCTTGCACTTTCTGATAGCTTCTCTAAACATGCAGATGATCCAAACATCTCCAGCTGCCCAGTTATTTGACCACTTCAACATCAGCCATCTTCACTGAGTTTACTTCACTTCAGCACTTCGTGTCTACAGCAAAACACAGAAGCCTGTCATGCCCAGTAATTAATTGCTCCAATTCTGAAATCTTCCATTCATATGTTCCTCTAACCACATCCTCCTATGACTCCATCACTCCAATACACCCAGTCCTTGACTTCATCAACACTTTTGGTCCTTGTCTCCTTGCCATCCAGCTTAGACACACAATGAATCATGTTAGTCACCATGTCCTGTCACTCACCCCTAGCAAACCCCATCTCTGGTTCAACACAAACATACCCTTCTCTGATCCTAGAACCAGGTAGTTGAATGCTATCAATATCCCAATAGATCCATGGTCCCCTACTTCAATGGAGCCCAGCATGCTATCTGAAGATCACTGACATACTTTGAAGTTCATTCTCCCTCTTTCTGACTTTAACCATTTGCCAAAACTTCTCCTTTGTCCACTGACATTTTGCTACTTATTCTTAGCAGACAGCTTCACAGAGATGATGGAAACACCAGAATGGCACTCACTTAGAAACCATCTCACCAGAAAATATGGTTGTACCCAGATACTCCATCTTAAGGGCTATCAAGTCCACAGGGTTATTTGAAGTAAGCTCTCTGATGTGAATCAATCATGAAAATACACAATATGATGAAGGGTACTTTTCTAGTAAAAGAAAAATAAAGTGTGTCTCGCTTCTTGAAGGGTCTCGTGAGCTGGGTCATGACTCAAGTAGTAGAGTACTTGGTATGGTAGAGTGTTTGCCTGGCATGTGCCAAGGCCCTAGGTTCAATTCTCAGTACAACCAAAAAAGAGAGTGAGAAATAAATCTCTACTCAGACTCCTAACAATGGGAAAGAATGTTAAAAGAAAAAAAAGCTCTCTTCTCTTCTCATAATCATATGACAAGCTTAAAGCTAAACATAAAGGTAGGGTGTACATCGGTAGAATAATTATAAATCCTGAGCCAAACACTAAATTCCCTGACAATTTTTTTGTGTTGATTCTAGGGCTTGAACTCAGGATCTAGACACTGTCCCTGAGAGTCTTTGCTCAAGGTTAGTGCTCTACCACTTGAGCTACATATCTACTTCCAATTTTTTGTTCGTTAATTGGAAGCAAAAGTCTCATGAACTTCCCTGCCCGGGCTGGCTTTGAATTGTGATCCTCAGGTCTCAACCTCCCGAGTAGCTACAATTACAGGCAATTCCCTGATAATTGGTATGTATGTAAGTGTGTGCCTGGGCACTGTTCCTTAGCTTCTTCGCTCAAGGCTAGTGTGCTACCTATTGAGCTGCAGCTCTATTGCTGGTGATTAACTGGAGATAGGAGTCACGTGGATTTTCCTGTCTGGATGGCTTTAAGCCATAATCTGCAGATCTCAGCTTCCTGAGTAGCTAAAATTATAGGTATGAGCCACTGGCACATGCCATCCCTGATCATTTTTATATAGTTTATTTATTTATTTATTTATTTTTGTCGGTCCTGGGGCTTGAACTCTGGGCCTGGGCGTTGTCCCTCAGCTCTTCAACTCAAGGCGAGCACTCTACCACTTGAGCTACAGCGCCACTTCCAGCTACAGCGCCACTTCCCCTGATCATTTTTAATAAATTCAAAAGTAAAGTCAGTGAAAGAACATTAAGTTATTCACACATTGTGTGTGTGTTTGTGTGTTACTGCGGTTTGAACTTGCCTTTCAGGTGTTCACCACTGAACCCTGCCTCTAGACCCATGTTTGCTGGTTTTTGGGATGGAGACATGCTTCCTTCCATGAACATGCTCATGGATTTTAATCCCCCTACTTGCGGTTTCTCATAGTTGCTGAGATGACAGGCACATGCTACTATGTCTAGCTTCCCTCCATTGAGATGGAGTCTCAAAGACTTTTCTTCCCATTCTGGCCTTGAACCATGATCCTCCCATTCTCAGCCACATAAGTAGCTAGGATTCCAAGCATGAGCCACCTGCACTTGGCTGCCATTCACTCTGTTTGTGTGTGCTTGCCTGTGCCTATACTGGGGCTAGAAATCAGGCCTCTTACTCTCATTTGGCTTTTTTTCCCCTAGGCTGGCACTCAATCATGTGAGCCATACCTCTACTTTAGGCTTTTTTTGCTGGTTAATTGAAAATAAGAGTGTGGCAGACTTTTCTGCCCAGACTGGCTTTTGAATCTCAAGCCTTAGATCTCAGCCTCCTGAGTAGCTAGCATTACAAGTGTAAGCCACCAGCCCAGCTACATTCACTCTTTACCAAATCCTAATTCATTGATGATGCTAGAAGTTTTTCTTCCTTATAATTAACACTAGTTTGTGATGGTGGTCGTAGTGGTATGGGGGGTTGTGTATAAGAGAAAGAGAGAGAGAGGGAGAGAGGGAGAGAGAGAGAGAAAGAGAGAGCCTTCTTCAATGACCCTGTAAGAACTATTTTTTTTCATTTACAGATGAAAAAGCAGGTGTACATAATTTCTCCAAGGACTGAGAGCTAGAAAGTGTCAAAGGTAAAATTAAAATACAGAGCTTGAGCTGGGTGTCAGTGTCTCATGCCTGTAATCCTAACTACTCAGTAAGCTGAGATTTGAGGATCGTGGTTCAAAGCCAGCCTGCAAGAAAGTCTGTGAGACTCTTATCTCCAACTAATCAGCAAAAATCCAGAAGTAGAACAGTGGCTCAAGCATTGGTATGCCATCCTTGTGCAAAAAAGCTCAGGAATAGTACCTAGGTCTGGAGTTTAAGCCCTAGGACCAAAGCTCACAGAGCCTGAAAACAAATTTATTTGTTTGGTATAGTGACTATTAACAGAAGTACCCAAGTTCTGGGTGCTAGAGTCTCATGCCTAGCTACTTAGGAGGATGAAATCTAGAGGATAAGGATTTGAAGCACTCAAGAGGCTGAGACAGGAGAATCACAGTTCAAAGCCATCCTGGAATACATAGTCTGACCTACAGAGTGAGTTCTCTTAGAGGACTCTAGACTATACAACAAGACCCTGCCTCAGAAATGAGGACGATGCTGTGTTGATGACTCATGTCTATAATTCTAGCTTCTTAGGAGTCTGAGATTTGAAGATTACAGTTCAAAGTCATGAGGACCTATCTAAGAGAGTAGCATAAAGCCACAAGTAGAGGTGTGACTCAAATGGAAGACTGCCATACTTGAGTAAAAAAGCCAAGGGAGAACATGAGGCCCTGAGCTCAAGCCCAGTACTAGCACAACAAAAAAAATGAAAAAACAGGGTGGGGGGGGGGGCTGGGAATGTGGCATAGTGGTAGAGTGCTTTCCTAGTGTGCATGAAGCCTTGGGTTAGAATCCTCAGTACCACATAAACAGAAAAGGCCAGAAGTACTACTATGGCTCAAGTGGTAGAATGCTAGCCTTGAGCAAAAGAAGCTCAGGGACGATGCCCAGACCCTGATTTCAAGCCTCAGGAGTGGCAAAAAAAAAAAAAAAAAGCTGAAGAACTAGGTTGATAATCTAAATTTAAATTTAAACAGGTAGCCGGGTGTTGGTGGCTCATACCTGTAATCCTAGCTACTCAGGAGGCTGAGGTCTGAGGATCACAGTTCAAAGCCAGCCCGGGCGAGAACATCTGTGAGACTCTTATTTCCAATTCACCATCAGAAAACCAGAAGTGGTGCTGTGGCTCAAGTGGTAGAGTGCTAGCCTTGAGCTGAAGAGCTGAGGGACAGTGCCCAGGCCTAGAGTTCAAGCCCCACGACAGACAAAAACAAAAAAGCAAAAATTTAAACAGGAAGCCCCTAGAAAAACAGGGGAAAACACAGAATTGTTCCAAATACAGAAATGCTCAACAGGTGTTCATGAAACAAATAAAAACATTTCCTTTAGGCCTTTCAAATAATAAAATTTTCATTTAGAATGTAGTTTTTGTTTACATGGAGCATTAAAAGTAAAAAAAAAAAAAAAAAAGTGTTCCAGGGATCCTTTTACTTCAGAGCAAAATGCAGGTCTCTTTTTTAAATACACTAAAATTAAAAGCTTCCCACCATCAGTTCAAACCTTTAAGAAGCTTACCCCCACATTATACCTTCTCTGTAAAAATTCTGCCCAAGATACAATTATCCCATCCTTATAAGTGAAAATATAATGGCACATTTTACTACTGATGTTGTTTCGACCTGAAAGATGAAACTGGTACTTTCAAAGAGTTCAAGTCACATGAGAGATACAAAATGCTCAAAAGGTCAAGGATTAATTTTAAAATGTTAAAAAAAAAAAGTAAGTGTACCTGCTGGCCATCCAAAAATGATAAGCAGAGAGATGAAAAGGATAGAATTGCCAAGAAAGTAAGTAAATAGAACTGCTATTTCCCAAATGAAAACACATTAAAGCTGTAATTATATCTTGGGGTATCTGCTGACACAAAAACTCTACTATGCTCTTGAGGCTTACTCTATCACTAAGAACTACCAAATTGGAATTGCAGCTGTAAACATAACTAGGACACTTTATACTTCTCAAAGATTCCCAATGTGACACAAGGGATAAGGCAGAAAGAAAGCCAGTAACATTTGCCAAAAACGTTCCTTCCCTCAGGTAAGTCAAGACTGTAATTTTTTTTAAGATTGTAAGTCTCATCTTGTAAAATTCTCCTCAGACATGGAAAGGAGAGGAATGCTGTGATATTTAAGAGCTTCTTCCACCCCATGGTATAGCCACATAGATAGCTACCAGCAAGTCGTATGAATAGATGGATAGTGAACATCCCTCCATTCACTCAGCAAATACGAAGTACCTGTAAGGGTCAGGTGTCATTTGAGTCCCAAGGATACAGCAATAAAAAAGTCTCACACTTATGGGTAAATGTGAGGTGGAGGGAGGAGGCGGGGGAGAGTGTTAATAAACCAAGAAACTTGTACTACAAGTGTTGGTAAGTAGAGTAAGATATGGAGGGCAGGTGTCTGGGATGTATTTTATAGAATGGATGGGGAAAGTCTGAAGAAGTAAAGGAATCAATCATGGCAATACTCAGGGATCAGAGTTCTGGGTAGAGGGAACATTAAATGCAAAGGCAGTGAGCTGGAGTATACTTCCAATTTTTAAAGAACAGCAGAAATAGGTATGGCAGGCTGGAAGTCAAGAGAGGTGGACAATCTGGTAGTCCACAGCAAGAACTTGAAATATGACTAAGATGAAAAGCTACTGGAATGCTGTAAGAAAACTAGAACAATCAGGCTTACTTTTTAAATTGCTCACAAAGGGACCACAAGTCCCTATTCCTACGATCAAAACATATCCCCATAATCTAGTTACAAGCAAAAGAAAAAGTACATAAATAAAAATAACATATTCTGGTAGCATCTTTGCATGAAGAAAAAAATAAAACGTATACATGGAAACAAAAGACTGAAAAGATAAAACCCCAAACTGATTTACCAGGGTTAGTGAGACTGAGGTTTTTCCCATGCTTCTGTTATTCAAGTTTTCTATTAAACATAAATTACTTTGAAATGTAATAAATTACTTTTTAATGCTATATTTAAAACTTAAAATAAACTCTCTCCACTATGAGACTACCCTAGTCTAAAATCTTATTTCAATGTAGGAGTAAAAAACGTGGGGAACATTTTCCCCCAGATTACCACAGTTCCCAAGCAATGTTTGCTTGTTGTGAACCACTGCACAAATCAAGTGTGGCTGGATGTATCAAGGTCACAAACCAACTTGGTTAATGTTTATCATTACATAGTGACTCCCAGTCCTCTAAACCAACCTTAATACCATCTCTCCTAAGCCATTCTCATTCATTTCCTAAGTCTCTTTCATACTGATTTGCATGCTGCTTCTGGATTTTTCCACTGTATGTCTCCTAGAAACAAATCAAGCCCAAATAAGTTGTTCCAGCTAAATGAAGTGAGCTTTTGGCTTGTTCTCCATGATTGAGAATTATCCGGCAGGCAAAGCACCAATTTTTTTAGGACTCATTTTCTCTTAACTTTGAAATATTGCAATACCAAGTTACCACAAATGAAGGACATCAAGATAACGACCTATGAAAGTACCCGTATTTAAATAGAAACTGCCGTGATTCTTTTTCAGATTGAAAGTTTCTAGACAGCTCATGAATAAACATCTAGGATATCTACATAAATAGATGCCGTGGATTCACGAGACATACACAAAAACAGAAAGGAGTACACCCTCCCTCCTCCACTGCTTGACACTCCCCCCCCCCCCCCCGCCTCCAATCACACACCAGCTTCTCCCTGGGCACAAGCCCCGAGCCATCGCTGCTCAGAAATGCAAACCACCGGACTCCAAACCACTCCAGTTCGCAAGCACTCTCTACCTACGGTCCGTGTATCCCTCCCGCTCCCCACCACCGCTTCCAATAGGCGTCTCTGAATGAAGTGCAAAACTCTCTTCCCACGCCATTCGGGGCATCCGAGAACTCGGGGCCCACGTGTAGTGTTTCGGCGTGGGCAGACAAGGGCCCCAGGATTCTACTGTACCCCGAGTGGTTCGACTCCTGGGTTGCTTGGAGCTGAAGCTCTTTACACCAGAGGCCTGGGGCTGACCCGCTGGGCCAGGTGCCCCTCCGCGGACACCCCCCACTTGCCCTCCGTCACCCTTCCTGCTCCCTTCGCAACTGTGGGGCCACAGTGCACGGGGATCCCCAGGGCGCAGAGCCTAGTGTGTGTGTGGAGGGGGTGGGGGGGGGAGAGTGATGACAGACGGGAAGGGCGTGGCCTGCGGTGGGCGTGGCCCGGGTGGGTGGGGCCTGGGAGGGGCGGGGCTCCCGGCGTGGGGTTGGGGCCGAGGGGGGGGTTGCTGGCGGCTGACAGAAAGACTGGGGGGCGGCGGGCTGACGCGAGCCTCCGGGCCGCGCGGGGGCCGGGCCCGGCGGGAAGCAGCTCGCGCAGACACAGGGGCTGACAGGCAGAGAGACACACGGACACCGGGGACTGACAGCCGCGGGGGCACACGGGGGCGGCGGGCGGGAGGGCCGCGGCGGGCGCTCACCTGGCAGCGGCACTGGCAGCGGCGGCGGCGGCGGCGGCGGCGGCGGCGGCGGCACCGGCACCCGCGGCCCGGCCGCTTTCCCTGCGCTGCGGGCCTCCCTCCCTGCGTCCCTCCCTCTCGACGGGCGGGCGAGCGGGCGGGCTGGCGGGCAGCGCAGGCCCCACGGAGGAGGCAGCGCTGGCGGCGGCGGCGGCGGCGGCGGCGGCGACGCCAGAGCCGCGGACTGCTGAGCGGCGGGGACGCAGCTGCACCAACTGACTCCGAGCCGCTCGGCTCGGCTCGGCGGCGCTCGGAGGTTTTCGGCGGCGTTCGGCCCCGCTCGGGCCCGGCTGGGGGCGTGGCCAGGAGCCCCCCGCCCAGGTCGCCTCAGGCGCTTGGGGGCGGAGCTTGTGAGGGGGCGTGGAGCCCCCTGACGGCGCGGAGAAGGGACCTTGCCCCAGGCGCATGCGCGGGGGCCTTCCTGGCGCTCCGCTGGGAGGCCGAGGGGGCCGTGGGGAGGGGGAGGAGGATTGGGATGAGGGGGAAGAGGGGGTGCGGATGCTGGGGCCCCGGCTTTTGTACTCCATATCCTGGCCTTTCTGGAGGAGGGCTGCCCGAGAGAGGCCCCACGGGGATACGCTTTCGAAAGTACGTGAACTGGGTCGGGACCCTGGACCCCGCCGGCCGTGTTTCCAAACACCGCCGGCGGTGTTTCCAAACAGCCTTCCTTTTGCAAAGCCGAAGTCCCACTCAAGCTTGTGCATATCTTGCTTATGAAAAGTAACAGTAGCAAAAACAGACTTCTGATCCCCCACTCGCTTCCTTGGTATTATTCTGAATCTTCCGCTACTTGAGCTCTCAAGCACCGGCTTCCTCGGTTCCCGTAAGGTTAGCCTTGCGCCACCGTGTATCCTCCGAGGGTCCTGAATGCTTGTCACACGTTGTTGTTGTCTTTGTTGTTGTTGTTGCTGCTGCTGCTCGTGGAACCCAAGTCTGTAGCAGATATGCGCCCCCACCTTTAAATCCTATAATAAACAGAAATCTGTTGTTTGATACACCTGACTCCCCATCCCCAGTCTGTAATAATCCAGCAGATTGTTAATCGAGTGGCTTCAGACATGTTCCGCTCTCATCCATAAAAGGGCAATTAAAGATTAGTAACTAAGCAATAGAAAAGAGTGAAAGAATTAAATACAGCTTATATACAGCTTGCAGATCGCCGTGGTGTTCAAAACACCTGACTTTACCGGACAGGTATGTTGGTTCAGGTCTGAAATCTCAGGATTCAAGAAACAGACAAGAAGGTGTTAAATTTGACCGTAGCTTGGGTAAGCAAGATTCAGACCAACTTTGGTTACAAAGCAAGATATCTTTAAAAAAAAAAAAAAAGCTGACTTTAACCTAAGATTGCATTAGAAGCTTGACACTGGAAACCACTGAACCTAAACGCCAGCCTGTCGGTGACTCCAGCCAAGTCATTGTGTCCATCTTGGCTTCACTCTTCCTATCATATTCCACATTCCATCCAACAGCAGTCTGTCATTTCTACCTTCGGAACTCTCTCTTCCTGCCATAGAATATTGTAACTGTCTCCTTACCCATTCTCCCTGATCGCACTTGTGCTTTTCAACACAGCAGCTAGAGGGATCCTGTTAAAATTCAAGTCAAGTTAGCCACCAGTGCGTTACACCTGTAAGCCTAGCTACTCTGGAGGCTGAGATCTGAGGATCGCAGTTCAAACCAGCCCAGACAGGAAAGTCCATGAGACTCTTATCTCCAATTAACCACCAGAAAACTGGAAGTAGCTCTGTAGCTCAAGTGGTAGAGTGCTAGCCTTGAGCTGAAGAGCTGAGAGCGCCCAGGCCTATAATTCAAGCCCCATGACCAACAAAAAAAAAAAAAAAACTAAGTTACTTTCCCAACTTTCCTGCACACTTTACTAAAATATCTAATCCACATCCCTCATTCAGCTTCCACTTTCCCTCCCAGTCCTTGTGACCTCTGTATTAACTTTAATGCCCCTGAGGGCAGGAATTTTGTTTTGCTCATCTTTAACATCTGGGGCAAGGGCTGACATGTTCCTATATTCAATAAATATTCCTTGAATGAATGAGAATACATAGAAGCATGTTGTTCCAATTTATCTTCATTTATTTCACAAACTTTTCTAAGCATGTATTCTGATCAAAGTAAACAGAGATATGTAGCTTTGTAGATAAACAAATCACTCTCCTAACCATAGAGGAATTCCATACCATTAGACTAACATTAGATAGATCTGCCAACTGTTTGGGGAAGCACACTGAAAGGCACAATTAATAGTATATAAGAGAGAATAGAAAGGCTTTCCAGAGGAAGTTCTGGGACTGGATTTGAAGAGCTTATCACAAAGCGATTACAGACAGAGGAAACAGCATACATTTAATACCAGGGTTGGGAGGTATTTCACAAATTATATTTGCCCAAGGAGGCAAATTATTTTCCTCTAAAACAGTAAGTTAAGCAGATTCCAGGCGATCCCTATAATAATGTCACACACACACACACACACACACACACACACACACACACACACACGCATGCGCGTTGATGTGATAAAATTACTACCTAGCCTCTATTTTATCGAATGGGCTATGTCTGTAAATGGGAATGTATAAGGAAAGCTTCCCCCCGCACTTCCGCTCCCACCCCCTGCAATGGTGAGGCTTGAACTCAGGGCCTGGGCACTGTCCCTTAGCCTCTTTGTGCTCAAGGCTAGCACTCTCTGGGGCTGGGAAGGTGGCTCAGTGGTAGAGCACTTGCCTTGCATGCATGAGGCCCTGGGTTCGATTCCTCAGCACCACATAAGCAAAAAGAAAAAAGCCGGAAGTGGCGCTGTGGCTCAAGTGGTAGAGTGCTAGCCTTGAGCTGAAGAGCTGAGGGACAGCGCCAGGCCCAGAGTTCAGGCCCCATGACCGGACCCCCCCCCAAAAAAAAAAAAAAGAGTTTCAAGGCTAGCACTCTACCACAGCACCACTTCC
Source organism: Dipodomys merriami (assembly GCF_024711535.1). Taxonomy (NCBI): domain Eukaryota; kingdom Metazoa; phylum Chordata; class Mammalia; order Rodentia; family Heteromyidae; genus Dipodomys; species Dipodomys merriami. Next base: position 1,657,815 of record NW_027205492.1, read on the forward strand.
AGTTTTTTGAGTGGTTAATTGGAGATAAAGTCTCATGGGGACTTGTCTGCCCTGGCTGGCTTCAAAACAGAATCCTCAGCTCTCAGCCTTCTGAGTAGCTAGGACTACAGGTGCCTGACTAAGAATACATTTCTTCTGGACAATGACACTCCTTCCCCCTCTCTCTCTCCCAGTTTCCCCCTCCCATCCCCACCATAAGTTGTATAGTTCATTTTCAACATGGGTTTTTCCCAATTTTTTTCAGAGTTCCTAAATACATTATTATAATTGTAGAATTATAATACACATACCATTTAACTACTTTTTAACTAACAGATGTTAAACATCTGTCTGCTTGAACACATACAGATATACTTCCTACTTGGGGGATAATGGATATATTCATTATCTTAACTGTGGAGATAATCTCACAATTGATACTTGTGTCAAAACTCAAATTATATACTATAGGTATGTGTGGTTTATTGTGTACCAATTGTACCTCAATGTACCTCAATGGAATAATGATGTCTTATATCCCTTACTATTTTCCCAATGTAACACTAATTTTCTTCCGTGCTATTGTAGGTGCATTTAATTCTGGCTATTTATGACTGAGAAGAATGACAAGGCATGCATCTTCTATGTTTTACTAACTTGTTCCTCAGGGTTTCCGTTGCCTTCGGTTCCTCTATCCATGGCCATCAGTGTAAAAAATAAAATAAAATAAAAAGGGCTGGGAATGTGGCTTAGTGGTAGAGTGCTTGCCTAGCATGCATGAAGCCCTAGGTTTGATTCCTCAGTACCACCTACACAGAAAAAGCCAGAAGTGACACTGTGGCTCAAGTGGTAGAGTGCTAGCCTTGAGCAAAAGAAGCTCAGGGACAGTGCCCAGGCCCTGAGTTCAAGCCCCAGGACTGGCAAAAAATAAATAAAAATAAAAATAACCTCCTGTATATCTTCTTATGGATCTGAGCAAACTTTCTCATCTATAGTCCCAGAAGCAAAATTACTGCAGTGGGAGTCCTGTGCATACTTTAGTTCACTAAGAACTAATACTTGTCTATTGGTCAGAGGAGCTGATCTAGTTGGGAGTCCCACAAGCTGGGCCAGTCTCCTCATTTGGGTTTTCCTACCTTTCATGCTGCAAAGACAGAGGGGACATCTTGGTTCCTGGTGTTCTTCCCCACTACACTTCAACTTGGTATTAACCTTACACCTACTGACAAATAATTCTTTGAGCCAAGGCATAGGGCTGTGGATATTTCCAAGCAACAAATGGAATTTCTTTTTTTTCAGGAAAATATTTATATTTCATACAACATGAAATGTTTCAGTTACATATTGTGGCATAATTTAGTGTCTTTAGACAGTTGTTGATTGTGTGGTTCTGTCAGTCAAGTTGGTTTTACTAGATAGTTCTTAATGGTGTTTTCATGGTTTTATAGTTGACTACAAGCTTTTGAGTGCAGTCATAGGGAAGTTCAACTGGGCTGGACATGACTTTCTCAATTTTGTGTTTGTTACTCATCTAGAATGGCTGGAAAGCATAGGGCAGATTTAGAATCTCTTTTCTTCTACTTGGCTTTTATACATGACCCAGATGGAATATCTTATCTACTTCTACTTGTTTTCTAAATCATATTTGGGGGAAGGGGAAGTGTAGGTTAGTGATGGGAGGTCTGGATTGTGTTTTTACTGAGTAATGTGTGTGTGTGTGTGTGTGTGTGTGTGTGTGTGTGTGTGTATGTGTGTGTTTGGTACTAGTACTAGAGCTTGAATTCAGGGATTCTTGCTCTCACTTGGCTTCTCTTTTTCTTTTCTCAAGACTAGCACTCTTCCACTTGAGCTACACCTGCTATACTTCTGGTTCTCTGCTGGTTAATGGGAGATAAGAGTCTCATGCATGTTTCTGTCCCAGCTGGCTTGGGGCTCAGATCTCAGCCTCCTCAGTAGCTAGGATTATTTACAGGCATAAACCAGCACTGCCTAGTACCGAGTACTTTTGGTAGGCCTCAAAGGTACCAGCTCCATGAAGGAACTGGTTCCTTGGTACTTGGGCCAATGTCTTAAGCAGCAAGGAATGTAGTGACTCAGCTAGTCACCCAGGGACACCTCAGTGAACAAGGCCATGGGAAGGAAGTCATTACACAGACAGCTGCACTGTAAAAAACAAAAATACTCCACACACCAAACTCTATGAAGCAGAGTGGCTGGGTGTCCTATGACTCAATGGGTCTGCTTCTGCCACGTGGCTCAAAGCTCAAGATACATATGCAGCTCACAGCCCTGGCTTGCTGCTGACTGCTGCCCTGAGTCTCTTGAAAAACTAACAGGATGAAGCCCCCAGGAAAATCTGTGACTCCTTTCTCCCTCCACCTTTCTACTCTGGTGGTTGTTCCTCTCTCTGTCTCCCTTCTCCTTGTGTATTTTAACACTCTTGCCTTAGGGAAGAGGGGGAAGAAACTGGAATTTGTTATTTCACACTTGCTGACAACTTGGCCAAGGCACAAGGTCAAAACACTGGCACCTACAAAGGCACTCCAGGGCCAAACAGACACCCAACAACAACAAAAAATCCTATTCCCTGGGAGGCAGGGTCCAGAGTCCTGGGGAAAGCGGCTAGTGGTAGCAGCAAGGGACAGAGACTTCCAAGCAGAGGGAAGACCATCCAAGATGTGGCTATCCACTCACTAATATTCACTGGAGACCTGTTACATGTCAGACACTGGTCCTGAAACATATACCTGAGTGAAGACAACTCAAGCATCTTATCCTCAGAGGGCTTACATTCCTATACAGATGGATTTAGAGCCTTGATGCTGGTGGCTTGTGCCTGTAATCCTACCTACTCAGGAGGCTGAGATCTGAGGATCAAGATTCAAAGCCATCCCAGGCAGGAAAGAGTCCATGAAAGTCCTAGCTCTAATTAACCACCAAGAAGTCTGAAGTACAGCTGCTGGTTCAAGTGATTACGCTCTAGCTTTGAGTATAAATGCTAAGGGACGGTGCCCCAATGCCGGCATAAGACAACAACAATGTTTTGGAATATCTGTTTAAGTACAGAGCACCATGATACACCTTCCTTGAGCTTCAAGGCCTGAGGGGACATGGCCCACAGGGAGGTGGTCTGTACCCACCTAAGAAGAATAGGAGGTCCTCTTGTTGAGAGTCAATGCATGGGGCGATCATTGAGTCCTGAGGAATTTTTAGGACACAGAAAGCTCCACATCATCCAGTAGTTCGTGATCTGCCAGCATTCCCCTCTAAACTGAAAAAAAAAATCACAAACGAATTTTTTTTAAAAAGCTTTGTTTCCCCAAAAGGGCAGTTAGGGCCCCATTCCCCCACCCCCTCCCACCGAGCCCACTGGGCAACTTGGCCTCAGCCAGCATTCAAAGCTCCTTTGGCAGGCATGGTGGATGACAATGGAAGTCTCCTGCCCTCCAGCGGAGACTCCAGCGGATCTTTTTCTGGGCCAGTCTGGGAAAGGCTGAGAGCCCTAGTGGATGCACAGCTGTAACAAACAAAAAGCAACCAGGCCACTGACTCAGAGCTTGGATTTACTCAGGCTTGTGAGGGAGGGGCGTGGCCCGTGGGGGCGTGGCTCCGGGTGAGCGGGGCTTCGTGGACAGTGTTACTTACTCCAACCCCAGGGAGGACTTGGCTTGTACCCGGCTTGCTGCTCTGAACCTCTCACCTGTCCCCATCAGCTGATTCTCTGCGGAGGCTCTGGAGGGTGGAGCTCTTTTGATGTAAGAAAAGGGGACGGCCTGGCACCCCGCTCCCCCGACACACCCCAGCTCTCTTTACACCTCTATCCTCCATCTTTCCCAGTGCTTTTCCTCAAAACGATCTTTTCCCTGTGCTCTGAGGGCAGGGAATTTTATAGTCTGCCCCCCGCCCCCGACTTCCCACCTCTAACACTGAACTCCTTCCAGCAGCTAGCCCTGCATGGCCTTAGTAACAAACTAGTCTCCCTTGTCTTCATCTAATTCCAATTTAGGCTTAGATCTCTACTTGGGAAAGCTTTCTGTGATCTCTCTCACCCCGCTATGGACCTGGCTCAGTCATCTTTCATGGTATTGCCTGATAGCTGTCTGTTTACCCTCCCTGTCCTGGGCGCCCAAACCATAAGATCTCGGGAACCATGGCTGGTGCCTGGCCCAGCCTGTTGTCCATAGACCATAAGTAGCCTGCCTGGGGGCTTCTGCTTGCTTTATTCCTCTGCCATGGTGAGTGACTACCAACTTCATCTCTTACAGTGGCAGATCTCAAACTAGAGCACATAATAGAATTGCCTGGGTGCTGGAGGAGGGGAAAGGGATTTATTAAAATACAAACGTGTAGTCCTAGATACTTAGGAGGCTGAGATATAAGAGGACCACTTTTCAAAGCTAGCACAGGCAGAAAAGTCTAAGAGACTCTTATCTCAATTAACTAGCAAAAAGCTGGAAGTCCATGAAAATCTAATCTGCAATTAACCACCAAAAGAAAAAAGTAGAGCTGTAACTTCAGTGGTAGAGCACTAACTTTGAGCATAAAAGCTCAAGGACAGTGCCTAAGCACTGAGTAGGAGCCCTAATGTCAGCACCAAAAAAAAAAAAAAAAAGAATAAATAAAAATACAGACTGCTGGCTCAGCCTCTAGAGTTTCTAACTCTGGTAGGTCTAAGAGGGGGAGGGGAAGTGAGAATTGTTTTTTGTTTTTTTGCCTGTCCTGGGGCTTGAACTCAGGGCCTGGGCACTGTGTCTGAGCAGCTTTTGCTCAAAGCTAGCACTCTATCACTTGAGCCACAGTGCCACTTTCACCCTTTTCTGTTTATGTGGTACTGAGGAATCAAACCCATGGCTTCATACATGTTAGGCAAACACTCTACCACTAAGCCACATTCCTAGCCCAAGAGAATTGGTATTCTTAACAAATTCCCAGGTGCTGAGCACTAGTCTCTTCGTTGATAAAATGGGATGGGTGCAGTTGCAGTTCTGGGTTTGTGAGAATCCAATTGAGACAATGCAAATGAAAAACAACATAATGTGCACCCAGTGGGGGTACTCCATAAGCATTAGCATTATCTTCTTGTAAGTGGGCAAAAGACATGCCAACTAGGGAAAAGATGGACAGGAGCAGAAGTTGGAAAGGCTCCAAGCAAAAGAGCTAGGATCTAGCAGCCAGAGAATCCCGCTTGCACTGTGGAAGCAGCTGGGAGCCACGCAAAGTTCTGGACTTGGTTAGTGACAGATGGAAGCTGAATGTGGAAAGACTGGGCAGGAGACTAGTGCTAGCCCAAGTCTCATGTGCTAGAGACATGGCTGTTTGGACAGACATAGGTTTACTAGATTTAGAAAACAAAAACAAAACAAAGGACTCAGTTAACTCTGAATTTAGATGAATAATGAATCCATGTTTAGTATATCCCATAAATCATACTTGTTATGTGTTTGACATGGTGTGTAGTTGTAGTACTGGCCACTCAGGTACTTACTGTACCCAGTAAGATCCTGTTTCAAAGAGAAAAAAAAGTTGCTTGTCTGATGTTTGCAGGGTTTTGCTGTCATACAGAAGGGTCATTTGTAATGACTCCCAGGTCACCTCTAACTGTTCTGCTCCCAAGCTTGACTCTGAGATGGAAGCCACGTACTGCCTGGGTTCAGGACAGATACTAAATGACTTTTGCTAAAGTAAGGACACCTGAGTGTCCAGTCACTCAGCCTCTCATTGCCCAGTACTCTCTACACCTGGCTTTTTTTTCTTTCTCCTTTCCATTCTATCTACGCTTCCAAGCCAGATTTCCTTCTTGCTTCCTTCACTTCCTGACCCTTCTCAGCGCATCCTCCTTGTAGGAGCCATACATCCTCATGAGTGGTGGGAGAAGTCTTTGATCCAGGGAAGGCAAAAGAAGCATAGATGTAAAGGGAACAAACCGTTTCTCGGTTTGGGCCTTGCCCATGGTACAGGAACCCAGAGGTACCAGGCCTCTCCCCTCTCCCCTCCCCCTCCCCTCTATTTGCCAAGGGGAGAGGAAGCCGGGTCGAGTGAGAAGGCTGGGTACGGTGCGCCCTCTGCTGGCCAGTGTAGGCATTGCTCCTTCACTGCCCTTCCACGAAGGAAGGCCCCGGGTGGAGGGAATGAAGAAACAAACATTTGTTGAACGCCGGCTGTTTGTCAGGCACTGTGCTGAGCTCTTGTGTAGTTTAAACAGCAGACATCGTGAGTGCAGCTAGGGCAGGAGGGTATGGACAGAGACAACACACAGAGGCGGGGGGGGGGGGGCAGATGAGAGCAAGAAAGAGAGCAGTGTGGCTTTAATCAAAGTCAAAAATGAATGACAACTGTGGGCTGTGCGCGCACAGGGGCCCGGCTAGACGGAGGGCTGAGGGATGTCAGGGAAGGCTGCCCCCCAGGATGGGAGATTTGAACGCCATGCGCCTCACAGAATCGTTTCACGCTCTGTGATCTCGGAACCCTAGCCAATGGCAAGACCGGGGGGGGGGGGGGGAGAGGAAAGCATTTGCCCGCGATCACCGAGTGAACTTGGAAACAAAGCCAGGAAGACCTGGGTCGGCTCCGTTCCAAAGGCGCCGCTTCTGCGCCCCGCCCCGTTCCCGTCTGAGGAACAAGGGGCGGGGCCGTCGGGGCGCTGGGCCAAAGGGCGCCTGGGCTGGGCCGGGCGTGGGGGCGGCGCCTGGCAGGCTGGCCCCGCCCCAGCCTCCGTAGGAGAAAGCGCCGTTGGGCGTGGGGGCGGGACGGGGGCGGGGTCTCCGGGGTGGGGGTGGAGCCTAGGCGCGGCGTGGCCCGCGGAGGCGGCACCTGGCTGGTGGAAGGGGCGGGGCCGGGGTTCTCACGGTGTCCTGGAGGAGGCGGAAGCACCAGGTGGTTTGCAAACTGCAGATACTCACCTGTGGAGCCGGTGCACACAGGTAGAGGCGGTGACTCCAGGGCCAGTGGACAGATTCCCAGGTAGGGCCCTGCCTAGGGCGGGGAGGAGATACTTCTCTTCCATCCTGTCCATCTGTCCTGCCTTCTGACCTTTTTCTTTTATGCTTGCGGGCCTGAATCTGCCTCTAGGACGCCTGGGCAGGGGCGGGGGGGGGGGGGGAGCTCACTTCCTCTCTCCTCCTGGCACCGGGACTGTGGGTTCCCTCGGTAAGGACAGCACGGAATCTGGAGGGAAGGTGTTGTCAAACAAAACAACACAACAACAACAAAACCTTCCTGGGAGGTTGACCCAGCTTCACCTCAGGCCAATCTTGTGACCTTGAGGAGGACACCCATCCTCTCTGGTGCTAAGTGTCAGGGCAAGGTCTGACCTTTACCCTGCCTGCCTTGACACTGATTGCTGAACCCATCTGGGGAGCTGAGCTGGCACTTTCTGTCTTCCAGGGCAAGAGAAAGATGGCTACTTGGGAATAAAGATATAGCTCAGTGGTAGAGTTCTTGTCTGAGACCCCAGGACACCCCCCCCCCAAAAAAAAAAGATGAAGAAGGAGGAAAAGGCGCAGCAGGAGGAGAAATGCTCAGCCTTCTGCCGCTTCCCATCCTAGCTGAAGAGCCCCACCCTTCTCCTGCCTAGATCTGGGACTGAGAGCTCAGACTCAGGAAGCTTGTTCTGGCTTTCCTATGGATAGAGGCTACAAAGACCTGTAGACGTTCCCAAGAGCCAGGTCTTCCGCTTGGGCAGGGCACCCTGTGAGGCCTGCCTAGAGTCACATGCTCATCTTGCAAATAAGTGGGACCACCATTGTTCCAGGCTTTGAATACCAAGTTAATTTGTCTAAACTGCCAACTGCACAAATGGGCCGCCCTACTCCAGTGCCCTCAGGGCCACCCCGGGTGAGAGGGGCTGTGATAAAGCCAAAAAAAAAAAAAAAAGCTGCTGCTGCTAAGTGACACACTTATTGGATGACACAGCTTTACCCAAATTGTCTCATCATTACACATTCCTGATGTTATCTTCACTTCAGAGCTGAAACTAAGACTCAGAGACATGAGCTGTCTTGGCCATGATGCTCTTACCCATAATGCTTTGCTGTCATCCACCCTCAGGGCATCTGGGAATAAAGCCTTGACCTAGGGCAGCTGGAGAATAAAGGAGAGGTCATACGAATATGACATTGGCGGCAAAATTCAGAGGGCTTGGAAGGGAGGCATGTCAGTGTATCCTTAGAGACATTCAGCTTGTCTGGGCATCCAGTGGGACTGGTCTTCCAGGGAATGAAAGTAGAATATTAGTTTTAGCTCATTTAGTTTGGAGGTTAGAGGGTTATATAGGAAAGTCAAATAGACATCATTGTGTCTAGAGAAGCCCAAGGAAGCAGTTAGGTCCTAGGAAAAGAAAATGCCCTCAAGAATGGATTTAGGCAGAAGGAAGCCCCTTCCCCACAAATGCTGACCAGGCAGATGTGGGGAGCATCCATTGGTGAGATAAAGGATCAGAGAGAGGACAGAATTCTAGATGTCTGTAACATTCAAGCTGTCCTCCTTTTGGGGGGGGGTCAGTCATGGGGCTTAAACTCTGGGCCTGGGTGCTGTCCCTGTGCTCTTTGGCTCAAGGTGAGCACTCTACCACTTGAGCCACAGCGCTACTTTTCTGGTGGTTAATTGGCAATGAGAGTCTCACAGACTTTGCTGCCCAGGCTGGCTTTGAACTGTGATCCTCAGATCTCAGCCTCCTGATTAGCTAGGATTACAGGCATGAGCTACCAGTACCTGGCTTAGCTGTCCTTCTTCTGAATTGAGACCTGTCTCATAGAAAAGAAAGTGAGCCCAGAAAGTTACTTGCCTGAGAATACTCCATTGATGGGTCTGAGCCGGATCCAAGCAGCCCCTGAGTGTCACTCTCTGCCATCTGGCTCTGTCAGCGAAGTCAGTGGTTCTCAGCTGGGTGATTTTTGTAATTTTTGGAGACAATTTGGGTTGGGGGAGAGGAGGTGCTAATGGACAGAGCACAGGGATACCACTAAACATTGTACAGTGCATAGCTCCCACAACAAAGGATTTTCTGGCCCCAACCCCAGCAGTAATGTTGAGGTTGAGAAGTATGCTAGAGTAAGCAGAGCCTGCTGCCCTTCTTCCCAGTTCAGCTCTCCAGATAGCACAGGCACGAGCCTCCAGCTGGTCAGACCTTTGCCCCCAACCCTGCTCTGTGCCTCCCATAGTCACTCCTTTATTTCTGAGTTTTCTCTGCTTTTCCTGAGCTTCCACTAGATAGACACCTGTCCTTGTCAGTCTGTCTGTCTCCATAGACCTAGAGTCATAGTACACACAGTAGGTGCCTTACAGATAAAATAATTATTGAGGCCAGGCACCTGTGGCTTGCACCTTAATCCTACCTACTCAGGAGGCTGAGATCTGAGGATCATGATTAGAAGCCAGCCTGGGCAGGAAACTGTGAGACTTTTAGATCCAATAAAACTACTCAAAAAAAGCCAGAAGTGGCGCTGTGGCTCAAGCAGTACAGCACTTGCCTTGGGCAGAAAAACCTCAGGGACAGAGGCCCCAGAGTTCAAGGATTGGCAAAATTAAATAAATAAAAAATTACTGAATTTGGGTGACAGGTTAGGGGTCCAAAGAATTTCATCTTACTCTGTTTTCATTTTGGCAATTCACGCTGTACCTCATAGCTAGGCACTAGAGGCTCAATACTGTAATCCTAGCTACTCAGGGAGATGAGATCTGTACATGGTGATTCAAAGCCAACCCAGAGAGGAAGTTTCTGAGACTTTTGTATGTGTGTACCCATTATGAGACTTGAACTCAGGGCCTGAGTGCTGTCCCTCAGCTTTTTTGCTCAAGGCTAGAGTTCTACCACTTTGAGCCACAGCTCCACTGAGGTTGTTTTGGTAACTAATTAGAGATACATGTCTCATAGACTTCCTTGCCTGGACTGGCTTTGAACCTCAATCCTCAGATCTCAGCCTCCGGAGTAGCTACAAATAGAGGTGTGAGCCACTGGTGCTCAGCCTGTGAGACTCTTATCTCCAACTAATCACCAAAAAGCCAGTAGTAGAGCAGCAGTTTAAGTAGTAGAATGCTAACCTTGAGCACAAAAGCTTAGGGATAGCAACCAGGCCCCGAGTTCAAGTCCCAGTACACACACACACACACACACACACACACACACACACACACACACACACACACACACACACACACACACACACACACACACACACACACACACACACACACACACACACACACACACACATATGCACGCACGCACGCATGCTGTGCCCCCTGCTTATGAAGCTCTGATACAGACTGAAGGAATCTTCTGTACAGGACATGTGGTTAGCAGCATTCCCTGAGAAATGCTGTCTGTTGGATTTTTGTCATTCAGGCTCTTCCAAGAGTAGGCTGTGGACTATGAAAACTGTGCCAGATCTTCTCCAGCACTAAATGGCACAGGCAGAATTTGGGGATCTTGCTAAAACTGTAGATATAAACCCAAAAGGGCTGAGTTGGGCCCAAGATTTCACAGTTCCAACAAGCTCTTTGTGATGCTGCTGCCACTGGCATATAAACCACATTGTGTGTGTGCGCGTATGCGCGTGCGCGCCAGAATTGAGCTTTTTTGCTCAAGGCTAGTGCTTAACCACTTGAGCCACACCTCCACTTCCAGCATTTTGCTGGTTAATTGGAGATAAGAGTCTCATGGACTTTCCTGATCAGGCTGGCTTTGAACCAAGATTCTCAGCTCTCAGCCTCCTGAATTGCTAGGATCATAGGAGTGAGCCACTGGTGCCTGCTTGGACTACATTCTGAATGCAATGCGTCACAAAGCTATATGGGGGTGGCTGTAGATTGGATTGCCCTCCTTCACTGTAGACAGCTGTGGTGTGGTTTGGGGACCATGGTCTGGAAGGAGCGTGTGGTATGGAGTCAGGAGCCCTGAGTCATTACTTACCATACAATCTGAACACTATGACCTTAACAGAGCTTGAGTAAGTCACTTATCCTTGTATCTGTCCTTTACCTTCTTGGAGAGATGATCTTGCATGTCTTCCCCAGGGTTCTGGGGAAGTGAGATGATCCCGGTAGCCAGAGGGAAAGCAAGTCGCTGGCCTAACCAGCAGGGCAGGTGTGAGGAGCTGCAGCTGGTACAGTGGATACCATGCCACCTTGGAGGTGGCTCTCATTCGAGCCCTGGCTTTTCTGTGTGGCTACCACAGCCTCTCACCCAGCCCTGGCTCCCTGAGCGGGAGAGCTGGAGGGACTGGTCTGATTGGAGGGGAAGGAGCAGTTCTGGCCCAAGGCCAGAATGTAGCTCTGAGAGCCTACCAGCTGATATTGAGGGCTGAAAACTGGAGCCTGCAGACCCCGAAGGCAGGCTGTGGGCCTGACCTGGGAGGTGGGCTGAGGACAGACATCCCCCACCAGGAAAACTGAGAAAGAAGTTGAAGTGTGAGGTCCTCAGCCTCACATTATAGGCAAGACTCGGCCTTACGTGTCTGCCCTCAGGAATGGGTCTGAACCAAATCTTAGGTACTTGGGATATCCTACTCCTGATTTCCACAACTCAGCCACAATGCACCAGCAAGTCCCCTTTTAATGTCGAGAAGCAGGAAGCGTAAGGCAGCTCAACCTATTTCTCAGATGGAAAAACCTCCTCTCCCCACTTCCTTTAAGACCTTACTCATTACCCAGCAGGGAACTTGGGGCTGATTTACCGTGAGGCTACCCCATTGCCTACCTCCTTCTTTTTTCATAGTGGGGTCATTCTAGGGGCTCTCTCCCTGTGTTTGAATCCCAGATCCTCTCCTTACCAGGTATAAGACACTGGGCAAGTCTCTCCACCTTTCTGAGCCTCTGCTGGCTCCTGGGTAAACAGGAATAATAATAGCACTGGCTCTGCCGGCCTTGCAGGGTTGTTGTGGAGATTAAGTGAGCCATGCCCATGAAGCCCTGTGATCATTAACATGCGTCATGGCGTTTAGAGGCTCTGACACCCAGGTATTGTCTTACTCTGTGTTCTTATTTGTTCAGATGTGGAGATCAGCAGCTGGAGAAGGAAGCCGGCTGTTCAAGAGTCCAGCAGCAGATTGGTGGGTGAGCTGAGGCTAGACTACATCCATCTTGGGGATTCCCATCATTCTCTCTTTCCCCGGCTCAGCTGCTGTGACTACACAGAGGTGCTCCCTGTGGCAGGACAGATCGTAAGCCCAGGCATCTGGTGGTCAGGCTGCCAACGCTCTCCACGGAGGAAGCCTTGGTGCAGCGTGGCAGTGCCTGTCTCTACCAGCACCAGCCATGAACTACGTGGGACAGCTGGCCGAGACGGTGTTTGGGACTGTGAAGGAGCTGTACCGGGGTCTAAACCCGGCCACGCTGAGCGGGGGTATCGACGTGCTGGTGGTAAAGCAGGTGGATGGCTCCTTTAGGTGCTCACCTTTCCACGTGCGCTTCGGCAAGCTGGGCGTCCTGAGGTCAAGAGAGAAGGTGGTGAGTGCAGCGTGGTCACTGTGAGTGGGTTTTTCAAGATAGGGCAGCGACAGTGGCTCATGCCTATAATCCTAACTACTCGGGAGGCTGAGATCTGAGGATCACGGTTCAAAGCCAGCCTGGGCAGGAACATCCGTGAGACTCTTGTTTTTGTTTTTGTTGGTTGTGGGGCCTGAATTCTGGGCCTGGGTGCTGTCCCTCAGCTCTTCAGCTCAAGGCTAGCGCTCTACCACTTGAGTCACAGCACCACTTCTAGCTTTTTCTGCTTATGTGGTGCTGAGGAATCGAACTCAGGGCCTCATGCATGCAAGGCAAGTGCTCTGCCACTGAGTTACCTTCCCAGCCCCATGTCCATGAGACTCTTATCTCCAATAACTCACCAGAAAACTGAAAGTGGCACTGTGGCTCAAGTGGTAGAGTGCTCACCTTGAGCTGAAGAGCTCAGGGACAGCACCCAGGCCCAGAGTTCAAGCCCCATGACTGACCAAAACAAACATAGATAGGGCAGCAATCAAATGGTAATGGTTCACAACTGTCATCCTAGCTACTCGGGAGGCTATTTGAAATTTGCAGTCAGCCCAGGCAGGAAACTCCATGAGATTCTTTATCTGCACGTAACCAGCAAAAAGCCAGAAGCCTAGAGAGGCCAGGCCCTGAGTTCAAGCCCTACTAGCAGCACACATAACACACACACACACACACACACACACACACACACACACACACACACACACACACACACACACACACACACACACACACACACACACACACACACACACACACACACACACACACACACTCCCACTCCCAAAATGATAAGGCAGCCATGGCAGTCCTAGGAGAGGACTTTGCCTTCCTTAGTTGGTTGGGGGCGGGGGGGGGGGAGGGATAGACAGATTTCTCTTCTTTAGTGTACTCATTAACTGTTTGGGGATGGTTTGGGGGTTTGGGTGGGTCTGGAAGGATTTCTGTATGTCCAGGGAAGAAGCACAGTTGGGCATCCACAGATGCTGTGACCACAGGTTCTTGTGGCCATGCTGGGTTCTTGCTAAATTGTGTTATGTCTTCAAGATGATCGCTCCACCCAATACCATGGACGGGCTCCACCTCCCTAGTGATGGTGGTATGGTGTGGGAGTGTAAATGGGAACTGTTGGTGATGTCCCCAGGCCAAGTATTTGGGGACTCTCCAAGGTTCGCTTCCTGCCTATAATCTTAGCTACTCAGGAGGCTGAGATCTGAGGCTCATGGTTCAAAGCCAGCCTGCACAGGAAAGTCTGTGATACTCTTATCTCTTGTTAATCACCAAAAAAAAAAGCTAGAGGTGGAATGATGGCTCAAGGGTAGAGCATAAATTTTGTGCAAAAAAGCTAAGGGCCAATTCCCAGGCCCTGAGTTCAAGCCCCAGTACTGGTATACAGTAACTAGTTAGAAGCAGCCAGGTCCATGTATGAATAGCGGTAAAGCGGTCCCAGATCCCTCTTCACATTGAAGCAACAGTGAACCTTCCAACCTTTCCTGCTAGGGAAATATATCCTGGAGGAGACAGTGTGCCTCAGAGGATAAGAGTTTGGGACTGTGGACTCCGATGTTTTGAGCTCATAGACTCCCTTGCTATGAAACCACTTCCTCATAAATTACTTAATACCCTTCCCAAGCCTCAGTTTCCTCATCTATAAAATGGAAGTAATGATAGGAGCCACAGCTAGAGTGGCTGTGAAGATTAGACTGGACCAACTGCCCAGCGAGTAGTTATTTCTCACCATTGTCCACACAGTTGGCAGCCTGGGGGTCTGGGTTGAAGCCATGCTTTGTGGGTGAGCAAGAGAGAGAAACATGGAAACAGGAAGCCAGCTGTGCTGAGTTTTGGAGAGAGATCGTTCCAGGAAGAGCAGAGATTGGGACAGCAAGGAGTTACAGTCCCAGTGGTCTGGAGCATGAAATGCAGGGCTCAGGTGCTGCCCACATGACCCTGTCAGCTACCCACATTGCAGGTGGACATCGAGATCAACGGGGAGCCTGTGGACTTACACATGAAGCTGGGGGACAGTGGGGAGGCCTTCTTCGTGCAGGAGCTAGAGAGCGATGAGGTGAGTTACCATTAGCTTGTGCCTGCCCCCACCCCTTCCCTCTGGGTGAATCTTGGGGTTTGTCACTGACCCTGCCCTCCACAGCTCCCTTTGGGCAGAAATCTTGTACAGAGGCTCAGCTGGCATCTTCATGAGATGCTTGTTGTCGGAGACCAGAGAGAGGAGCCAGCTTGGTCTGACCCACATCCCAGGAAGTTCAGGAAGGACTCTGAAGAGGGGTACCAAGCTGGGTGCTGGTGGCTCATGCCTGTCATCCTAGAGACTTAGGAGGCTGAGATCTGAGGATCACAGTTCTAAGCCAGCCTGGGCAGAAAAGTCTGTGAGCCTCTTATCTACAACTAACGAACAGAAAACCAGAAGTGGAACTGTAGCTCAACTTTAGCAAAAGAGCCCAGGGACAGCACCCAGGCCCTGAGTTCAAGCCCCACGAAAGACAAGAGAGAGAGAAGAGGGAGGCACTTGAGCTTTGGGGACACCTTTCTCGGGCAGCTCAGAGAAGACAAGTGTGATGAGAAATGGTCAGGACACTGTGAGCATAAGGTCTGGCTTGTTTGGGTTTGCTGTTGACATGTGCAGTTGGAATGCAAAAAAAGGCAGAATCTAGCACAAGCCAAGAAAGAAAATTCAACTGCTTGAACTTGTCAAACTTTAATTGAGCTCCTACTATATAATCAGACACTACGCAGCAGACTCAGACAAGAGTGACCCTTGCCTTCAAAGAAAGTTCCAGACCAATCTGGCTGACAAATGATGGAATAATTTGGTCATGGCAGTGAAGGAGTTAGAGCTGTGGTCAGGGCGGGCTTCCTGGAAGAGCTAGTATCCAGCTGGATCTTTTTTTTTTTTTTTTTTTTTTTTTTTTGCCAGTCCTGTGGCTTGAACTCAGGGCCTGAGCACTGTTCCTGAGCTTCTTTTACTCAAGGATAGTACTCTGCTGCTTGAGCCACAGCGCCACTTCCGGCTTTTTCTGTTTATGTGGTTCTGAGGAATCAAACCCAGGGCTTCCTGCATGCTGGGCAAGCGCTCTACCACTGAGCCACCCTCCCAGCCCTCCAGCTGGGTCTTAAAGGAGAAGAAATGCCCACTACAATGTGAGCAAAAGGAGGCTGAGGCCCATGTTTCTGCCTAATTCCCTGGATGTCTGGCAGCTCCCTAGGGCTGTGTTACCTCTTTCCAGGATCTCTGTGGCCAGCGGTGGCTGCCATGGCTGGAAGGCCATGATGCCACCATCGCTGTCCATCCTCCACATCTGCTCTGGACCCCAAACTAACTCAGTGCTGGGTCTGGGCCGCAGCAGGGCTCAGGAGGAGCGGGTGAGAGCCGCCCAGCCCACCCTGAGCCCTCGCTGCGCTGCCCCCCGGGTCTGTCCCCCAGGAAGACGTGCCTCCCCGCCTCTGTACCTCACCCATCCCGTGGGGGGGACTGTCTGGTGGCCCCTCGGACTCTCAGCTTGGCACAGCCAGTGAGCCCGAGGGCCTCGTCCTCACCGGGCGGAGGAAGAGGCGACGCAGGAGGAAACCCAAGCGGAAGGAGGGCACAGTCACCACCGATTCCAGTTCTGAGGAGCTGGAGGCGGGTGCGGAGAGTGAGCTGTCCCCACTGGAGAAGCCAAAGCCTGAGTCCCTAAGGTGTGTAGACACAAGATGGATGCTGAGGGGGCAGGAGACAACAACCTGGGGTCCCAGTGCTGTATCCTCTGCTGATGCTGTGGGACTCTGGGCAAGGGCCTTGACCTTTCTGGGCTTTAGTTGCTTCACCTCTATACCCCCTGATGTCCCAGCTCTCATGCCTGGGGCAGTCTACTTTATCAGTGAGCATTTTCCTCTGGTTCTTCGGCAGTGACCAGGTGGAAGGGACACCCTCACCACAGTCCAAAGACATCTACCCCTACTCGGATGGCGAGTGCCCCCCCAAGGCCAGGTAAGCACTCAGGTGGGCTGTGGATCAGTACTCCAGACTCAAGTTGAGTGTTTTCAGTTTACATCTTTCGGATAACTAATGACTCAGAGAACACATTTTATGCCTTTCTCCTTAGTGAAATGATCAAGTCTTTTGATAATTAAAAAAAAAATTGGAGGTCAGGTGCCAGTGGCTCACACCTGTCATCCTACCTACTCAGGAGGCTGAGATCTGAGGATCATGGTTCAAAGCCAGCCTGGGAAGGAAAGTCCGTGAAGACTCTTATCTCCAATTAAACACCAGAAACCCCCAAGTGGTGCTGTGGCTCAAGCGGTAGAGGGCTTGCCTTGTGCTGAAGAGCACAGAGACAGCGTCCAAGCCCAGAGCTCAAGCCCCATGACCAAAACAAAAACACAAACAAAAACAAAACTGGATTGCCTTGTCATTGTAGATTTGTGGGAGTTCTTTATGTATGTATATACTCTTTATATCTTTGCATCTTCAACACGGGCATATGTGTTGTGCATATTTCCCTCCCAGGCTGGGCTGGGTGGCTGGGAGAGGCAGCGTACCAGGGGGAGTCTCGAGAACTTGTTCTATGCAGCCTCTCCTCAGATGGGTTAATGTCCCCTAAGAGTGACTCGGAGCTGGAGCTAAAGACACCAGAGGCCAGTCCCCTGAGAGCTGAGTCCCACATGCAGTGGGCCTGGGGAAGGCTGCCTAAGGTGAGTTCCTCCATCTTATCCTCCAGTCTCTGTCTTCTGGGGGCTCTCTGCACCCCTCTCCTCCCCACCCCCATAGGTCAAGATTGAACTCAGATCACCTTCCTAAAGGCTTTGTGGGTATGGAGGGCCAGCTGTGCTCCAGCCTACATCTTCCCATATTTGTTTGAAGGTGGCCAAAGCGGAGCGGCCAGAGTCCTTGCTGGTTCCTGACAGTGGCGCCGGGGTACCTTCTCCTCCTCCAGGGAGATCCAGCACCTCCTCCTCTGTGGTTGTGGACCCTTTGGGACCCCCAATCCTGCAAACCCAATCTAGTGCTCACCTGCTTCAGCGTGATGTGGAGTCCCATTGGAAGGAGGCTTTGGGAGCCCCCCCGCTCCCTATCCTAGAGAGTGAAGAAACTAGCACTGAGAGCTCCAGAGGGGCTGCCCTCTCTCCTGCCACTAAATCCTGGAGTTGGGCCACTCTGGAGGGCCCCATTCCCTCTGGGAAGCCAGAGACCCCCAAGAGGAAAGGTGAGTGATGGCTGGACACCCCCTTGTATTGCTTCTCTTGGCCTCAGGTTATCCTCTGGGCCAGCTCTGGAACGCCACATGTCTTGAGCACCTGTTGTATGCCAGGCACTGTGCTTGGCTCCAGTGCTCGTGAGCCTTACAGTCCCATGCGGGAGACAAGTATCACCTCCACTAACAAGAAAGGGCACGATCCAGGAGCAATTGGTTAGAATGGAGATCATTTACATTGCATGATCAGGAAAGGCCTCTCTGGGTGGGTAATATGGATGTGGAAAATAAAGATTCGTATCTCCAGCTGGGTGCCCGTGGCTCACAACTGTTAATCAGGAGGCTGAGATCTGAAGATTGAGGTTCAAAGCCAGTCCGGGCAGACAAATCTGACTCTTATCTCCAATTAACCAGCCAAGAGCTAGAAGTGGAATAGTGGTTCAAGTGGTAAAGCACCAGCCTTGAATGAAAAAGCTAAACCAGGGCTGGGAAGGTGGCTCAGTGGTAGAGTGCTTGCCTCGCATGCATGAGGCCCTGGGTTCGATTCCTCAGCACCACAAAACCAGAAAAAGCTGGAAGTGGCGCTGTGGCTCCAGTGGTAGAGCACTAGCCTTGAGCTGAAGAGCTGGGGGACAGCACCCAGGCCCAGAGTTCAGGCCCCATGACTGGCAAAAAAAAAAAAAGAAAAAAAAGAAAAAGCTAAATCAGAGCACAAGGCCCTGTCTGGCACCAGGAAGAAGAAGGAAAAAAAAAAAAAAAAGAACCAGATCTCACCAGAGGGGATAGGATACTAGGCATAGAGAACTGCAAAGCAGGAGAAAGGTTTCATCCCAAGGAATGGAGAGCAGCTAATGAATTAAAATCAAAGAAAAAAAATAAGTTTCGCTTCTCTATCACTCGAGCCCCATTTTGAGTGGCTCCTGCAGCCACAGAAAATACCTCGTCTGCAGTGGCAGACCTGACATGTTTCTGACATTGCCGAAACGGCTGTCGGGCAACCTTGCCTTAGGGCATCCAAAGGCAAGCAGCCACAAGCTGCTCACACCATTGAACATGTGTTCAGTCTGTGAGTGTCCCCTCCTCCTCCCTCAGGCTCGCTGAAGAGAAGCCAGCACCTGGGCCCCAGTGACATCTACCTGGATGATTTGCCCTCCCTGGACTTTGAAAATGCAGCCCTTTACTTCCCACAGAGGTGCCTGGGCTCTGGGATTGGGGTTCCTGGGGCCTATGGACCACAGTCAAGGGCTTAGGAGGAGTTTGTGGTGGGGGGTGGGTGGGATCTAGGTCAGCCTTCCTTGGATTTATCTCACAGTGGGCCTCTTTACCTCCAGTGACTGTGGGATGGGGGCCAGGAGGTGGAGTGAGCCCACCAGCCAAAAGCTCCTGGGGAGCCCCAACCTTGAACGTGTGCCAGAATCTCTTCAGGACTCTGTGGACATGATAGCACTATCCCTCTGTGGTGGCCTGGCTGACAGCCGGGACATCTCTCTGGGTATGTTTAACCATGACCCAAGATGGGGGTCAGAGGAGAGCCCTTCCCCCTTCAGGAACCAGGGGGAGGCAGGGAAGACTGGTAAGGGTGGGGTACCAGGGGGTATGAGGCTAGGCTGGGCTCCTCGGCCATTCTGTGACCTGTGGAGCCCACTCCAACCATCAGGGGCTGGGCAGTCCCCGGTCCCCATGAAGCACATGCTTGATTCTAAAAAGCCTTGACTTATTCTGTAGTTCCGGGGTGTGGGGGATCAAGTGCAAGTGTCAGAGATAGGGAGGAAACTTGCCAGGTAAAAGAACCAAGGGGAAGGAGGTATGGGGGAGATTATGGGGGAGCCCCAGAGCTCCATGGGAAGCAGATCACATAGGGTATACCAGCCTTATCCCTCACTCTCTGCCTGTGTCCAGAGAAGTTCAACCAGCACATGGTCTCCTATCAGGACCTCACCAAAAACCCCGGGCTCCTGGATGACCCAAATCTCGTGGTGAAAATCAATGAGAAGTGAGTAGCAGTCCGGGGCTGCTGGTGGGCTGAGCAGTCCCCTCTTCACGACCCCATAGCTGCAGCAGCCCTGGCACCCGATTCTGTCTCTCCAGGCACTATAACTGGGCTGTGGCTGCTCCCATAATCCTCTCCCTGCAAGCTTTCCAGAAGAACTTGCCCAAGGTAATGGTTAGAACATTGCTGGGGCCATAGCCTTGGGGTCTGACGAGCGTGGAAAGGAAGTAGAGGGTAAGCAGTGGTGTGGCCACTGGCTATAAGAGGTATTCTGGGGAAGGAGGCAGAAAGGAACCTGAAGCCCTGCTTGTCCTTGTGTGGGTGTGGACATGGTTGCCCAGCAATAGCTCAGGAACTCAGAACAAAAATCAGAAAAGGGTTGGGTGCCGGTGGCTCACGCCTATAATCCTAGCTACTCAGGAGGCTGAGGTCTGAGGATCTCGGTTCAAAGCCAGCCTGGCCAGGAAAGTCTGTGAGACTCTTATCTCCAGTAAACTGGAAGTGGCGCTGTGGCTCAAGCAGTAGAGCGCTCGCCTTGAGCTGAACAGTGCAGGGACAGTCCCCAAGCCCAGAGTTCAAACTCCATGACCGACCCCCCCCCCAAAAAAAAAATCAGAAAAAGGATGGGAAGGGATGGGAAGGGGAAACAAAGGAGGAGGCAACAATGCTTGCTAAGAAATGTACTCTTTAGGGTTGGGAAGGTGGCTCAGTGGTAGAGTGCTTGCCTTGCATGCATGAGGCCATGGATTCGATTCCTCAGAACCACATAATTAGAAAAAGCCAGAAGTGGTGCTTTGGCTCAAGTGGTAGAGCACTAGCCTTGAGCTGAAGAGCTGAGGGACAGTGCCCAGGCTCAGAGTTCAATTCTCACAACGGACAAAAAAAAAAAAAAGAAAGAAAAAGAAAAAAGAAATGTACTCATTATCTTGCCCATGTAATTGTAACCCCTCTGTACGGTATTTTCACAATAAAAAAAAAAAAAAGAATACTTAAAAAAAAAGATAGCTACTGAAATAGTAATGTAATCCCTTTTACATATTTAATATCCTCACTGTTTACCCCCCAGATAAATATTTTTTGGTTTCCCCTTCCTGTCATTAACCACACATAATTATTCTTAGCATTATCCATAAAAAAATCAGAAAAGGGCTAAATAAATATTCCTAAATTGGAACAAATCTTTTTTTTTTAATTTTTTGGTTGATCCTGGGGCTTGAACTCAGGGCCTGGGCACTGTCACTGAGCTTCTTTTGCTCAAGGCTAGCACTTGAGCACTTGAGCCACAGTGCTACTTCCGTTTTTTTTGTTGTTGTTGTTTTTTATGTGGTATTGAGGAACTAAACCCAGGGCTTCATGCATGTTAGACAAACACTCTACCACTAAGATGCATTCCCAGCCCTGGAACAAATCTTCAACAGGAGGATTTTGAGTCTGAAAGAGGAGGCCTGGGAGAGGAGGTCCCACACTTCCCCTTCTCCTATAACTACCCCTCCAGGCTTGGATGGGGGTGGGTACTAGCCCCATTGGTCAGCACACATTTGTTGAGTACCTATTCTGTGTCAGGCCCACGTTGGGAGCCATCAGGAACCAAATAGAAACTGTCCATACTAATGAATACTCACCTAGATGAGTATTAAATTCAACCAAGTGCTGGAAAGGAGAGGTCTTAGGGTGCGGTGAGCTATGACAGGGGTCTACTGAGTGGGCATCCATTGGGTAGTCTGGGAGCTGATCGGGACAGGGCAGAGCATGTAATGATGCCCAGTGATGGAAATGAACTCTTCATTCCCTCCTAACTTCTACCTGGCCTTCCTTCCTTCTCTCAGAGGACTGTGCCCTCTTAGAGTGCCAGCCTATGACTGTCCCTTCTGCCCTCAGAGAGCTGATCAGGGCACCACCCTGACTTGAGTCATTGTTCTTGCCTTAGGTTTGCTCAAAGCGTATTACCAGCCAGATGTTGACAGCTGGTTTTTTCATCCGGCTGTGAGTCAGAGCCTATGGGAAGAAGAGAGTCATCCTTTTACTTGACTCTCTTTACCTTATCAGACAAACAGACCACTGGAGGCCTCAGAGGGTCTAAAAGGCCTAAAAGCCTGTTCCCCGTGCAAGGGGTCACCTCGCTGATCCACTCCTATCTCATATCTTCCTGACTTAGGTTCTCATTCTGCAACTGTCTCCCAGGTGGGCTCCATTTGGGGTTATGTAGCACACATCAGCATTTTTCCCACTAGGTCATGGTTCCCGAATCAGACAGCGATGGGAACATATGGAGAGAGAGAGAGGCAGTTCATGGGATAGGATCACTGGCCTTCCGAGGTTGCCTGTATGGGTCTTGGAGGTTGGCCGGTATCCTGGGGATGCCACATGGTAGCACGCGCGTGCGCATGCGTGCTCTTCCTGGGCCTCCAAGTGTTGACAACAGTGTTACTCTAGGGTTAGCTGAGACTCTGTGTTTGGGGGTTGGGGGGGGCTCCCAAGGTCGAGTAAAGTAGGTTTGTGGTGTGCAGAAAGAACTTCCATGGCTTTCATCTGCCCACAGAGCACCGTGGACAAGCTGGAGAAAGAGAAGATGCCCCGGAAGGGTGGGCGGTGGTGGTTTTCCTGGCGTCGCAGGGACTTCCCAGCAGAGGAGGTGTGTGGTCATGGTCCCAGACCGGGGCCCACACAACGCAGGAGGTGGGGTTCACTGATGGGTGTTCTTCCCACAGCGCAGCGTCCAGAGGGAGAAAATCACAGCCAGAGACCAGCAGGGGTGAGTGGGCTCTACAGCTGGAGCCTGGAAGGATCTCAAGGGAGGGGAGGGGAGGGGCCACGCCCCCTACTCATCATGGTTCTTGGTCATTCTGCAAACACTACTTTTTCCTGAGAAATATGCCTGCCTCCCCCCTCTGTTTCGCAGATTGGAAAACTGAGGCCTATGGACATATTACATGTCCCTCAGCCAGGAAATGACAAAGCTGAAACAGGCAGTATCTTGGCTCAAATGAGGGGCTGCTGTGTTAAGCAGGACAAAGTCTTTCCCCTCCTCTCCCCGCCCCTCCCCTTTCCTCCCCACCTCTCCCTCCTTTCTCTTCTTCTCCCCTCCTTCTCTGCTCCCTCAGCTTGGCCTCTTCCTTTCTCACTTCTGAAGTGAACCAGCTGCCAGAAGTTGGGTAGAAGGTGACCTAGGATGGGTTGATGCCAAATCAAGGGGGACTAGAAATAAGCTCCAGGGTGACTGCCAGGTATTTCAGAAAAAACAAACCAACAATTCCAGGGCAGGCCCTGCATCTGGCTGTGAAGGTTCACTGGGGCTGGGCATCCTGGACCTCTACCCTCAGCCCCAGAGAGACGGGGAGGGGGTGGCCTGTGGAGTGACAAGAATCAGGCTCCAGGCTGCTCGTCCCCAGAGCCAAGGGTCAGTACTTACGTTACATGAAGAGCCTTTGGCTGGGGGAGGTGGCCTAAACAATGATGCTGCTCACAGAGAGAAGACTGAAGTTCTGAGCAGCGATGACGATGCCCCTGACAGCCCTGTGATCCTCGAGGCCCCGTCTCCACCCCTACCCACTCCAGCCTTCATTCCTACCTACAAGAAGTCCCTCCGCCTCTCTTCTGATCAGATTGTAAGTGTGTGTGTGTGTGTGTGTGTGTGTGTGTGTGTGTGTGTGTGTGTGTGTGTGTGTAGGAGGTAGGACTGTCTAACTCAGGGACTAACTCAGAGAGCTAACTGTCCCTGAGTTCCTCTGGACCTAGATGAGACACAGGTCACCAAAGGCGAGCATCCATCATCTGGGCAGTGTTCCTGATGGCTTTGACTTAAATGCCTCCAGGGGCAGGAGCTCACTTCTCTACCTGCCATCTCATTTCTTTGTCTGATCCTCTAAGTGGAAATAGGTTCTGTTATATCTACCTGCACAAAAAATGGGCTGGTTCTGGGTTGGCCTTTGTAAACGACACTCAAGGAATCAATGCTGATCACAGCCCCTTAGACTTTGGCAACCCCAATGCTTTGTGTCATGTGTTCCCTGAGCTCTGTAATGGGTGGAGTCTGTGGTAGCAACATATTTTCTTCCTAAGAGAAAGAGGAGGTCAGGAGGGTCCAGCCAGACTGGTACAGAGCAACTGTCATCTGTCTGGTGGGGCTCATATCCACTTCAGGGTGAGCCAGGGCATAGATGTCACCATCCTTCTCTATGGACCCCATTCAGGGATAGGTCTCTCTTTATGAGGATGGTGAGCCGGGCAGCCCAGCCCTAGAAAGGGACTCCCTGTGAAGACCCTACTGGAAGGCAATTCCATTTTTCAATGAGGTATCTCCATGCCAAGAACAGCCCCAGCTTTGGGGCTGACTAGAAATCTGAGCAGGGAGTCACAGGCATGGCTTGTCTAATATTCATCTCATAGGGGAGTAAAGGGAGGTCACAGCTTCCAGGCCCAGTGCTATGCGAAGCATCTGACCAGCATCTTCTGTGTGTCTACCAGACCGTTCAGGAACGGTCTCTGAGCTTGGAGGAAGAAGAGAACCAGGGGCCTTTGGAGATCAAAGGCCGTGGTTATAGAGGGGGTGGGCAATGCCTGGTGCTAGCAGATCACGATACCTTTTCCTGCCTGGCTCCAGCGGTGCCTGAACCTGCATGAAGGAGCCAATGATGTGGTCTTCAGCGTGACCACTCAGTACCAGGGCACCTGCCGCTGCAAGGCCACCATCTACCTGTGGAAATGGGACGACAAGGTGGTCATCTCTGACATCGATGGCACCATCACCAAGTGAGCCTCAGCTGATCTTATATGGAGAATGCCTCCTTCTGACCTTGGTGGGGGGAGAGCAGTGTGGTCCCTTTCTTTCTGGTGGGCTATCCTGGGGATAAGGGTTGGGCCCCCTTGGGTCACACTTGTGGAACATGAGAACCGTGCAGGATAGCCGGAGTGACTCTTCCTCCCTGGCTCTAGGTCAGACGCACTGGGCCACATTCTGCCCCAGCTGGGGAAAGACTGGACGCACCAGGGCATCACTAGTCTCTACCACAAAATCCACCTGTGAGTGCTGGGCTGGGTCTGGAGCAAGATTTCTAGTTGGAGGGAAGAAGAAAGCAAATGTCTTAGGCCATCCTGACCTTTGCCCTTGAAAGCCAGACTTGGGGACCAGCAGGGCTCATAAGAGAAGCAGCCTGACAGGTCTGTGGAGCACTGAGGCCTTCTTCCTGTTCCTTAGTGCTCCCATGAGCTGCCCACCTGTTGGCTTTGGCTAGGGGAAACTGTCCTCCATTCTGGCCCACTGGGCCTAACTATTTTCCCTAAGTCCCTTCTCCTGCAAAGTCCTCTCTCTGGGTTTGAAGGCCAGGGTGGGAAACAGGAAGGAGGTAGGACAGGTCTGACCAAACGCCTGTAATTCTGTACCATCCTGTCCCTGCCGCCCCCAGAAATGGGTACAAGTTTCTGTACTGTTCAGCAAGAGCCATTGGCATGGCCGACCTCACCAAGGGGTACCTGCAGTGGGTGAGCGAGGGTGGCTGTGGCCTCCCCAAGGGCCCCATCCTGCTGTCTCCCAGCAGCCTCTTCTCCGCCCTCCACAGGTAACCAACCTTCACAAGCCCACAAGCCCTTGGGGGTAGGGGGTGGGCACAATGCAGGCCTGGCATTTGTTCACTATGGGTATCAGCTGGGACTAGGGCAGGTGTCATCTGGTGTCATCTGACCTAGCCCCTCTCTCTGGACCCCTTTCTCTATCCATGTCCATGGCTGTCCCAGGGAGGTAATTGAGAAGAAGCCAGAGGTGTTCAAAGTTGCCTGTTTGAGTGACATCCAGGAGCTGTTTCTGCCCCACGGAAAACCCTTCTATGCCGCATTTGGGAACAGGCCCAATGTGAGTGTGCTCCTTTCCCATGTTTGCACCCCATCTAGCCTCCCCCCGCCAGCAGCCTGCGTACCACTGCCCTAGTCCTCTTGTTTCCCACAGGATGTCTTTGCCTACCAGCAGGTGGGACTGCCCGAGTCCCGCATCTTCACAGTCAACCCTCGGGGAGAACTCAGCCAGGAACACATAAAGAATCACAAATCCACGTGAGGCCACATATCCCCCATGCCCTGCCATGTCCCAGCCTCTCCCCAGACTCCCATTTCACCTCCTCCGGTGGGAAGATCCTGAATGGATGCTGAGGTTCCCCACCTGTGGGGATAAACTCTGGCCTGGTGCTCAGGGGGTCAGGACTGCTCCATTCTGCCCACAGGTATGATCGGCTTGGCGAGGTGGTGGAGCTCCTCTTCCCACCTCTAGTTCGTGGTCCCAGCACAGACCTGGCCAACCCCGAGTTCAGCAACTTCTGCTACTGGCGGGAGCCACTGCCTGCTGTGGACTTTGATGCCTTGGTCTGAGCCTGCCCTGTCTCCTCCTTCCTGGACAGGCCCAGGACTGACTGGGAATCTGGGAGGATTAGGGGGTTGGAAGTCAGGTCCCAGACACCTTTTCTTCCTCCCTAAGCCACAGGCCTCAACATTCCTCTTACCTGTAGCAATTAAATGCCTGTCACCTAGGCCCTTACAGGGTTCTCTCTGTACCCTGGAGCCTTATCTGTATTCCTGATAGAACAGAGCAAAGAGGGAAGCCCCACCGAGTCCTGAAGTCTGGAGGAAGAAGGAAGAGGTATTGGCGGCAGCAGGAGGCAACTGCCCCCACATCTTCCTTTCTGGAAGCCTAGACTGGACCCTCCAAAGCCAGGCTCTTGTATGGCCCTCCCCTTGCCCCACGGCTGAGCCAGGCATCTGCTTCTCCTTGCTGGTGCCCTGGTATCTCAGGCCCAAGCCTGGACACCCAGGGCACCTTTCACATCAGTGAAGGTGACCAGGGGCCACATAAAGGCTCAGGGAATATGGCTTGTGCTTGCCTCATCCTCACCCCAGCCTCTGCTGGTCAGGTCAGTGCTCGTCTGCAGAGTGAGCTTTTTGTTTTGTTTTTGCCAGACCTGGGTCTTGAACTCAGGGCCTGCGCACTGTCCCTGAGCTTCTTTTGCTCAAGGCTAGCACTCTACCACGTGAGCCACAGTACCACTTCCAGCATTTTCTGTTTATGTGGTACTGAGGAATCGAACCCAGGACTTTATGCATGGTAGGCAAGCACTCTACCTCCAAGCCACATTCCCAGCCCAGAGCTCTTGGCCCAGGCTCTGCAGAGTGTAGGGCACCAACTCCAGCAGCCTCCCCTCCCCCACTGCTGTAAGGAAGAAACCACCTTCACACTGAAAGCTTTAATCCAGAACCTGCTCTCCAACAGTGTTGTGTCACAACACTAAAATGTCCAGAACCCAGAGGGCAGGGCTGTGGGGACCTGAAGACAGCACGGGTGAGAACTGTGGTCAGCAGTGATGCCGAGTGCTTCAGCAGAGGCGTCGGAGCCTCTGGGAACCACGCAGGCTGGAGGAATCCTCGCGTTTTCCACTTGCCCTTGGATGGTTTTGTACCTGAATTCCTCAGCACTGTGTAAACACCTTGGCAGGACTGGGGTTTTGCAAGGGCATTAACAGCATGCCTGGAACCCTTCTCCTCCAGCTATGGCCACTTTCTCAGGGTCTGGCCACCTCCTAGCCTTGACATAAATTTAAGCTGCTCTTGGCAGAGAGGTACTGACCTGGGGGGAGGGGAGCAAAAGATTTTCCCTGTGTGTGTTTGTGTGTGTATGAGTGTGTGTGTGTGTGTGTGTATGCATGAGTGTGCATGCATGTGTGCCAGTATTGGAGCTTAAACTCAGGGCTTGGGCGCTTCAGCCACAGCTCCATTTCTAGCTTTTTGCTGGCTAACTGGAGAATCTCATGAACTTTCCCACCCAGGCTGACTTCAAACTGTGATCCTCAGGTCTCAGGCTCCAGAGTAGCTAGGATTACAAGGTGTAAGCCACCAGTATCCAGCTGGAAGAGGAAACTTTGTTCTTTTGGGAAAAATGAGACAAACAAATACATCAGGTCAGAGTCTCCAAACAAATTGCCTGGATCCAATTCTTTCCTCTGGGGATATACAGCTGCCTACACCCTCACCATGAGGGAAGATCAAAGGGAATACAGAGAGCACGCTGCTGGGTCTCTGCTTCTGTTCTGTCCTGAAGAATGTGTGGGGGAGCTGGGAACCTCAGGTAGCCTCTGGTCCTTGGTTCACAAACAGCATCTGTGAAGCTGCCAGGTATGAGAAGGGTTCCATTGAAGATCATCTTCCCACACAAACTTCCTTCTAGTCTTGTAGGGACAGAAGCCAAGGGGTAAAGCAACAGATGCCTCCAAGGGTTGCTTTGCCTTGTGGACAGGCAAAGGGAGCTGTGGATTGGCCTCTGCGTGGGCCTGGGCCTGGAGATCTTAACACAGTTATCCATGCTGATGTGTCTCTCAGACAAACAAGTTGCAGACTAGAGAGTGTGTGTGGTCTCTTTAGTCCAGCCTGGTCTGTAGGCATGGTGGCCTTGTCTTGACCGCTATCCTGAAGATGGCTCTTGATGGCTGGGACAATCACATAGAGCTCTAGGCTGGCCAGGGGAGGCTGGGAAGTGCTGCTGGGTAAGGCTAGGCTCTAGGTTTAATGTTCCCAGAGTAGGTAGGAAGGATCTGGAGCTCAGATGTTGTCCGATGTGCCTAGTTGGCTCGCCTTGACCTCATGTGCTCAGCTAACTGGGCCCTGCAGTCCAGCAGGTCATCCCGGAGTCGGGCGATGTCCTGTGTGTGCTGGGCTAGTGTGCGATTCAGCTGATCTACATGGCTCCATAGGCCCTCTCTGGACCCAAGCGGCTCAGTAGGCAAGCTGTCCAGGCTGGTGGCCAGTAAGCCCAGTCTTCTACATGTGCCTTCTACTTGTGCCACCCTCTGGTCAAAGTGGCCCACCGCATGCTGGAGTTCCTGAGCTGTGTTCTGGCAGCGGCTCAGGCCCCCAGCCACATCGGCCACACCTGCCTTGAGCTGCTCCAGCTCCCCTTGCAGGCTTAGGACCTGCCTGTGTCCAGCTCGCAGCCTGGAGCCATGACTGCTGACCTGCTCCTGGATAGCGTGGACTTCAGCTTCTACCCTGCGTTCTCGCTCATCCAGGGATGTGTTGGCAGCCAAGAAGGCATCTGAGTACTGGCTGACAGAGTCGCTGAGGCCTGTGAGTGACTTGCTCACTGAGTTCAAGTTGACCTTCAGCAGAGTGATCTCACCTTGGAGTGAGCTGCCAGTACCTTCTGCCAGCTGCCCCTGGACCTCTGCCACAGTGCCATTGAGCTGCTGGAGCAAAGCTGTATGGCTGGCCACTTGGCGTAGAAGGGCCTCACTCCGGCTCTGCCAGGCCTTCACCTCGGCTACAAGGTTGTCCAAGATGGCTGAGGTAGTACTGGGGGTGCACGAGGTCTCCAGAGACACCAGGCGTTGCTCTAGCACTGCCAGCTCTGTCTGCACCAGGGGTCGCGCTGGCCTTCCGGCTGGAGCACCATCAGGGCTTAGCTCCCCGGTCAGTGTGGCCAGACGCTCCTCTAGGCTCTGTACACGTTCTTCCAGCATGGACCCGAAGCCACCCACACCCCAGCCTCCCATCTCCATCCTCAGACAGCAACCTCTAGCTCCATTCTCTGTCCCATTGATGGCATCCAGGCCCTCGAGGAGTCCATTGACACCTCCCTCAAGCATAGCAGCAGAGAGGCGTGAAAGCTCATCCCTAGCCGAAGTGCCTGGGCCTCCTTGGGCCTCAGTGACTGCCTGCAAGTTCCTCTCGAGGCTGTCCACACGGGCACTGATCAAAGCCAGCTGGCTACAGCATCTGGCTCCTCCAGCCACGCTCAGACCCTGCAGCTGAGTACCCAGTTGTGAGAGTTCCTGACGCAAGGCCAACTCCCGGCCATCGAGGCTCTGGTGTAGCCGCTGGCTGGCCGCCTGGCCCTCCTCACACTGCTGCTTCACCTCCTGCACCTGCAGGTCACACGCACTCTGGACACCTTGCAGCTTCTGCTCGAAGCCATCCAGGAGGCTCCCCCAGAGTCGTTGCAGCCGTCTATCCACATACTCCTCCAGCAGTGCCAAGGAGGTCAGAGGGGACGGCGGCGCCTCCCGCAGCTGCTGCAGGTGGGCCTCATGGCCAAGAGCCAGTCCATGCACTTTATCCAGCAGCTGCACCTTGGTCCGAAGCGTGTTGCTCACCTCTGTCACCTTGCTCAGGATCTCACCCAGGGGAGGTGGGAGCGACCCTCCAGCTCCATCTCTGGGATTTGCAAGCCCCTCAGGGATGACCCCAAAGCCCACAGGAGGGGCGGCGGGAGCCCTCGGGCCACCAGTCACCCTACTGGGATCCTCGTGGCTGGCCACCAGGCCACTGAAAGTACCATATGCTTGTGCCAGGCGCTGGACATCCCCCTCCAGGCGTTCCAGCCGCTCACCAAACAGCCCTGGGCCTTTCCTTCCTAGGAAAAAGGAGAGACCCCAGAAACATCATCAGCTTGGCTCACACAATGTGTCACCCTGCCAGATGGCACAAGAGGCTTTCTATTCAAAACTACCTTCTTGTTGGTCACAGCGGCCTTGGCTCTGAGCCATCAAATAGGAATGCCAGTAGTAGATTACGTGTTATGCCCAGTGTGTGTACGTGCATGTGCGTGCGTGCATGTGTGTGTGTGTGTGTGTGTGTGTGTGTGTGTGTGTGTGTGTGTGTGTGTGTGTGTGTGTACTAGGGCTTGAATGAAGTCTCAGGCTCTCACTTGGCTTTTTCTTTCAAGGTTGGCAGGTACTCTACTGCTTGAGCCACACCTCCACTTCCAGCTTTTGGTTGGTTAATTGGAGATAAGTATCTTACCAACTTGCCTGCCTTCAGATCTTAGTCTCTTGAGTAGCTAGGCTGTCCACAGGCAGACTCACCATGGGTACTAGGGGCCGCTCTGTTGTAGGGAGGGGGCCTGGGGCCTGGGTCTGGCTGCCCTGAGAGAATCTGGGCTTCCGGCTCCTGCTGGGGTGGAGTGGCCCCATGATCGGTGAGGTGCTCAGGGCAGCCTTCTCCAGCAAGACCAGGGCAGCAACGCCAGACGAGGTCTGTCACTGTCTTGTAGCCAACCTTGTATCTGGGTCTGAGCACTGAGCGGTACCTAGGTAGCAGGACAAGAGAGCAGGATCTTGAACCTGTGGACAAAGATTCCTGTCCCCTAGTGGGTATTAAGGGCTGCCCTTGGAAGTGTGCATAGAGTCTGGATATCTTTCCATCTCTATGCCAGTTCCCAGGGGTTTCTTTGCTTTGGAATGGGAGAGGCCTTTTAGGGCCTATGAGTCCAGTGAATGGAGGATGCAGGTGGAAGCCCCCCTCTCCTGTATGCCCCTCCTTCTCAGGGTCCCTGTCTTGATGCCTTGTGGCATCAACCACTATCTGAATGACTGTCCTCTCCTTCACCAGATTCCACCACTTCCTTTTAGGCTTGTGCTGCTTTTCTCTTGGGGACCCTCCTGTTGATCTCATGGGCTTTCCAGGCTCCGACCTGACCCTGCTTCTGTCTCCAGGGGTGAGTCCCTGTCCCAAGTTCAAAACCTTGGTGGTGGGAGGAGTCTTACCTAGCCTCCTTTCCTGGGGCTCTGGTAGGCTCTTTGAAATCCAAGGAATGGCAGCACCTTGTGGAGTAGGCTCTATTCTCAGCTAGAGGTAAAACGAGGGCTTGGGCTGTGCAAGTGGATAAAATAGGGGTGTACTCACGTGACTGCTGCAGGACACTTAGGCCCCCATCCACACTGCCGGTACTCGGCCTTCACGTAGCTCTCTATTCCCTCCTGTAGGATGCAGGTCACGTTCCTGTGTACCACATAGGCACAGAGGGCCCTACAGGGGAAAACGGTCCCTGGATTATAGGGCCTGAGTCAAGCCCTCTAAGGCCACCTCCCTCTTTCCCCCACTTGTTGCTCCCAGCAGGCCATCAAGACTCACACACCCTCTTTTGTCTGTTCTCCTTGTTCCTGGAAGCCAGGGCCTTTGCCCGGGGTGCAGTATCTTTGGACTGGGCCCAGTCTGGACTTTTTGTTACTTGTGTCCTTGATCCATGGCCCACTGGGTTAAGTGCTACAAAGAACCAGCAACCTGGTATCGCTGCCCACTCTGCCTGCGTGGATTCTAGAGCAGTTGCTTTGGCACATTTTCCACTCTCCAATTCCTTCACCTGTCCCAAACTCCTTATCTTGGGTTTCAAGGCTTCGAATATCTGCCCCCTTCCCCTTGCCCCCCAATGTAGTGGCTCTTCTGAAATCAGCTTTCTCTTCCTTCCTCCCCTGATGCAACCTTCCAGCTCCTGTGAACTACCAGTTCTTTCTGCTGCCTCCTCCAGAAAGCTTGCTGTGATGTGCTCAGGCCCACTAGAGGTGGCAGTGGGCTGGCGCTGTCATCCTACAGTACCTCTCAAACGTAATTAGAGTGCAACTTCAGATACGAGCCAACCGGGGTGGATGCCTGCCTGTGGCACAAAAAGAGCTCATGGCACCAGCGCCTCCACCAGATACTCAGGCAGCCACACAGGGTTTCTGGAGCCAGGTTGGCCACAGATGGGTATTAGTGGTCGGGTGCAGGGCTCCACGGACCTACTACTACCTGGTAAGGCCTTGGAGAGAGAAGGCCTGGGGGTGGGGGGGGTGGGAGGGGGGAAGAACCCCCACGCGTTCCCAGGGCGGGACAGTCCTTCCTCTCCCTCCACCTGGTCCTCTGCGCTGGAGTTTGCTCACAGCACAGCTGGAAAATGTTACTTTGCTGGAAAGGTTTCCGCGGGCACTGCCAGGATCCCAGACACCGCGCCAGGACCCCTCTGCTCATTTCACTTCGCCAAGTCTCCTGGAGAGTGGGGCGCCCACCAGGACCAGTCCATCCATGGCCCACTCAGCGCCACGACCGGGCATCCTGGGGACCTCAACGCCTCCCAGCCCCACCCCACCCCCACACACCCCCTCCAGGCATGGTGCGGGCAGGTGGGAGTGGCGCCCCGCCGCGTGGGCCCTAGCCCACCCACCCTCCCTCCCTCCCTCCCTCCCTCCCTCCCTCCCTCCCTCCCTCCCTCCCGTGGTTGCACGGTCCCCCGCGCTTACTTGTGCGGCCCTGGGCGCAGCCGCGGGCGCCATCCCGTCGTGTAGAGGCTGTAGCGGGAGGCACTGGGAGGCGCGGGCCGCGCCAGGAGCGGGGTGCCCTTAGCCTGTGCCCCCGAGAGCAGCGCGGCCAAGGCGCACAGCCAGACCTGCAGGCGGCGGCGGCCCATCGTGGTCCCCTGGTCTCCACCTGGCCCCGTGCGATGACCAGCCCCCCCCCAACCCCGCCCCGCTCCCCCTTCGGGCCCACTGCGCTGCGCCTCCCCTCCTCCGCCGGCCGGCCCGGGGTCCCGCCGCCCTGGGGCGCCCCCCCCACCCCGGTTCGCTGGGCCGCCGGGCGCCGCCGCGCGGTGGTGGTGGCTGCGTCCCGCCGAGTGGCCGGCGCTGCTCGCGGCTGGGGCCGCAGAGGGGAGGCAGGAGGCGGGCTCTGCGCGGATTAGCATAAACTTGGGGCCGCGCCGCTCTCCTCCGCCAGCCCCCTCCTCCGCTGCCAGACCCCCGCCCCACGCCGGCTGCAAGCGAGAGGTTAAGAAGGGAACGGGAGCGCGGGCCCGCAGAGCGCCATCCCCACCCCCCTCTCCAGAACGTCACCCAGACACGGCGACAGGTCACCTGCGGGTACCAGGCGACAATCAGAGAAGCCAGAGCCCTGGGGTTGTTTGTTTTTTCTTCCCCCAAAGAGCTACCCACTCCATGGCAGGATACCCTGATCTTAGAAACCCATCCCCGCGGGGCAGCATCTAGAGCGGAGAGGACAGTGTTTGGACCACCTCTCCAAGCGCCTCCTGGGCGCACTCTCGTTGGGGGGTGTGGGGTGGGGGTGATAACTCTGCAGACTGCTCTTCTCAGCCATCCTCTGCCAACCTTTGGTGACCAGGTCTCTCCTCCGCCTCGGTAACGGGACTCAGGTTGAGTTTCACCAGCACCTCGCCATCATCCTGGCCCTGGACCTGGTGTAGGACTCAGCCTCTCTTGTCAAAGAAAACGTTTAAAAATCTTTCTCAGCAGGAGCAGCATGAAGCCAAGTTTCCGCCTCCATATTTCATTGGTGAAAGTGATTCTCGGAACCAGAAAGTGGACTTCTGTAATTGTCTTTATTCATTATCTCCTCCACTTCCTAACCTGCAAGGGGTCTTTTCATCGGCTCCGTCTTCAACAGCCTAGGACTGTACTTCTGCAGGGTGCTGGTGGATCAGTGCCTGTAACCATAGATACCCAGGAGGCTGAGATCGGAGGATAAAGATTTGAAATCAGTCCAGACAGGAAAGTCTGGGAGACTCTTATCTCCAGTTAGCCACCATAAAGCTGTAAGGAGAGCTGTGCTTCAAGTGGTAGAGCACTAGCCTTGAGCAAAAAGGCTAAGGGACGGCACTCTGGGCCTGAGTTTGAGCCCCAGTTACTGGCACAAAAACAAGAACCAGGGTAGCATTTTCTCTCTTCCACACAGGTGACTGCAGCTTTCTGTGTCTTCACAAATTGTTGACAAGCCTTTGTAGAAGGCACAGGACACTGGAAGGGGCTTCAACAGCAAGCTCCTATTGTCCACCACCTGGAGGCTGAAGTCAGAGATGGAGGAGTCACAGCACTGGCTCCTCCCGAATCTCCTTTCCTGGCTTCAAAGGCAACATCTTCTCCTAGAATCCTTTCTTACCTCTTCCATCTTCTGGCAGGTACTGGCAATCTGACCTCTTGGGCCTGCCAGCTGCACCACCGCCATCTCTGCTTTGTCCTCATGCGAGTCTTCTTTCCTCCATCCTCACACATCCTCTCTGGGTCTCTATGTCCTCTTGTTTTTTTGCAGTACTAGGGATTGAACCTAGGGCCTTGCACAAGCCAGGCAAGTGTTCTATCCCTTTGAGCCATGCTCCCCATCCCTTTAGTTTGTATTCTCGGAACCAGTCTCATTAACTTTGCCCCAGCAGACCCCAAATTCGAGAACGTGCTACCTCTTTGTCCCCAGCAGCTGAGATTATAAGTGATCACCACCCCACCTGGCTTCCTTTCCTCTTCTTCTAAGAACATTAGTCACTGAACTTGAGACTCCATCATAACCTCATCTTAAGTAAATATGTCAGCAAAGAGGCTATTTCCAAATAAGGTTACATTCTGTGACCCTGGTGGACAGTTTAGGAGGAGAGGGGTCCATTCAGCCCACTACAGGGACTTTTGGGGGTGGTGAGAGGATGACCCCATGGCATGCTATAGGCATAGCTCTGCAGGACTTATGCAGAACAGAGAGGCATGGTTGGCCAGGGAGACTGGCCAGAGACAAGAGGCTGTGGTGTTCAGGAAAAAAAATATGGAGCATTGTCATTTGGTGGCAAGCTGTGACTTCCCAATCTGCTTCCAATAACCCACTATTGGCGCTAGCTTGAATAGGTTAGGCAACTAAATGATGCCAATGACAAGGCTGTATCCTTCCCTTCCCCCACAATCCACCAAATGTTCTGTTATATTGTCTCACCTTTAACAGAGGTGTTATTCACTCATAATACTCATTACACATGCTCTTGACCTACAGCCACTGCCTTTCTGCTTTTCAGAAAGCAAGAGACATCTGAGGAGAAATACTCAGAGCCCAACCCCAGGCTGGGTTCTGACTGCTTGGCAGCCCCACCCAGCTGGTTCTGAGAGAAAACTCCCCTACCCCATAAGCTGTGATCTTTTTCCAAGGGGTCCCACCCCTTCCTTTTACTCCCTTCCCCAGCCCCAGATGTGGGGCCCACAACTCACAGGAAGGAGGCTGGACCCTGTTTGAACTTGAGAATGCCTAAGTAATGGGGCTGAAAGGACAGCTGGACCCCACTTCCCTTTCCCCCAGGTGGCTGACATCAAATCAGGCTTCTTTAATTGGAACAGTTTGGGGAGCCAGGGTCTGGGCCCCATCCCAGTGGAGGCGGGAGAACGTCGGTACAGGGAGATGCTCACTCAGGTCTTGGCTGGATGCAGCCAGAGACTGGGGGTCTCCCTGTAGAGAGGCCACTTTGCATCTGCCAGACAGGAAACCTAGGGAGGCCAGAGGCAGGGAAGGGAGGAAGGCAGACAGGAATGCTCTCCCTGACTCAGACAGGAGTTTCTCCACCTGGATGGAGACAGGCCGACACCACACACAGGAGTATGGTTTCTACTCCTGTGACGTACATGGCCATATCCAGATGCCTTTGTCCCCAGCCCTCCAGCCCCCATCTTCATAGCTGTGACTATAGATGCAACACCTCTCCAGGCTCAACCAAGGATGCTTTCTGGATGACAAGATCATCTTAGCTGGACATGCAAGTAAACTCACATGGAGAATCCTTTAGGGCCCCTGTGGAGCCTATGTTTCCACATAGGGGGAAACATGTCCTAGAAACTGGAGCAGCCCTCCTTCCTTTGTGGGCAAAAGAAAAGAACTGGATCTTTGGGGACAGAGCAGATTTGAGAGTGGATCCGGGGACACTGAGTGAGCTTGGGAGCTCTGCTGCTTGCGATCCCAGGGGCCTGGGATGCCCCTTTCCACGTGCCTCTTCTTCATTCAGGGCTCATCGAATAAGATCATCGAAAGCCATACAAAGTTTATGGTTGGAAGCACTCCTAAAAGAGACAGAAATAGAAAGGTCAAAATCAATCAGCTTCCGGGCAAGATCCCTCCCTGCTGCTCAGAAAGGTGCTGTCTGCCCCCCATCCCCCCACTCACCCTCCACTCCCCATGCCAACTGGTAGAGGAACCTGTACTATGAACAGACTCCGGACTCCACTTGACCCTCCCCCCACCAGGCTTTTAATTCATAGGGTGTCTAGCTGGGCCCTGCACAAGGGGCACCTTTGGAGGTCGTGAGCAGCAGTGGCTCTTTGTTTAGTCTCATCCCCTCCTTAACATCAGCACCAGGACCACGCAAAGCCTAATCAGCATTTTGGTCACACCTGCACCATCCAAGTGAAATGACAGTTAAATGCATGTGAGTTTCTGGGGCAGGAGGCTGCAGTGAGTTCTTCCAGGATGACTTGCCCAGGACCCTTGAATGTAGGTAAGCAGAAGTGCAGTCTAGAGGTGAAAACCAGGGAGAACCCAGAAATCACGGCAACTTGACTCTGTCAAGCCCAGACGCACTTCCATGGGGTTGAGAGGGACTTAGAAGCAGCAGGGAAAAAAACCCAAAAAAGCTTTTGCTGTGCTGATGGACACCTAGAGTCCTTACTATCCGTGAAACTGAGATCTGAGGATTGTGATCCGAAGCCAGCCTAGCAGGAAAGTCCGTGAGACTCTTATCTCCCATGAATCACCACAGAGCAGGACATGAAGGTATAGCTCAAGTGGCAGAGTGCTAGCCTTGAGTGAAAAAGTGAAGGGGCAGCACCCAGGCCCTGAGTTCAAGCCCCAGGACTGGCACGATATATAAAATAGATAGATATGAATATATTTTTTTTCTGCAGTGCTGATTTGCTCTCAACATGGACACATGTAAACCAGATGCAACCATTATGCAAATGACATGCAAAATACATGTGGGCCTCCCAACTATTGCAAATCCCAGATGTAACTCTTGGGCACTCTGAGTTTGGCTGAGCCCTGTTATAGGACAGAGAGGTGAGCCTGGATTTACTAGACCTTTTCTTTTTTGGTGGGCAAGAAGGGCTAACCTCCGAAGTCATACAAACACTGGGGAAAAGGAGCCAGGCAGGGAGTCACTCCTACGTTTGAATCCCAGCTCTTCCTCTCATATGACCTTCCTGGAGCCTCACCATTCCTCCAAGCCTCTGCCTTCCCATCTGCAAAATGGATATTATGAGGAATGATGAGAACTTTTCCTGAAGCTCCCATCCACATAGTCCAACATATTGCAGACACTGGATTTGCAGGGACCTGCTCAGTACAGTCCTTTCCAGTGGGTTGGGTATCTGGACCCTTTTCCAGTCCCTGCAGTGGCGACTGGGCAGCCTCGGGCTGTGGGCAGGATCTTCTCTAGGTTAGAATGTGCTAGTGCCAATGAGCCAGAAATCTACATACTTTTCACTCATTCAGCTGTCTCTCAGAGGTCCCTTAGCCAGGGGACTGTTGGTACCCAGCCTGACCCCCTTTGCCTGGCCAGTGCATCCACTATCCAACTGCAGTGTTGACAGCTGCTACTGCTGCTGCTTGCAGCTGCCCCCTATGCTATAATTTGTCTCTGGCTGATGATAGCTTCCTCCCTGGGAAGTTATGAACCTTGCACCCCACAGCTAATGTCTGTGTGATACATGGACACAAAAGGCAGCGTCTGTGCCTCTGGAGACAGCTCAGCAATGCAGTTTATACTGCAGAGCCCCTGGATCAGGCCCTGTCTAGGCTCTTCCTGAAATCTATTCTTCTATGCCCCTGCTTTCTGCATTCCTCTCTCCCTTGTGTATTTCTCCCAGGAGTCATGCCCTCCTCCCTTAATAAATCATTGAACCCAGAATCCTGTCTCAGGCTCTGGGTCTGGGAATGTGACCCAATTCAGGGAGACAGACCTGCAGGTAGAGGGGTTAGTGAACAGTGATGGTGTGAAACAGGCCCACAGGGGACAATGTTTAGCAAAGAATCAAAGGGTATGACATAGGACATTTCATGCTGGAGGTCTCTAGGTGGGAGAGCAGTCAGGCTGTGGGGGTGGCATGCATTGGAGGAAGCCTGTTGTGTTTGGGTAGCCCAGGTCTCAAGAGCAGTTGGTAGAGGCCAGACAAAAGGGACTTCAAACTCACACCTGTAATCAGGAGGCTGAGATCTGAGCATCACAGTTCTAAGCTAACCTAGGCCAGGAAAGTCCATGAAACTCTTATCTCCAATTAACCACCAAAGAACTGGAACTGTTGCTGTGGCTTAAGTGGTAGAGCACCAGTCTCGGGTAAAAAAGGTACATAAAAGACAATGCCCAGGCTCTGAGTTCAAGCCCCAGGACCAGCATCAAAAAGGAAGGGGGGAGCCGGGCACCAGTGGCTCACACCTGTAATCCTAGCTACTCAGGAGGCTGAGATCTGAGGATCACAGTTCAAAGCCAGCCCAGGCAGGAAAGTCTGTGAGACTCTTATCTCTAATAAAACCACCAGAAAACTGGAAGTGGCGCTGTGGCTCAAGTGGTAGAGTGCTAGCCTTGAGCTGAAGAGCTGAGGGACAGTACTCAGGCCCAGAGTTTAAGCCCCATAACTGACAAAAAAAAAAAAAAAGGAAGGGGGTTGTTTTCAAATATGCCAGAGAAGCATCCAGACTGGATAATGAGGCTTACAAGAGTAGTCAGAAAAAGATCCTGTGTTATTATTGCATGCAGCAGGGATCAGAGGCAAGGGACTGGGGGTGTGGGGGGGTAGCTACAGCAGCTACCAGGCCAATGAGGGCCCAGATGAGGAACAAGGCTAGATTCCAGAAACTTCCAGGGTGAATAGTTGCAGGCCTTGGTGTCTGATCTGGGGCTTTGTGGATGGGGAAGGATCTAGAAGGTGCCTGGCAGAGGGAACACAAAACATCAAGACTGGGGCAGTGGTGACCCCAGTGGTCATGGGCAATGAAAGGGGTTGGGGTCTGCATTTCTTGTGCCCACCTGCTGAGCCATGGCCCAGCTGAGGCTTGAGCTGGGCATCCTCAGGAAGGCAGCCCCTGACACAAGTGCAGAGCACAGGGACCTGGTTGGGGGGGGCTGGGGGGGAGAGACTGGAGCTGTGCCACACTGAAGGACATGGCCCCGTTGTCTGGGTCCATTTAGGCCAGACATGGAGACAGGCCAGAGGGGAACAGAGCTGCCCAGGCACCAGGTTGGGGGCACAAAGCCCTGGAAAGGGCTTTTGCCTGCTCTCCTCTAATTCTAATCATGGTCACTGGTATAAAAACCACACAGGATCCCCTGCTGCTATGGAGGGGTGGGTTTCTAAATCCTTGCTACCAGCGTCTCTGCTGGCTTTCTCTGGGTTTCCTTCCCAGGGTCCTCTCTCCTTCCCTAGCCCTCATTCCCATAATCCTTTCCTTTCCCGAAATCAGAAAGAGGGTTGATTTGCCCATTATATTTAGAGCCCAAATCCTCAGCAACAGAGACCTACCTGGCTTCTCGCCTTGAAGCCTGGGACTAGGGCACTGCAGTTACCAGTCAGGCTGGCAGTCCTAGGAAGAAGGGAAATGTTGGCATCCACCATGGGGAGGACTTCCCTCCTTGGGAGAAGGAGCCCAATGGATTCTAAGGCTTGCAAAGAGAGAGATTTAAAAAAAAAAAAAAAAGAGGGGCTGGGAAGGTGGCTCAGTGGTAGAGCACTTGTCTTGCATACATGAGGCCCTGGGTTTGATTCTTCAGCACCACATAAGCAGAAAAAGCCAGAAGTGGCGCTGTGGCTCAAGTGGTAGAGCGCTAGCCTTGAACTGAAGAGCTGAGGGACAGCGCTCAGGCCCAGAGTTCAAGCCCTATGACTAAGAGAAAAGAAAAGAAAGATTTTCATAACAACAACAACAAAATCTGAATATCCAGTGTTTCCCATTTCACTTTTTAAAATCTGAAACTGTTGAGAAATTAGCTCAGGGGCAAAAGTGAAGAGCAAGCCGGGTGCCGGTGGCTCATGCCTGTCATCCTAGCTACTCAGGAGGCTGAGCTCTGAGGATCGAGGTTCAAAGCCAGCCTGGGCAGGAAAGTCCGTGAGATTCTTATCTCCAATAAACCACTAGAAAACGGAAGTGGTGCTGTGGCTCAAGTGGTAGAGCACTTGCCTTGAGCTGAAGGGCTGAGGGACAGTGCCCAGGCCCAGGGTTCAAGCCCCACGACCAAAAAAAAAAAAAAAAAGTGAAGAGCAAGGGAACAGAGACCTCCAAAGGAGTTGGTGGGGTGCAAATCAGGGACTTTAAAGGTGGAAACAGGAAATGGTACTGAGGAAAGGAGATCAGAAAGATGTATTCAGAGTCAGGAGAGGGGAGAGAGAAGGTAGTTCTGGGAGACTCAGAGATGTTCTGGGTGAGGATTTGGATGTCGGGGTCAGGAGAGAACAGCAGTACCTTCTGCCTGGGCAGAGTTAGGCTAGATCAGGATGGAGTGGGGTGCAGGCATACAGGCTGTGGGGGAGAGGAAGGAGAGGCAAAGTGGAAAGCAGGCGAATGGGAGCAAGCCAGCCCAGAGAAGGGTGTGGAGGCTGAGATGGAAGAGATGAAGGAACCACAGAGAGAGCTAGGCTAGGCTTTGAAAGCGATGGACGCAGGCCCAAGGGAAGAAAGGTGGGAGGGCCAGCAAAGCCTGGAGAGCAGAGGCTTGCAGGTGTGTGGGGACTGAGGGGGTGGCAGGAAATGGAAATGGCCTCTGTTTCTTGTGCTAAATGGGAGGTGAGCTTTCTCTTGGGATTTGGGGTGGGGATGGAGGGCTGTGCTGATAGGGCCCCCCAGAGTAAAAGTTTGAGGAAAAGCTAGACTGTAACATCCTGGCCACAAAACTCCTGTGACCACCCACTGCCCACAGCCCTCTGCAAACTGATGTTAGAATTTGTTTTGCTGTGTTCTAGATATGGGTTTCCTTACTAACACTTACTTTGCTATTTGGCTGCTGATATGGAAGTTGATGAGGAATGAAGGTCCTTTCTTTGGAGATTGGGGAATGGAGAGTTATGAAGTATGCCTGTGTTACCTCCTCCTTCCTTCCTTCCTTTCTTTCTTCTTCCCTCTTTTTTTTTTGTCAGTCGTGGGGCCTGAATTCTGGGCCTGGGCGCTGTCCCTTAGCTCTTCAGCTCAAGACTAGTGCTCTACCACTTGAGCCACAGCACCACTTCCAGCTTTCTCTGCTTATGTGTGCTGAGGAATTGAACCCAGGGCCTTGTGCATGCAAGGCGAGCGCTCTACCACTGAGCCACCTTCCCGGCCCCCGCTGCCTCACTTCTTCATGCATGCAAACTTGCCTTTCTGCTCTTCCATCACACACAGAGAAGCAGGTAACCCACACCAGAAGCTGAGCCAGCACCCTGTTCTCAGACCTCTACAACCTGAAGCCAAAATAAACCTTGTTTTCCTTCATAACGTTCCCAGTCTCCAGGGTTCTGTTACAGCCCATAAAACTGAACTAAGGTGGTGACAATGTAAACAAGTCACACATTTGTATAGGAACATGTGGGAACACCTTGGTTGATGCTGACTTTCTGTGTCCCTCTCTACCTGGTGGGTATCTACCTATTCATCTGCCTGGCTTGGCTATTGCTTGTGCTTGAACATATTCTTCGCTCATACTTTTTGATGTCTTGGTCAAGGTTGGCCTGGGAAACTGATGAGTTTAGAAGAGTCCAAATTTTCATTAAGGGATGATACAGAATTTTCTAGAGTCATTGACACCTGCCACCAAAATAGAGGTAGGGAATGTATAATGTTATCCTTTACTGGCTGAAGATCAACACTGGCAGATCTTGCCCATTAAAAA
Source organism: Dipodomys merriami (assembly GCF_024711535.1). NCBI lineage: Eukaryota > Metazoa > Chordata > Mammalia > Rodentia > Heteromyidae > Dipodomys > Dipodomys merriami. The sequence continues at coordinate 1,699,825 of NW_027205492.1, forward strand.
ACACAGAAAGTTCTGTCTCAATGCCAAGTGTTTTAAGTCTTGATAATTAGAAAGTTTAGTGTTTGTGACTTTTGTCGCTAGAAAGTTGGCCGTGAAGACATTAGAATAAAGTTGACTATGTTGATAAACATAGCTCTGTGTGTGTGTGTGTGTGTGTGCGCGCGCGCGCGTGTGCACGTGCACTGCTCCTGGGCTTGCACTAAGAGTGTGGGTGATGTCCTTGAGTTTTTTTGCTTAAGGCTAGTGCTCTTCCTCTTGAGCCACAGCTCTACTTCTGGCTTTTTGGTAGCTAATTGGAGATAGTGGTGTCATGGACTTTCCTGCCAAGGCTGGCTCCAAGCTTTGATCCTCAGATCTCAATCTCCTGATTAGCTAGGATAAGACATGTGTGAACCAAGCTGCCTGGCAGCTTGTACGTTTTTGGTACGTTTTTTATTGTAAAAACAGTGTACAGAGGGGTTACAGTTACATGAGCAAGGTAATGAGTACATTTCCTATTGAGCATTGTTGCCTCCTCTGTTTTTCCCCTACCATCCCTTCCCTCCCATCTCCATAACCACCCCCGCCCCCCAAAGTTGTAAACTTCGTTTTCAACATAGTGTCTTGTACATCTCATTACAGGTCAACCTATTTAAGTATTTTGTTTTTTCCTTTCCCCTCCCCAAATTAGAGAAGTATAAGATGTGAAAACAGGGGTTATACTGTGGGGGAGGAATATACAAAGAAACAAAAAAATCACATGGTACATTATAAATACGTTCGAAACAATAGCAAGAAAGAAAGAAAATATTTGTGTTCCTATCTTGGGGTTCATTTTGCTTAAATTGTAAACATTTTATAAAAGTTTATTTTGGGAGTTGTTGAAGATCAGAATCAAAGCTAAAGCAGAAGAAATCTTTGATCACTGAAGACTAGCACACATTCCACAAATTCTTAGCTGGGCACTGATGGCTCATGCCTATAATCCTAGCTAATCAGGAGGCTGAGATCTGAGGATTGTGGATTGAAGCCAGCCTGGGCAGAAGAGTCAGTGAGACTCTTATTTCCAATAAACTACTCAGAAAAAATGCTGGAAGTGGTGCTGTAGCTCAAGTGTTCAGAGTGCTTGTCTTGAGCACGAAGAGGCACAGGGACAGAGCCTAGGCCTTGAGTTCAAACCCCAGGACCAGCCAAAATAAAAGCAAATTCTGAATAAAATTGCTAAAATAAATAACTAAAAACTACAGTGTCACAGGCCTTATGACCACCAATGTAACCCTCGCTTTTTAAAAACAATGAGTTGCCTACCCTTATGTCGTATCCCATGGAACTGGTCATGCTATTCCCTTTTTTGCGGTCCATGTTTAGAAGTTTCCACAATAAAAGATTTTTAACATTGAAAAAACAGTGGAGAAAGGATGGAACAATTGATGATCCATGCTTGTCCTTCTCTCCCTCTCTCTTTCTTTTTCTTCCCCCCTTGTTTTGGTGGTTTTCATAATGAAAAAGTTTCCATGGCAACCGGGTACCGATTAATTCCTCCTACCCAGAGGCTCCCTTCTCCCACTTCCTCCCCAGCCACAGAGGGAGGTTTAAAATGTTCCTCTGGCCCCTCCCCCTCAACTCTACATTCTGTCCAGGTCACTTAACACCTTCAGTTGTGGGCTAGCAAGACTTTTTTTTTTTAAATTGCATCTCTCTTCTGTTTAAAAGAAAACACTTAGTGTTTATGTTACAAATTCCATCCACCTTAGTCCATTTTCTGCTTCAATAACAGAATACTACAGATGGGTATGTTTTACAGAATAATAGTTTAAAACTGTGGCTCACTGTTCTGGAGTTTGGGAAGTCTAGGATGGGGGATGGGGGCTGTGTCTAAGGGTCTTCTCACTGCATTACAACATGGTGGAAGACATTACATGTTTAGAGTAAGAGGAAGGGGAGAGGGAGGGAAGGAGGAGGGAGGAGAGGAAACAGAGAAAGGAGAGAGAGAGAGAGAGAGAGAGAGAGAGAGAGAGAGAGAGAGAGAGAGAGAGAGAGAGAGAGAGAGAGAGAGAGAGAGAGAGAGAGAGAGCTTGTAAATACCCCAATCCTGGGAAAATGGCCTTAATCCATAAATGGCTAATCACTCCTCCTCCTCTTCTTTCTTCTTTTTCCTCTTCCTCTTCCTCCTCCTCCTCCTCTTCTTTTCTTTTTCCTTCTTCCTTCTGTCTTCTTCCCTCTGCTGCTACTGCTAGTACTTGAGCTTGAACTCAAGGCTGTCCCTTAGCGTTTTCTCTCAAGGCTGGTGTTCTACCACTTGAGTCACAGCTCCACTCCTGGCTTTTTGGTGGTTAATTGAACTTCCTTGCTCTAGCTGGCTTTGAACCAAGATCATCTCATCTTCCTGGGTAGCTAGGATTACAGGTGCAAGCCACTGGCATCCATCTTCCACAGGAGTTTCTAAGCAATGGTCATCTTTCTTTATCCATAACTACACATGGATTGGTGGGTTCCAGGTTACTGTGGCTTCCTCTTTAGCTCCCTTCTCTCCTTATCTCATTTATGGGGAAATCCTTTGGCCCTTTGTACTTTTCCTTTCTATGTGGATGAAGGGTACGAGTCTGGTATAGGTTGATTTTGTCTCTGGCATCCCTTTCTAACACTACAAATGAAATGTCTGGCTCAAGTCTGATTCTTCTAACTCTGCCATTTGTACTCTCCTTCAGGAACCTGGTCTTGGTTTTCCCTTTAATCATGGAAATTCAGAATCTTCCAGCCTCTGCCTAGTTGTGCGTCTTTTTCCATCATTCCTGCCTGGAACTCAAAGACTCTTCCAGTCTGCAAACCCAAAGTATTCTTCAGACCTTCTCATTTGAAAAATGACTGCTGCTCTTTCTTTGCTCTTTCTTTTCCTATAGGATTTCAGTGCTTATTTTTTTAAAAAAATTATTATTCACAAGTGATGTTTCCTCCATCTTTCTCCTCCTAGGGGCTTGCTTGTCTCGGCATCATTTCTTTTTTCTTTTTTGTCAGTTGTGGGGCTTGAACTCTGGGCCTGAGTGCTGTCCCTCAGCTCTTCAGCTCAAAGCTAGTGCTCTACAATTTGAGCTACAGCGCCACTTCCAGTTTTCTGGTGGTTTATCGGAGATAGGAGTCTCATAGACTTTCCTGCCCGGGCTGGCTTTGAACTACCACCCTGAGATCTCAGCCTCCTGAGTAGCTAGGATTACAGGTGTGAGCCACCAGTGCCCGGCTTAGGCACCATTTCTTGATTACAGTTTTGCATTGGGTCTTGCATTACTGCTTATGTTTGCTTCTCAGATTTCCATCCCTCCTCCAGTTTATTTTAAATGTAAAGCTAGGCTGCCTTGTTGGAGAATTACGTTTTGCATCTGATTTTTGTTTTGTCCCATTATATTTGAAAATAGGGCCTCAAACTCACTATCTTCTTGACTCAGCCTCTCTAGTTCACCACCATGTCAGGCTTGCATTTTATTTAATTGTTCTTATACAGGTGATGTGCAGAGGGGTTACAGTTATATGTCAGGCAAAGAATACATTTCTTTTTGGACGCTGCTACCCCTTCCCTTGCTCTCTTCCAGTTTTTTCTCTCCAGTGCCCAGCATTTGATTTTTTTTTTTAACTTAGAGTCTTGAGCTCTCTGGGCAAGCACTCTACCACTTGAGCCATGCCTCCCCAGACAATTTTTACTTTTGGCTAGTTTTCAGGTAGCATCTTCTAGTTTGGGTGAGGGCTGGCTTTAGACCATGATTCTCCTACCCACAATCCTCCTGCTCTCTACTTCCTGACTAGCTAGGCATGACACACATGTGACCCCTGGCTTGCTTTTGATACATTATACACTCTTTTTGTTTGGTTTTCTACTTTCTGTGATGGATGCAGATGGTGGTTCATCTCCTAGTAAGTTGCAGGCTCTTCTTTCTCAGCTGCTGGAATCCCTTGGGCGTCTTGTCTTCTGGTCTTCTTGCAATTCTAGCCATCCCTAAAACCTCTATCCAGCTGACACACTGGTGGTGTCTTCTGTGCTCCACAAAGGAGGCTGGGCCTCCCCTTCTCTGGGCCTCTGGGTGGGGAAGGATGCATTGGGTCTCCTAGGACCACCCAAGGCTGCTGGCCTCTGCTTCTCCTCTGGTGGATTCTGTGCCAAACTCTCTCATGACTGTAGAGATCTGGTTCTCACCCAAGCTGCTCTCAGCTGCTGGTCCCTACTGTCTGGCCCAGAGGGAGGCTGAGACCTGGACCAGGCCTCTCAGCACCAGGCCCTGACCAACTCACCAGGCCTGGCTGCTGGCTGACCCTGGAGCTCTGCCCCAGGGGCACGTTTGGCGCTTGTAAAGGAGGAGAAGGAAACTTCCAGACTGCCATTGTTGGAGAAGTATAACAGGAGCCACCTTCTGGGAGACCCATCCTATAAGACAGGGCTATAAAAACATGTTGAGCTGGGTGCGGGTGGCTCATCCTGTAATCCTAGCTACTCAGGAGGCTGAGATCTGAGGATCACAGTTCGAAGCCAGCCCAGGCAAGCAAAGTCCATGAGACTCTCATCTCCAATAAACCACCAGAAAACCAGAAGTAGCGCTAAGTGGTAGAGTGCTAGCCTTGAGCTGAAGAACTGAGGGACAGCGCCCAGGCCCAGAGTTCAAGCCCCAAGACCAACCAAAAACAAAAAAAATCTTGTTGATCTGCTGTGTGCTCAGCATGGGTGAAGACCCAGGTTTGATCCTTAGCATACATATGTGTACACACACACACACACACACACACACACACACACACACACACACACACACACACACACACACACACACACACACACACACACACACACACACACACACACACACACACACACACCAGCAATCAAAGACCAAAAGCAAGCCGGACGCTTGGTGGCTCACACCTGTAATCCTAGCTACTCAGGAGGCTAACATCTGAGGATTGCAGTTCAAAGCCAGCCCAGGCTGGATAGTCTGTGAGACTCTTATCTCCAATTAATCACCAGAAAACCAGAAGTGGCACTGTGGCTCAAGTGGTAGAGTGCTAGCCTTGAGCCGAAGAGCTGAGGGACAGCGCCCAGGCCCAGAGTTCAAGCCCCATGACCGACAAAACAAAAAACAAAAGCAAAATCCAAAACTAATATATCAATTGCTTTGTTAAATGGCAACAAAAAATTCAATACATAACCTAAAAATTAAGAAAAGTGAGGGGAGGGGTGGGACGGGAGGGGTGGGAGAGGATGCTGAGAGGGGTAACCCTGATCAAGAGGCACGTTGTTCATAAACTGCCTTGTTGAATGGCAACTCCTTTGTACAACTACTTAAACCAATAAAAATATTCAAAAAATACATCCTACTATACAACAACAACAACAACAACTCCACCCTGAAGCCCAGGAAAGTGGAATGGATTTGCCCTCTGCCAGGTCTGCGGATGAAAGGGGGAGAGCTAGGGGAGGTTCTGGTCATTATGTGAGTGGGGGACCGATCAGGTTTGGTGAGGGAATGGAGAACCGAAAATGCTCCCCTGTCTGTTCTGGGCACAGAATGTTGTACCCACAGAAGAGTTTTCCAGCCTTGCGAGATGAACAGACAGAGGAGATGACCGTTCCCAGCATGGCAGGCTGGGTCCCCAGGGGTACTATCAGCTGGACCACAGGGCGCTGTAGCAAATGATTTCACTCCTTCAGGGGACCTATGTATCTAGGTACCACCATCACTGTTTCAAAATCTTTTTTTTCTTTTTCTTTTTGGTGTCAGTACTGGGGCTTGAACTCAGGGCCTGGGCATTATCATTTAGCTGCTTAATTGGAGATAAGAGTCTCATGGACTTTCCTGTCCCAGCTGGCTTTGAACCATGATCCTCAGATCTCAGCCTCCAGAGTAGCTAGGATTACAGGCGTGAGCCACCAGCACCCAGTAAAAGTGTGTGTGTGTGTGTGTGTGTGTGTGTGTGTGTGTGTGTGTGTGTGTGTGTGTGTGTGTGTGTGTGTTTAACCTATGATAAATGTCACAGGAATTTCTTTCTAGAGAGCTTCAAAGTGAGATGATAGACATTTGCTTTGTCTTTAAAAGAAAAAGAAGAAAAAGGTTATCCTCAGAGCAAACTCAGGAGTCTTTTCCAGGCCATTTGGGCTAACTTATGCCAAAAAAGCAATTCTCAAGGACTTCAAAGTTGGAAAAATGTTTCTTTCAGAAGAAAAGAATTTCTGGAATAAAATAAATGATGGCCATTTGGGTTCTGCATTCCTCCTACTTTATCAGAAGTATTAATGTAGCATCTGCGATTAAGGACAGAGTCCGGGATGCTCCCACTGAAGTTCACATGTTTCTAGGAATGAGGGTTACCAGGTGGGACAAATTCCCACCCTGCCCCATTCAGACAGCACAAAATCAAATGCAGAAGGAGTCAAACACGTGCAAACAGCGAGTGCGTGCGGGAAGTACTTTGATCCCCTAATGGAGTGCTGTGTGAAACTCTGCAAATACCCCTTCTGCTGCAAGGGTGGTGGCTCATCCACACTGGCTGCTGCACAATCTGACCCTGTCCTCACCATCTCACTCCTTGCTCACGCTCTCACAGGGTGTGACACAGCCAGGACACACACTTTCCACTCGTAGCTTGCAAGTCCACGTGTGCTGCTCTTTCCAGTAAGAGGTTCTGCTTGACAGCTGCCCCACAGAATACCTCATGTTGCGTGCCTTCTGAGCCTTTACTTTTTCTTCTCCAAACTCATGACTTCATTCAATCCCCATTAAGGTTAAAGTTTCCTCAACCTTAAGGCAAGGAGCATGAGGCTCAGAGGGATGCAGTGGTGTACCCAAGGTCACACAGCAAGCAAGATTCACACCCACAACTGCCTGATTCCAAAGCCAGAGTAATTACTATGTTGTTTGTTTTTTGGTCATGGGGGTTGAACTCAGGGCCTGGGTGCTGTCGCTGAGCTTTTTTTGCTCAAGGCTAGTGCTCTATCGCTTTGAACCACAGATACAGGTCCTGGTTTTCTGGTGGTTCATTGGTGAGAAGAGTCTCATAGACTTTCCTGTCCAGGGGTTGTCTTTGAACCATGATCCTCAGATCTCAGCCTCCTGAGTAGCTAGGATTATAGGCATGAGCCATGAATACTTGGTTTTACTGTGTTATTTGAAACCAAACATGACAATTGGAGGCATAAAGTGAAATGCTTCCCAATGATTCTTCTGTTATTAAAAACCAAATTGCCCTGACTGAACAAGCCAGTAGAATATGCATATAATGGAATATTACTCAGCAGTGAAAAGGAACAGAACACTTGTTGCAATATGGGCGAATCTCAACAGCTTGACGTTGGGCAAGACAAGTCAGACACAAAAGAACATACAATATTTGTATTTTTGTGAATCCTAGAAAAGGCAAGCCCCCGGTGTGTGTGCTTGTTAGGGCTTCTAAAATAACACATCATAGATGGACAGGGTGACTGGAACAATAGAAGTTTGTTTTCTCAAATTCTGGAGGCTGGAAGTATTGGCATTAAGTGTTTGCAGGACTGGTCTTTTCTTGGCTTGTCCATGACTCTTTTTCTCTCTATGCTGTCCTAGGGTTTGCTCTGTATAGTTTGATCTGTGTCTCAATTTCCTCTTTTTTATGAGGATAGTCACACTGGATCGGAGCCCATACTCATGACCTCATTTTAACTGCATTACCTCTTTAAAGGCCTTTGGCAGTACCAGTACTGAAGACCTTGGTCTTGCTAGGCTGGTACTCTACTGCTGAGCCGCACCCCCGGCTCTGTTTTTTGCTGATTGTTTTTAGGAGAGGGTCTCATTTCCCACCTGGGATGGCCACTCGCCTACTTTAGGCTTCCCACAGTTGCTAAGATGACAGGCATGTGCCACTGCATCCTCACTCCCCCTGCAGAGATGGAGTCTCATAGACACTGAAGTACCAGTGCCTCAGGTACAGGTGGTATGTTCTGAGTGGCCCTTGATCTGGCAGTGAAGAGCCTCTATGAGGAATATCTGGCTACGCTTCCAAATAGAAAATTATATGTAAAAAATTCTCTCCCTCCCCTAGTATTGCATAATGAAAATGTGCAAGCATCCAGCATACTAAATACTAGATGTTCATGCATACCAACAAGCCATCAAGCCATCAGTTCAAAAGCCATCTGCAGATACCAAATAATCTTCACCCCTTCCACTACACACACATCCACCATCTAGAGTTTAGTAGTAGTTTCTGGGTTTGGTGGAGGTGAAATTGACAATGAAATGCATAAATCTTCAGTGTGCTATTTTAGTGAGTTGACAAAAGTAGAAAAATCTGTCTAAGTTCCCTTCTTTCCCTCACCTCCCTTCCTTTGCTTGCTTGCTTGCTTCCTTCTTTCCTTTCTGCCTGCCTTCCTTCCTTCTTTCCTTCCTTCCTCCCTCTCTCCCTTCTTTCTTCCTTCCCTCTCTTCCTCCTTCTCTCCCTTGCCCTCCTTTCCTCCCTCCTCTCTTCCCCTCTCTCCCTCCTTTTCTCTGTCTTTCTCTTTCTCCTTCTTTCATTCTTTTTATGTGGGTTTTCACTATGTTGCCCAAGCTAGTCTCAATATTCCTGAGCACAAGTGATCCTCCTGCCTCAGTTTACCAAGTCGCTAATTCTAGAGTACACACCACTGTCCCTGGCTCATGACTTTTAAAAATTCTATGTTTGTTTATTTAGACCTTTAATTCAAGACCCAAGCGCTGTCCTTTAATTTTTTTTTTGTTGTTGTTCAAAGCCGGTGCCCCACCACTTGAACCACATCTCCACTTCCATTTTTTTTTGCTGGTTAATTGAAGGTAAAAGTCTTACGGACTTTCCTGCCCAGGCTTCAAACTGCAATCTTCATATCTCCCCCTCCTGAGTAACTATGATTATAGGCATGAGTTGTGATGATTTTTAAAAAATATGCCTTTATCCTGGTGGAGAACTTTGGTTTAGTGGTGGTGTTGGGGGTAATCACTCAAAGACTATGGCATTGTCAGTACATAGTAGGCCCACTGCAATGTTTGCTGAGTATATTGAAATGAAATTGGAAAGAATAGCCAGCCAGAGATGAGGTTGATTGTCTGGTGTTAGGGGAAGGGGCGGGGTGGGAGGGGGACTTTGTCCCAGGCACTGCCCCACTCCACCTCTGGCCTGGCTCTAGATACCTTGAGCTTGGGCCCAGGAGAGGCCACTTGGTTCCTGGGTTCCTGGACAGCCAAGGGAGAGGGCTCTTTGCCACATTCTTAGGAGAGAGCACATCCAAAACAATCTCTTTTTCTAAAAACTCAGTGCTAACGTATTCCAGATGTCCGTTTGTTATATAATGGGGTTTGTTTTAATAGTGTCAACTTCCAGATGTGCAGCCTGGAATCAAGAAGCCCATTGGCCCCCTGAGGACACCGTGAGCCAAGCTAGAGCGGCCATGGGGATGGGGAGGGGGGTGGGAGAAAGAGCCCCATGTGCTGAAGCAGGGATGGCAGACAAGCCAGAGGTGCTGGGCCACTCACCTGCCCTGTGGCTGTCCCTGGTCTGGAACATGGGAAGGCATCCCAGCCTTCTTTGGGTAGCCAGGAAAGCAACCACAGAAGGATGGCTGGGAGGATGCGCTTTCCTGGAGTCTGGGTTTCACAAATCCTTGCTGGAGGACCCAGCTAAAGTCACCGGAGGACTGAGACTTGCTGCCTTTGAACAGAAGATGGAAAAAAACATTCTGTTTACCTGGAGGGGCTGTGGAAGGAAGGAAAATGAAGTGTGCCTTGCCCATTTCTGCACAGGCTTGGAAACACTTGAGCCTTTCCCTTTGCGGGAGGGGGGAGTGGAAAGATCCCGGGGTCCTTTCTGACCCCATCTCCTCCCTCCCCCTTCCCCTGATGCCTGTCACCAACCCGAAGCCCCTGGGCAGCACACACTACATTTTCCCTGGAACACTGGAAAAGAACCAAGGGCAGAGAGCTCGCCACCTCCCCCTGTAGTTTGTTCTCTAGCCCCTTGCAGCACCAACAGATAGAACATTCTTCACAGGGCTGAGCCAATGGCAGCCTCTGCATGACCCAGTGGTCTAAGTTAGGTCCCGATGCTACCTGGCCGGGATGGGTTCCCGGCCTTTTTCTCTCAAGTACTGTAACTCTGACACCAAGTGGCCTAAGACCTCAGTCTTAGGCCATCATCTGAAGAGTGATGTCTGAAGTCTCAAACAAGTCAAGTCACTAAATCAGAATGCAGTGCCAAGGCAGAGCCCTCAAAAGGGAAAACTCACCACAGAAAGAGGGTAATCTCAGCTGGGGATGGTAGTGCTCACCACACACACACACACACACACACACACACACACACACACACACACACACACACACACACACACACACACACACACACACACACACACACACACACACACACACACACACACACACACACACAGAGATCTTCTCCTAATGTATCTTTAAAAAGCATTCCAACAAAATTCCATTCGAATGGGAAGGGGTGCAAAAGGAAATGAATGTGAAAATAAGTGTGCAACTGACACCGTATTTTTGCAAATAAAGAACACTGAAGCAGGAGCTAGGAGTGGTGGCACAGGTCTGTAATCCTTGTGAGGCTGAGCTCTGAGGATTGTAGTTTGAAGACAGCTGGAGCAGAGAAGTCTCTACAACTTTTATTTCCAATTAAGCAGCAAGAAAAAAAGAAGTAAAGATATGATTCAAGTGGTAGAGCACCAGCCTTGTGTAAGAAAGCCAAATGTGAGTGTGAGGCCCTGAGTTCAAGCCTCAGTACCAGCATCAAAAGAAAAAAAAATTAAAAAACAAACAAACAAACAACAAGGCAGGATTTGCCTGCCCCCCAGCTGTTGAAATGTGTGGTAAAACTCAAATACTTTAAACACTATGTTCCTAGCACGAAAACAGCAAAGAAAGAAAGGGCACAGAAAACATAAAGTCCAAAAATAGACCCTGTACAGATGAAAACATGGAATGTGGCAGAGGAAACACTTCAAGTGAAAGCAAAGAGGAAGTTCTAACCACAGTTACCTATGAGGAGAGCAACTTGGCTGGCAAGAAAGGAGGAGACACAGAGCGAGAGGAGGAGAAAAGGGCTTAGTTTTCTTTTTCTTTCTTTTGGTGCTAGTCCTGGGGCTTGAACTCAGGGGTTTGGGCACTGTCCCTGAGCTTTTTATTTGTTCAAGGCTAACGCTCTACCACTTGAGCCACAGCTCCACTTCCTGCTTTTTGGTGGTTAACTGGAGATAAGGGTCTTAAGAACTTTCCTGACCGGGATGGCTTTGAACCTTGATCCTCATATCTCAGCTTCTTGAGTAGCTAGGATTACAGGTAGGAACCACTGGGTGCCAAGCTTAGTTCTGATTTTGTATCTTGCAGGAATTGTGACTTTTGCAACCTTATGTATGTGTTACTTTTTTAAAGGCAACATCTCTTTTATTTTTAACTGTTTTTGTTGGCTCTTTAAATTTTTTATTGTAATTATAAAGATGATTTACAGAGGGTTTATGGTTTGATAAGTCAGTAAAGAGTACATTTCTTTTTGGACCTTGTTACCCTTCCCTCGCCGTCTCCCAGTTTTTCCTTCCCATTCCCACCCACAAGTTGTATAGTTTAAAGGCAAAAGCTCTTGGTAAAATCAATATACACTAAAAATTAGTGTAATTAATATAGACTACAAAAGTGAATGGCAGGAAAGTCAGGCCCTGACAGAATGGAGCAGCAGCAGGAGCCGGAGGACAACAAAGAGGGTGAATGAGAATAAACACAGTTGAAATATTTTATTTGCATGGAAACAGAAAGATGCAGCCAGTTGAAATTGTTTTAAGATAAGAGGGAAGGAACTAGGGGGTGAAGTTGATTTCAATACACTGTATACATGTATGCAAATGTCACAATGAAATACCCTTTGTATAACTAATGCATGTTAATAAAGAAGTCAACTTTTTTTTTTTTGCCAGTCCTGGAGCTTGAACTCAGGGCCTGGACATTGTGCCTGAGCGTCTTTTGCTCAAGGCTAGCATTCTACCACTTGAGCCACCATGCTACTTCTGTTTTGTACTGTTTACGTGGTACTGAGGAATCGAACTCAGGGCTTCATGCATGCTAAGCAAGCACTCTACCACTAAGCCACAGTCCCAGCCCTGAGAAGTCAACATATTTTAATGTTGATATATCATTTTGCCAGACACTGGTGGCTCACACCTGTAATCCTAGCTACTCAAGAGGCTGGGATCTAAGGATCACAGTTCAAAGCCAGCCTGGGCAGAAAAGTCCCTGGAGACTCTTATCTCCACTCAAAAGCTGAAAGTAGAGCTGTGGCTCAAAGTAGTAGAGTGCTAGCCATGAGCAAAAAGAGCTCAGGGACAGTGCCCAGGCCCTGTGTTTAAGGCCTCACAACGGACCAAAAAAAAGGATATATCATCTATATGATGTGTGATTGCTATATGAGTGATGATTGCTTTTGTGTTTTCTCCTGCATACAGTTCTGTATTTAAGAGAGAGCTAGTAGGGCTAGAGTTGTGACTCAAGTGGTAGAGAACCTGTCTAGAAAGCTTGAGGTCCTGAGCTAAAACTGCAGAAAGAGAGAGGGAGAGAAAAAGAGGAGGGGAGAGAGTTATAACATAATCATCAGACATATGAGAGATGTTAAGGAGTATTACCTTGTGGGGTAAGAGGGAGGCATTTACTGCTTTCTTGTTTTTGTGCAGGACTTGGGGCTTGATCTCAAGGTCTGGGTGCTCTGTCCCTGAGTTTCTTTTGATCAAGGCTAGTACTCTACCACTTGAGCCATAGCATCACTTCTGGCTTTTTGATAATTAATTGGAGATAAGAGTCACATAGACTTTCCTGCCTGGGTTGGCTTTGAACTGTGATCCTCAACTCTCAGCCTCCTGAGTAGCTTGGATTATATAGGTGTGAGTCACTGGTGCCTGGCTTGCATTTCAGTTTCAAAGCCATATATTCCCATGTTTTTTCTTCACGTCTTCCTTTTTCATTTTCTTTTTGTTTTCTTTCTAGATAACAAGTAAAATATACCTTTAAAAGCTAAGGAGGGAGAATGCAAATTTTAAAAAAACCCAACAGTGTAGAAATGATGGATTACTTGGAAAATGGGGATGGAGAACTGGCTAACAATTTGGAAAAAAATAAAGCTGGATTCCTACCTTACACCAAAATAAACCACAGATGGCTTAATGGTTTAAATGTTAGGAAAAAAGAAGCTAAATCATAAAAGAAGTTGAATACTTGTACAATTTTAAGAGAAAGAACATATGAATAGATGGATAGATTTTTACAACATAACAATGTGAGACTTCTCACCAAAATAAAATTTTATAAATGGAGGTATTGAGAGAGAGAGAGAAACAGAGAGAGAGAGATAAAGAGAGAGAGAGAGAGAGAGAGAGAGAGAGAGAGAGAGAGAGAGAGAGAGAGAGAGAGAGAGAGAGAAAGAGACAGACAGACAGACAGACAGACAGACAGACAGACAGACAGACAGGGAGAGAGACAGGGAGAGAGACAGGGAGAGAGAAAGAAAGAGACAGAGAGAGATAAGAGTTAGAGACAGAAAAGAGACAGCCTGAGACAGAGACAGACAGAGATGGAGACAGAGAAAGACAGAGAGAGGGAGAGGGAGAAGGAGGGAGAGAAGAGAGATATTCAACAGAGGAGCAAAAAATTTAATCTATAAGGAGTTCTTACAAGAATTCAGGACCATTGTGTGCACATGTGTATTCCCAGCTACTTGGAGGTAGAGATAAGAGAATCACTATTTGAGGTTAGCTAGGCTGAAAATAAAAGTTAGTGAGACCCTATCTTAAAGAACAAGCCAGGTACAATAAGACATACTTGTGATCCCAAGTATATAGAAGGCAAAGGTAGGAGGATTGTCGTCTGAGGCTGGCTCCAGGCAAAAATCACAAGACCCTATCTAAATGTAATGGAAGCAAAAAGGTCTGAGCAAATGGCAGTGTGCTTGCCAAGCAAGTGTAAGGATGTGAGTTTGAATCACAAATAAAACCAATCAACCAAACAAAACCCAAACTGAAAACCCTCTCATCTCAAGGGTGAGCAAATGTAGTCCTTTATATTCAGCTATATAAAACTATATAAAAAAACCAACAATGTAACTTCAAGGTAGCGCTGGGAGGAGGCAAATGGGGGAGGGGAATGAAGGGAGGGACGACAATATTACCCAGAAGCACTCATAACCTGACTTCTGAAATTGTAACCCCTGGGGACCCTTTAACCGCCACCACAATAATAATTAAATAATAATAATAAAAACATAAACCTGTAAAAAACCTCCCTCCTCATATTTTTCCCCCTAAGCCAAGAATCAAGGATAGTTTGACCTCAGAGACACTGCCATTCCCTCGGATGAAGGTGGGAGGTGGGGATGGACGGATGGCTCAGGACAGCAGCTCCAGGGCCCCCGGCTGGCTGTCTTCTGTAATACCAGCTGCTTCCCTGGCTCAGGCTGGCACCACTGTCCCTTAGTCCAGGACTCCTTATGCTGCCCTTCCTTCTCACACATCAGACGTCTCTGAATGCTAGTTCCTCTGCCTGCCTCTCTCTTGCAACCTGAAGGAAAAGAAAATCCAACTATGGTAGTGCTTCAAGGGCTCAGCACAAATCTCCTCGGATCTCTTCCAAAGGCTCTTCCCAGGGACTCCTGCAGCACCTCCACGACTCTGATCCTCATTTTCCAAGTGTCTCAGCCATCCTATGCTGACTTGTCAAGCTTTGGACATCCCTAAAAACTCATGTTGAAACTTGCCTTGGAGGTGGAACCTCTGGGACATAATTAGGTCATGGGAGTGGCTGTATAAGCAGAGGAAGAGAGACCTAAGCTGGCACCCTACTTGCTCTACTCCCCTCATGGAGACCCTCTATCTAATCTCCCGAGACACCAGTGCCAGGCACTTGGATGTCCAGCTTCCAGAACCATGAGCCTATATCTTTTGTTTTTGTCAGTCAAGGGCCTTGAACTCAGGGCCTAGATGCTATTCTTGAGCTCTTTTGCTCAATGATAGGACCCTACTATTTTGAGTCATAGCTCCTCTTCCGGTTTTTGAGTGGTTAATTGGAGATAGAGTCTCACAGGGACTTTTCTGCCCGGACTGGCTTGGAACCATGATCCTTAGATCTCAAACTCCTGAGTAGCTAGGATTACAGGTGGGAGCCACCAGTATCTAGTTGAATCTCTAGTCTTTGTAAATCATCCGTCTGTGGTCAGTTCTAGCAACAGAAGATGGGTTGGCACAGTTCCATTTACTCCCAACTTCCTCTCCAATCTGACACAGGGCAAGTGTGTATGTGTGTGCGTGTGTGCGTGTGCGTGTGTGTGTGTGTGTGTGTGTGTGTGTGTGTGTGTGTTGGTCCTGGGGCTTGAATTCAGGGGCTGGGCACTGTCCCTGAGCTCTTTGCTCAAGGTTGGCACTCTACCACTTGAGCTGGAGTTCCACTTCTAGCTTTTTGATGGTTAATTGGAGATTAATTTCCTGCCTGGCTTGGCTTTGAAATGTGATCCTCAGATCTCAGCCTCCTGAGTTGCTAGGATGACAGACGTGAGCCTGTAATGAGCCACCATCTCCCTGTTAAGGCAAGTGTCTTAAGCAGTATTACATGAACAGGTGAACTGGATCCAGGGTGGCAGGGCAGAATATTTGAATGGGCACTGCCACAGGTGGCTAATTGAGTTTCAAGTTCAGTCCATTTTTTCCCCTGAAACAACAGGAATTTATTACTAATAAGGATACAAATTACTCAGCTATGAGCAAATTACATAGTAGTTAAGAGAAGTACCAAGTTATAAGAGCAAAAGAAAGACACACCAAGAGGGATCATTATACCTGAACTTGTTACCGAAAGCCATGAGGAGTCTGAAAATAGGCTGCTCACAGCAGGCTCTGGGCCAGCGATGCTCTGGCTTTGGAAGCTCCCCAGCCTCTTGGGGAGCTTTGAAAGAGGCATTCCAAAGACAGAAGAGGAAGGGGTTGATTACAACTCCTGAGCAGATGCGGGGAATGTGGGATGCTGAAGGTCATACACAGTAGTGGGGAGGGAACCCAGAATGTGAGCCCTCCGGGGCAGACATTTTTGTCTGCTTCTTCCCTGCTGAAGCTCAGCATCAACAACAGCATCAGAAGTTGGCAAGGGGAAAAGGTTGGTGAGTGAGTGACTGGGGTCTGAGATCCTGTCTGGAGTTAATGCTTAAGTTACCTCTTACTGTCACAGAAAACTGGAGGCTAGATAACTTATAAAGTAAAAGAAATCTATTTTGCTCATGGTTCTAGAGGCCAGGAGCCAAGATGGGCAGCCATATCTGACGAAGGTGGAAAGGCAGAAGGCTCACTTGAAGAAGAGAAGAACATCAAGGTGGCCTTCTTGGAGACAGCTCACTTCTCTGCCAGAACGAACCCCATCCTGAGTGCTGAGAATGGAGAATTCTGCATCCTCCTAGACTCCCCACCCTGTGACTCAAAACCCATAAAGATCCTACCATGCTGCAACACCGTTACGCTGGGCACTGGATTTCAACATGATTCTGGAGGGAACAAAGCATATTTCAAACACAGAACTTGACCTGCTTTGGAAGACAAGGCTTCTCTCAAGGAAGTTTTGGCTCTGGGCATACTCATCTCCACAGAGGTCAAGCTGGGCCAGGGCAAGGAAAGTACCTTGAGAATGTGAGGAGGAGGTGCAGAGGGCCTGGAACGTTCTATGGTGTTGTAGCAGGGTCCCTAGGAATGGAAAATGGTGGGGGGAAAAGAAGGAGGGGAGTTCTAAAGGTAGCACAGCCTGCCGTGTATACTCTTTGGGTCCAGAGTAGCTGGAGAGACTGCAGGGAGCTGGGGGAGGACCTGGTCCCGAAGATGCTGTGCACCCCCAAAAGAAGGCAACTAAGTGCTTGATGGTGCGGGGAGTCAACCAGCAGGACTTGTCTCTGTAGTTGAGCTCTGACCATGTAACTCAAAGTTAAAGCTCCGGAGTGTTAGGTATGCGCTCAAAGTCACCCAACTAGAAGAGCTGACAACGCTGGGACTCGGTTGTACAGCTTTCTCACGTCAGAGCCTGAACCATTTTTCACTGTGCTGAAGCAAAGCGAGTCTACAGATCCAAGACAGGCAAGGCAGCCTGAGCCAGCGCAGCTTCAGCCCAAGGCTGTCTCGCACCCGAGCGGAGGAGTTGTTCTGAGGACAGGGGCAGACCAAGTCAGTGTGGCCAGGGCTGGGCACAGCAGGCTTTCTAGGCCTCATGCCACTAGCCAGATACTCTGCCCGGGGACTGGTGGCAGGGCCTGTCAGGGTCACCAGCTTCCTGACTGCCTTCCTCCTCCCTGTCCCATCCAAGTCCTGACCTGACCTTCCTCCCTAGAGCAAGGGGCTGGCCTGGCCCTAGTCCTGGGGGAGGCTGCAGCTGCTCCCGAAGCCCAATCCTAGCAGACAAAGATGCTTTCTTTCCCAGCATCAGGTCTGGATTGCATATTGCCTGTGATCCAAAAAGCCCCTGTGAAAGTAGTTCTGAGTGTGTGTGTGTGTGCGTGCACACGCGCATGTGTGTGCACACATACAAGCTTGGATTTGGCCTGGCATTACTCGGTCTGCAGTGTGCATGCCTGTGCTGCATGCTCTGTACCCAGAGCGACTGCCTAGGTATAGGTACCCATGCATATTTCTACATATATCAGCATGTATTTGCATACATTTGCAAGGCTTGGTGTCTGGTGTAATCGCATGTGCACCTGAGCACTTTGGGATGGGTAAGTGCATGTGTTGTATTTGTCTTGGGAAACACTTGGTACCAGGCCATACCTCAGACCTCCCTCATCCTATCCAACTACTGGGGGCTCTTGCCAGGCACTCTGCAAGAGTGTGAAGCCTTCTGCAATAGCCCTTTGCTTTCTCCCCTCCCCCACCTCTGCCTCTGCATTCATGAACAACCTGGCTCTTTCAATGCTGAAAGGATCACAGGTTTATGCAGCTTGGCTTTGCCCCACACACTTTCCAAAAGTTCTGGCTTCCAGCTGAACTCTTTTACAAAAAGGCTCCTGGGGAATAGACTAGCAGGAAGGTGGGGACCCTGCCTGAAGGGGTGGGGGGTGGCGGCTCAAGACCCAAGTCCCAGGATTGAATAGGAACAATAGGGTTGAGTTGCAGCCAGAAAGGGAGGCTAGCCTGAGGCTGAGCTTAGTCTGAGAACCTTCAGTGAGGGGGACATAGCTTCTTGGGGTGTTCCACTCAGGGTGGCAGGGATAGGAGGAACCCAAGGCTCAAGAAGCTCAGCCTCCACCAGGCAAACAGGGAAGAAGAGGCCCAGGGGGAATCCCCAGGCCATCTGAGGGCCAGCTCTACAGGATTCTGGGGGCCCCCACCCTAGCTCCCAGCCCAGGAGAATCTCCTATGGAAAACCCAGGCTCTGCCAAGCTGCAGTCAGTGGATACTTCTGCCAGTCTACGGCATGACAAGAGGAGGTTTCAAGGCCTGGCTGATCCTGATTCCAAGGCCTCCAGACTGCAAATAGAAAGTCAGTATTTGAGTCTCTTCCCCACACCCAATCAGCACTTGTTTAAGGGGCCCCTGACATGTTTCTCCTGACCCCACTGAGGCTTTTCCACAATGCTGCCATCCCCACGGTGAGCTGTGACTCCCCTGTGAGTTGGCAGAAAGGTCTTTTGGATGTCCCAGGGGATCGACAGAAGGACTGTGGAATGGGGTAAGGAGGTAACTAGGGTGGGCAGTCCCTCTCGGGGGCCTTCTGGAGAGAGGCACACGGGCTGTGCCGAGGGGAAAAGCCACAATCTCTGAGGAAGAGTAGCTCCATGGGGTACCCAGGGAAGAGGAGCCTGGAAGCCAGAGCCCAGATTTGGCTTCTGAAGGCTCCTGGATGCTGGAAATAGATGGATACCCTCAAAGAGGCACGTTTCTTGAGTCCAAGGCCAACCGCTATTATCACTTCCTTTGTTTCCATGGGAGGCACTCCCCTGGGCCTCTGCCATCTAGCTCTGAGGCCTGGAAAGCCTGGGTGAGAATCAGAGTAGAGGGTCAGGGAGGGTGCAGATGGGATCTAGCCATCCAGAACTGTCTCAGCCTAACCATCCTAGTCAGCGCCAGGAGAGAGGCTGACCATGTCAGTAGTGCTGAGGCAGGGCCTGGAATGCAGCTGCTTTTCAATCTCTACTCAGTCCCCCAAGGGCTAGGGTGAGATCACCAACTTGCTGGAGATCTTGAAGATTCTGGAGCCCAAATGTACTGGGATAGAGAAGGGTGAGAATCCAGCAAGTAGTCTTGAGAACTAACATTCATCACTCCAGCAGTGTGTGTGGGTGGCGTAGGGGGGACGTAGGGGGTGGCTAATGGCAGATAAAATCAAGGGGACTTTGCAAAGCTGCTTCAGCCTGGCCTCAGGCCTCAGCTGCTGCTGGACCCTTCCTAGTAGCCTGCTTCTGAGAGTCAGCTGACATTGCAGTGGGGAGACAGGAGGGCCATTCCCTCTAAAGGCAGCCTGCCTCTGTACTCCCACATGTGACCCATTGGTTGGATCAGGAGCCTGTCAGCACTCAGGGCCCCGTAATCACTCAAGCAGCAAATGTGTTCTGTGCACTGGGTCCATCCTGTAATTCATTCCTCATGGGATGTAAACAACAACAACAAATTCTTGTGCACATTTAAAAATCAGGGGATTTTATATAAATATCTGCCTTTCCATCCTGTTAAATGAGCATCAGGCAACATGGTGCCCACATCCCTGCATCACAGCCATGGGCTCTGGCTGGTATCAGCTACTATTCACCTGACTACAATCCCCACTGCCCCCTTAAGCCTGGTCCATGTCACCCAGGCATGTCACTTACCTTGCCTGGTCGTTGTGAGTTTCCATCTTGTATTATATCTGGAGGAAAGAGCCTGTGAACCATGGAGGTTTCCCCAGATGGACACACCTGCGTCTTTTCCCTTTGGGTACATTCAGGCAGAGAGCCCATGGTTCTCCTTCCTGTCCATTGCTATGAGAAATATCAGGAGCTGCCCTCTTCATGGATCTTACCAACCCTGGGCACAATCACCCTGGGTGATTGTGTCTACCCATCCCCAAATCCACACATTGAAACTCTAACCCCAGTGTGGCTGTATTTAGAGATGGGGCCTTATGGGAAATGACTAAGGTTAAATGAGGTCTTAGGGATGGGGCCTGATCTGAGAGATCAGTGTCTTTTGAAGAGGCATTAGGGAAGGCCCTTTCTCCATCCACAAACCTGCACCAAGGAGAACTCATGTTCAGTTGCCTGTGAACTAGCAAGAAGAGCACTTACCAGGAATGCTTTTCAAAACCTTGGACGTCTGACCTCCAGATGACAGGTCTACTGTTCATGCCACCCAGTCTATGGTCTTTGGTTATGCTAGCTCAAGTAGACTAATAAACATTGTTTGAAAGTTCTGTCTATAATTTTGCTAAGGCTGATGCAAATTTACTAGGCTGTAGTTAGGCCAAGTCCCATCCTCCATTCTTGAAAACTGGTGCTTCCTCCGTCTTATCTCCTACACCAAGGCCATTGACTTGTGCTATCACTTTGGCACACAAGCCAATAGGAGACCTGAATGTAGCACAAGAATCTACTGAGTCTGAAGTCCTTCTGCCTCGTGCTGAGTCAGGAGAGGGCAAAGTTCCTGTCTTCCTCTGAGCTCTGCTTCCTAGGGTGTGGCTTCCAGTCAGCCTGATTTGGGCTGACTGGATAGCTGGTCTTGGTTCCCCATGCCAGGCCTTCCTGTTGCCTGAGCTCCAGTTGCAAAGTGACCAACTTGGGCACCCTCTTCCTGTGAGGTCAACCTCCATGTACGGCGCCCTCTGCAGGTGAGTCAGCTCACAGCCACCTGCAAGGACTTCCCAGTGGGTCTCTTGGTCAAGCAATGGTGTTATTCCCCCCGTCCAGAGGCTCCATCCTCTTCTGCACTTTTTAAACATTTTATCTTTAACAACTCCCTCTCTTTCGCCAACACCTTCAGGTCTGTTCTCTATTCTCTTCGTTGGTTTTTCTTCTGGGCCTGGGGCCTGGGCTCTGTGCTGGAGCCTTTCTGTGCTCATTTTTCTGTTTATGTGGTAATGAGGAATTGAACCCAGGGCTTCATGCATGCGAGGCAAGCACTCTACTACTAAGCCACATTCCCAGTCCTCTGCTTTCTTCTTGTATCTCACAAAAAAGACTCCGCTAGAGAGGACAGAGCTGGAGACGCCCAACTTTTTCTCCAAAGTGGAAGGGTGCCTTGTGAACTTGCAGGTGGACCCTCAAGAGGCCTGCCTAAACTCCAAGGCTGCTTTCAAAGCTGTTTAAGAAGTAGTTGTGAGGGCTGGAGGTTGACCTCACAGGAAGAGGGTGCCCAAGTTGGTCACATTCCAACTGGAATCTGGTGCGTGGGGCCTGTGGCACCAAGGTCATGGCCAAGGCCAGAGCAAGAACACTACACAGTGGAATCAAGGGAAGTGTCTTTAGATTCCTGTTTTTCTGCTCACCCATTACACTGCTGAAGACAGTGGCCACTTACCCGATCTGGTCCTCATCTGTGGACACTGGCTGAGGTCTGGCACAGTGACCTACAATGTAGGCACCTCCTTGCAGCATTGGGATGACCTTTAATCCCACATACAGCCCAGCTGCTCAGGGTTGGAGGTCATGGTCAGAGCATGGGCAGATGAGAGATCACCTTCCCCTGTCCCGATAGCCCTCTGGCCCACCTCCCCAGGTTCAGATCTTGCCAGCTGAGCAATGACTCAAACCCTTTCCTCTTTCCAAGTTCTAAATGGGAAGCTGCTTTCCACATGGCCCTAAGCGGTGTGTACAAATGCTCAGACACAAGGATGTCCCTAGGTTAAGCCCCCTCAGAGGTCCCCAACACCAGCAACAGTGATAGAAAGACAGCGTTCCAGTTGCCGTCTCCCTAGCCATAGTGTTGGTGGCTGAGGACCAGAGGTAGGGGCGCCACAGTTCCATCTCTCTTGCTGTCGAATGATGTTCTCATGAAGTTGCAGCACATAGAGCGTGGCTCCCCTATTGGTCAGCTAATGGCTCCATATCAATCTCGGATTCTCAAACTCAGCTCTGCCACTGAGTAGCTGGTTGATCAAGTAACTTGGTCAGCCTGTCTTGGGCTGTTCCTTCATATAGACAGGGTGGGGACTGAGAACATGGCTTTCAAGTACTGAGCAAGCTAGCGCTCAGTGACCATGTGCTGTTGCTGTAGATAAAATATGAGGTGCCCGGATTTAATCTGATTTCCAGACTACATATATAATATCCACTCAATATTGAATATACTAAAAAATGTTATTCTGCAACTCACATTGAACTGAGTATCTTTTCTCCCTATCACGGAAGGAGGTATCACAAATCTAGGTGCCAAGCTATTGCCTGCTCCCGAGCAGCCTCCTTATTCCTTCGGTCTACCCAGGACACGGATCACATGGAAAGCACAGGGTCTTGGAGATGGAGTCAGGCCACAAAGCTTCTTTCTTGTAGTTATTTGAGTCCAATCCCCAGATCTTTTCTGTACTTGCCTTGGGGCAACTTGAAGTTCTTTGCTCCTTCCTTTGCCCTGATCTCTGTCTCTGTCTCTCCGCAGTGGGGCTGGCCATTCTCAACATTGGCTATCGAGAGGAATAACAAGAATGACTCACAAGAGAACAGGCATAGTGATAAGCACTTGACACTCATCTTTCGATCAACCCCATGCATCACCTTTAGGTACATACTGTCAGCATCCCATTTTACAGGTGAGGAAACAAATTCGGAGAAGGGGTGCTGCTTCCTGTCCCTGCACGGAAGTCATATCCTGCCAAGTCTCCACCCCCTCTCTTCCCCTTATTCTAGTCCCTCCCCTTGTCCTCTAGGGCTTGGACTTAAGACTGAGGCAGAGCTTAGACATCAGGGGCTGTTTGGTCAGTGTGAGTTTCCACTTCCATCTGACTTCTAGAAAGAGCCTTTCTAGAAAGAGCCAGTACTTAACTCCCCACCTTTCCGATTCCCATAGTCCACAGATACCTTGCAAAGATGGCAGCCACCAGGCAGTATGTCCTGCCCCTGAGCTCCTGAGCCGGGTGTGAAGCCATGTACAACCAATGTAGAAACAAAATCCTAGTCACTGGGTTGGATGAATCCTATTTCTGACCAAAGAGAGAAATCCTGTGGTTTCCACACCAGGCAAAGAAACAAAGAATTCTTGCAAGAAACACTGTTAAGGAATTTGGTGTAATGAATCAAGCGTAAACCTTTCCAGAGGGTGTGTCACTTGTGTTCCATTTTCCCTAGTGCCAGTTTTTCCAAGTGCAATTTATTCGCTTAGTTCAGTCTCTAAGGTAGAGAGGTCCTGGACTGGTAACAGAAGCCAGGGCTGGAGGATTGGCTAGTAGGACCATGGAGTCTAATCTCACCTCTGCTCTCTGACCAAGACAGTTTGGCAGCCTCTGCTGGCTTTCCCACTAGGCCAAAGGCAGTTACTATGGCAAACACACACAACACCAAGTACACTGAACTGGTAGAATAAAACTATGAATCTTCCCTGATTCTGTATATGCCATTATTCTATCCAGCAGGTCTTGATTAGAGGTCTGTAATATTTACTTATTTAAAAAAAATGTAGCAGAGGAGCCAGGTGCCAGTGAGTTGCACCTGTGATCCTAGCTACTAAGGAGGCTGAGATCTGAGGATCATGGTTTAAAGCCAGCCCAGTCAATAAAGTCTATATGACTCATCTCCACTAAAGTAAAAACAATCAGAATCGAGAAGTAGAGTTGTGGCTCAAGTAGTACAGTGCCAGTCTTCAGCAAAAAGCTCAGGAACAGTGCCTAGGCCTTGAGTTCAGGCTCCAGGACCAACACACACACACACACACACGCACACGCACACGCACACACACACACACACAGCACCTTTAGGCCTTCCTCTAATAATGCTCCATCCTTTCTTCAGGTCACTGTCAATCAACCTATGGCTGGCCCACAGGCTAAGGCTGGGTCAGCATGTTTGTTTTGAGGGGGGCAGTGCTGGGATTTAAACTCAGGGTCTCTCACTCTCCCACTTGAGCCTCATCCCAGCTCCATTTTGTTTATTTTGGTAGAGTTGGTCCTCACATGGCGGTCTTCCTACCTCTGCTTTCCCAATAGCCAGGACCACCAACAGGTGTGGGCTACCATTCTGGTCGCCTGCTCAGACCTGAACTAGGTTTCAGCCTTTCCCTTCTCTCCCATGCCTTGTGCCTCATGGATGACGTCTCGCAAAGCCCTCTCTGGCTGAGGAGCTGTGCTTCCCAGGGTGAAAGACTAGTAAGTTCTTTAAAAAGCCCTGACAAGTCCAGCCATCAAGGTATTCCTGTCTTGTGGACCTGTTCTAACCTGCAGAAAGACCAGTGTGAGGTCGGGCTTCCGGTATGGGGTTTCAGGAAGTGATCAGGTGGGTGAGTGTGGGAGCCGCTGCCAACCCTCGTCCAGGAAACATTCTGTTTAACCTGTGCTGGGGCAGGCTGAGGGGCAGGCGAGGTCAGCCCTCACCGCTGAACGGCACTTAGCGAGCCCTCAGCACGCCTCACCCTCGTGCACACATGCATTCACCAAATACCCAGGCAACAGAGACATCAAGTGGCAGTGAATCCCTCAAATACAGATCTGACTTTTAAACTTTTTTTTTTTTTTTTAAATCCAGGATCAAGACCACAGACAATTTATTATGTAAGACATGAGTGGAGAATGGTCAAGGAGAGTTTATGGCTGTGAGTGGTATGGAATTAGATGAAGAGGCTCAAGTTTGCTGAAGAGACTTTAAATTTGGCTTTTGCTCTTGGGAATGTCAAGATAATCATAAAGCAGCACTTATGCCTTACAGAGCAAATAATCCACAGAGCTGTCAGTTTCATTTTGCAGACAGGGTCACAATAGCAGTCAGACAGAAGCCTCAACACCCGAGAGTTAACATACAGGTTGGCAGATATAACAAGGAGAGTGCATGCTGGTGGGTTCTTCACTTAGCTTGGCAGAGAACCCGGGACCTCCTAGGGGTGTAAGTGGGACCTGGGAAAGCAGCTTTTCCATACAGAACAACAACAACAACACAAGGACAACAAAGGAGACCAGCCTCTGCTGGCTGTCTATAATACTCATGTGCAGTAAGGCTTTCAAGATACAGGAATTTTTATAGCATTTGTATTTTAAGGATTTAGGGCAAATACATTTTTTTTCTACTCGATAAAAAGAAAATTAGTACTTAAAAGGTTCAAAAATATATTGATTGAGTGATTTTTTTTACATAAATAAATTATATTGATTTTTTTTTTTTAAGGATTTAACAGCTGAAAAACCCTTTCTGCTTCCACTGGAGGCAAAACTGAACAACACAATGTTAGTTAAATAGAAAGCAGCATTTCTAAGAAATCTGTTGTCAGCCTTACAGACCATCTACACTACAGAGATACCATTCAATAGGATTTATTCAATTCCTGGATTCTTTCTTCTTTATAGGATCAATTATGGAATTTCTATCTTATATATTCGATTCATAAAACTGGGATTCCAAGTTTTGAAAATACATTTAGATTCATATTTTCATGATTGAACAGACTTCTTTGAGATGCTCATTTTAACATTTACATAATTTATAATCCCAAATGTATAAAAGACAATGACGAAAGCATCATAAATAAATAATGCAAACTGAAATACTTATGTCAAACATTTGGACCTTCTGATAAATTAGCAAAACGGTAACAGAAACAGTAAAAAAAAAAAAAAAAAGAAAAAAAGAAAAAAAGAAAAATACAGCAAATCGTGACAACACAAAGTGAAACACCTGCCATATTTCCAGGCCCTGCAGGCCCTGTGCCCCCAGAGTGCCGAGCTGTAAACTCGTTTCAAGTCTCCAGTGAGAACTGCCCACCGGGTGCACCTGCCCAGAGTGAAAGGTGGAAGGAAGCGGGAAGCAGGTGTGGTTGGACAGGTTCTTCCCCGTTCAGCTCCTCAACACAGAGAACTAAGCAAGGAGAAAGAATACTGCAGACTTCCAACAGAGTCTCAGCTAAGTATAGTGTGGCATTCAGGCCAACCATTAGATCTAAGTAGAGCCGAGAAACAATGGAGAGGAAAAAGACTTTTCACAGTTGTAGTGTAAAGGGTGACGCATACCTTACGTAACTGACCGCAGAACCTAGTGCCCAGGGAATACCTTCTGTCAGGCTCTGGCAAGCACAGCTTTGGGGAGGCAGGTCAATGGCTAGGACGTTCTTGGGAGAATGAGGCCAGAGCAGCGCTGGTCCTGGGTTGGGGAGCTGGCGTGCGCTCTCTGGAGTAGGAACCCTCACTCACCCCTGCTGGCAGGAACTCAAGCTGTGTGAAGCTTTCTCTGACTTAAAGTCATCTTTTCGCTGGGAGAGGGATGATCCAGATACACAAACTAATGCCTAGTCAGCCAGTATTTCTGCAGGTGTCTAAAAACAATGAAGGGGGGAGTTACTAACAGTAAGGTTCCTGTTTTCATAAAGAAATCAATATATGTGTTTCAACCGTTGGTTTATATACTTCTGACTATGCTACTCAGTAATTATAAAATAGGGCCCTATTTTAATTCTGATAAAAAAAATGCACCAGCACTTCCTTTCTCTGTGCTTTTTGGTTGTCTCATTACATTCTTCCTATTTGACCGAGCTCGCAGAAAGAGAGCCCCGCTTTGTCTCTGTCCTTCATCCTTTCCACGGTAGATCCCTAGACAGCTTTCTTTTGCCATTTTCCTCCTCAGGTGAAGTGGGAAGCTTGGAAGGGAAGGGGGAGGGCGTGTCACAAGTATGGCATCGACTACGACTGCTGGAATGAACCACTGGGGAACAGAAGGAGAGTTCTGTGCCTCCTAGACTAGGCACACGACACTTAGCTCATGAAGTGGAAAGACCCTGCAACTATGAACATCTGTTACCATAGTTCTCAGACAGGAAATTAGGTAGGCCATATTACTCATGGAAACACAGGTTCTTGTGAACGTGAAGTGAGGGAAGTAACAAACCTTAATGGGATAAGAAACTTACAAGTCACAAGAATTTCTTAAATGAAAAAGTTCTAGTTGGTGGTGGTGCCGGAGTCTTTGAGCACCCCTTCCCCAGCCTGTGCCACGTGTTCTCTCTCTGGGGGCAAAGGGACACTGGCCTCGGTGCAGTTCTGGTCGCTGCCTGGCTCCCGCTCGCACCCGGGAGCGGGCTCTGGGTTGGGGTTGGGGCTGTCTCCCTTTGTCTTCTTCTTCTTCCTCTTCTGGCTCTCCAGACCTATGATTTCCGAGTGTCTGGCCTGCTGCATGGCTGGCAGAGCCATGCCCATGCCGGGGGAGAGAAACATGGATGGGTAGATGAGTCCAGGAGACACTCCTGGAATGAGAAATGGGTTAAAAGCCACAGGACTACTAGTAGTTATTGCAGGTTCGGACTGATCAGAAAACGGGCTAGGACCAGGCTTGTCTTCGGCTAGTGAGTCTGTTTTCACGTCGTGGCTGCTTGGCCTGTCCTCCGCTGTCTTCTCAGTGCCCGCCGTGCCACTTTTGGCTGTGCTTGAGAGAGATGCTGGCGCGGTGGAGGTGCAGGTGGTGGCCATGGGTGTGTTGAGAAGTCCCCCAACGCCAAACATCTGGGGCACAGCGGCCACACCCGGGAGCATCATGGGCAGCATGCTCAGGGTGCTCTTGACCTCTTCACCCGTGGGCATGGTGGCGAAGCCAGCTGGGAAGCCCACCAGTCCGGTGAGGGGGATGCCTGGCATGTTTCTCACGTTCTGCAACCCTACCAGATCCATGCCCGCAATTAGCCCATTCATGAACAGCGGCCCCATTCCGGAGGGAGAGTCTGCCACGATGGTGGGCGCTTTCAGGAGATCAGTCCGTGGCCGTCTGCCTCTCCTGCGTGAGCCTGCGTCTCGAAGAACAGGCTCGGCCAAGGTGTGGTTGAACTTGTTTTCTGGGAGAAATCCCTGGAAAAGGACAAAGATACAGGATGCTACGTTACTAGGCAGAAGGCAGAAGGTTGGGGGCGGGGGTGACTGGGGCTCTGCACTGGCCTCCCTTGTCCCCAGCTCCACAGACGGCTCCAGGTGGGAGAAATATCTTGTCCTCAGGCCCAGAGGGTTTCTCCTCAGAGGCTGAGAGCATCTGGCGGCACAGAAATGACCAGGGTGGCCGTCGCCGCAAGCAGGGCTTCCAACACACTCACTGGCAAGGGCAGTGCCTCCTGCGAGAGGATGGCAGAAGGCGGGGAGGCCAGCACTGAGCTGCCTCTCACACTCCAGGACTCAGAGGGGCTGTGACCTCTGCAACAGACAGCAGCACGAGCCTTCCTGTCGACACAGCAGAGTTTGTATGCACTGAAGCAGCAAATCAGAATATGAAGCACAGGGTTTTGGCGCTAGACAAACCTGTGTTTAAGTCCTGACTATTCAATGCCAAGGACAGATCAGCTACAGTTTGAAAAGGACAGCGATACGTCGGGCGCTGGTAGCTCACGCCTGTCATCCTAGCTACTCAGGAGGCTGAGATCTAAGGATCATGGTTCAAAGCCAGCCCGGGCAGGAAAAATCCGTGAGACTCTTATCTCCAATAACCCACTCAAAAAAACTGGAAGTGGTGCTGTGGCTCAAGCACTAGTGTTAGCCTTGAGCTGAAGAGCTCTGGGACGGCACCCAGGCCCAGAGTTCAGTGATATGTACTTGAAGTCATTGGGGGTAAAGTGTTCAGCAATCCCCCAGCTCCCATAGGCCACAACTATGTGCATGGGAAGGCTGCATGCTGGGTGCAGAAATGAAGGGACGTGAATACTTCTGGGTGAATGCCACCGTAGTGAGTGGTATTTTGGCTTCCCTTAAAAGGAAATCATCTATTTCGCTTCACTTTGTTTTCTTTTGGGGGGAGGGGAGTATTGTGGTTTGAACTTAGGCTGCTACTTGCTAAGCAGGTGTTTTACTATCTGAGCCACTCTGCCAGCCCCTTTTGTGTTGGCTATTTCTGAGATAGGGTTTCACTTCATGCCTGGATTGGCCAGGATTGTGACTCTTCTTTTTCCCTGCTGGCTAGGATGACAGGTGGGCACCATCACACCCAGCCACTGGTTGAGATGGAGTCTCGTGAACGTTCTTCTTTTGGTCCAGGCTGGCCTGATCTCTACCTTTCAAAAGCAACTAGGATTACACACCAGAGCCACTGTGTATAACTCTCCAGGCTCCCCCCCTTCCCCCCCCCCCCCCCGGGCCTTTTTTTTGTGCTGTTACTGGGGCTGGCCACAGCCTCCTGACTTTTGAGAATCAGAGGTGGGTGGGACTGGCTATATTCCTTAGTGGAACAGACTCTTGGGGAGAAAGAAAGGAGGTACACATCTTACCTAGAGACACAGAAAAAGTCAGACAGAGACATTGTATTACTAGGACCTGGAGCCGTAGAGAATATGGAGAGAAAAGTCGGCAAGGCTAAGGAGGTCTGAGCGCTGAGACTGGGGACTGGGAACTTTGACTCACAGCTCTGGCATTTCCTACTGCTTTCTCCTTGAACTATGAAAGAAGGGACAGTCGTGGTTCAGTTGGTGACACTGGTTCCAGGCTCTCTGGGAGTTGTGAGGATGCATGTAGTGGGCTCCAAGAAGAGAAGCACTTCCCAGTGGGAAGCATTCAGCACCTCCAAGGATGGTGGGGGTCTGGTGGTGATAGGAAGAGCAGCAGGAGAAACACTAGCTGCCACTAACCAAGTGTTCATGTCAGGTACCAATCCAAGGGCTCCACTGTATTGTCTCAACCAATTATTACATCTACTCCAAAGTCAGCACTATCACCGCAGCCACTCACAGAAAACTTTTAATTCACAGGAGACTGAAATTATGAGCATCTGATTTGTGTGTGTGTAGGGCTTGAACTTGGGATCTTGTATTACTCTTACTCTGCTTTTTCACTCAAGTCTGGCACTCTACCAACATGGACCACACCTCTACTTCTGGCTTTTTTGTTCCTTAATTAGAGATAATAGTCTCTTGTATCTGTCTGCCCAGGCTGGCTTTGAGCTGCAATCCGCAGATCTCAGACCCTGAGTAGCTAGGATTAAAGGTGTAAGCCATTGGCACCTGGTACATCTGAATGTTTTGAACCCCCAGACAGTCATTTTTCAAGTCCCAAACTTGTCTTACAATTTCTCAAAAAATACTCAATAAAAAAACAGTTCATAGCCAGGCACTGGTGGCTCATGCCTGTAATCCTAGCTACTCAGGAGGCTGAGATCTGAGGATCATGGTCCAGAGCCAGCTAGGGCAGGAAAGTCCATGAGACTCTTATCTCCAATAAACCACCAGAAAAACAGAAGTGGTGCTGGGGGCGCAAGTGGTAGAGCCCTAGCCTTGAGCTGAAGAGCTGAGGGACAGCGCCCAGGCCCAGAGTTCAAGGCGCATGGCCAACTCTTCCCCCCAACACAAACAACCCTTCCCCTCACACAAAAACAAACCAATTCATTATGGGCAGGAAGCTTTATGAAACATCTCAAAAAGACCTGGCTTAGTATTACAGAGCTGGAGAAATCTATGCAAAAGTTACATTTGTTTTTCTTTTCTTTCAAAACTGAGGGTTAAGATAGTAGAGATACTATCTGGGGTCTAGGTGGGGGGGGGGAAAGGAGAGAGGGAGAAAGAAAGAGAGAGAGAGAGGAGGAAGAGAGAGAGAGGAGGAAGAGAGAGAGAGAGAGAGAGAGAGAGAGAGAGAGAGAGAGAGAGAGAGAGAGAGAGAGAGAGAGAGAGAGAGAGAGAGAGAGAGAGAGAGCGAGCAGGGCCTACTTAGGCCTTTTGCGTACCATACCATACCATACCATGATACTTATTCCTAATATGATCATCCATTGGCAATGTACTAGGCTGGTTTATCCTTGAGCGTGTTGGGCAAGTGCTCATTCTAGTTCTTGTTTGGAAAGAGAGACAGTAAGACTCAATAGATGGGGGAATGCTAAAGGAATGGTTATTCCGTCTGTCTTAAGTTCATCAATGCTGGTCCTTGTTCTGGGCCAGCCACTCTGTCTACATTGTGGTCTTGGACTGCTGCTGGCCCCATGACATTTCCTGGTTAGCACAAATCCTTCCAACACTTCTCTAACAAAGACTTCTTCCTTGCAGCCCACCCACAGCCAAGGGGCAGGCAAACGTGGAGAGACTTTTTCTGAAGGGTACCTTCCACCTCAGACATCTTTATGTGAGGAAGAAAACAAGCCCAGCACACGATGAGTAATGCCTCCACCGTATTTTCTAACAATCTGCTGTAAATTAGATCTTTAATATAATTTGAACTAAGTTCCTTCTTAGGACAGCTAGAATTAGACAACTCGTTTAAGATTGGCTGAGGCCCCACAGGACTCTTGCCTCTCTGACAACTAAATGCATAGAGTGTTCTTCGCATCAGGATGTTAAAAAAACACAACTAACAAAAACCCTTTCTCTGCCCTTGCTGAGAACCTTGGGTACATAGAGAATTCTGGGGCTGCTCAGAAATGAGAGTTTGCTATGAAGGCATGGCTGGTCTCCTTTCCCTATCATGTCTGGAGAGCAGCAGCAGAAAGGCCCAGGGTAGGTTGGCTGGTAAAGTGGCTCAAGTGATAGCGTATGCCTAGCAAGCACGAGGGCCTTGTGTTCAACCCCCTCCCCCGCCACCTACAGAACAAGAGGAGGGCTGGCAGAGGAAGCCTGCACTCACCACTTCCTGTGAAGGAGAGTCACTCCAGCCACCCAGCTGCTGCCCAGCCCAGGCAGGTGCCCCTCCCAGCAGCTCAGCGACCACACACAGCGGCCAAATTGGGATTTGGCAGCTCTCTCTCCTGGTAATTATACCCTGGGAGCAAACCTGCTTGTGATTCCAGGGGAGGCCTGGGGAGAGGGCAGAGAGAGCAAGAAAAAGGAGAGTCCTTGTGTTCAAGGCAAAGCTGCTTTCCAGATGATTGCATGGGCATTCTAACCCAAGAACGTCCTCACGAATACAGAACAACATTTATCCTAACTCTAAAACTCTTGGGTGGGAGTAGAAGGGTGCCACTGATCAAAGCTGGCCTACCCTTCCAGAGTAGTGGAGCAGTGGAGAGGTCTACCAACCAAATATGGCTTCTCACTTAGAAATCCTAAAAGTGAAGCAAAACAAACCACACTGGAACAAAAGCAAGCTCGTAAGGACACTGTTGGAATGAGTGGCAAAATGTGAATATGGAAACCAGATCTCATGAATATTCCTATGTGGTAATGGTGACAATTATGTAGGAAAGTGTTCTTAGAAGATGCATGCTAAAGGTTTTAGGCGTGAGTGACATGTCATATTTGCAACTTACTGTCAGGTAAATCAATAAAAAAATGATACATATAAAACAAATACATACTATGTAATTCACAAATATAAGCTATATTAAATATGAGCACGTGACATGTGGTTCATGAGCAACCACTATGTCCTGGGCAGTATTAAGCTGAGCCCCACTGCCTTTCATGTCGTCTGGCTTATGCCAGGTCTGGTGGGCCTCAGCCAAACCACAGAACACAAAGCAGAAGTTGATGTAAGCTCAAAGGAAGGAAGGCATTCTGTGTGGCATTCTAATCGCGTGTATTTTCTTCCAGACTCAACATCTGTATCCTCCCTAAATTCATATGTTCCAATCCTACCCTGTAAGGTGTGAGGAGTTAAGGTCTTTCGGGATGATGAGCGCAAGGGGCCAAGCACTTAGGATGCATTAGTGCCGTCACGGATGGACTACTGCTCTTGGGGATGGATTAGTGCTCTCCTAAGAGACCCCTGAGTGCTTGCTTGTTCCTCTCCCGTGGAAGGATACAACAGGAAGATGGCTGTCTGTGAGCAGCAGGGCCTTTTTCACGAGATACCAAGTCTGCAGGTACCTTCATCTTGAACTTCTAAGCCTTCAGAATTATGAGAAACCAATTTCTATAAATTTTATAAGCGTTTTCTAAGACTGATGTGGGAAAGGAGGGGGCTTGAGTCCCAGAAGACCTGTGGGAGCCAAACTGAGTGCGTGGCTCTGTTGAAAAGGTGAGCAGCCCTGGGGATCAGGCGGACAGCACTGCCTCGAGGCAGGGAACGCGTTTCTTCAACACAGGAGGGGGGTTCACGGGAGAGGAGGCTGGCTTGCAAGAGCAGCTCAGAAATGTTTTTTATGGTAGGGAGTGAACATCTGCAGAAGGGTGATGGATGTTGACTTCTCTCATTAGGAAAATGGCTAGTTATGAAAAGGCAAGTGAGGAAATTATATTATCATTTTAACATGTCTGTAAACAAAGAGCTCAGGAACTATATAGGGCACAAATTGAAGGTCTTTATCTGACCTGATCGCTTCACTAAGATACTCTGTATACAGAAGGTGGCAATAGACAGAATAAAAATGGAAGCTGGATCAGTCTGTATAGTACAAGCATATCTTAAGAAAAGGGTGGTAACGATGTTTTCTGAGAATAAAGCAAGAATTGGGAAGGAATGGTCTAGGCCTCCCTCCAGGTGGCTGGTGCAGTAAGCAAGAATAGTTGTCTGGAGCTGCTGGGTGAGAGACAAAGCCTTGGGAACATTAAATAACAACTCCTTTCTGAGCAAGGAGGAAGTGACCAGGGTGGGTGGTCTTCTGAAGGTCAAGTAAGAAATCACACACAGCCAATCCCACCAGGAAGGGGATTCATTCTCAACAGCTGGCAGGGCACTGGAGAGCTTGGGTTCATGAACAGCCAGCCTGGGAAGAGCAAATGTCCCCACGGAGATTTCAGAAGCTCCTATCTGGGCAGAATACATTCCGGGGAGGTTAAAAGTTCACTGATGTGCAACCTGCCCATGCTTTCGATGGAAATGCTACTGCTGCCCCCTAGAGGTTATGACTTTCCCATTCCAAATTTGTAAGTATCTGTAAACTTTAATTCAGATTTGTTACACTGTGCAAACATTCTGCAGAGATCTTTGAAATCTCTTCCAGTTTTGTGACTTTACAACAGGAAAAACGGCAGCGCCAGGAATCAGCTGCTTTTTATTGTCAGTGAAGCACTAGGGAGAAATATCTGAAATAGCAGTCATCAAAAAAAAATTAGCTAAGAAATGAAAATATTACATGACATTTGTTCAACACTAGAAACAGACTGCTGTCAAGAGCTAAGGCTCCTCCCCCAACCACCTCCAGTAACTTACAAGTAAGCAAACCAAAACCAAAACCAAAACCAAAACACCAAGCCACAAACAGTTGAGGAGATACAGGTGAAAAACCTGTGGCCACAAGAGTCACACTGCTCAGCAATGCCCAGGAACTGCTACTACTGTTTATCAACTGCCAAAATGCCACCAGCTACCCACTTTGCAGTGTTTCCCAGCAGGGCCTTCCTCTCAAGTATGCAAGGGGGTAGTTTAACAACATGCCTCCCTTGCTCCCAGACCCATGGCCCTCCTCCTACCCTTAGTCCTGGCTCCTTGGGGACAGCAGGAACCCTCTCTTCTCCGCTCAGAGAGCTGACATCTAATTTTCCAGGTTCTTTACAGCGTGGTCTCCTCTGCTTTGGTTTATCTGAAAAACTCTAGGAGGCAATGGAGACCAATATTACAAAACATTCTGCCACAGTCTTTGGATGAGGGAGATGCTTTCCAACTGTTTTTGTTCTTTCCTCATTGGTATCACTTTGCATGGGACTTCATCACCAGCCCTAGGCTTGCTCCTTGAAGCACCCGGATTACAGCAAGCTGGGCCTACGCTTTCCAACTGGAGCCCCTGACCTCCGGCTTCCCAGGAGCTTTCTCCTTGGGTGCTCTCTCCACTGCGATCTGTCTTGTCGGCTGTCTTGGGAAAGTGTGTACCTGAGAATCTGTTCTTTTCTTTCCTGTGCATTGTGCTTACGCATCTTATTTACCAAATGGGCCCAGGGCAAAGAAGGTGGAGGGCAGATAAGCAGGGAAGGAAAGAAAAAAATAAAGATGAAATATCAGTGCTCAGGAGTCCACCTAAAGATTCTCTAACTGAAAGGACTCAAGATCAAAAGCAGCAGATGCGGTGGTAAAGTCCCAAGGCTACGGTTGTAAACTAAGAATACAACTTCTCCTACCCCCTCACCAAAAGAGCAGTAACGTATTAATCTGGAAATTTTTCATCAAGTGGTACAGTTCATGTAGCCTGAGGATTCCTGTAAGCTTATGATATCATATGGTCATTTTTGGAGGATCTGAGAGGTTAAACTTAGGTAAGTCCGGCCTGTCCTCTTAATATTTTACATATCTATTTCTTAGGACAGTATTTTCATGTGAGCTGTAATTTCTGTTCCTGGTGGACTTAACCAAAATTTAAACTTTAAAAAACAAAAACGAAACTTAAAATGATGTTCTCAATCAACACAAATTTGTCCCAAACAGCCTTAATCTCTAGTTTCCCTCAGCATTCACTGATTAAAAAACAGCGCTAAGTCAGCAGCCAGTTAGCTGAAGCATCAGGCAGCACCAGCCAGCACTTACTGCTCCAAATCCAGGA
Source organism: Dipodomys merriami (assembly GCF_024711535.1). Lineage (NCBI taxonomy): Eukaryota > Metazoa > Chordata > Mammalia > Rodentia > Heteromyidae > Dipodomys > Dipodomys merriami. The sequence continues at coordinate 1,735,297 of NW_027205492.1, forward strand.
ACGTCCAAAGAGTAGTCAGCCTGCTGCCGCAGCCAGTCAAGCAAGCTCTTGCTGGGAATGGCTTTCTCAGCCTGGCTGCTGGCTGTTCCTGGAGGCTCAGGGGCTGAGGTAGCGGGTCCCGGCCCTTCAGGGTGTGTGGTGCTCAGGGTGGCCTGTCCTGGGTCTTCATGGACTTCCTGGGTGAAGGAATGACAAGTATGCATAGCTCAATTCTAACAGAATGAAAACGAGTTCCTAAAGCACATAAAATATTCTTTAACTTTTCCACTGACTGCTATCCTATTATCACGGGCTGGAATGCTTGAATGGAAACCCATACATTTCTGACCCACCACTGCATGCTAGGTGCACTTCTACCTGAATGCCCTTCTCTCTGTCTACTTGGCAAACTTTAACTCCATTGTAACTGTTCCAATTCCAGGCACGCCTGTGTCCTGTTGCCAACTGTCCCACTCTAGCTTCTGTACCCCAGCACCTGTTCACAGCTCTCTCAGGGCTCAGATAACGCCACACTGAGGTCTGCTCACCTGATTCTGTCTATAGGTTTTTCATTTAGAAAAGACTGATTTTCACATGGTGGTTGTCATTAGGATCAAAAGAACAATCATGAAAAGCTGAACACAGTGCCTGACACTGGGAGATGATTAAAAAATATTGGTTATTATTATTATTCTTTAACACATGAATTGTGACCTTTTTTGCAGGGGGGGGCTTAAAATCTGATAAATGGGAACTCAAAATCTAGTGTTAAGGACTAAGCAAAGTCTAAAGTGGACTGGATTTCTCTTGGCTGAGCAGTTTCTGACCTCCATTGTTTACAATGGTCTCCTTTGAATTTAGATGGTACTGTCTTCGTGTGATTTCCATGAATCCTCACAGAGGAGCAGAACAGGGCTTAGCAGGGCCCACCTAGCATGTCAGGCAGGAGAGCAAGAACCAACATTCAGCTAGTCCTGCCTCTTGGATCTCTGCCTGGTTAGCCTTGCTTTGCTCCCAGTGGCTCTTCTGGAATTCTGGAAGGTTTGGGCTGCTACTATTTGAAATGACAAGACCTGATTCCATTTGAAATAAGAAGACACCCTGGCTCATTTCTTCAGAATGCATGCAGATCAAGGGCCACTCATCGGTTAATATATATTTATTACTAGAAAGGTGGAAGGCACCTTATAACAAAAGAAAACACACAGGGCCACTGAAATCAGGAAAAAAGGGCCCTACACCAAAACACTAGGTACCTGAGGAGGAATGTTTGTTTCTTTGTGTAGAGAGGTTAATATTTTCATCCAGTGGCCTCCTACACTCACCAAGATTCCTGCCTGGAGTGTTTGCTCCTTCAGAAAGATGAGGTCCATCCCTCCTTCAGCAGGTTTCCGCCTCCCTCTCCGCCTCCTTGTGGCTGCATCATCTCTCCTTAGGCTCCCATTGACAATCTGTCCAGTCACTGGATGGATCAGGCCAGCTTGTAGAATCCCAGACAAGTCCATGCCGAGGGTTCCTTGAAGTGAACTGATAGCTCCAATCTTGGGGGTGCTGGCACTCACTGGGAAAGGGGATGTGGCTCCCGGGGACCCCTCTGATGAGCAGGAGAGGTCTATGGCTGATTCCCCATGCCAGCCATTGAGGACGATGGGAGGGTGCCCGTGGGTGACAGAGAACTGTTCTAGGCTCCGAGCCTTGGAATCCCTTTCCACCTCAAACTCATAGGGTCGTCTGTGCTTCTGTTCATCTTTTGTGAATACCGGAGCTACAAAGCTCTCCTGTGAACACACAAAGGAAGTAGGCCTAGGATGGAGACTGAGCGCCCCTTTGCCCCACTTTCCCATTTCTGTGGAGGTCTGAACTGCTAGGCATGCACTCTACTGATGAGCCATGACTTCAGCCCTTTTTTTGCACTGGTTATATTGAGACAGGGTCTTGCCTGCTTATTTTACACTTCCTGTTGTAGCTGGAACGTCATGTACATACCATCATACCCAGTTTCTTCTCTGAGATGGAGTCTTGAACTTTTTGCTCATGCTATCCTGAAACCACGATCCTGAGGATCTTGGTCTCCTAAGTAGCTAGGATGCAAGTGCACATGTCATTGCACCTAGCTATAGGTTCAGAGGGGATATGACGTGTATGCCTGGGCTGGGCTTGAATCTCAATCCTCCAGATCTCAGCCTCCCGTTTATTAGGATTACAGGCATGCCCACTGACTCCTGAATAACAGGTTTCCAGGTGCTAGTATAGGACTACATTTGCAATTGCATGATTATGATGCAGGGATTCTCAATATCAATAGCACATCAAATCATTTGGGGAGTTAAAAAAAAAAACCTCCAATACTCAGGCTATACCCAGGACTAGTTCAGAATCTGCAGGTTTCCAAAGGCCCCTGCTAATCTAATATGCAGCTGAGTGAGAACCAGTGTGCTAACAATTTATCTCAAACTCACTCTGACAGAAATGCTCACTCCTGCTGGTACACTGTATTCTGTCACCGTCTACAGACATCTGTCTCCTCATGCTTCCTTTCTCTTCTACATTTACTAGTCAGAAAGTTATCCTTGCCAAGTTTGTTCCTTCTTTTGTCTCCACTCTGCTTACTGCACAGTCTAGAACCTTTTCTATGTATCAGTTCCTTATTTGGTTCCCCAGTTTTGGCTCTCTTCTAATGTCACCCCCGACAACAACCTGAAGACTCTAGTTGAGCTCAAACCTTGTTTTCATCATGCATGTCTCTGCTCCAAAATTTTTACTAGTTCTCCATAGCCTGAGAGATTGGGTAAGAAATCCCTCAACTAACACTCAAAAACAGAAATATACACTATCCACTCAGTACCTATTTGCTGAAATGAACTGAGAAGTTAGATGTGGTCCAGCCATCCTATGTCTCACCTGCTGGAGTTGGGCTGCCAATACTGCCCCGTTGCTGAAGCTGTGCTCTGCCGTTTCTGGCTCTGAGAAGCTGTTTCCAGAACCAGCATGGCTGGCTAAGATGGGGGTGGGAGGTGTGCCTGAAGGCTCATACTGCTGGCTGGGGGGCCACTTCCCCTTCAACACCACGTGGCAGATATTATCTAGGCGGTTAATTATCACCCGGTCCTAGGAAAAGGGTAAGAGCCAGAATAAGCACCGAGACACCCAAATTCACAAGGTATCTTCAGATCAAGGGTCAAGTCACATCACCTGAAGGAGCTGATCAGAGAAGAGCACATTCTTGAAATAAATTTCATAGTTTGGACAATGAAGATTAAATTCAGAGCCATAAGTATGGGATTTTTTTCTATGGTTTAATTAGTCTACTGCATTTATCTCCAGTATCTAAATGTTACATAACTGGTACACGTGAGCACACAACACTGGTACTGGGGTTTCAACTCAGGGCTTGGGGGCTGTCCCTGAGCTTTTTATGTTCAAGGTGAGCACTCTGCCACTTAAGCCACAGCTCCACTTCTAGTTTTCTGTTTGCTAACTGGAGATTCTCATGAACTTTTCTGCCCAGACCGACTTCAAATCTCGATCCTCAGATCTCAGCTTCCTGAGCAGCTAGGGAAACAGATGTGGTACACTAACGCCCAGCTGCATAAACGACACCTTGTAAGGACACCAAACAATTCTTTGAGTCTATTTTGAAGAAATACTGTAAGAGGGTTGAAATGAATCAAAGCTGAGAATACTTTGGTGGAAGACACAAGCTCTGTGTATTTACTTTTGGCCACTCTGAGAAGGAATAGAGTGTTTTCTCCTGGAGTAGCTGGGCGATGGTGGGGGCCCGAGCTTCCTGTGTGTCATCCCCAAGGTCTGCAATGCCGGAGGCTGAACTCTTGCTCTCCTCTTCTGAGTACTTCCCTGGATAGTCTGGGAAGAGAATTAAAAAAACGAACTGGACATTGGTGAGACATTGATTTGAAGTCTACCTTTTCTGTTCTTTTTTCTTCTTGGCTCATTTTGGGCTATCTTATTTCAAGTTGAATATTAATTACCATAGCTTCTATTTCTAGGGGAACCAAATTAGTCAAATCATAAAGGCAAACCCTGCTTTAGGGCTATCAATGCAGGTTATCTACTGAGAGCATGCACCTACACAAAGACCACAAAAAAGAGGGAAAGGGAAGTTCCTTAGAGAAGAGAGGAGAGGAGGGGGAGGGGAAGGGAAAGAAAGAGAGGGGAGGAGATTCTACATTCTTCATTAGTAGAGCTGACAAGGGAAACTCAACATTGTAATACTTGAAATCTCAAGGACAGTCCATACATATAAAATGTAAGATCTCTTATCATTGTATCTATTCCTATAAAGAATTTCAGGATCACCTGGATTGTTTTCCTTTACAGTTTTGAAATTCCTTCTAACTCGAACCCTTATCTAAGATTTTCCTGTTCAAAAGGATCACATTCACTTTTTGAGCTGCTTGTAAGGGGTCTAACACCAATGCCCTGAAAGTACATGGTTTCAATGACAATTACTACTCTTTCCCTCAGCGAAGGCCAACTTTACTGGTGTTTTGGGAGTTCCTATAAAAACACCTGTATTGTGCACCTATATAAACTGCAGGTCTCTGTTAGCTGCAACCATTCTGTTTTTTTGTTTTGTTTTGTTTTTGCCAGTCTTGGGGCTTGAACTCAGGACCTGGTCACTGTCCCTGAGCTTCTTTTGTTCAAGGTTAGCACTCTACCATTTGAGCCACAGCGCCAACTCTTGCTTTTGTTGTTTATGTGGTTTTGAGGAATTGAACCCAGGGCTTCATGCATGCTAGCCAAGCACTCTACCACTAAGCTACATTCCCAGCACCCCCATCCTCAGTTTCTACAATGACCACAGTCAGGAAACTCTATTTAGTTTCAGACTGACTTGTGACGTCTGGTTTTGAAGGAGGGTAGGCCCGCTGGTGACCATTCCCCTACACTACCTGCCTCCCTTCATGTAAAGACTGGCTTATCCAGAGTCCCACAGGGTCTTACATACTGTACCTTGATTAGGGCAGGTCCCATCTCTATCATAATCATCTTTATTTTCAAAATCCATGTCTTCTGACTTGGGTTCACTTCCTTCGGAAATGTATGTGGGGAAACCCTTCTTTCCCTCTGTACTTTCTTTCCACGGGTCTTTTAAGAGCTTCACTTTAAATGGCTCTGATGGAACAGCAGTGGGCTCGCGTTCCACTGTGGTACTGTTGGCTCTGCTCCTGAACAAGTCTGGGTTATAAGCTTTGGGTTTCTCCACTTCGAATTCCTCACTCCCAAGGCCCCGTGCCCACCTCTCCATGTGTTTGCAGTGGCACTGACAGGCTATAGGAGGGAAGGTCCTCTGTGGTCCAGGAGTCTGGCTCACCACCTCTAGGCTTCCTTTCTTGCCTTCATCTAGATGGAAGGCTCGGTTCTTTCCCCTTGGGATGACAGGGGTGGGCTCGGTGAGGTGCAACACATCCGGCCTTTCTCTGGTGCGAGTTACCACTGCTAAGGTTTCCTCCTCATTTTCTTCCTCGTCCTCTTCCTCATCACTCTGGTTCTGACTCAGAATCAGCTTACTTTCTAAACGCTTGCTTTCTAGTAAATCAATTAATTGCTGGTCGGACGACAGGTTTCTTTTGGAGTCACAGACACTAAGACTGCACAGCTCTACAAACCCGCTTTCGCTTTCTGCGTCCACGGCGGGGGAAGCTAAGCATTTGTCCTCGAGCTGCCCTGCGCTTTCAGGTCTCTGGCCTGCCTCACTGTAGCATGGCTCCCCATCTTTTGAAAGAGATATCAACAGATGCTTTCCATTTTTAATGTTCATTTGAGCCACTCCTGCTTCCAAGCTTTCCATGAGCGAGGAGGCTGAATCTATTTCTGCCTTATGGCCACCACGCTGGCAGCTCCCATCTCTGCTGGCAGAGATGGTAATGGCATCTTTCCTAGATTCTGTGTTGGTACTTGGGCTCTCCTGGAAAGAGCCTGGATCTCGGCTGAGTCCTTTCTTACCATACATCATTTTTTCCAAGGACTCGGGCAGCAGACTTTCATCATGGTTGATAGAAATGACGTCTTGAGCATTAGGAAGGAAGCTTTCACAGGTCACCCGGGGTAAGCTGCCTCCAGGAAGACCAAGATGATCATCTCTGCTTTCTATTTTCACCGCATTCTCAGGTTCACTTTCAAGGGATTCTGAAGTCCTACTCATTTGAGTATAGGTAAGAGATTCATATAATTTGGAGTTGTTCTGGTAAAGGCAACAGAGACTCCCTGGTGCCTGGGTGTCAGTCCTTTTATGCTGGGCATAGTTTCTGTAAGCATCCAGGAAGGACAGCTGGGGGTCATTCATGATGTAATAGTCGGTACGGTTGAGCCCGTGTTTGGCAGTGCCAATGAGCAGGTCTCGGTCATGCTTTCCACACTCCCACCAGACTGGGAGGTAGAGACTGGGCCTGCAGAGCTGCAGACGCTCATGCAGCTGAGGACACCTGAGCACCTGCTCTCGGACCTTCCGTAACAGCTCAATGCGGTACAGAGTTTTTGCAGCCCGCTCCTCAGTGATGGGTTCAACATAGATGGTAGCATCAGGAGTGCCTGAAAGAAGGGAGGAAATATAGCCTATCAGTGTGGTTTTACAATTCTGCTCCCTGGCCCCTTGGCATGGCAGTTATGGCTGTGGGGGTTCCTGCTCAAATGAGAAAGTAAAAGGAAATCAACAAGAACAGATCTGGGGACGAAGCAAGAAGAGCAGGAAAACATGAGATATGTAAAATCATTAGGTGTTCTACGCACTAATTACTTCACATTTGTTACCCAGTTTTTACCAAAATTTCTGAGATACAATCATCATTCCCCCCCCCCCCCCCCGGCCACTGCTGGGTCCTGGGGCTTGAACTCAGGGCCTAGGCAATGTCCCCGAGCTTCTTTTGCTCAAGGCGAGCACTCTAGCACTTGAGCCACAGTGCTACTTGCAGCTTTTTTGAGTAGTTTATCAGAGATAAGTCTCACAGAGTTTCCTACCAGGACTGGCTTTGGACTGTGATCCTCAGACCTCAGCCCCTTGAGTAGCTAGGATTACAGGCATGAGACACTGGCATCTGGCTCATCATTCCTTTTTTAAGGGTAACAGGCTCAGATAAGTTACTCTGCTCAAGGTGGCAGAACCACAATTACTGTCTTGTCAGTATGACTCCATGGTCCAGATCTTTCCAGTATCCAGCTTGGCCTGAATGCAAACACTTCCATCATGGCACCTGAGGGGCAAAGGCAGGGATGTCCGCCTGCTGCCATCAGCACAGAATGTATGCCAGGCAGGCCCAGTGCTTGTTTTAGCTGTCCTAAAACATGATCCAATATAAGTTTATCTAATAAATGTGGTTAAGAAGGGACCTGCAGGAAGCAGGTGCAAATTTCAACCAAGAGACCATTTCAGAAGGGCTCATAACAGACCAGGAGATATTTAAATAATATCCATTTATTACAAAGTTAACACATGGTAGTCTCTCAGTGTTTCTGTGAGGTTTTTGTTGCTGGTGGTAACAGTACTCAGGGCCTTGACTTGCTAGGCAGATGCTCCAACACTTGAGCCGGGCCCTTTGTGAGGTCTTGGTTGAATTTCAATTTTCATTGCAATTATACCATCTGGGGAAACATTTTGCTACACTGAGGGTGGATCCAATGGCGAGTTGATGAGTTTCTAAGAGCCTACTCGACTTTGTCTGAAGCCCTTGTAATTGTAATTCTGCAGCCAGAGTGCTAGCATGCTCTCCCCATCGCACCAACTACACCGTGACAGAGTTTTCTCACCATCCTCTTTCCATGCGGGCAGACGACACACATTCCGGCACATGGCCACAAAACTATAAAAATAATGTTCTAGGCTCTCATCTGACTTCTTGTCTAAACGGGAAATGATGCGGAACTGTGTCCAGTCGAAGATTTTCTTTTCTTGATCATAAATGACTCCAAAGGAAGACACTGTTCTATAGAAGTCTGCTTGTTCTCTCCTGGTCCACCTTGAGATTTAATCAGAGAGGGAGAGTGAATGGACTTTTCTCCTTTGTTTTCAGGGCAGTGGTGGTGAATTCTGGACCTCATGTTTGGTAGGCAGGAGTACTACCACTTACACCGTTAGCCCTCTTGTGTTTGTCATTTTTTTTTTTGCATGTGTTTGTCATTTTTGATGTAGCATCTTATTTCTATGCCTGGGCTGGCCTGGACTACGGTCCTCCTGTTTATGTTTCCTTGTGTTGCTAGGATGATAGATGTATGCTGCTGCCTCAACCACTGGGTTATGATGGGGGGGCAGACGGCTGAGGCTGGGTTGGCCTTGAACTCTGAGCCCCTGAATGTGGCCTCCATGTAGTTAGGATTATAGGTTTGAACCACCATGCCTACTTTTTCTTTTCTTTTCTTACTGGGGATTGAGCTCAAGGCTTTGTAACTGCTAGGTAGGTATTCCACCACCTGAGCTACACTTCCAGCCTCCTGTTTTTCTTTTTTGAGAGTCTCCTGACACAATCCTCTGACACAGCCTCTACAGATGTATGCTATTATGCATAGCTTATATTTCTTTTGCTTTTCAATAGAAAGGCAACAACCACTTTTTGAGTACATATTCATGAAATCAAGGAAGCAAGTAGAACTATTTTGTCTATTTTTACTTAATTTTAATTGGGCTAAGAGAACCTATTAAAAAAAATCACTGTACTCTCAAAGAGGGACTATTCATTCAGATCTTCAGCTCTTTCCTCTATACTGATCCCCCCCATCTACATGTGTGCAGACCGTTTGTTGACTCTAGAAATAACTACTTTTACAAGTTATCTAGTTAACTTCACTTATAGAAGTCAGGATTAAAAAACATATATTCTTAATTATCCTGCCCCCACCCTCACAGCACAGGAGGAACCTTCCAGACAATTTAATCCAACCTCTTCATCTCATCAGGAGACTGGAGTCCAAAGGAAAGGACTATCTCAGCATACACACCACAACTCCTCTCATAGCTCTCTGGTTTTATGTAGGTGGGCTGTCCATGTCAACTGTCTTCTCTGGGACAGAAAGCTTTTCCTCTAGTGTACACTGTACGGAACTGAGATAATGACTTAGAGTGGAACATGCCACCATAGTGTTTACAAGGAGGTTCCTGGGCCTGGTGTTCTCTTCCCCAGCTAGGAATAGGGGACTGTGGTGAGGGGGTCAATGGAAGAATGAGAAGCAGGAAGAAGTTTTTCTTTGCAGCCATATCAGATGGGAGATATATTTCGCCTGAATTACCAAATTTCATAAAGCCAGAGGGAGTACAAAGAAGTAATTGGATATGCTATGTGGTGTTCATTTAATTCACTGATGCTTCATCAGAAGGACAGAGTTATAAAGACTCAAAGAACTGTAGTTTTGATGATCTGTTCAGCTTATGCTGGCCTGTAGTAGTCTTTTTAGCTTAATTCTCAGACAAGCAAGCAACTGACAATTTATACCTTCCTTTGGGCTTGTACTTTATGGCATTTATTGCTCTCAAAGGCTTGATAAAGACTTGTAGCTATAATAAGACAGCTTTAATTCCTTTCGTTGATGAATGAGGGTGTTTGAAATGGCCTGACATAAGCCAGAGTAGTATTTTTAAATCATATCATCGGTGCCAGGGCCTGACTTAGAGAGAGTTATAAAATTCTGGGAATTGTGTCCAGAGGGTATCTAGGTCTCATGAGACTCCCTAGTCTTTAGGATAACATTATCACCATTTATGGATTCTGGAAACAATCTAACTTCACAGGAGAACACAAACACCTTCCCTCCAGCTACTTTCCCTCTTTTACCTCTTCTGGGCTTCTTTGCTGATGAGATCCATTTCTGATGTTCTCCTAAACATCTCCTCTTGAACCCAGTATCCTTGGTTACCTGGTCCCAGGATTTCAGGTCTGCAGAGTTCCTTGCGGTTGCAACGCTGATAAATAGTGACCAGACGCCGGAGACGAGCCGTAAGAGCAGATGAGACCGGCCACGGTGATTTGTCTGGGTCAGAGCCATCCTGGGCTTCAAACATCAGTGAAGACATTAGTATTTACAAACAGAACTAAGACAAGAACAACTGGACTTTCCTTAAGTCCCTTTTGTTAAAAACAAGGCTGACCCAACAACTTGATCATTACCAATTAAACAACAGCCCAGAAGGTAGGCATGTCAGGAAGGGCTGTGATTTTGCTTTAGAATCAGCGTTATGTTGTGGATGGCACTTTCTCGAATAAACATATCCTTTTCTGGGGGACAGAACTGCTCTACAGCATAGGAATGAGTGAACTCTGCAGCCTTCCCCATACAGACTCCTGGCTTCTGTATAGTTTGGCCCTTCCAAAGCCCCTGATAAGTATGAATGCACAATCAACAGACTACCTCGGTTGTTACCTTTCTTAAGATCATCGTAATTTTTCTCAATGAAATCATAATTCCTTTTTTTTTTTTGATCATGGGGCTTGAACTCTGTGCCTGAGAACTGTCCCTCAGCTCTTTCACTAGTGCTCTACCACTTGAGCTATAGCGCCACTTCCGGATTTCTGGTGGTTTATTGGAGATAAGAGTTTCATGGACTTTCCTGCCCGAGCTGGCTTTGAACCGAGATCCTCAGATCTCAGCCTCCTGAGTAGATAGGATTACAGGATTACAGGCGAGAGCCACCGGCACCTGGCATCATAATTCCTTTTTAATCTCTCCAACCTAGCTTAATTTCAACTTGCATTTCAATGTCAGGCAGAGGAAGCCACAGCCGTGTAAGACTTCAGTGGAGTTGAATAAGGGTCAACTTACTTCGTTTTTAAAGTTTCTTCTTAAAAAATAATTGGCATTTTTATTACACATAAACTCCAGGATGACTACATACTGGGACCTTACTTTTCTTTGCCTTCAGAAGGACACAGTCTCACCTGCCCGGCTGTCATCCTTTTTTTCACCAAAAATGCCATCACCGCCTCCATCACCAGGACTCTCCTAAGGATAAAGGAAGCCATTCCATCAGCAAAACTGCAGCTTAGAAGAAAGCATCTCTGAGAAACCCTATGTGGAAGAAATAAGCAGGCACAGAAGAAATATATCCCTGTCTACTCATGTCTGTGAGACTGAGTTGGTACCGGATATGCATAGTATACTTATGCACAGATTTAAAGGAGCCAGAAAGAAGTTTGTTTGAAGTCTCTTCCTCTAGTTCTCCCTCCCCTCCGTCTCCCAATAAGAATCAGCTTAAGCAATAAGGAACTGGCATACTTTCCCTGGCAATTATATCTACAAGCAGTATTTTAGCTGTGAATTTAAATATTTGCTTTATCACTGTCACTTGCAATTTAATACTGTCATTTCACAAAGACTGTGCCTGTATTTTTGTCTTTTTTTTTTTTGCTGCAAAGGAGTGTCAGGCTCATGTTCATTATGGTTAGCTTACTTCACAGCAACAGACACTATTTTCACAAAACATGACTGTTGCAGACAGACCTGATGGTGCAAAACCCCAGGAATTTAAAATTAAAATTATGACATCAAGCTCCAGCTGAATCTGGAGTAAGATCGTAGGCATGGAGCTTGTCCAAGTTGGTGTACTTGTCAAACCAGCGCTAACGGATTCCTTTATAAGCTCTGTCTTGGTCTCAGGAATGGCACTTTAAAAGACACAGACACACACACACACGCGCACACACACACGCGCGCGCACGCACACACACACACGGCACCTGTGGAAATGTGCAGGTGGAAAAGAAATCATGTTTTCAACAGGACTCTGTTTTAACACTGAAACTTACATTATCCCAACTAACATCTTTTGCCATTTTTTGATGGCACAGAGAAACCTCAGGACTCAAGACTTTGCCATGTGAGAGCAGAGAACAAGAGGCCTGCATTCAGTGAACTGGGGACTGTATTCATTTCTGTGTGACCCTCAAATTAAGAATGATTCTGGGCTGGGAGGTTGGTTCAGTGGTAGAGTGCTTGCCTTGCATGCATGAGGCTCTAGGTTCAATTCCTCAGGACCACATAAGCAGAAAAAAGCCAGGAGTGGCACTGTGGCTCAAGTGGTAGAATGCTAGTCTTGAGCTAAAGAGCTGAGGGACAGCACCCAGGCCCAGAGTTCAGCTCCCATGACCAAAAAAAAAAAAAAAGGTTCTTATGATTCTGGGTACTAAAGAGAAAGAAGAACATAAGACAGAGAGCACATGTATATAGTTATTATCTGGTGCTTTGCTGAAAGTGCTTGCCGTCCCCTGGCCAAGAGGTATGCAGCACCTGATAGAATAGAAATGGACAGATACCTATAGGTGATAGTCAAAATCCAACAAACCTTTAGCTTCTAGGACCTGAAAAAGAAAGCTCTAAGCAGGAAAAAAGAATAAAACTCTTTATATGGCTTATCTAGTTTAGTTACCTGACCCATATCAAGAGTTAGAAACTATTACTACCCCCATCTTACAGAAGTACAAAACAAGGCTTAGTAATACTAACATGGCCAACAAGTGGTGGAGATGGGCTTCAGACCAGACAGCCTGATTTGAGAGCCAAGTGATCTAAAAAGTGGCAGCAAGAGGGTCCTAGATGCAAGTCTTTGGAGAGTGGAAGGGTATTCAGAGCTGGGAAGCACTTATCAATCTCCTTTCTCCAGGCCAGAACTGTTTCCTGCATGGAAAACCCAGGATGACTTACTTTTAAGTGGTACTGGAGTTTTGAACTCAGGGCTCCATGTTTGTTAGGCAGGCATTCTACCACTTGAACCATGATCACAACCTTTTTTCCTTTTTGCGTCAGGGTCATGTAATTTTTCCTTGGGCTGAGCTGGCCTTAGAATACAATCCTCCTGCTGGTGCAGCTGGGATCACAGGCACAAATCATCAAGGACCAGCTTACTTAAATCGAATGGTCTTTATGTGGCAGTAGTGGGGTCTAAACTCAGTGCTCATACTTGTTGGGCATGTGTTCTACCACTGGAGTCACATTCCTAGCCATATTTTTTTCTGGTTATTTCTGAGACAGAGCCTCATTTTTTTTTTTTCCATCTAAGCTGGCCTGGACAATGATCCTCCTATCACTTTTTGCTGTAGCTTGGATGACAGGTTTGCACCAGCATGTCCAGCTTTTTCTGTTAAGATGGGGATCTCATCAACTTTTTGCCAGGGGTAGGCTCCAACCACAATCCTCCTGATCTCTGCCTCATGAGTAGCTAGGATTATAGGCACGACCCATGGAATCCAATTTTTAGACCATTTTGAAGTAACACTTAAGTGTGCCATATCATCCTTTCTATTATGTAGGCAGATAAACAAAAGCAAAACTGCCCCACTATGCCTTATACATTACTCTTCTAGAGAGAACCTTTTTGGACATTCACAGAGTAACTGTAGGATCAATCCTCCGAATGCTGAAATTCTCAAGTATAAACACATCTAGGTCAGAAATGTTCCACAGCCTATAAAGCCTTGGTAGACCCCAGGATGATGTTGTTTATCAGAACACATGGGTGCATCCTCATATCCCAGACCCACGGAGCAGGCTCCTAGCCTGGCGTGGTGTCCAGTCCACTCAACAGACAGGAAACACAAACAGCCTCAGCAAGTTCTCAAGCATGGAAAGCTTTAAAAAGTATTAACAAGAGCCCCTTCCCGTGGCTTGTTCTCTCTGGGGGTTATTTCTCCTTTCTAGAAATGACAATGAAGAAGCCCTGGCTTGTCAGTTGCCAAAGTAAGAAAGATGTCATGACTTAGTTAACAGCCAGTTTAGTGTGAGTATGTGATGTGCTAGGGCAGTGACAGTCCCACACACGGAAGCTGACAAGGCCCTGCAGCTCAACTGCATAGTCTAGGAAGTTCTGCCTCCATTTCTGCTTATTTAAGTCACCAAGAATAAACACTCCTCTTAGAAATCATTTCAGAACAAGGGACCAAGAGTGCTGACAGCAGAATGTCAACTCCCAAAGACACACCAGACTGGACGTAACACACAAGTTCTCCATCCTGTGGACACATGTGGTTTGGAGACTCCTTGTCTGCATTCTGGACTTGGGGACAGCATTCCCATCTCTCAAACTCATTTCTTCTTTTGCAAAGAAGGGCAATTGTGGAGCATGAATTTAATCAAATGCTGGTGCAAAGCAAATGCCTATCACATGGTAGTGGGGATGGAGAAAATACTGATACACGATCCCATTATCAGCTCATCACTCAATTTGTGCTGTAAGGAAGATTTCAAATGATAGCTAGATTGTGGCACTAATGACATGTAAGTGCATTGAGTCCAGGTAAGTTGCTGGGTACTATACTCAGTATTTTATCCGGGTCTTTTTCGGGGGGGAGGGCAGGTTTGGTGTAAACTCAAGGGTTCAAGCTTGCTAAGCAGGAGCCACATCTCTTGTGGCTCAGGACTTTAAACACATTTCTCACGTATTCATTTTAATAATCCATTCTAGAGAGGAGGAAATGGAGGAAAATATGGAAAAGGAGGCTGATAATATCATTCAAGCTTATACTTTTTAATCCTGAAGATGAAATTTAAACCCTGAAGATCTCACTCATGAACTCTCAATTGTCCTGTACTCTGTGCTGATGGTGAAGAAATACTGTGCTGACTTCAAAGCACTATCCATAACTAAAAGTACCTTCATTCCACACATTACTTCTCCGCTCTAGTGCAAGGCTCCATTGTCCTTATCTTAGAAGGCCCAGACTCCCTTGCTTGTGGCTCCCTTCCAGGCCTGATTGCCTCCCCTATCTGGTTCTGACATGGGAGAGGTGGTAACAGTGACAGTGCAGACTGGGTGAGAACTGAAGACACAGAGACCTTCTTCTATGTTCTTCCAAAACCCCAGATGATGCTATAGCCAGCCAAACAATGAGTGATGAATATAGTGAAAAACATAAAATCCTTATCATCTGGAGCCCTGTCTGGTGGTTGTAAAAGACAATGAATAAACAGGTCAAAGAGCAAGATATGTGCTCTGTAACATACTAGAAACACAAGAGTTGCCAACTCTACCAGATAGGAGCGAGGAAGAAAGATGTGTAAAAGCTGACTCAAGCTAGATACTGAAGGATGTACAGTATCCATACCTTTCATAAAGATCTATTAAAGATACTAACAGCTAACACTATATATTCATATAAATATATGAATAAAATTTTATTTTTTGTTGGTGCCAGTCCTGAATTCAGGACCTGGGTGCTGTCCCTTAGCTTTTTTGCTCAAGGATAATGTTTTTCTACTTGAGCCACAGCTCCACTCTTGACTCTGGAAGTTCATTGGATAAGAATTTCACAGACTTTCCTGGTGGGGCTATCTTTGAACTACAATCCTCAGATCTTAGCCTCTTGAGTAGCTAGGATTACAGGCATGAACCACCAGTGCCCAGCAGTTAACATTATACTTGACTGTAGAAGACTATCTTTCTTCCATATCAGGAACAAGGCAAGGGATGTCCATTCCACTGCTCTCATTCATATAGGGATACAATTTTTGCCGGTGGAGTAAGGGAATGAAAAGAAATAAAAATTATGCAGATCAGAAAGGAAAAATTAAAACTTTCCTATGTGTAGATGATGTGGTGCTGACAAGGGAAATCCCAAGAAACCTGAGAAAAAAAAGCTCCTAGAAGTAAAAAGTTGAGTCTGGTGAGGTTGTAGGACGTAAGACAAAGAGATCCGTTACCTTGTTTTCTGTGTACCAGCAAGAAATACAGGGGACAACGAAGTTGAAAATACAACAGGAGTTACAACATTCCAAAGAAAATGAAATACTAAAATGTAAGTTAACAAACATGCATAGAACTTGAATGCTAAAAAGTACAGGATGCTGATGAAAAATAGGTTAAAAAAGTAGAAATGTATAGCACGATGTAATACAACTAAACACAATATGGTGAAGATGTCAATTTTCAAAACAAGAATTCAACGCAATTCCTATGAAATTCCAGCAAGACTTTCTGCTGATACAGACAATTTTATTCCAAAGTTCATAGAGAAAGATAAAGGAACAAGAAAAGCTAAAGCAATTTAAAAGAAGAATGAAGTGGGAGGTATCAGTCTGCACAATTTAAGGCTCATGACGCAGCTAAAGCAATCCAGATTGTATACTATTGGCAAAGGAAGAGACAAGTACATCAGTTGGACAGAACCCAGAACCCAGAAATAGAGCCACAGAAATATACTCAATTTTTTTCCCCCATATGGCATAAAGGCAATTTAAGGAAGGAAAGATTTAAACAAATGGTTCTAGAAGAATGAAATATGAATAGGTTAAAAAGAAAAAAAAATACTTAAGGTGGGAGTGGCAGACTATGCCTGTAAGCTCATCACTCATGAAGCTCCGAAAGGAGGATCCTGAACTTGAGGCCAGCTTGGACTACATAATGAAAGAGACCCTGTCTCAACAAAACAAACAAACAAAAATAGATCTTTTTTTTTCTCTTCATTTACATACAAATTAGTCTAAAGGGACCACAAACAACTGTAAAACTATACAATTTTTAGACCCCGAAGGCAATGAGATAGGCAGGAATTCAGAATTGACATAAGGAGAACTCTGAGAAGCAAAAGTTGATAAGCTGACTTCTCAGAAGTAAAACTGTTACTCTGCCAAAGACAATGTGAATAGGACAAAATGATGAATTATAATGTGGGTGAGAATATTTGCAAAGTACCTTTCTGACAAAAGAGTAGTATCTGGACTTTCAAAGAATTCTCTAAAACAAAATATTAGATTTGAAAAAAGCCCCTTTTGCTAAATAGGTCATAAAGGTGTCAATTAAACACATAAAATGATGTCCAATATCATTAGTCCTTGAGGAAATACAAACTGAAACCACAACAAGGTATCATTACCCTTATCAGAATGGCTTAAATCAAACAGTGACAATATCAAATGCTGCATGGAGGATGTGGAGAAGGCAGATCATCCACCCTCTGTCTGTGGGAATACAAAATGGTACAGTCACTCTGAAAAAGTCTGGCAGTTGCTTAAAAAGTAGAAATGTGTAACTACTGTATTATCCAATAATAATATTTTTTGGCATTTATTCCAGAAAATTGAAAATGTGTGCTCACACAAATATCACCATGCAAACATTTAGAGAAGACTTATTCTTACATGGTCAAAACCTGTAAATAAATAACCCAAATGTCATTGAGTGGATGAAGGAGCAAACTGTGGTTCATACATACTACATGGGATACTACATGGCAGTAAGAAGGAATGAAGTACGGCCAGTACTGAGAATAACTGAATGAATCTTTAGAGAATTAGGCTGAATGAAAAAGCCAATCTTCAAAAGTTATATAATATATGAGTCCACCCACAGAACATTCTTTACAATGATAAATTATAGACATTATGAAGAGATGAATGGTTTCCAGGGACTAAATGGGGAGTGAAAGTAGAGGAGAAGTGGATGAAGTTATAGAAACATTCTGTGGTCTGTGTCTCTTGATTCTGTCAACATCTGTGTCTTGGTTGTGATACTATAATTTTGCAAGGTGTGACTGTGGGAGAAATAGATAAAGCATACACAGAATCTTTCATATTTTACCACTGCATCAAAAAAAAATCTCTAGATACCCAAATAAAAATACAATGCAATTTGTGTGTTTGAAATTTCCACATTATTGGGGAAATCATAAAAGTGTATCTGCAGCAATGCAATCAAAGTTCCCAACACCACCACTGCCAGGATGAGGGTCTTCTCGGGAGGGAGGGAGGGAGGGAAGGAGGGAGGCAGGCAGGGAGTGTGTGTGTGTGTGTGTGTGTGCGTGCGCGTGTGTGTGCGCGTGTGTGTGCGCGTGTGTGTGCGTGTGTGTGTGCGTGTGTGTGCGTGTGTGTGTGTGTGTGTGTGTGTGTGTGTGTGTGTGTGTGTGTGTGTGTGTGTGTGTGTGTGTGTGTGTGTGTGTGTGTGTGTGTGTGTGTGTGTGTGTGTGTGTGTGTGTGTGTGTGTGTGTGTGTGTGTGTGTGTGTGTGTGTGTGTGTGTGTGTGTGTGTGTGTGTGTGTGTGTTCTGTCCCTAGTTTCTACCACTTTGAGCCATAGTGCCATGTCCGGTTTTCTGGTGGTTAGTTGGACATAAGAGTTTCGAAGAGTTTCGCAGACTTTCCTGCCCGGGCTGGTTTTGAACCATGATCCTCAGATCTCAGCCTCTTGAGTAGCTAGAGTTACAGGCCTCTGGCTCTTGGTAACACAGCACTTTTGACTTACCGTTTGCTTCTGGAGGCTATCTAATTTGTCCTCAGCATTGTCTTCTTTATCGGGGCTGCCTCTACATAAAAGTAATCACATACCACTTGTTATTCTGCTGCCAGGGTCCTTGAAGACTTCCCTGCATGCCCGCCCCCAGACACTGTAGAGTATTAGTAGGTCTCTTTCTCAAGTGGCAAAAGCTTTGTTTTCCTCTTCCTTTTGGGAGAGCTCAAGAGACAGAATGAGAGAAACAACCACCAGACTATGTCATCATTTCTATGGCCAAGAATGCCTGTTAGAGCCTTTCTATGGCCAAGAATGCCTGTTAGAGCCTTGTGCTCCAGCCTCAGGGTCTGCTAGAGGCTGGCTGTGCAATCAGAAAACAACAACAAACAAGAAAAAACCAGGGGTAGTTTCTGCCACTAAGAGCTGTCTGACAAAAGACTCTAGAATGAAGGTTGTAGGGATAGTGTAAGGCCAGAGGATACCAAGCCCAGACTATGGTAGAGCGAATCATCCCACAAAATCACCGGTGTCTGGCACACGCACTTTCTTGGGAGGAAGCGCTGCCTCATGGCTGGGAAGGAAGAGCATTTTGCCCCCTGCCATCAGACACAAGTGGCATTCATTAAATGTTGTTCATAATTCATTTAAAAACTGACTTTGAAATATTCCTGTCCCAAATATTTTTGTCTTTTCCGCTCAGGTTTGGGATGTAGGACAATCTTCTACCATCAATTCTTAACCTGAAAGCTACCCCACACAAAATAAAAGGGCTTTAAGTCACATTCCGTCACCTTACCTAGGAATGTTTTTCTAGAATGTGAACCTACATCAGTATCTCTTGCCATCTGGGCCCTTTGTTAATATCTCCCAGAATACATTTTTATTATCTGCCACAAGAAATGCCGCTAGAGCAAAGAACATCACCAGGCATTACAGGCTTTCCCTGGTTTGAGCAGATGGTTAGGGGCCAAGCCTGACCACAGCCCTGGGCAATGTGAAGTAGAATCTGCTACTTATGTGGAGAATATTAGACCAAAAGCTTCCTAAACACAAGCTCTCTCTTCCAAAAACAAGTATATTTGGGGGAACTATCAGCTTTCTTGAGAATTTATTCAATTTGGAGTTATGCTAACAGGAAATAAAACTTGTGCAATGTGATGCTTCCACACACTTGTGCACCCTGGGACAGGATGAGAAGCCACAACTATCAAACAGCGGCTCAGTTTACCTTACTCATTGACAACACCATCTTAAGTCATACTGGCATTTTAGCTGAAGAACTTCAAGATCAAGAAGCCTGAACTTGCTATTTCTTGCTATTTTCTCTTCTTAGCTTTCTGCCAGGTAAAAGGGGTCTGAATTGCCTGAGGAGAGCTGGTGTGAAGCATAGCAGGGTAGACCCAAAGTGGCAATCGGGAAGCAGATACTTTAGGGAGATACCAGATTCCCTTAAGAATACTGGACATATATGTAATAGGTTGGTGGCATGGTATGTTATAAAAGCGTTGGCCTATGTGGCTTCTTACCTTTCAGGAATATCTGAGGTTCCATCTGTGACGCCCTGCTCTGCAGAAAGAGACTTCTCATCTGGCATCCCAACTTTATCCAGGAAGCAGAGTGCTGGGTCTGCTCGCATGGCATTATATCTCTCATAACCTGAGCAAGCAATGAGACACATCAGCAATTATGTCAGAACTCACCAAATCCATCTTGGGTCTCATACAGTCATTTTGTTTTCCCTTATTAAGTAAAAAAATAAAACACAAGCAACACAAAAAAATGCTTATATGCAATTAATGAGATCCAATGAGACTTGCTAACCAGGAAAGATGTGGGAAAAAAAGCTGACACTTCTGAGCAGTGAAGGACTAAAATTGAAAGCTCATGTAAATACTCAGTGTCTGTGAAGAGGCAGAGGCCAGATACAATTAGCACTGGTTTTCTGCTTTTGGCTAGCAAGGGGAATTATAGAAGTTGCATTTACAAGTTCTCCAATCCTCAACTTCAGAAACATTATTATGCTCCAAATGGGCCTGTTTGCTTACAGTCCAAGTGTACCCCACACACAAGAGAAGCTGAACAAGATGATAGAAGGAGGGCTGAAATATCAAGAGGACTAATATGCTGCTTATTAGGTTAAAATGGACCTATTTCTTCTGTATTCATCAACTCAGTAAGAAACTTTAACGCACACTGGCCAGAGCTGTGGAACTGCTCCTCACTACACCCTCAAAATCAACTGAAAGGAAGTGGTACTGTGGCTCAAGTAGTAGAGTGCTTGCCTTGAGCTGAAGAGCTCAGGGACAGCACCCAGGCCCAGAGTTCAGGCCCCACGACCAACAACAACAACAAAAAAAATCAAGTGAAGAAGAATTTTGATCCAGAAGACAGACTTCAAAAGGGAGGATAACAGTGACAAGTATTTTTAATTTAATGATGAATGTATATTGAATATATAACCTTGTAAGGAGACAAGATTTGGTCATGTACAAGACCCAAATCTACTGTCACAACAAACATCTTGGAGGATGCTTTATGATCATCAAAAATCTTTCAGTTTCTCTTGGCAAACAAATCAATCTCTACTGCTATAGTATGTACAGATATCTCCCTCACTGGTGAAGGAAGAACAGAATGTAAATAACCAGTCTAGTTGCTAGGAACATACCTGATCTTACTTGGTTGAGTATCGTACTTTCCTACCTTAGTTTTTGTTCTCCTACCACTGCTGATGCAGCACCTGGTGCCTCTCTTTTCTTCAGGGAACTATAGGTACTCGATCTTTGAATTCAATGTGACTCCCTTGCTACATCCATAACAGGTGCTGCCCTGTGAGGGCATGAGAAAGTGCAGGGCCTTGTGAGCTCTTCTGTCCACTTATGTCTTATATTGATGATTTGATTACTGGAAGTCTCTCATGAGACTATAGTTCCCTAGAAATAGAATCTGTTCCAAAACTTCTCAGTCTCCTCTAATCTGCAGGCTTTGTGTGTGTGTGTGTGTGTGTGTGTGTGTTTGTATGTTGGTTGTGGGGCTTGAATTCTGGGCCTGGGTGCTGTCTAACCTGAGCACTCTAACCCTTGAGCCACAGTGCCACTTCCAGTTTTCTGATAGTTAGTTGGAGACAAGAGTCTCATGGACTTTCCTGCCTGGGCTGGCTTTGATCTGCGATCCTCAGATCTCAGCCTCCTTCCTGAGTAGCTAGGATTACAGGCGTGAGCCACTGGTACCCAGCTACAGGCTAACATTTTTAAGAAAGGCATTTTTAAAAATTTTTAAGAAAGAAAAACGACTGACCGTAACATCTATGCTTAGCTTTTTTATACCACTGAAGACAATGGAACTCTGCAAACATATGAAATGCTAAAGCCTAGCACTTTTCCTCATTTATTTACTCCTTCACTCAAAAAACAGTGGGTTTCTACTATGTGCCAGATACCAGGACCATTAAGACTGAATGAGGAGACAGTCCCACACCAAACAAACAAACAAGAGAGGAAGATAAATACCAAGTGAGCTCTTTGGGATCACAGCTGCTCTTCTGAAGTTTCTCAATATATTCACCGTACTGTTGCAAGTCACACATTCATTGGGTCAAGATCAGGTGGGGAGAGGTGATTGAGGCTCTACTTCCTTAATGGGTTGGACTGTGAAGTTTAGTCAAAGACTGCCTGATTCGTCTTTCCTGGGGGAACTGATCAAGAATAAAAAGCATTCCTGAAACACCTACCATGCTTGAACACACCAATGAGAAGGGACTTATCAGCCTCAGCATCCCACCAATCCACTGGGATCTCCACATAGTCTATGTCAGGCAGAGGTACATCCAGCTCCCTATGGAAGGAAAAGGCAAGACTTAGACACAAACAATGGAAGAGCCCAACTTTGGTATTAAGCCACACGCCCAACTGCATGCGGTGATGATGAAGTAACAAAGAAGGATTCACAACACTGAGGTCCAGGTTTCTCAACAGGGCTTTGTTAGAATTACACTGCGAGCTATCTTAAGCATATCTCCTTATTTCCAGGCTCCACTTTAGACTAAACAAAGGATGTCATGTCTTGAAGTACCCTCTGGAGAATCTACTGTCAGTGGTGCTGGGATCTATATGTATAAGGCTCGTCTGATATATGTCTTAAGTCAAGAACCACAGCAAAAGCAATTGATATATAATTATCTGAAGGCAGAATTTTTCCCAAATGGTTGAATTTGTATATACGAATACTTAACACATATATGAATACTTAAATAGTGCCCAAATCATGTGTGCCCCAACATAAAGAGATCTCAAGTTCAACTTGAGAACAAGGTCTGCACTGGTACAATGAGAGATATAAAGAGGGCCTTTCAGGGGACAAAACTGATCCTGTATGAATATAACCTGCCCGTACAAGGATGAAGGCCTGTTCCATCAAGCCTTTCTCCCAGCTTCTGTCCTCCTGCCGGGGGCACATAGCATAGCTCACTGCCTTCATTCATCTGAGAAGTTCTTGCTCTTTGAAGGTT
This sequence comes from Dipodomys merriami, assembly GCF_024711535.1. Taxonomy (NCBI): domain Eukaryota; kingdom Metazoa; phylum Chordata; class Mammalia; order Rodentia; family Heteromyidae; genus Dipodomys; species Dipodomys merriami. The sequence goes on from NW_027205492.1 coordinate 1,757,938, forward strand.
TGGTTTAGAGGAGGGAATATCTATCTGGATGGCTCCTCCTTCCCACTCCTCTCCTCAAAGTCTTTTTTTTGCTGGTCCTGGGGCTTGAACTTAGGGCCTGGGTGTTGTCCTTGAGCTTCTCTGTGCTCAGGGCTAGCACTCTATCACTGGAGCCACAGAGCCACTTTCAGCTTTTTTTGAGTAGTTTATTGGAGATAAAGAGTCTTGGGGACTCTCCTGCCCCAGCTGGCTTCAAACCATGATCCTCAGCTCTCAGTCTTCTGAGTAGCTAGGATTACAGGCATGAGCCACCACCTCCTGACTTCCCAGTCTTAGATGGTTTCTTTCTTCCATTAGGCTTTCTTTCCCTCCCTCCCTCTGTCCCAGGCAGCTGGTTGGGGTAAAAAAACACGGGCCTCCTGAAGCACAGACCTGTGGCTATTTTTTTGGCAATGCTGGCATTATTACCAATGAAGTCACATCACCAAGCCCTTAATTTACTATTATGAGCTTGATGTGTTGTCCACTGTGCCAAGGTGATACTTTTTCCACTTTTAGTTACTTTTCAAATAGGATCTTTCTTTTATGTTTGGGCTGGTGTGAACCATGATCCCATTTATACCACCATGCTCAACTTCTACATTGTGAAGACAGGGTCTTGCTGTTTTGCTCGCCTTCCAAGTTAGCTACGATTACAGGTGTGAGTCACCACACCCACTGGCACTTTATACCAATTCCTTAACACTGAGAGGTAAGGCTGATGTATTTTACCTGGCAGGAGTTCCCTCAAATGCTTTATCAGCTGCTTCTCCCAGTATTTCAGCTTTTAGGTAGTACAGCATCCGGACTCTCAAGAGGACTCTATAAAAAGTGACTATGTTAATGCAAACAATAAATCCCGTGACTCCTTGTGAACATACTTCTCAATTGAGACAGGAAAATTATGGGCATTCCCATGGAGTTAGTGGTATGATGTACCAGAAAAACAAAACACAGAGGACCAATGGCAGGTGATATGGCAAACATGCTGATCTTATCAGGACAACACCATCTCCTTGGTCTCCTGATTGATGACTGGGAACCACTGGGGATGGAGGAGAGCAGGAACAGAGAGCTCTCTACCTAATCTTCCAAAGAGTACTTGCCCCCTCTACATGGTCACAATAACCTCGGTTTACTAGATGCTGGCTTCTAGTAATGATAAACAGTGGTTCCTTTAAACATTTTTCACTCATATACCATGAAATTTTATTTCTAAAAAAATTTTTTTTTGGTGCCAGTACTGTTACTTGAACTCTAGGCTTAGGGCTCATGCTTGGCATTTTTTTCTCAAGGTTTGTGCTCTACCACTTAAGCCACAACACCATTTCTGACTTTTTACTGGTTAATTGGAGGTGAAGAATCTCATGAACTTTTCTGTCTGGTCTCAAACTGTAGTCTTCAGATCTCTGCCTCTCAAACAGCTACCATTGCAGACATGAGTCACCAGTACCAGTGAGTGGCTAAAATGAAGCTTGACCTCAGGGCATCATACTCTTGCACTTAGCTTTTTCTCTCAAGTTTACCACTTGAGGCTTTTTTTTTTTTGTACCAGTCCTGGGGCTGGTACTGTGGGGCTGGCTGCTATGCCTGAGCTTTTATGCTCAAGGGTAGCACTCCACTACCTGAGCTACAGTTCCACTTCTGGCTCTTTTTCTGTTTAATTGGAGAGAAAGAGTTTCACAGACTTTCTTGCCCATGCTGGCTTCCAACCACAGCCCTCAGCTTCTTGATCTCAGCTTCCTGAGTAGGCAGGTTTACAGGCATGAGCAACTGGTAGCCAGCTCATTTGTGGACTTTTCTGCCTGGGTTGGCTTTAAACTGTAATCCTGAGTAGCTAGGATTAAAGGTATAAGCCACCAGTGCTGGGGTATAAATGAATTCTGACCAGCTGGGACCACAGATACACATCCTGTCTTTTTAGACTCTGCATGGTTAGTACTATGGAACATGAAAGGGTCTCCACATGGCATTCTCTCAAAGGCCTGGATGGTCTGCACACGGTTGTCCCCAAGAGATGAGAGAGGAGCACTCACTTGTTGCAGTGCTGTTTGAGATGTTTCTTGTAGCCATCATCATGTAAGACCACCTCAGGATTACAGGTGGCTAGCCAGTCCGCATTCTTTAATTCTGGGAGCAGTAGTTGGTTCTTTGTCTTCTTCCCTTTCCTCCCTCTGGGAACCGGGGCAGACAACCCTGGAACAGAAGCAGAGTGTCAACATGAGGATGAACCAAGGAAACTTCAACACAGGTATTAACTAAAAGCCAGGCAAGGGTTTCAAAGAAAAGCTGGGTCAGGCACAGTGGGTGCTGGATGACAGGCCCCACTGCTTATATCATAAGTAGTGAGTTCCCCTACTCAGTCATCCCCAGTACACTTTTGTCAGTCGGTAAGATTCAGTGAGTATCCTGGGAAAAGCAAGAAAAATGGAACATAGTCTGTGTCCTTTGTGATCTTCCAATTTAGCAAGGGGAGAAGGAAGATGTGATTAGAAACTTGAAGGTGAGGTTCATCATACACAGCAAAGTCTGACAGAAGTGGGACTGGGACAGAGACAAAACAGCAAAACACAAAAGATAAGTCACAGAGCACAAGTTGTGAAGTACCAGCTCAAGGAAAGAACCCTGTGAGGTTCTTTCAGGGAAGTAGACAGGACAGCATGTGGAAAACTGCGAGGTCCCAACTGTCCCTAAACCAGGTTAGCAAGGTCATGTTGTAGGATCCAGAGGGACAACTGAGAGTATCGCCACCAGAAATGTGTCTAAGAAATGTGTCTAAGAAAGAGGAGTCCCCCAAAGCACAGCAATGCAGACCCACACAGGAGCGGGGATGAGAGGACAGGGCAGCTCGTGCCTCGGGCCCAGCCTTCCACCTCTCACCTGAGTGGTTCTGGAGGGTCTGGGCCTGCCCATCTTTGGAAGGGGTGATCAGCTCCCAAATGAAACTCTTGATTTTCTCATCCCCCTTATAATGCTTGACACAGTACACCAGCAGGGCCCGGCAAATCATCTCCATGTCCTTCTCATTCAGATGCCACTTGAATCGCCCGTGAGTCAGGATGTCCTTCCACCGGCCCCAGCTGATGGTGAGAATACAGAAAGGCATTGGAAGGGGGGGCCATGGCAAACCCACCCCAAAGCAGGCAACAGGAACCAAGGTGTTCCTTGTTCTCTACTGGTCTATTGATGCACTGAGATTTTCGTCCTGGAAGGCTTTTGAGGGGTGGGCACATGACTGCAGCAAATCAAATGTCATTGGGCCATCAGACATAGGATTATTTAGATTGCTAAGAAGGGATGGACTACAGAACTAAGAATAAGTCTGGGACAGCACACAAGCCCAGAGTTCAGGCCCCACGACCGGACCCCCTCCCCTCAAAAAAAAAGAGTAAGTCTGGATTGAAACTATTGTGAGCCAAGAATAAGACTGGATTGAAAGACTCCAGCTGCAGTATTCAAAAGAAATGGTAAGCTCGGAAGCTGAGCCTTCAATTTCGACCACAGCCAGAGTGCTACACAAATCATGCCTTGATAGCAACATCTGTTGCACTGACTACTCCTACATCCTTGGGGGGAAAAGGCAGGAAATTGGTACCAGGCAGCAAATTAGCATCTGACAGTTGCTGTTACAGCATGTGAAAAAAATCGTGGCACCTCTATGCTATTTCTGCAGAGCACACAGCAACAGGGGATCTGACAGAAAGCCAGCTCTCTTGCTCCAGCATATCTCATCAGCTCCATTCACTCCAGTGGGACTGGTGAGATGCACTGTGCAGATTTCAGAGACTGAGAAACAAGAGTGGGAAAACAGCCCCCTCCCCAACACTGCCCCTACTACCACCTCTAAGCCGATACCCACCCAAAGATGAGCAGGTTTTTCTCCACCCGGAAGCACTCGGCTCGGAGGTAGCGCCTGGCTTTGTCATTGAGCCGCCTCGATCTCGTGGGCCTTTCATCTGAGTCACTGTCCAACTCTGAAAATTCCATGAGCTCATCCTCTTCAAATGAGTTGTAGTGTTTGGTCTGTTTTCTCACGCGAGGTCGGTCGATCACTAAGCTTTCCTAGAAATTGAGAGAACAGCTGAAAAGAGGGGCCTTTCTTTCTATCCCCACCACAAAGCACAAACAAATCTTGTAGCAGTTCCTTAGGGCATGTTTGGGCAACATTGATCCCAGGTCATCCTCTGGCAGGATGGGCGCTTCACTAGCACACTTGTGGTCTCCCTGACCACAGAACAAGCAGAGGGGATTCTCTGGGACCTGGTCCTCGGTGCTATACAATACCATCTGCTGTTTTGCCATCAGTCTAACGGGGGTATGGGCAGGCAAGGCCCTCAAGTGCCCAGAATGGCAGTCTGCTTTTGCCAAGAATGACAAGAGTTGTGAGCTCCAGCTGCTTTGCTCAGCATATAGAGAGCAGTCTGTACTTTGGAGATAGAACAGGTCAGAGGATTCCATCTGCTCAGCAATTTCCTGAAGACAAACACACACCCTGCTGCCTTATTATCTGCTTCCCCTGGTACTATGTCTATTGACCATGTCTTTTACCAAAAGACAAACTCTAGCTAAGGAATGTTTCACTTTGGTGGGTCACTTGGCCACATGGACTGCTTCTAGTCCCATCTTATTTTCTTCTTTAACTCTTCCTCCTCCTCCTCCCCCCCCCCCCCCCCCCGCACCTCTATTGAAGGCCAGGATAAACCTCGGAACACGTTTCTATGTAGCTCAGACAGCCAGTTTCCAGCCACCTCTGCTTCACCGGCTTTGCTTCCCACCTTGGAATACTCCCACTGCCTTCTAGTGCCAAAACTCTTCCTTCCCCTTTTCCCACATGGTGTTCTGCACACAGTGACTTTATGACTGTCACGCTGTAAGACTCTTCAAGCAGATTACTACTGGGGACTCAATCTCCTTAAAAGAGGAGAAACATCATTTCTGTTTGGAGAAAAGTGGTTGGGCTAAGCAGCCATTGGCGGTCCTGCGAACAACAGTATGGCCAAGTGCTGGCTAGAGCCTTCCCAAGGAATCAGCAGGGACTGTCTTTCCAGTTGGTGGGTTCAACTCTTAGATCTGAGAAGACAGGAAGAAAGGATGTGTATTCATCCCAAAGTGAGCTGACGGGCTTACAGAGGAAGAAGAAGGGAAACTAACATTTTATGGGGGCCTCACATCTGGAGGGACACTGGTGCCTATTATGTTTACAGTGGGACCTCCCAGCTGCCATGAGGGATCCACTACCTCCCTTCTTTTTGGCTTGCTGAGGTCAAGTAACTCGCCCAAAAGATTTCATTCTAAAGCCTACTCTCACCTATGTTCAGAAATAAGAAAACTGGAGATTCTGAAGAAATGGAGGTAAAGCCAACAAGCTTTCTGTTGATTTTTTAAATCTTCCTTTTATTTGTTAGGGATGAGTTGCTTTCATTAGAATACTGATACCTAATAAAAGAATCCCAAGCCCAAGATGGTAGCTGGCATAAGAGACAGAGGCCAAACTCCATCTGTCTGGCAGTCCCAGTTCTAACTGCCTTCATCTGACATCTAGCAGCCTGCAGCCCATGTCTCACTTGGATACTGTAAGGTTGTGACAGTTTATACTCACCAAGTGCTATCTCTGTGCCAGGCATGTTTTAAGTGCATTACAGAATCACCCCATCTCAGAACCAAGAATCAGGAGTCAGTAATTGCGAGCTGTGTAAGGATTTATGGTCACAGCAGCCATCAGTGAGATGCAGAGTACAATAAAATATGCCATACCTTCTCATTCTTTGCTTCAGTGTCTAATTCAGCTATTTTAGCCCATTTCTGCCAAAAGTTAGGATCATCTAAGGAAATATCAGTTCTGTTTCCTGAAGCCACAAAACTGGCCTGTGAAGGAGACAAGAGTCAACAAACTGGGCTATAATGCAGTACCAAACAACTATAATTTTTTTTTTTTAAAGCAGTTATTTCAGGGCTGGAAAGGTGGCTCAGTGGTAGAACGCTTGCCTTGCATGCCTGAGGCCCTGGGTTTGATTCCTCAGCACCACATAAGCAAAAAGAAAAAAGCCGGAAGTGGTGCTGTGGCTCAAGTGGTAGAGTGCTAGCCTTGAGCTGAAGAGCTGAGAGACAGCGCCCAGGCCCAGAGTTCAGGCCCCACGACTGGACCCCTCCCCCCCAAAAAAGCAGTTATTTCAAATGCATCAGAAACTTTAGTTTATCATCTATCTGCATCAAAACTCAAGCCTCTAATAGTGTTTTCAAAGTGAATGTGAAATCTCAACCTATTCTTTTAGCTTTAAAGACTGCTGACAACACTAAAATTTCAAAGTACAGAATTTTTTGTTTTTTAAGAACTTTAACTTGGAGGTAAGGAGACAACAACAATGTGTTACTTCGTGTCTAGTTCCCTATATAAAGAGTTCTGGGCAGGGTGCCAGAAGCTTAGATCTGAGGACTGTGGTTCAAAGCCAGCCCAGGTGCGAAAGTATGTGAGAATTTTATCTCCAATTAACCACCAAAAAAGCCAGAAGCAGAGTTATGGCTCAAGTGGTAGAATGCCAGCCTTTAGCAGAAAAGCTCACAGACAGTGCCTGTGCTCCGAGTGCAAGCCCCAGGAGTGGCACACACTTACAAAGTTGTTTTTTTTGTTTTATTTTATTATTATTATTTTTTTGTGTGTGACAGGGTCTTCCTGTGTAGCCCAGGATGGCTTTAAATTTGCAGCCTTCCTACATCAACAGCCTCTCAAGGGCTAAGTCAGCCTCCCAAGTGCTGGGATGGCAGGCATGTACCACCACACTGGCTGAAGGGTTAATTCCTACATCTTTATTTTTATTTTCTAACAGTGACTAAATGTCTGCTGGGCAGTAGAAAGTGTAGAGATGAGGGAGAGACCACCCATATTCTCTCCACAGAGCACAAGATGTCATACTGAAAAAGTCCTGCAGGAGACTGGATCAAATAGGTCAGAGAGCTCTCATAGGAGCTGGCTGAGCTTCAGCCAGGCAAGCCTGAGAGTGAGTTACAAAGTTCTAAACCCAGTGACTCAAACAGCAAAGGAAGGCAGTCCAAGCTGGGAATCCTATGTAAAACCTGAAAAGAAATGGACAAAGTTCTTGCTTGAGTGTGAAGAATGGAGTGTGTGTTGGAGGTCTACCCTCTAGTTGTGATCAAGCCAAGCTCTACAGCCAAGATGACCACTGAAGATGTCTGAGGCAGTCCCCATGCCGAGTGGACAGAGCCAAGTACAGCCCAGTGTTCACCTGCCAGTCACCATCAGCACTCCATGGCTGAGGGTTTTCCTTCCACAGTCCCTTGTTCACTATTCTGACTTCTTCTAAGCATCTATAATCTCCAGAGTCAAACAGACAAGATGTGCAACTGGACAATGTTAAGGGTCTGGCTTTGGAGAAAGAGCAAACCACTTTCTTTCCCCTTCCCCACAAATGATGACTTCAGAGAGAAAGTCTTGTACCTTGGCAAAAGTGGACCCTTTCCCCTCAGACTGGATGGTGATGGTGTGTGTTCTTCTCTGCAGGATCTGATCTATGTCTTCTTCACAGAACTTTGAACCTTCGTCCTCCTCATCCATCAAGGCTCCATAAGCACCTTTCCGGAGTAAGTCCTCCACCTCCATTTTTGAGAGCTGCTGTACCTGAACAGGTCACCAAAGACAATTCACCAAGAGGGAAAATGCATAGGTGAAAAAGATCCTCAAATCTGGCTTTTATGATTGGGTTTCCAGTACCCCACTAAAAGTACATGTCAGAAGAACAAAAAATAGGGACAACAAAACTTTGGAAAACGGACGTTCAGATAAAGGTTCTCTAAGTTCTCTCTAGGAGGACAGGCAAGCAATTCTCTACGGGAGCTCTGGAAAAAAGCCCAGCACACGATCCATAGGGCCTAACATTCTTTAGGACATTAGTTATTATCAGATGTCATAAGCCATTAAAACTATGCACCATTGAAGAGGATATATTTGACATCTTTTTTTAATATTTTAGTTTAAGCTAGTGTATTTAAAAACCTCCAGATGTAACCAAATGAGCTGAAGACTGATGATTTATTCATCATTAAATAAATACATTTGTATTGGAAATGATGTCATCTGCTAACTAAAAAAGGGTCTCGTGCCAAGTGTGTTCTGCACTGCTTGTGGAAAACAGGAAATGGGGTTCAAAACACCCTTTCCTGGTTCTAATTAAGAATCTGGTTCTCTTTATAACAATCACAAGAGGGAATTCCACGACTACTCAGATTGAGTAACTTGAAGTGCTATACTTAGTAACATATGCATAGCTAAGAGAATACAGAACATCTGGACTAAAGACAACTCATTTAGATTCTAATTCTCAATCTTTGATGCCCTAAGCACAGAGATTAAGGAGATATTCTGCTTGATTTGCTTATACTTTAAGACAATTTAAGAGTCTTAGCTATAATTCTTATCCTCCACCTCAAAGGAGAAAAGATTAACTGACATATTTCAAGCTAATTTATGCATTCATTATTCACTGACTATCACACATTGAACATCTTTAAAATGCTGTGCAGTGCTGAGTCCATGAGGGACTCAGAATACACTGATCCCATTACACTATCAAGAAGCTCAAAGTCTGGATATGAGGTAAGGCTGATAATGAGTATGTGTTGCACTGGAAAGGATGTTAAGATCTACTGGTTCTAATGGGTGTGGTTGCAAACTTTCCTAAAATGGCATTGCATTTTGGACAGCCCTGTCACAGAACTGCTCCTAAGATTCCTTTATACATTTAGAAATGCAGAGACTTGACCTAGAATTATTCCCTTCTGTAGGGAATTGGGCAACAATAATGCACAGATGCAAAATGGTCAATGTGAACCCAGAAATAGCTGTCAAGAGGCAAGCCCAGAGAGGTGCTGGCTACGTGATGAGGGCTCTTAACATTCCAGGGCAGGCCTGCTCCACTCACTCCATTGGTGCTGCCCTTTCGGTTGATGTCCTGAAGAACGGCCTTGTCCAGGCCCAGCTTCAGGCTGGCCTTGTCAAACATTTCCCGCTCGTAGGAGTTCCGGGTGATGAGGCGATACACCTTCACAGCCTTGCTCTGGCCGATGCGGTGACATCGAGCCTGGGCCTGGAAAGCAGGAGGGTCAGACACAGCACATCACTTTTAAAAATGACAGGAAGCCTGGGCTTAGAAAGTGCTCACACATCTGTGGTGTGAGTGGCCAGCTCTCAGTTATGTGATACAGGACTGGGTTCTGAACAGAATTCACTCATGTGTCAGCTGCTACCTTCGGGAACACTACTCACTACTGCATGGAGGGGAAAAGCAGTAAGAACAAGCCCTTTCCTCCTTGGCTGTGGACTGAGCGCAGGCACCTAGTTCAAGTGGTGCACACTCCTGGGATGCTGTCCTGCCTCTGGGAAAAGCCTCAGAGCCAGCACTACAACTTCTCCATCTTTCAGTTTTACCACAGAAAATTTCAAAACCTAAACAAAAATACGGAAAAGAATGATGACCTCTTGTGGACAGTCTTGTTCCTTCTCTACCATATTCCTAACTCTAGAATTGTGAGGAGGTATCCCGGGCAGCGTGCCATCCTTCCCTATTTCAATAGGGAAGTTTATCTAAAAATAAACTTTTTCTCTCCCACGTTGATTTTACCTGATTGTGGAGTATTTATTGATATTTTTTAGGCATTTCATGTATAAAATCACTTTTCAACCATTAAATAGTTGTACAAAGGGTTCAATTCGATGCACCATTTTACGTGTGCGATGCACCTTGATCAGTGTCGCCCCCTCATTCTTCGCTTCCCTCCCTGCCCAAGATAAACTCTTGTGAAACATTCAATACTCCCACTGCATTACATCACTTTAAAAATTACTCCTTAGTAATAACAAGCAGCTCTGCTTATTTCATAATTTTTTTTAAAATCTGGTTTGCTTAATTAGATGAGGAGCCACGTACAGCCTAGACAAGGCAAACAGTTGGTGAGTTGATGCTGCAGAGCTTTCTATCTAGGTTTATTTTATTTTTTGGTGGTACTGGGGTTTGAACGTAGGATCACTAGAATCATACCTCCAACTAGATCTTCCAGATCATGCTGGGACTGCAGCCACATCCCACCTTAATTGGCTTTGTCAAATGCAATTCACTTTTTAAAGAGACCAGGTATCTGTACTATGGTTTCCCATTTTGTGTTGTCAATGAATCCTCTATGGGAGACACAGACCCCTATCTAGGAAGAAGCATGTGGCTGGTTGGCAGAAGCTCAGGTGCACAGTTGCTGGGCACTGACAGCACATATGTGAGCAAAGGTCTTCATGACATGGGAATACTTCATTCTCTCTCCAGCCAGATGTGGGGCAAGTGTGTAAGAAATGGTCCAGCCACAGGCAGGAGGAAGGAAACTGTTTAGAACAATAATCTGGATGCTACAGGTCTGTTGATTCTAGTCCTGCTTAGTGTGTAGTGCATAGAACCACATGTTGTCTGAAAGTGAGATGGAGGACAAATTCTGTCCTCCCTCCTATCCCAAATACAACTTAATAATTCTGGATATACAAATTCTGGTCACCACAATGAATAATGAGCTTTCTTATTACAAGCACTTTGCTCCTCGGCTTTATCTCAGCCCATAATTAAGTGCTTGCCTGCCCCGGTTAAGGTCCTAAGTTTGATCCCCAACATCATAAAAACAAAGTTTAAAAAATCCTCATCAACCTCACATCTGTATTTCTTTTCAACTAGGTTGAAAAGCTCAGTTCTCAACCACACCACTATTATTATCCACTGATTTGTCTTATGCTTGTCTGTTTGTCTATCATAGTCTCAGGAAAATAGTATCACCATAAGCCACTAAAAACATGATTACTGAAAATAACTTAGGGTTACACATCCTGCTACATGAATACAGTCAAGTTGTAACATTTTCTATATATACTTCAGTAGGTTTTCTGTCTGCAGTGGTGGGGTTCAAAATCCTGGAAAACTTTCTGTATAATCCAGGACTGAACAAATGAGTAAATACCCTAAGGGTAATAGGAGTAAGAGCTTTTGCTGTTGGAGAGGAAGTCACAAATATGGAAAGAAAGAAAACTAGAATAAAGTCTGTAGTGTTAGATGGGAGAAATCAAATATTAATTTATCATGATTATATGTATATATGTACATATATATGTAGAGATACAAAAAGATATGGATGTTTATATATATATGTACCTATGGTTTTATACATATATACAGATGAATGCATGTGGTATAGATACATGTTTATATTTTTTTCTGTGTGCAATTCTAGCTCTATTCACTAAGAAGGCCTAGAAGTAATGTCATCCTAACAGCATTGAACATATGTCAGATCTTGGTTTCTAAATATCATTGTCTATATGATAGAGACAAATGGCTAACTGTAAGTAGAAAAAGTGAGGCAGAAAAAGTGTAGGGTGAGTCTGAGACACATACCAGTGGGACATACTCAATGCATGATGAACATGATCAAGTTATTGGCTAAGTGTGTGGGACTATGTGAAAATCAAAACAAGGACAGTAAACTCCATACTGACATAAATAAATAAACAGAAGAAAAAAACGAAAACTCTTCCTATAATAGAATGCCAACAATATACTCAGACAGAAAGAGAGAAACATACACACAAAGGAGTCAAAGAGGGCAAACGGGACAAAAGTAATTGTAACAAAAATCTAAGTTAATCTGGATACAAGCAAATAAGGGCCGCAAAATAAAATTATATAAAAGCGGAAATAGACGAAAACACTAAATACAAAAAATTTGTCTTCAGGAGTTATGCTGTCTACTTAATACAGTCAATTGTTTAGTTTCTGAATTTTAAGAATTGACTTTCCAATCATTAATTTAACCACAATGAAGAAAATGAGTAACACTGGGAAACAGTATTTTTTATTATATACTATAATACTAAAAACTGAGCAACTTAAACTGTGATCTTCCAAATCCTCACTTCTCCACTAGTTGGAATTATAAATCAGAGATATCACACCTGGCTCTCTTTCATACTTTATAAGTACAATTATTCCTTAATGAAAATATATAGAATCATGGAACTTGAAAACAACCTGATAGCTCCACCAGGACTCAATCAAGTTTATCACACAGTTTCTCAGCCTATTTTCTAGGCACCTCTATTTTATTAACGAGGGACCTTTTCTATTTGACACCCTGAAAGTGCATCTATAGGCCTCTACTCATGGAGGAATCGAGCTACCCATGCAATAGAAACCAGTGGCTCCCTTTCAAGCATCTTTAGAGGCCTATAGTTGAACTTGAACTTCCCAGCTCCACAGTTATTCCTGTGTAAGGTGTCAATCCCATTTAAAACCCAAAGAGCACAAAACACTCTGTGTGAATCAGTTCATCACTTTTGTCCCCTAGGGCCTAAAATAGTATCTAGGGCTCAATAAATACATCAGCTATGTCAGTGGGGAGGCTGGGTGAAAACAGGAAGGAGAGGTGAATCTACTGCACGGGAAAAAGGGTGAAAAGGAGAGACAGGAAAACACTCAATAGAAGCCCGAGTTGCTGTATGTGGGACTGGTGTTCTACATAGAGCAGCTGTCTGGCTACCTCAGGTTGCAGGTACTCTTATATATTCATTCCCCTCTACATAGCCACTTTTTGTTTTCTCTACGGCAACATTCCTTGTCTTACTCATGAATTAAGATCCTTCTTACTATTTAAGCTTGAACACCACCCTAGACCATTCCGTCTAAAGTATAGTGCTCAACTTCTGTCCTTTATATGTTGCTTCATCTTATTTCATGTTTTTCATCAAAAACTTACCTTGCTTATTTTTCCTGCCTGCCACCCCACAAACGTGAATCCCTGACAGCAGGTAACTGCTGGCCTAGCCCACCACTGTGCCTCCAGCTCTTGTATTTTTTTATTTTTATTTCTTGCCAATCCTGAGGCTTGAACTCAGGGGTGGAGCCTCTTTGTGTTCAAGGCTAGCGCTCTACCACTTGAGCCACAGTGCCACTTCTGGCATTTTCTTAGTAGCTTATTGGAGATAAGAGTTTCATAGACTTTCTGCCCAGGATGGCTTTGAACTGCAACCCTCAGCTCTCAGCTTCCTGAGTAGCTAGAATTACAGGTGTGAGCTATCGGCGCCCAACTCTCTAGCTCTTTTAATCATCAACGGACATTCATTGAATAATGGACTACTACCTTACACACACACACACACACACACACACACACACAAAATAATGGACTACTACCTTACACACACAGTCAAGAAATCGGAGGTTCCAGCTACCAAGTGGCAGCAGAGGACACACACACACACTCACACATACACACACACACACACACACACACAGAGAGAGAGAGAGAGAGAGAGAGAGAGAGAGAGAGAGAGAGAGAGAGAGAGAGAGAGAGAGAGAGAGAGAGAGAGAGAGTCAAGAAATCGGAGGTTCCAGCTACCAAATGGCAGCAGAGGAGGTAGGAAAAGGAAGCAGCCCCTTACTTCCTCAGAGCAGTGTGCAGGCTCCTGGAGGCTGGCTTTGGTGACCATGGAGGGCTCTATCTCTTCAGGATGGACCTCTTTTCCTTCCCCAAACCCTGCTGATATGCAGCAGCTGTGTTAGACTGTGGCTATGCTCTTCATCAGGACATCAGTCCCCATACTTCCTCAAGTCTGCCTTCAGAGACTTTAGCCACAAGAAAGACATAAACTATCCAGCCCCACCACTGTTTCCATCAACCTTGCTCAACCTTAAGGAACTCTTGCCTCAATGTCAAAAACCTTGTCAGAATAAGAAGGTGTTATGAAGAGGGAGAGCACAAGAAGGTATTGTGAAGCCTGTCAACTCAATATATCACAGAGGAGGACGCTTGTGGTCTCTGTGAGATTGGCAATGATACCCAGGCCACTCGTGAGGAAAGGCCTCTGCCTTTGGTGCTGGCATCAAGCCTAAAGTCCTAAGAAGCCTATTTTTCATTTCTCGCTTTTCTTCTCAGGCTGCCTTTTCTTTTCTTTTCCCTCCCTCCCTCCCTCCCTTCCTTCCTCCTTCCTTCTTTTCTTTTTTTTGGCTTGAACTCAGGGCCTGGCTGCTGTCTCTGAGATTTCTTGCTAAATCTGGTGTTCAACCAACTGAGCCACAATTCCATTTCTAGCTTTTTTTTTTTTTTTTTTTGGCAGTTAACTGGAAAGAAGAGTCTCACACATTTTTTGCCCAGGCTTGCTTTGAACAACCAGATTTCAGTCTCCAGAGTAGTTTGGATTAAAGATGTGAGCCACAGGTATCAGCTCCTTTGCCATTTCTTTTTTTTTTTTTTTTTGTCGGTCGTGGGGCTTGAACTCTGGGCCTGGGCGCTGTCCCTCAGCTCTTCAGCTCAAGGCGAGCGCTCTACCACTTGAGCTACAGCGCCACTTCCGGTTTTCTGGTGGTTTATTGGAGATAGGAGTCTCACGGTCTCTCCTGCCCGGGCTGGCTTTGAACCACGATCCTCAGATCTCAGCCTCCTGAGTAGCTAGGATTACAGGCATGAGCCACCAGCGCCCTCTCCTTTGCCATTTCTTAAGCCCAGGTGTTAATGGAAATGTAGAAAATTCTCACTGAACTACTGGAATGGAAGCACAACTTGTGTCTTCCAAATGGTGTGTGAAAGTGATTTTATACCCTTAAGTATTCTACCCACAGCAATGCTAACAAAGACATATTAAAAGTTCAAGAGGTTGTGGCCACTTATCCGATATCTCTAGATAAGATCCCCCAAATATTGGAAACTGAAAATTGATTTCCCTCTGATAATCCTGATAAAATGATAGTATTGTTGCCATCTCTTAATATTTCTAAGTAGTGCCCATCTCCCAATTTTGATCTTAATAAACTAGTACCTTCATTTTTCTGGGAAAGAGAATTTGGGAAGGGGAAAGTGACATTAAGTTGACAAGAAAACACCACACTGGGAGTACAGTACCCCTGCCCCCACCCTCAGGTTTCTAAGAAGGAATGTAAAATCTCTCTACCTACCCCTTTTCTACCCCAAAGACTGACTTACCTGACCAATGAAATATGGGACAGAGTCTGAGACTCCCTCTCCCTTTTCTCTGAACACAGGTGTCCTCTATATGTCACTGGCATGTTCAGATTTGGGTAAGTTTAACCTAAGGAAGAGGATGTGTGTGTACAGGAGACTTACCAAGCCAAAGCTTGGCTATATTGAACCATAACATCTAATCTTTGGATTTTACTGAAGTTAATTTATGATTATCCATATTATGACTATGTTCTTAACTAGTTGAGAGCTAGTCATGGGAGAAAGCTAACACACGCACGCACGCACGCACGCACGCACGCACGCATGCACGAACACGCCCTTATTTTAAAAAGTCACCAATCAAGCCAGGTGCTTGTGGCTCATTCCTATAATCGTAGCTACTCAGGAGGCTGGGACCTGAGGATTGTGGTTCAAAGCCAGCCCAGGCAGGACAGTCTGTGAAATTCTTACCTACAATTAACCACCAAAAAACCAGAAGAAGAGCTGGGGCTCAAAGTGGTAGAGCGCTATAGCCTTGAGCAAAAGTGCTTAGGTATAAGCACCCAGGTTTATGCCCCATTACTGACAAAAATAAGTCCCCAAACAAACAACGTCCCCCTCCCTACTCATATATTATATATAGCAAGTCTTAAACTTTTAAACATAGAAAAGTGACAAAATGATCAGAAGACTGATAGCCTTTTGCTAACAATGATGAAGAAGTACAAGAGGACAGCAGGAAAAATAATGTTATCTTTAGACTGCCTCAGGGACTTGCTATAATTTTGATCTAGAATGTCCCCAGAAGTCCGTATGTTAAAGGCAGTGGAACCCTAAAGAGGTGGGGCCTAGTAGGAGGGAATTGGGTGTTCAGGAATCATGTCCTTGAAGGGGACACTGAATTCCAGCACCTTCCCATCTCTCCCTCCGCCTACTTGCCCCTGTGAAGTGGGCAGTCTGCTCCACCACCTGCTTCCCATCATGACACGCTGCCTTCCCACAGGCTCATAGGCAACAGCGCCAACTGATCATGGATTGGAACCTCCGAAACTCTGAGCCAAAAACAAACCTTTCCTCGAAGGTGATTATCTCAGGAACTTCGTTAACAGTATTAAAAAGAGCTTACTAACATGGAGACTCAAGCTGACTTTGGCTGAGCCCAGCCTTCCCACAATCAGGCTAGTTCTACTTTCACGATTTTGCAGGATCCCTCTGGGATCGGTCAGGAAGCATGGGTTGCCTCTGTGTGTCCTGACTGGGGACATGGACTGCCCAATGTGAGTGAGAACTCCTGTCAACTCCTGAGCTGAAATCTTTGGAGGTGTACTAAACCTTAATCACATTAGGAGAGAGGTCATTTTCAACCTGTTCACAAGGTCTTGACAGTTACATCAATGGTATGCATCTTTATGCACGCCCAGACAAATGTTTCATGACCATACTCATTTTTCATAGGGAACTGTCTTAAGAAACAGGATTAAAAGCTCTCATTCATTTACCAAAAATAGTTAAAATGTGTGCACATGTAAACAATTTTACGTGTTATAATAATGAACTAAGGACAGGGTCTAGTTTTCTTTTCTGATAGGGTTATGATTTTAATTCACTAATCTTCACATTAGACTTAGCAGCAATCTTGTGAATCACTGAAGGGGCTCAGGGTCTGAGTCTCTAGACACTCTCTTCTACTTTGTATCTGTAGACTTGGGTACAAGGGAAATGGGACTGAGAGTGGAAGTATGCATTCATGGTGTTTACTGTGTCACTCTGCATTTTTCCAGCCCTCTTCCTCTTTTCTCCATCATATCAAGTAGCAAGAGCTTGTCTCATCTCTGTGGGAGACCCAGAGCTTGGACCTTTCTCTACCTATCATATCTTCTTTATAGCCCAATAATCACTGATCCAATTTCCTATCTCTAGATCACTATACGTGTAATACTTTTAATTCTAAAACCAGTTTGGTCATATGTTAAAAAAAAAAAAAGAAAAAGAAAAAGAACCACCAAGACAGTATTTCTTCCTGAAGGATAAGATCTTAATAACCAAGAAAACAGAAATCCGCCAATCAATATCTAGTCTAGAAAAGCAAGAGTTGAAGAATTCTAACTCTAGTTCTGACTTGATCTGTCATTTATCGACAACCTCACTCATGAAGTTTTTGTTACTCATTGGGGTCAAAGCTGCCACCTGGGATCAACTCTGTGTTAACAGTCTTTTTTTGGTTTCTTCACTGAAGCCTGAGCACTAGGGGAAGTTCAGAAACTGACTTGGCACACTTAAAATTTACACTATCTATTTCAGTTTGGGCTTCATGATTCCCTATTCATCTTCTGCCAGTTCCCCCAGCAGTGCATATTTCCAAACAGCCATCCCAAAGTTTCTTCCTTTTCCCCAGATTTTCTTCTGGACAGCCCCACCTGGCTGCTACACATAGAAATCAGATCACTTCACCTTCTCCATCAGTTTGGACCTTCTTGCCTTTTCCATTTCTCAGCAAATTAGTATTGCAAATTATTCAAATCAGTAATGCTTACATTTCACCTAGGAGATATATGGAATTCTAAAACCTTTGCATCTTGCTGTATTGCCTCCAATTTCTTTCCTAGATATCTATCCATGACTTTCCAGCTAACATGACTTCAAACTTCAAACTAGCCACTCATCTTTGGTTTCTTACATCATAATCTTTCTAGGTAGTCTGCTTCGCAGTCAGGTAAACATCATAAAGGAATAAAAATCTTTATATCTGTCAAGGACTTAGTGATCTGTCTGGGGTTGGCAAACATGTAATATCTGCAGAAAAATTTAGGTTTTGTGGCCTATGAGATGTGGATGATGATGATGATGATGATGATGATGATGATGATGGTGTGTATGGGGGTCGGGGGTAGGAAGTGCCTCCATCTCCCACCACACCACAGAGAATAACTGACTAGTGGGAAAGCGTCCATCACCACGCCACACCATGGAAGACAACTGAGTAGCAGCAGTACTTCCATCATCCCACCACACCATGGAACTTTCCCATCTCTTTAATTCATTTACTGTTTATGATATATGCCCATCAAACAAAATGAAGGAAAGTGCCAGATACCTTTATACTTGATAAGAGTAACAATTTTGCTCTGCACTTGGGAAGAGGCTACTGTCTGGTTAGTGGGGAAGGATCAACAACTACTACTTATTTGGTTTCATCCCTTGACTAAGGCCCAACCCTGTCACCATAGCACTGGGTGTGATACAAAATCTATAGCCAAGTCAGACCCTGTTGGGATACTCTGGGACTCAGAGCAACTAAGATAAACAGCAATCATCCTAATGGTTACCTGCAAGTCATTTTGTGGGTTCCAGTCAGAATCAAATATGATGCAGGTATCAGCAGCCGTGAGATTAATCCCCAGGCCTCCCGCTCTGGTACACAGAAGAAAGACAAAGCGGTCTGAGTCTGGCTTACAGAACCGGTCGATGGCTGCCTGGCGCAGGTTTCCCCGTACTCGCCCATCAATTCGCTCATAGGTGTATCTGAGGGGACCCAAATGAATGAAAGCCCAGGTGTTAATCATGACTTCAGTGGAGCACAGAAAACAATGCAGTAAGCTGTTGCCCAATGATCTTAAATCTATCATGTCTAAGTTTAGACAGCAGTCTACAAAGCAGGGCAAACACATAACACTACATTGTAGAATTCTTCCCCACTCCCAACAAAGAAAAAGAAAAAAAATAAAACAGAAAATCAGCTGTAAATTAATGAAGGCTAGAAGAATTGTAAACATAAAATATTGACATCCAACACTGATCCCAAATAAGCTGTCCAAGTAACTTATTCTCAAGAATGTCAAATAGTTGCAATGCCTTTAATCATAAGGCCAGGAAATACAAATATGAACCTTTCACACAGACTTTCAGTAATGCTCAGAACAAGAACTCAGCATTCTTATCAGTCTCCAGCTGCGCAGGCTAACTGGAAGTTATAAGAAAACTGTATTGCCAGGCCCATGTGGGCCATATCCAGCCTACAGTTCCTGAAAGCTTTAGAGGTACACAGGAAAATCTTTAATTTTAAAGATAAAAGTCAAGGTCTTCTCAGCTTTATGTTGCCAAGCAAGCAAGATCAATCACAGGATGGGTTTCTAAGGTGTGCTGGGGGCAGGGAGACTGAAGATTAATTGAGGGAGTAATTAGTGAGAGAGCAAAGCGGAATATCAGGAGAAAGGCTTTATGTACCTCTGTGGATAGGTAAAGAAGGCAGACAAAATGGTGAGGGTAAAGAGAAAAGGCAATGAAGATGTCAGTCATGCCAGTACTTTCATTCAGAAAAAAAAAATATAGAAAGGATCTTTATGGTGGAGATGAGGAAATTAATACAAGATTCAGCAGCAATCTATTCTTTCTCAGTTGAATTTTATTACTTGCTTATATATTTGCCTGACAACAAATGAATTAATATGTGGTACATTACTCTGGATTCAACACATACGCAAAAACTGGCTCATCCAACAGAATAGGAACCTGGTGAAGGAAAAAGAGCAAGCTATCCTAAACCCAACAACAGCTAAGACCATGAATCTTGGGGAAAACTCCTGAAGCCCAGAATTTGGCTTGGGAGACCTGGGGGTGGGGGGGGAAGGGGGAGAATCAAATCTCTAAAACTTTGAGAATTGTTAAGATTGTAGAGATAGATATTCTAGAGGTAGATATGTAGATAGCTTTAGAAAACTAAATTTGGCAAGGTGTTTCTGACTTCCTTGAAGAAAAGGAAAAGCCATGTAAAGAAATCAAGGAAATATACTACCAGACCAACTCAGACCTATTACGGACACATAGAAAAGAAACAAGTCTGAAAATACTGGTTTTTTTTTTCTTTAACAAAAAGCTACAATACAGCCGGGTGCCAGTGGCTCACGCCTGTAATCCTAGGTACTCAGGAGGCTGAGATCTGAGGATTGCGGTTCAAAGCCAGCCTGGGCAGGAAAGTCCGTGAGACTCTTATCTCCAATAAACCACTAGAAAACTGGAAGTGGCACTGTGGCTCAAGCAGTAGAGTGCTCAGGGCACTTGAGCTGAAGAGCACAGGGACAGTGCCCAGGCCCAGAGTTCAAGCCCCACAACCAACAGAAAAAAAAAAAAAAAAAAAAACCTACAATACAACTATACCTGGAAGAATGGGTTTTTAAACACTGTTGTTACTTTTTTAATTAGAATATGAGAACTATAGTGGCAAACAAAACAGGACTGTCTTGAGGCATACCAAAAAGATTCTGTTTCACAGATGAAGTTAATGTTTGCATTCTACCACTTATAACAACCACAACAATAGTAGTAGTAAGTTTTGAAGTGTCTGCTCTGGGCCAGACACTGGCACACACTTGAAATGGATCACTATATTTAATTTATACTATAGTTCTTTGAGGTAGTTTCTATTATCATTTCCCACTTTGTACTTGGCAAATCTTCAAAACAACAACTTGCTCTGTCACCTTGCTGTAAGTAGGTTGAAGCTCCAGCTCTGGTGGATTTCATGCAGTTCCACGTGGCTTAAATATTTGTAAGTTAAGCCGGGTGCCAGTGGCTCATGCCTGTAATCCTAGCTACTCAGCAGGCTGAGATCTGAGGATCAAGGTTCAAATCCAGCCTGGGCAGGAAAGTCCATGAGACTCTTTATCTTCAATTAACCACTAGAAAACCAGAAGTGGCACTGTAGCTCAAGTGGTAGAGTGCTTGCCTTGAGTTGAAGGGCTGAGGGACAGCACCCAGGCCCAAAGTTCAAGCCCCATGACCGACCCCCTCCCCAAAAAATTGTAAGTTAAAGACAAATAAGACATTACTAGTTTGGAAACAGGTGACTCTAATCGAAAGGAGAAACAGAAACCACACCTACATATCACAATGGTTTGCTAAATCAGTGCTCCAAGGATCTGTGATGGTTTAGTCTGGCCAAGCATGTGGTACAGATGAAGCTGCACAGGACTGAGAATTCAGAGCTTGAGATCTACACTAAGCAACAGCCCCCATCCAGGGACCCCATGCATAATCGATGCTCCAGGCAGAGGACTCAATGCTCTGTGACAAGACACCCTGGCATCAGAGAGGAGCCAGAGGCCCCTGGGTCTAAGGCAGGCTGGGAACTAGCATAGCATTTGGAGAAGAATTCAATAAATTGCAATGATGTGGTTCAGCCATACCTAAGGGAAAGAAAAATCCCATAAAATTAGGTAAGTGCTCTGCCAGCTATGATGTAACAAGGGTTTTCAGAAATGAAATTTATGCAGGATGACTGGAACAGTAATTCTCATTTCTGTCACTTGTTTAATTCTGAGGAGTGGTCTCAAAGAACACAAAACTAAAACTGGAATTATTTGAGCTCTTTTAAATTATTCCTCGCTGCCCTGAGTGAGCCAGATCTTTTGGCTCTGCCCTCATTCCTGTGTGAGAGTCTGGCATGGAATTAAGTGGGAACAAAACCAAACTGACAGCTGGAGAGGCAAAGAGCCTCAAGAACAAAGAAAACCTTGAGGGCTAATAAGTCTGAATGAGGAAATCAGACACCATAAAGTTTTCCACCCTGAACTTCAGCACAGCAGCCATTAACCCTCTGTGACAACTGTATTTTGAATGAGATCCCGAGGAGCTGATGTGGCTCATCAAACTGTAATTCTGAGTCATTGTCAAATCTCAACAAGAAGCAGGTGGCACTATGGAAAAACCTCTGAGGACTGGCTGGGGGGAGGAAAGTGACAGGTTTTTGGCATTAAAAAATGTTGACCTCAGAAATCTTGAAGGGAAATGAAGAATTTTTTTGTCTCTCAGCAATAACCAGTTGGAAAACACACATATATGCACACACATGCAGAGGCAGGGGAGAAAAGGAGAATGAACATGAGTTCACAACCAATAAAAACATCTAACATGTTCAGGATGAAACTCAGGAAGAAATACAGAACTGGTAATGTGACACTGGAGCACTGGTGACAGCTTACTGCTGCATTCATAATACCAAGAGAGGTCTGTACAAAAGACCTGAGTAAGAAATTAGCATAATATATTCCGATTTTGCAAACATGTTACTCCTACACTACTTAATGTGTAAGACCCAACAGAAATCCCACCACATGGATATATGCCTATACATCTATAAACATTCATTTTCTGGAGCTGGGGTCTTGAGTGGTCACAGGTTTAAAGAAAAAGAAATTTCTGGAATAATACACAAGAGCAAAAGAATAGAAGCACTGTCAAAAGAACAGAAAGGCTAGTACAGATCTCACTTTGTTTTTATTTTTTTGTGGACAGTATTTTATTTTATAAGGATAAGGTAAATAAAAGATGACTAGTGAACAAGAAAGTAGAAAACAGACACATTTGGAAAGAAAAGAAACTTCCTTTAATGTCATTAACCAAAATAATAGAAAGAATGGAAGGTGAAATGCAAAAAGAAAACAAAAGAAATCCAGGTAAGGATTATGAGTGAATGTCACATTTAATTTGTTGATTGGTTCAAATCTTTAGTAAAATGACATTAAAACATATAGCCCTTTCCTCCCAACAAATCTCTAAATAGAAGTGGCAACATTCTAGAAGGTAGGAAGCATGCCAAGTGGTATTTGATTGGGAAGAAATGCAGAATCCCAGGCAAAATTCAGCCTAACTTAATACTGCAGAATATCAGACATCTTAATACTGAGAATATCAGACATTGGTGTCACTAGATACCTGAACAGTCTTGAAAACAGAGTATCTAATGGAATATTTGTATCCATTACCCTTTAGATGATCCATTCTAGCCTTGAAGAGGATAAAAAACCTCTATCCTCTTACTACTCTGAGAATCTCTGAAACTGAAACATAGGTCTGAAACTGAAAATAGGGAAGAGAGCCCCCTATCCTGTCTCCTCCCCATCCCCATAATCAACTTAGAACAGAGTCAAGGGCTTCCACTCTTTAGGTAGGAGAAGAAGAGTCAAAATCATCAACACTGGAGGGTTCCCAGTGAAGCAGCCCAGCTGGATGAATAGCTCTCACATGTACAAAATGAAGTTCACAGTCAAGAAGCTCCATTCATAAGCCCAGAGCTTCAAAGAAACAATGGCTCACCATCTGATGGCCAAAGACACCAGACAACAAGCAAAGTCCCTCATCTGAATCACAGAGGCTTAGTTTCTGTTCTTGTAGGGCTAATGCTCTAGCAAAAAAGACACAGTCTATGCAAAATATAAAATAACAACAATAGAAAAAAATAAATGAGTAGTAAAAACTGACTTGAAGGTACTAGAGAGCCACTGCCTGGCTTTGAAAACTATAGCCAAACTTCAAATACCCACTGTCACCTTCAGATTGCTGGTGTGTATCAGTGTCTGAATGTTGGAGGTACAGTGTATGATTTAACAAATGCAAACTAGGGGCTGGGAAGGTGGCTCAGTGGTAGACCGCTTGCCTTGCATGCATGAGGCCCTGGGTTTGATTCCTCAGCACCACATAAGAAAAAAATAAAGACTTACAAATTCCACCTCCTTTAAAAAAAAAAAAAATGCAAACTAATCACATACCCACAGTTTTCGCACCTGCATGAGAACCAGAAGTCAGGTTCAAAGAATTATATAAGCATCAATAAAAGAATAAACTGAGAAGCCACAGCTAGCATGTCATAAAATGTTAGAGGGCCGGCTGAGTGAATATGGAGATAGAGATCCTTCTCTTTTCTTTTTTTTTTTTTTTTTTTTGGGGGGGGGTCCAGTCATGGGGCCTGAGCTCTGGGCCTGGGCGCTGTCCCTCAGCTCTTCAGCTCAAGGCTAGCACTCTACCACTTGAGCCACAGCGCCACTTCCGGCTTTTTTCTCTTTTGCTTATGTGGTGCTGAGGAATCGAACCCACGGCCACATGCATGCAAGGCAAGCACTCTACCACTGAGCCTACCAACTTCCCAGCCCCTAGAGATCCTTTTCCTGTGAGTTGTTAGCTCATGTGTTCAGAAATCTGATGTCATATTGCTCTTATTATTAAGCCACACAAATGTTAAAACACTTAGTTTCTTATTCAATATTATGTTAATTTTGCTTCTTCCAACTAAAGTGAATATACACCATTGTGGAATTTTTCTGAAGCAAGAGACTCCATATAGCTTCCATATAAGCTATGATATTCACTTTCAACAGTTAAGCTTGCGTCTGTTTGGTAATACAATTAACTCTGAATTTTAATATTTGAGGGAAGAATCTCTTATCATTTTTTTTTTTTTTGGTCGGTAGTGGGACTTGAACTCTGGGCCTGGGCGCTGTCCCTCAGCTCTTCAGCTCAAGGCGAGCGCTCTACCACTTGAGCAACAGCACCACTTCCGGTTTTCTTGTGGTTTATTGGAGATAGGAGTCTCACAGTCTCTCCTGCCCGGGCTGGCTTTGAACCGCGATCCTCAGATCTCAGCCTCCTGAGTAGCTAGGATTACAGGCGTGAGCCACCAGCGCCCGGCCCTCTCTTATCATTTTTGAATGTTATGTTGTTACAGCAGCATATCTGAATGGATCAGTGAATGAATGCCCAGTGCTGGATCAGCACTCTGACAAATCTCACCTCCTCTGGATGAGATAATCTTCCAAGATGTCAAGGCAGCGCACCATCTGGGAGAAGATGAGCACTTTGTGGCCACCTGCGATCAGCTTAGGGAGCAGTTTATCTATCAGCACCAGCTTCCCTGCTGCCTGGATCATGGCCTGTAGCTGAAAGTCAG
Organism: Dipodomys merriami; assembly: GCF_024711535.1. Taxonomy (NCBI): domain Eukaryota; kingdom Metazoa; phylum Chordata; class Mammalia; order Rodentia; family Heteromyidae; genus Dipodomys; species Dipodomys merriami. The sequence goes on from NW_027205492.1 coordinate 1,782,668, forward strand.
AGGCATCAGGGCTGTGGGTTTTTCGGAAATCTTCTAGAATTTTTTCCTCTGCCCCTGTGAAGCAATGGAACAAAACTCTTCTTTAAACAAAAGTGTAAGTGTAAAAACTGTTCTCTGCTTTACAGAACCTGAGAAAAATGAAGGGGGTTTAAGTCCTGGACTCTCAGTCCAGTGAAAACATGCTGGGTGTTGTGCTCCTGGTCTGAGCCAGGCAGGCCACTTTGTAAAGGACGAGAATTCCTGCCAGAAAATGAAAGGACTGAAATATCAAACACTCAGGTAAGGAAATCTCAACTGTTGGCAGAAGTCCTGCATACTTGTAGTCATCACAAGATTGCATTTTGATGTACAAATTTCTCAAAAGTTTCATTAAAAAAAAAAACCAAACAACAACAAAATAAACTTTGCCCAAATCTTCTCTAAGTAGTATAGTTAACTGTTTTAATTTATCTAGAGGTTTAACCTCATTGCAGAATTGCCATACAATGAAATGATATGACACACTGCTGTGCACCCAAGTGTCTGAGCTCTAGTTTGTACAGTCTACTGTATGAAAGGGCAGCAAATTGCTGAGTGCTGACATCTGCTCCTGGGAAGCCGGGTTCAGAAGAACTGTGGGAGCTCAACATTGGTTCACTCCAAACTTAGCTCTGCAGATTTATAAGCTATGGTACTTAAGATAATCAATCAACTTCTCTGAACCTGAGTTCTATATTATGAAAAAGGTATGTTCTAGCATCTACTGAAAACTTGTACATGAGATCTTTGCTTATCACTGGCTTCTGGCAGAGGCCTGTGCTGCTGCTCAGTTACTTCCTGCTGGCCTGACTCACCATTGATCAGGTAAGGATGGTTGCAGCACTTTCTCAGCTCCATCATGGTATTGATAAGGTTGGGCATGTTATGCTGATTTGCTCCCTTTGTCAGGAAGGAAAAGTTTTTCTCCAGGATGGCACGGTAGTACTTTTTCTGAATATTGGTCAGTTCTACTTCAATGATTGTCTCTTGTTTGGGAGCCAGGTTCTTTTCCACATCATCTTTCAGGCGCCGAAGCATCATTGGTTTTAGGATAGACTGCAGTTTCTTTACCTGTTCAGGAAAATGACATCTATTTAACTGCCTCAATTCTAACTGAAAGATTGTTGGAGCAGTCCAACCTTCACTATAATCTTTTCAATGTCTAATCATAGTACTGTGTAGCACACTAAAAGACCATGGATTGATCCCTGAAAATAGGGAGTTTGCCACAATACTGGAAGAAAAAGGGGATCTGGTTTTAATGCACAATTAAATCACCAAGGACCTATGTGGCAATTTCACAAGGTAAAAAGGGAGAAAGATAGAAGACAGCTCCTATTCTCTAAGATAGAGAAAGCAAACTTCTCTCACTGTCTCTTAACACGCACACACACACATACACACACATACATGCAAGCACAGCAATAAAGTAAGAATATTTTAAGCCTTGTTAGGAGGTACAAATGATACATAACCAAGGAAAGACTTGGATGCTGAAAGAATGGAAGAGGAATTCAAGGCAATCTGGAAATGGAGTCCTCCTATGCCTTTTAAGAAACAGCAGCAGTGTATCTGTTTGGGAGTCCCAGTGTGTGAAGAATTAAGTATTTACAGTGAAATCTCCCATTTCATCATGGGAGCTGTCACATCAGGGGCATGACAAGCCTGAGAGCATTCATAATTTACTATGATTTTTTTTTTACTTCATCTGACAGCCCATTCCTGGATAGAGACATCCACTCACATGACCAAACCAGCAAGGTAACTTGATTCCTCTTCCAGGAAGACAATGACAAGGTTTCAAAGGTAATGCACCTAAGCTAACCTAAGGCTAAAATAAAATAATGGTAAGATTAATCCAGATGGGAAAATAAAATAGGAGAAAATGAAAGTAAAAAGAAATCAAGTTTCAAGTAAGAAAGGGCTATTAAAATTTTAAAAGGGGCAAAATCTTCTGTGGCAATGCTTCCTGAAGAAATATAACATGACATCAGAGTAGCTTAGGAGACTCACTAGAACAGGTTTTAGACAATGTATATACTTTCTTTAGAAATAGATGTTTTCCACGGCTTTTATTTAATGTGTTTTAAAATACAGAAGCAAGAGTAAAATGGTGGTTGTCAGAGACTGGTTTAAGGTGTGGAGTTTGAGTGATGTTGACTGAATAATAAATGCAAACCAGATAGAAAGAATAAGTTCAAGAGATCTGTTGTATGACATAGTGACTAGCATTAATAATGTACTCTTGGTGGCTCTGAGAGTGGACTTGGAGTGTTCTCAATACAAAGAATAAGTAGGTGAAGTAATGCATGTTAATTAGCTCAATTGAGCCAATCTACCACATTATAAAATATATCATTTTTGTCAAATAAAACATAACTTTTAAGTAAATAAAATAGACATTTGATGCTATTTTAATGGTTTTATTCTGACTAAACCAATTTTAAATTTAAATATTTTAAAGACTTTGATTTTACCAACCAAGGGCATTCAGGAATCAAATTCCCCAAACAGGCGAGGAGTCACTATGTAAGAGCCCAAGAAAAAGACACAACTAGCTAATGTTAAAGATAGGGACAAATGTCAACCTGCCACATGCTGGGTTCAGCTTTTGCCCTTTACTTGGTTCCTACCTTGAATCATTTAGAGTATACTATATGCCAGACACTGTGCTGGTCAATACAACAAACACAACTTTGGAGAAGATGTGGCCTTGTCCTCAAGGAGATCGTTGTCTAGAAGAAGAAAAAATGCATACCACAAATTCAGTGCGATGGGAGAAGAGGACGTTATTTCTAATGGTCCAAAATGGAGAGGACAGGAGCTGGCTTTTGAAGGACCAACAGACACTACAAATGCAGAGGGAATTATGTTTGATTATTTGCTAATTTCCAAGTGTGACTTGTATCCCGAGTAGAAAGAAACAGAATAGATCCATATTCTTGACATTGTTAGTAAATTTCCAAATTCACTTCCACACTTCGACTACATCAATTTTAGCAGATCCAACGATGTCATTCCAATAGTACAACCATGCTTGATTTCTGCATTAGCTATAGATTCTTCAATATGCCATCCAAGACTTTCCCAACAATATATATAACTGCAAACCACTCAGGGCTTCTGATACCTCCCAATTCATCCTCCTATTTTCAGCTCCACCAGATGATACCACACTTCCTGGCTCTGGTTATGCTGGGACTTTTCTTATGCAAAGTAGTTACCACCTCTCTTCTCTCTCTACCTGTTGAAAACTTATCTATCCTAAAAATGCATGTGGTCATTCTTACTAGGCTCTTTCTTGCTAGAAAGGCATTCTACACTTCAGCTATGCCCCTAGTCCTTTCAGATAGATTCTTATATTTTTACAATCTTCCTACTATTGTCTCCTGTGTAGCTAGGATCACAGACATGAACCACCACACCTGACTTTTGCTCCTCCCTTGTTATTTCTTCCTCTTAAGACATTTAAACCCGTCTGACTTATTTCTGTAATTCTCATGGAGACTTTATCAACAGTAGATATTTATAAATATTGGTTGTTTTGAATTATCTTTAAATCTGACAGACTTGACTATGACCTTCAAAAACTGAGGAAATACAGTTAATCTGGACATAACTGGACTTAGTCAACTATAGTCAACTACTTTAGGCACACAAGTGCCTTCTTTTTCTCATTCCCAGTGCACTGTGTAACAGTTAAGACAGAGAATTTGTTGCAGATTATGAGAAAGAATGAGGGATGAGGGAAGAAGAAGGAAGTACCATGTTCCTGAGGTCTCAAACGTACAAGGGAGCTCAGTGAAGCAGGCCTAATGTTAACCTAAGATACAGTGGATGCTAACTCATCTATGCTCTGCAGCAACTAATAATTGGGTGGGCCCTGTCCAACATAAAGAAAACCACAACATAAAAGACACACTAATCATTTTACCAGATGTGGAAACTTGCTCAATTCTCCATGACTTCTTTTTCCCTGGCATAAAGGTAACCATCATGTCTCCTTGATCCTTCAGCCCCTTATTACCTGTTCTTCTGTTTTCAGATCTCCAAACTCCTCCAAGAAAGCAGTCTCTGAAGGAAACTGTGATGGCTCCAGAAAATTCAGCAAACTAAAGAGTTCTTCCACTGAGTTCTGCAAGGGTGTTCCAGTGAGCAGCACTTTATGTTCCTGCATAGATGACAAGGATATGATGAAAAGTGTTTGAGGCACATAAGAATACATTTTACTGGGGCAAATTAAGTCGGAGACTCTGCTCAATCGGAGGCAATTCTATCCTGCTTTAACGAAAAGCCAAGGTGCCAGCACTTCACAGGAGTATACTCATTAACAGATCAACTTTCCTTTCATATTGAGTTCAGCAGCAATTTCACGATCACTAAAGTTCATTCACTCAGAATCTGTAAGTAGCAACGCACCACATTCTGGGTACTGTCCTAAGGTAACAGTGTTAAAAGGCAATAAACAGAAATCAAACCAAACAGCAACACCTTACATTTCCAGGTCAAAATGTCTTGGTTTTCAGAGTTTCCCGAGTCCTGCTTGGAGTCAATCTCTGGTGAAAAGGACTATGGGCAAGTAAGTTCTTGACATTTGAATGGCTACAGAATGTTCTCTGCATTGGGAACAGAAGGAACCTATTTATATAAAAAGCTGACCCATTCTCACCAGCGCCATGAGCTTCAGTCCCTCTAGAAGTTTGCAGTTCCTATTCTTCAACCTGTGAGCCTCATCAATTATCACACAGCTCCAGTGAATCTTCTTCAGTTCTGGGCAATCTGCCAGGATCATCTCAAACGTTGTAATGACGACATGGAACTTGAAGACTCCTGAAAGGGGATTTCCCTGAGGATGACATAACCGGAGGCAGAGCTTTACACCATGGCTACTGAATTCTGCTGGATTAGAAAGGGCAGAAGAATTTACTGCTAAGGCCTAGGTGAGATCCCAACGTGCACTGCTTTTCTACATGTGAGAAAGGCAGGGAATGGGAAGGAGAAGCCAGCTAATCAGACAAGAGGCCTCCCACTGTTGATGAAACAAGTACGAGAACAAGTGTCCCCCCAGAGGTGAGAAAGATGAGCTTCTCATTTATTAACTGCAATGGTCAGGAGGCAGATGGAGGAGATTCTCCCATCATCCCCAGCCAGATGACTGTCTAGCCAGATGCCTATGGCCAGACTATCCAAGGAAATCCTCTGCTACTTTTCAGTTGACTGAATTTTACCTTACAACTCAGGTTCTAATACAGACTGGACATAGTCATCTTGATGAACCTGGGACAAGTATTTACTAGATAGGACCTTTGCTTTTGAGCTGTCACATTTCAGAAGTAGAACTGGATTAGAGTACACCTGAAAGTTCTTTCAAGTGTCTCTACTGTGTATGGAGCCTTGGGGGAGAGCACATTGTCTTTCCTCTGCTTGGGGTCATTTTTTTTTTCAATTATAAAAATTTAGTACCTAGGACAAGTAATACTGTACTCAGTATGTGATTATATATAACAAAATCTTTAAAAAAAGTTCTATTGTGTTTTTAATATGAATCCTGTTTTTACCTTTCTCTGTCCAATGTGTTCAGTTCCTCTCCAAATACCCTGGCTGGGAATCTAACTGCTATACATTAATTCTTCTCACTTCTTTTACTGAGCACATAATTTAAATAAAATTTGCATATAAAGATAACTTCATAAACCAACCACTAAGCCAAGTTTTCAGTGTCCTAAAAAAAACCTCTGGTGTATCTCAGCAAACGAAGCAAGCATGTCCTTCCATCCTGTGTTTTATATTAAATTAAAACCAATCACAAAGGAACAGTAAGAAATCACAGGACTCTACAAGTTAAGCCAACAGTAACCCAGGGGACAGAGCTTGAAAACTCTTGAAGTGTCAGAAAAGGCTGTTCTGAGCCCAAGAAGCCCAGGGGTCTTTGAGATTCACGTGCAGCTCACCTGTGCATCTCTGTACACCATTTCATACTGCTGGATCATCTGCCTGCTGATCTGACTGCCGTGGTACACAATGGCATTCATCTCAGTCCATGTCCGGAATTCCCGCTCCCAGTTAGTGATGGTTGAGAGAGGGGCAATGATGAGGAAAGGGCCATGGATTCCCCTGAGGAATATTTCTGAAAGGAACGTGATGGACTGGATGGTTTTCCCTAGGCCCATCTCATCAGCCAAAATACAGTTTTTTCTGCAGAGGGTAAGAAATGCCCGTAATTCATTAGAAACTTCTAAGATTAGTGACAGCTAAAATGTTCTAATGGATAAGGTTATCCCAATGAAGGCTTTACCATAATATAACTGGCCAACTTAGAGAAAAGTGATGAAATAAGCTGATTAAAATATAAACTAACAATTATAAGACAAGGAGAAAAAAATACCTCAAAAGTAAGACAAACTAAGTGTTTATAACTGAGACACTTCCTAGAAACCAAGGTAAAAATAAAATGTCTATTGTTTGCGTGTTATCACAGGACAATTTTTAGCGCATACAATAAAGTCCCTGTAGCGGAGACCCAGCATCACAGACTAGACACCAGAGCTGTGGCCTTGCAAGGCATGTAACCACCCTCTGACCTCTTCCTTCACAGTTCAGATGGGCAACCCAAGACCTGAATTACTTGGGTGAGCCACACTCTTGGTCACACCATGAGTAAGTGGCTCTCCAAAGTCTCATCTAGGTGGGTTTTTCATTACAACATGCTATTGTATTAGAAAAAAAAAAAATCACTACAAGTTATAATCTCAAATGTTAAGAAAATCTGAATGTGAATCAATTATATAAGTTCAGTTATAGTGTGATAGGAGCCAGGAACCAAAGAAATTAAAAGAGTTTTATAGTTTAAATATACTACATATATGACTTACAAATGTTAGCAGAGTATAGTCTAGAATCCAGAAGCATTTTGTTTCTCCTTCCTTCCTTCTTCCTTCCCTCTCTACCCATCTCCCTCACTCTCTTTGTTTCTTTGGGCCTGGGCTTGAATCAGTGCTATCCCTGAACTTTTTCAGCTCAAGGCTAGTGTTCTACCATTTGAGCTACAACTCTAGTTTTATTTGGTGATTAGCTTTGAATCATGATCCTCAGATCTCAGCTGTCCTGGGTAGCTAGGGTTATAGGTATAAGCCACTAGTGCCTGGTAGAAGCATCTTCTCATAGAACCTTTTCTGTAGATTTGTGGGCATGGAGACGGTAAGGACTTGGACAAACTTCCAGGATCTTTTGTTTTTTGTTGCATCTAAGTTGATCATAACCTTTTGATTAGATTCTTACCCCAGGCCCCATCCCTACCCTAGGCATGTAGTCGGTGATAACTTCTCCTTTGAGTTGGAAAACCATCTGACATAAAGGTAGTCTTGGCATGACCCTAAATTGGGTGCTGTGCTACTCTCTTCCCTCTGTTAAGGCTACTTTAAGTTTTCTAGGCTTAAGGGAACAATATGCTTCCAACTGTAAACATTTCAGCTGCTTCTGGCTCCTCACCTGTTATACCAATTAAAAAGAAGCCAGTTCATTCCCTCCAGTTGGTATTCCCGGAGCTGGTTACTGTTCTTATATTCCCGAGACTTCTCGAGCTTCTGCCAGGAGTCTGAAGCAGGCCGCTCCTAGGAAGAAAACAAGAACACAGTTCAGAGACTGGAATGTTAGAAACTTGACACAGATAATTATGCACAATGAGGCAAAATCTCACACGATACTGAGACTGGTTTCAAATTGCAATAATTATATTCTGAGTAATGGATTGTCATTTTCTACCATTTCTCTAGATTAAGAACAGTTTAAGATCTGTAAGTGAGAAACCGACCTGTCTAAAATCTTGATAAGTCTTTTATTACTTTACCAAGATTTCTGAGTTTCTTATATTTAAAATTACATTTTAATTTGCTGATAAGCTAATATTAGTCAGGTTGATTTTTATTTCTACAAACAGAATTTCTTTTATTTCCTTGGGCCTATAGTATCAGCTCAGGAAAGTACACTGGGCCAAAGATTGTTTTCACTGACTTCTAAAAGCAGCACAAAAGGCAGGAAAAATATGCATAATCATCAAAACAGTAAACTCTTGAAATTCTCTTTAAAATAGAGGCAGTCTTACCACTTTATATTTTCATAGGAAACATCACTTCTGAAAGTAATTAATTTTCTCTATACCAAAATGAGAAGCCACATTCTTACATGTTAAATTCCAAGTGATCTATAAGGTATATATCTGGATTCTTCCATCTTTTCCATTGGCTTGTTTTCCTATTACAGCAATTGAACTACTTTAATTACTGTAGCCAAATATCTAGTGAGAGATTAAGTTTCTGAAATAATTATTATAATCTATCTTATTTACTAATCTGTAACTTTAGGATTAATTTGTCAAATTCTTTTAAAATCCCACTAGAATTTCAGTTAGAATTACAATGAATTTTTTTTTTTTTTTTTTGGTCATGGGGCCTGAACTCTGGGCCTGAGTGCTGTCCCTCAGCTCTTCAGCTCAAGGCTAGTGCTCTACCACTTGAGTCACCTCTGGCTTTTTCTGCTTATGTGGTGCTGAGGAATTGAACCCAGGGCCTCATGCATGCGAGGCAAGCACTCTACCACTAAGCCACCTTCCCAGCCCCATAATGAACTTCTTATTTGGGGGAAAACTTAAATGTTTAAGTATTGAGCTTTCCTATCCAAAGGTTTTACTTAAGATTTTTTTTTTTTTTAATTTGGAGAGACATGGTCATCTTCCTTATAGACAAACCCTAAGCCAGAGGTGGAGAACGCCTAGCCTACTACCAAATAAGGTCCTGAAATCATCTGATCTGGTCCTGCCAAGACCTGCAGGCAGGACTCAAAACTCAGTAAAGCTACCTTTTTTCATAGCAACATAACCATCAATGCTAACTAACATCACATGTCATATGGCCCGTGGCAAAAAGCAGGCATCCCATCTCTATGCCTAAGCTAGTAAGTTAGGATCTGAAAACAAAAGCAAAACCAAAAAACAACTATGTTTATGGTTACAAATGAAAACAGTAAAATTCTAGCTTTTATTATTTTGGGGGGGGGTGGTGGTGAAGGTTAATGGGGTTTGAAGTTGGCTGGAGTGCTACTATGCCTCTGGTCCTGCTTTTTGTGGTTATTTTGGAGATGGAGATGGAATCTCACAGATTGTTCTGCCAAACTGTGACCCTTGTATGTCAGCCTCCTGAGTAGCGTGAATTATAGGCATGTAAGCTTTTTTGTTTTTAGTCAGTTGTGGGACTTGTACTCTGAGCCTGGGCACTGTCCCTCAGCTCTTCAGCTCTACCACTTTGAGCCACAGCACCACTTCTGGTTTTCTGGTGTTTAACTGGAGATAAGAGGCTCATGGACTTTCCTGCCCAGGCTGGCTTTGAACCACAATCCTCAGATCTCAGCCTCCTGAGTAGCGGGATTATAGGTGTGAGTCACCAGCGTCTAGTTTCTAAGGTTTTTAAATGCCATACACACACCAAACTAGAGCTCAGACCTAAAACTGACTAGGACACAGGCAAAAACTGACTTGGGGAGGAAAAGACTTTGAACTTCAGGCTCATGGGGCAGTGACAGAGAAACCTGGACAATGGCATCGTAACTGCCAAACTTATGAGCAAGTAAATATATTACCACATGCTTAATTTCAGGAAGAACTTGAAGAGATTCGAATTCTTTAACTTTTGCAGGATCCACATCTTCCTCTAACTCCCATGTACTCTCTTCATATGGCAGGGAACACCACTTCACCAGGTAATGTGTCACTTCCTGGTGGGAAGTGAGAGAAACAAGTGTCAGTCACATTAGGTCAACCTTTGAGAAACCACCCTATGTGCCAATATACAAATACTATTAAATCAAAGGCTACGTATTAAAACAAGTTATGTGGGAAGAAGGGATAATGCTGTAGGACAGGCAAATAGCAACACACCTACCTCCCCTGTTTCTGCATCCTTGGTGTGTGCCACCTCCAGGATACGATCCACTTCCACATAATCTGGATTGAACAAGTCTTCATCAGGCTAATGCAAACAGACGAAAAAGTTAACCAGAGTAATTTCCTTCCTTCAATTCTAAAACACAGGCTTTTACTTTTTTTAAAAATTAAAAAATTGAGTATGTGTTAGTCTGGGGCACTGTCCCTGGGTTTTTTTTGCAGAAGGCTAGTGCCTACCACACAGCTCCACTTCCACTTTTTAGTGGTTAACTAGAGCTAAGAGTCTCATGGACTTTCCTGCTCAGCTGAGCTTTGAACTGCAATCCTCAGATCTCAGCCTCCGGAGTAGCTAGGATTATAGGCATGAGCCATCAGTGTCGGGCTCAGGTTTTACTTTGAATCCTATCAGAAAATGCAGACAGAAAGGGTTTGCTTGAAACCACAACACTAAAAGATCGAACTATTTGAGGCTGCATCATGGCTAAGCAAGGCCTTTCCTGCTGCAGGTCATTACAGCAATGAGCAAAAATCACCATAGAGTTCCCTTGGCAACTTGGAACTAGATTTTTTTTCCTTTCTTATTAACAATAGCTAACACTGGAAGAGATATAAATGGAGTTTCTTGGTTATTTGTTTATTCTACTGATTTAGGTGACAGTTAACAAGTATGATTATTTTGTAAAAAAATTCAGAGATGTTCACTTAAGATCTTACTTATTATTATATATATATGATGCTCCCAAAAAAGTTTATTTACAAATCGACAATAAGCAACACTTAGGAATATTTTATGTGTGCTCCCCAGTTACGGTAAGTGCATTTATATCTCAAAATGATCTGATGGCATGAAGAGGTGTCAAAATTCATTTCTGGAATAGGAAATTAGACAGGTTAAGTACTGACCATGTCTACAAGAGTGGTGTGAGGCAAATGGCTGACTGGCCAGTCTTTCCTACCTAAAAGGCTCTTCCTGGACCCAGCAAGGTGCTTTCAGGGTCTAGTCAATCTCGTTGCCTAATCAGTGCAGGAACTCTTCATGCGGCATTTTTAATCAGTGCAGGAACTCTTTATGCGGCATTTTTTTAAAAAATAAACTTACCTTCAGATTTAATTCCCAGGTGGTAATAATCTCACAAGTTTTTTTTTTATCAACATGAATTAAATTACTGCCAACAAGACTACATGTGTAAACCCATTTTCCTGGGTTCTGATCCCTCTCCCTTGCCAGTAGGACTGCACTATTTTTCTTGAGATACTAGAATGTACAAGGCCTCATTTTGCCTGGCAAAATAAACATTTATTTCCTTTTGTCCACAGCCCTGCTGCCATTATCTGAGAGTTGGCACTGAGTGCAGGGGACCATATTTCCACTATCATTAGAGCCTAAGTTCCTTCCTGTAACTGTCACTCAGAATGAACTGCTTCTTTTAGCAGTGATAAGTAATCTGATTTTTTTTCTGTGTTGGCTTTTCAAAACCTCCTATCTGGACTAAAAATGAGAACAGAACAAAAACAAGTGGGGCTGAGGGTGTTGCTCAGTGGTTAGAGTCCTTGCCTAAAAACACACACACCAGTTTTTACAATTACTCTTCATTGTCATGATTCTAGACCCCAGATGATAAAGAGAGCTAATATCTATGGAATACTGGCAGTGAATATGAAGCAGGTACCATGCTAAGCACTTCTCATAAACACTGTGTCATTTACTTTCCACAATGTCTAAGATATGGAGGCATTTTCAGTGTGATAGTATGTACATAGATATGTATATACACACAGAGGAATACTATTCAGACTTAAAAAAGTAAATACTATTTTCCAACAACATGGTAAGTATAGACGAATATGGAAGGCATCATGCTAAGTGAAATAAGCCAGGCACAGAAAAACAAATACTGAGTAATTTCCCTCATGTGTGGAATGTGAAACAACCAAGCTCATCGAAGCAGAGTGTTAAGTACAACAGTGGCTTCTAGGGGAAGGCAGATAGGGAAATGCTAGTCAAAGTTACAAAATTTCAGAAGAATGTTCTGGAGATCCAATGTATAGCATGGTGATGACCGTCAAAATACATTATAGGGGCTGGGAAGGTGGCTCAGTGGTAGAGTGCTTGCCTTGCATGCCTGAGGCCCTGGGTTCGATTCCTCAGCACCACATAAGCAAAAAGAAAAAAGCCGGAAGTGGCGCTGTGGCTCAAATGGGAGTGTGCTAGTCTTGAGCTGAAGAGCTGAGGGACAGCAACCAGGCCCAGAGTTCAGGCCCCATGACCAGACCCCCCCACCCCTCCCCAAAATACACTACAGTGTATGCTTGAAATCTCCCAAGAGGGTAGATCTTAAGTAGGAAAAAGGGAAAAGGGAAAGAAATGGCATTATGCGGGGTGATGGATATACTAAGTAGCTTGAATATGGCAGTTATCTCACACCATATATAGTCATCAAAACATCAAGTTGTACCTCTTAAATATTCCCCCCCCCAATGGTATCTCAGTAATGCTGACAAAAACAACAGGTATTGTTGTATTGTAGGTATTCAATTGTAGGTATTCTGCAGGCTGCTATGATAAGGAGTTTCACTTCTTATACACAGGAGTCTGGGTTTACAGAAGTTTATGCTGTGTGTGCACACACACTTTGAGGAGGCCCCAGCAACCAGACCCAGTGTCCAGGTGCTAACCAACATGTAGTCCATTTTTACCTTTGCGGAGTGAGTCCCTCCATGGAGTACCCAAATGAGGACCCCCCCCCCCCCCGCAAAAAAAAGCAGGCCTAGCAGGACTCTATTTTTTTGCAAGATAGCCTAGGATTGGTATGCCTTGGCATGCAATAAGCTCAATAGATAATGATACTGTCAGCAATTTTCCTCCCTAGAGCTGTTATCTAATCATTTTCTTTGCTTCAGAATTGTCGAGATTCCTAAATATAAATTCCTATGTTGGAATTTCATTTTCCTACTTTACTCATCTCAACCTGTCCAGGCAAACCTGGACTTTGCCAGTTTCTCTTGGAGCACCAGACAGTCTGGAAAGCCTTCATTTTCAGAAGGAGTCAGAATTTTAAGTCAGCTGGGTCTCCTTCATGAAGATGATCAACCCAAGCCCAGTTATAGCTTCTGTCATAAAAACACTGTTTCTTCCCAAGTTACTAACAAAAATGTCAACTAGGTCAAGATCAAAGACAGTGTTACAGAAACTATCTCCATTATTATTCACTGTTAAATTTATAATATATGCCAATCTTCTTAAAGTCCTTTTCTTCCCACCACAGTACAAACTCCTGGAGTAAAACACACTAGACAGGAGGATTTACTGACATTATTCCATAATAATTTTTAATCACGAAAAGAGGCAACAATGCAAATATTAAATTGATAAGCATATGAACAATTTCCTATAATTTGATGACATCTGGATGCACTCGAGAATTAGTAACTACATTTTAAGATTTTTTTTTTCTTTTTCTTTTTTTGGCGCCAGCTCTGGTACTTGAACTCAGAGCTGGGGTACTATCTCAGAGCTTTTGTGCTCAAGGCTGGTGCTCTACCACTTGAGCCACAGCTCCACTTCTGAATTTTTGGAGGCTCACAGACTTTCTGCCTGGGCTGGCCATGATCCCCAAATGTCAGCTTCCTGAATGAGAATTACAGACATGAGCTATGACGGGCACCCAATTTAAGACTAATTTTTCTTGCATCTGTTCTTCAAAGGTTATTTTATTTTCTTCAAAAGTGTAGTGGCACACACCTGTAATCCTAGCTTCTCAGGTATTGAAGAAGGGGAAGATGTCTACCATGGTAGACAAATGATTTTCTTTGCTTTAAATCTGGACTACATTGGCCGCAGAGCAGCACAAAATCTATGGATGTGATCTGAGCAACAGACCTGTATAGGACTTCACTTTGGCTTTAGAAACTTTAACCCAGTACTTAATGCTGTAAGAAAAGTAGCCATCAAATAAGTATATATTGCTTCACCTCTGTAAAAATGTGCTTCATCTGGGCTTGCTTATTCCTAAAGCGCTTGATCTTCTGTGCGATGCGAGGATCCTTTTCCAGCTCTTCCATTGTGGCCCATTTACAATGTAAGTAGGAACTATCCAAAGACATACAAATTGTGAGACAGGCACACGACTAGCCAATGACTGAGCTTTAGGGTTTCAATAAGTAGGGGGACCTGCTTACATGGAAGTAGCTGGTGGTCTGTTGTAAAACTGCTGGAGACTGTGCTTAGAAGGTCCTTGCCCTTAAGGGCAACAAGAAACCATGCAAAATGCAAAACCACAAAAATCGGCAAGCAACTCATCCTGCTGCTTCCACAGAAACTAGCTCTCCACAGCAGGAGGGGCAGATACGGGCAGGGTACCAAATATACATTGTGAAGAGCACAAGAGGGAACAGTGGCTTTTTACCCTAGAGAGGTTTTAAACACATAAATCCTTGGGGCCCACTCTGGCTCTGAGTCAACTGGTCTTGAATGAAGGAAGGACTTCAGTAGTTTTAAAAAGCCCTCCAGGTAATTCTATGTGCAGCTCAAATTGATCATTACTGTCTAAGCTGAACTTGAGGCCTCTATGGCTTGACCCACAGATGCCAGTTTCTGAATGTATAGAAGACAATGAAGTGTTAAGGTTTCATTCATGTAAAATCCCCAGTACATATATTAAATAGACGTACAAATTTCTATACTTAACGTAGAATAGCTCTAGGTCGAATGGAGGCTCTCCAGGGTGAACCTGTAACCAAAGCAACAAGTTACCATTCCAGATCCAAGGCAGATCACACTTAGATGCTAAAAGAAAACAATTAACACTTTTGCCTCACTTTATTCAAGATTTCTTGAAGATGTCTTCATTTTTCCAGGTCTTTTCCTAACAAGCTATTGATCAAGTTTTTCATAGGCTGAATGTACAGCCAGTGTGTGGGTTGGTTAGACCTCATACTGGAATCCTTTCAAGGCCCAAGGAAGTATAGTACTCAGCTGATAAACCCAACCTGGCCCAGGGTTCTAAGAAATGTCAGGACCACAGCCTGGTGTAGAAGTAACTTCATTCGTGGTTTGCTGGCTTCCTCCAATACCTTCTACCCTGAAACAATGTGAGGTTGTCTTTCACAAAATCCTGTTAACTGCCAGGTGCAGGTGGCTCACACATGTAACCCTAGCTACACAGGAGGTCTAAGATCTGAGGAATGTGATTCAAAGCCAGCGTGGGCAGGAAAAATCCATGAAATTCTTTTCTCCCATTAGCCAATCAAAAGGCATTAAGTGGAGTTGTGGCTCAAGTGGTAGAGCTCCAACCATGAGCAAAAGAGCTCAGGGACAGTTCCTACCTAGTTCAAGCCCCAGGACTGGCAACGCACACACATTACCTGCCCTGCCCCCCTCAAAAAGAAAAATAACTGGAAATAAAGATTAATCTATGCTCTCACACCAGCATATTCTGTTGCTCAAGGAATTTTCCCTAGAGCTTTCCTATAGCCCTGAGATGTATAAGGAAAACTTCCATGTTTCCACTACGACTCTATCCGATTTCTCCTCTTGGCCCTTGACGATTTCTAAAAATGTGTGCTAACTAGTAATGGAGCTCGAACTTAGGGCCATGTGCTCATGCCTGACGTTTTTATTCAAGGCTGGAGCTCTACCACTTGTTCCACACCTTATTTCCAACTTTTTGCTAGTTAACTGGAGATAAAAATCTCAGATTTGTCTGTCCAAGCTGGCTTCGAACCAATTTCTTCAGATCATAGACTCCTGAGTAGGTAGGATTACAGGTGTGAGCCATCAGCACCCTGCTCCCAATGATGACTACTGAAAAACTAGGATCACAATGGGAAAATGATCAATTCAAGCCACTTGAGATATTTAAAAGCTTTATGTCCTAAAATCCTCATGAGGGTAAAAGTAAGTATTGACTATGGACAATATTTCCCCCATGCTCTCACTCAGGACAAGAGGGACCATTTTATTTTCTCTAGCCAAATACCTCTTCCAGAGGATCAAAGCTGTGTTGGGACAAAAAGCCACAAACAGAAGCCACTGACCTCCTGGACGGTCTTGGATGCCAGGATCTTCTCAATGATGTTTGCATCATCTTCTGGAGGCTCCTAGATTAAGAGAGACATAGGTTAAAAGGGGGGGAAAAAACCATTGGAGCAATGGAGTTTGAGAGAATAACAAGTTGGGTACACCTTGTGTGAAATACCAGCTTTTCAGATTTTGGAAGACTAGCACAGATTACCCATTGGGTATCCCTAATCCTGAAATCCAAGGCTTGTGTATCATATTGGTATTTAAAAGATATCAAATTTCAGAGTATCTTGGATTAAGGATTTTTCTATTAGAGACACTTAATCTGTACTGTAGTAGCTACTGCTTCATTCAAAACCCCACCTTTGAGTACTAAAGACTCTAAAAAGATCTCATTTTGCAAAGCTAGAATTCAAGGAGATGGGTTCTAACCTCGGGGCACAATCCTATGACATGAGCAAAAGCCATTCTGCTTTCTAGACTCAATCTCAGGGCTGCTGTTAGCATTACTAAAGTTGGTCCTGGGTCTTCCCTTTGATATAAAACTTGCTCTATTTTGCTACATAAAATTTTCAGTAAAACAAAATAGAAAAAAATCTTCAGAAAAGGATCTTCAGGCCTTAGAATCAGAAAAGTCCCACTTCTCTAATACCTATCAGTTACTGACTTTGGGCAAGTCAACTGTTACCTACTAGTTTGCAAATGGTGGTAAAATACAGACCTCACTAGGTTACTGGGAGGATAATATAGTATGAAATGTTTCTTGAACAGTAAGCACTGCCCACAAACTATTTAATTACATTCTATTGAACTATATTGTCATGACTTGTGTACGTAGAAGTGGCTGTTTTTCATTTATCCTTGACTATGAATCCCAACTGAATCATTTTTCCTACCCCACTCATCAAAATTTCTACTCTGAAATCTTCTCCTACAAAGAATTTAACACACACACACACACACACACACAGAGAGAGAGAGAGAGAGAGAGAGAGAGAGAGAGAGAGAGAGAGAGAGAGAGAGAGAGAGCGAGAGAGCGCTGGGCACCAGTGGCTCACAGCTATAATCCTAGCTATAATCCTCTGAGATCTGAGGATCGCAGTCAGAAGACCAGGCAGAAAAGGCCGTGAGACACTTATCTCCAATAAACTACTCAGAAAAAGCCAGAAGTAGAGCTGTGGCTCAACTAGTAGAGCGCTAGCCTTGAACACAAAAAGGCTCAGGGACAGCGCTCAGGTTCTGAGTTCAAGCCCCAGGACTGGCAAAAAAAAAAAAAAAAAAAAGCTGTGTGAAAAATGACATTCTTATACTGAGTCAAAGAACATTTTTTTTGGAGGGTGGGAGCTGGGCCTGAACTCAAGAGCCTTGTAATAGCTCAGCTTGCTTGCTCATGGCAAGCATACTACCATTTGAGACACACCTTCAGCCCCATACTTTTGCTGTTATTTTGGAGATAGAATCTCATGTACTGTTCTACCTGAGGCTGACTTCAAACCATGATCCTCTGG
Organism: Dipodomys merriami; assembly: GCF_024711535.1. Taxonomy (NCBI): domain Eukaryota; kingdom Metazoa; phylum Chordata; class Mammalia; order Rodentia; family Heteromyidae; genus Dipodomys; species Dipodomys merriami. The sequence goes on from NW_027205492.1 coordinate 1,800,150, forward strand.
ATCATGGGGATAGCTAGGATTACAAGCATGTGCTATCAGCACCTGGCAAAAAACACTCCCATGTTTAAAAATATTTCAGGACTCTGAGTAGTTTAATTTTAGCAGTTTCACATGCACTAAAACCTAGTCCTATCAAAATATGACACTTTAAAACACTATATGAAAAAAAATTACCAAATGTACTGTTCCAGGTTCCTAGTTGGAATGGTCTAGAAGGATGATTTGTGCTGCATATTACCCCAGTTTCCTTGGTCTAGGACTCAACTGTTCTAAAACCTTAACAACAGGGGGTGTGGGGGGGTGTTCTGGTATTGAAGTAGGGGCTTGAATTCAAGGCCTGTTGTTCCACTTGGCTTTTTCACTCAAGACTGCACTCTACAACTTGAGCTGCTCTTCCACCTTTCAGCTTTCTGCTGGTTAACTGAAGGTAAAAGTCTCACAGACTACCCTGTCCAGGTTGGCTTTGAACCTCAATCCTTAGATCTCAGCCTCCCAAGTAGCTATATAGATGTGAGCCACTAGTGCCTAGCTAAGTGGTGGGAATAAAGAAAATATTGTACTTTTGCTGGGAATGGTGGCTTACACTTATAATCCCAGCTATATGAAAGGCAGAGATCCAGCGAATCATGGTTTGCAACCAGCCCAAGAAAAGATTAGCAAGCTCTTCTCTCAACAAAAAGTGAGATGCTTCATATTAGTGATCTCAGCTACCCAGGAGGCCTTATGTAGAACAATCCTTGATCTAGTGTGGCCCAGGGAGAAAGTGCAAGACCCTTTCTGAAAATAACTAAGCCAAAAATAAATAAATAAATAAATAAATAAAAAGGCTTGGGGCATGACTCCAATGGTAGAGCACCTACCTACCAAGAACAAAGCCTTGGGGTTCAAATTCTAGTACAGGCAAGGGAGGGCTGGGGAGGAAAACCAAAAAAGCATATTTCTTAAGATCTCAAATCAAGCTTTTCCCAGAAGTCATGACAGTTGGAAAAGAGAGAGAGAGAGAAAAGCAAAGTAAAGGGCATATGGCAGGAAAGAATTATGGAAATTAGCAAATGGGCATAGACAGATGCTTTCAAAGGTTACAAATATTTACGACACTCCTCCAGACACATGGCACCATGCTAGGTGCCATGTCAAAACCAACCCCAAATGGCCGGTCTCTTCTCAAAGCCCAACAAGACTGCAAGTGAACACAGTACAATAAAAGAAAGGGGTGGCACCATGAACTAAACTTCTGTTTTTCTGCCTAAGTATTTGTGTCTGCAAAGGTAAGGAAAAGAGAAGAAGGCAGTTCACTGTTCACTATGTTTTGCAATGTAAACCTACTGAGGGCGGGATCCTTTGATTCACTGTCGTAGCTATTTCCTTAGAAAATGCCAGGCAATGGGCATCCAATAGATTTTGTTGAAAATTAAGAAGAGAAACTGAGCGCCGGTGGCTCATGCCTGTAATCCTAGCTACTCAGGAGGCTGAGATCTGAGGATTGTGGTTCAAAGCCAGCCCAGGCAGGAAAGACCGTGAGACTCCTATCTCCAATAAACCACTAGAAAACCGGAACTGGCACTGTAGCTCAAGTGGTAGAGCGCTTGCCTTGAGCTGAAGAGCTGAGGGACAGCGCCCAGGCCCAGAGTTCAAGCCCCATGACCGACAAAAACAAAAACAAAAGAAGAGGAAAAGATATAAGGAAACATGCTGAAATAAATAGAGGCCACAACTAGTGACAACTAACTATTGTGACTAGGTCATGGAATTGAAGACTTGGCCATCCTTACGCACTCAAGACATTATCCTGTGTGGATACTAACAGAAGGGGAAAGCTAGGTGATCTTTGGTGCTCTTTCACAAACAGCACAGAAACAAAGATGCAACTATCCCAAGTGGATAGTAAGGAAAAGAACAGGTGCCTACACCAAGAGAAATGATAATATGAGGCCATTTCCTCCCTAAAGTTCAATTCTATACTAATTTACTGAGCAAGTACTATGTTTATACAGCAGTCTTACAGCAATAAATTTAAAAAATATGGCCTATGAATAACAAATCTCAAGTGCATATCTTTCTAAGATACACTCACACTTATATAACTACCACCCAAGTTCAGGTTATATAATCTTTCAAACATTCTGGAAGATCTTGTGAGCTCATAGAAGTAACCACCATCAAAACTTCTACTATCATAGTTAAGTTTACCTAGTATTAATCTTCATGAACAGGAAAGTAAATAAGTAAATACACCGCTATTTCTTTATCCAATCCATTCTTTTTTATTTTTGGCAGTAATGGGATTTTAACTCAGGGCCTTGTGCTTGCTGAGCTATGCCCTGATGTGTTTTTTTTTTTATTAGTTATATTTGAGACAGGGTCTTAATTCCCACCCGACTATGCCACAATCTGCCTGCTTGAAGTTTTCTGTTGCTGGAATGGCACATACTAGAATCCAGCTCCCCTCTGTGGAGATGGAGTCCCACAGATTTTTTTCTGCCTGGGTTGTCCTGGAACAGTCCTCCTCCTGATCTCAGCCCCACATGTAACTTAAGATAGCAGGTATCTATCACTATGTCTTCCATGGAGGCTTTTCTGCCTAGGTTGGCCTCCTCCTGAGCTCAGCATTTCAAACAGCTAGGATTATAGGCAAGTTGTATAGACTTTATTACAGAAATTTAGCTAATTCCAAAAGTATGTAATGAATGTGTATACTAGTATATACTAATTACACAAAGGGGCTTTATTGTGATATTGCCATACGTACACATAATACGCTTTGATGATATTCAATTAAACTCATATCCTATATTATTCCATCCTCCTACTTCCTTTTTTTTTTTTGGTAGGTCATGGGGCTTGAACTCTGGGCCTGGGTGCTATCCCTGAGCTCTTCAGCTCAAAGGCTAGCGCTCTACCACTTGAACCACAGTGCCACTTCCGGTTTTCTGGCGGTTAATTGGAGATAAGAGTCTCATGGACTTTCCTGCCTGAGATGACTATGAACTTCGATCCTCAAATCTCAGCCTCCTAAGTAGCTGGATTACATGCATGAGCCACAGGCACCCAGCTATACTACTTCTATTAAAGTTAATTAGAGATAAGAGTTCTCATGGACTTTCCTGTTCTGGCTGGCTTTGAACTGTGATCCTAAGATCTCACCCTCCTGAGTAGCTGGATTACAGGTGTGAGCCACCGGCGCCTGGCTCCTACTCCTATTAAAAAAAAAACAATTTGTAATAGGGCTCACTATGTTATTTTCACATATATCAACTACATAGCATGTGTTCCTAGAACGGAGAAATGTCTCCAAAGAAGAAAACAGCTGAGCTGTCAGCTGACCCAGGCTCTGATTCACTATCTGCAATTTTAGTTCATCTAATTCTTGTTGTTTTCATAGATATCAGATGTCTTAAAATACGTGCTTTTTTTTTTTGCAACTTGTTCTTTTTCTTGTAGTTGAAAAATGAATGGCTTGCTAGAACTTACTACTTGGTAGGGTAAATCTTCCAATATTAACTATATGTGGAGGTATATAGAATCTACCTTTTGAGTTTCTTTTCTTTTCTGTCTATAATCATTCTCTGGGTGACCTCATTCTGTCTCATAATTTTAAGTACTGCCTCCCTCATGATGTCTGCCAAGTTTATATATCTGGCTTAGATATATGATGGTGGACCATGATGGTGGACTCCTATACTTGGTTTTTTTTTTTTTTGACATCTCCATTTGGATATTATGAGCTATCTCATATTTAAAACCCCTCCCCTTTCTTCTGCTCCCTCTGCCTAGTCTGTTCCTTAGTTAAAATCAACTATCTTTTCAGGTGATCAAATAAAAATTCCTCACGTAAAACTTGACTTTTTCTTTCCATAACTCATATCTGCCTGGCTAAGAAACCTTGTGGAGTCGTCCTTCCAAGTATGTCCAGAAGCCAGCCTGCTTCTCACCTTCTATACTGCTCCACCGTGATCCCCATCACCTTGGTTTCTACTCAGATTAGTCCCAAGAGCCTCTGAACCAGAATACAATAGAATCCTGCTTCTATTCTTATCTCACTAGTTTATTCTCAACACAACATCCAGACTGACTCTTTTACCAAGTCACTCATACTGCTTTACCAAAAATTTATCTTTAACTCAGAGTAAAACCCAAGGTGAAGCATGCTTGTCATCCCAACTATAAATAGGAAGATATCAACTATAAATAGGAAGACTGTGGTCCAGACAGGCCTGGAGGAAAAAAGCAAGATCGTATCTTAAAAAGTAACCAGAAAAAAGAAGGGCCAGTTGGATATTTGGTCAAGAAATATGAGCATCTGCCTAGCAGGTATGAACTCTGAATGCAAACTTCAGTACTACCACAAAAACAACATAAAAAAAAAAAAACCTAGGGGCTGGGAAGGTGGCTCAGTGGTAGAGCACTTACCTTGCATGCATGAAGCCCTGGGTTCCATTCCTCAGCACCACATAAGCAAAAAGAAAAAAGCCGGAAGTGGCGCTGTGGCTCAAGTGGTAGAGTGCTAGCCTTGAGCTGAAGAGCTGAGGGATAGCGCCCAGGCCCAGAGTTCAGGCCCCACGACCAGTCCCAAAAACAAAAACAAAACAAAACAAAACAAAAAACCTAGCATAAAACAAAACAACAGGTCTGTATGTACCTCCTCTGCTACCTTTCAAGTCTCCTTATCTGTCAGATAGAAGGCATGATTCCACATCAGGGTCAAGGCATAGATCATTCTCTCTACTTGAAATGCTCTCTCCCCTCCCTACATGACTCCTCCTTTAAATTTTTTTAATTCTCCACTCAATAAAGGCAAGGCAGCCCACCTTATTGAAAACTGCAACCACCACCCTTGAATTCCATGCATCCATGTCCTTTTCCTAGCATTTGTTGCTACTGACAATGATTTTTTTTTTTTTAAATGAGGCTTACTGCTAAGCCTCTCCCTAGCTATTTCCACCTTTGGCACTCTGGCCGATCATCTCATTTAGATGTTTGCAAAAACAAGGCTGAGTCAAGAGAATTTTGGGTTCAAGGCCAGTCTAGGCAACACAGTAACCTGGGCTATATACTGAAACTCTTGTTTCAAAAACAAAAGAAACTGGCTTAAAAAACATAACAAAAAACCCATTGAGAGCAGAACGTTGTTTTTTAAAAAATTCTATCTTAAAGAAAGGAACAGGAAGTAGCACCACTAAACTACACATCCAAGTAGAAAGCAAACTGGAAAAGCAGGATTCCTTTCCCTAAACAGAGATTGCGCATAAGCACAATCGTGTGTGTATAAACATTCAGTGTATACAGATACACACAGTTTATATAAACTAAATCTGCCTGCCAAACACACTTCCATAACAACCATCTGTTCTTAACCACTTGGAATTTTCTCAAATTATCCTTCAAAAAGACCATTTTAATTCATTTGCTTATATGTCAGAGATTCATACGATTTAAATTTTTTATCCTTAGAGGAAATTCTCAAAATCTTAAAATCCTATTCACCCCCAATCTCAACTAACTACTTCTTATACTTCTATTTAGCTAACCAGAGAAGAGGTCTAAGGAAAGCACATGGGTTTTTACAGCAATAGGTTATTCACTGGATACCATGGAAGGTTCAGAAGTGATGCAGAGTGCTGGGATTAAGGGGCTCACACTCATCCAGGGAAGGCACAGGAAGCATCTCTGTCTTAGAATGTCCTAAATGCTAATAGTATGACCATAACTACAAGTCAACGAGAGTTCAGAAAGTAAGAATAGTTTGGATTTCTCAGAGTAGGTGAGGTTTTGTGGGCCTTAATGAATGATGGCTCACAAAAGAGCAAGGACAAAAGGAAACTGAACACCATTAAGAGCCTAAAAAGTTCATATCCAGAATACAGAGTAGAAACTTGTCATATTAGAGTAAAAGCATCAACAATGACGGGAAATAGATGGAGGTTAAGGTTAAGGGGGAAAAAAAGCAGACCTGAATTCTCTATAATACAGCAGTTAGTAGCCACCTCAGATTTTTGTGTAAGACACTGAGAGATTCCTCTGGTAGTCTGGGGAATTAGTCTAGTACCAGATTAGAAAAAGCAGAGACCTGTAGCAGGGAACTACAGAACAGTGTGCTGTAGTGGTCTGAACACTGGCCTCAGCACAGAGGATGGCAGCAAAGACCAAGGACACACTCAGAGGAAACAATCTGAAGAGAAACCCAATGAAGACAGGAAACCATCAAATATGGCTGTGGATAGGAGCCTAAAGATGAAGGGCCCAAGTGGCTGTGGCCGCCTGGTACAAAAGCACAGCAATGCCAAACAGCAGAAGGAACTGAGAAGGAGACGACTCAATGGGAAAACTAATTCCAGCGTAAGAAAATGAAGAAAATAAGAGTCTGGGAAAAACTTTTAAGTATTTTTCTTGCCTTCCTAATCTGGGTATTAAAAAATGCACATAATGGGTTTAAATCTATCTTAATCCTTCATTAAGTAAATACATAAGTACAACAACTAAGTGCAAATCTTTATGTTCTACCTATACTAAGTAAAAATTATGAAAAATTAAACACTGGTGCCTCTCTTGCACAAGCTTACAATCTGATTCAGAAATTAATTAAGACTAGTCCTCAATACAGTATGGCAGAGGCACTAAGAACCAGAATAGTCTGAGTGGAATAAAAGTTCCAGTTAACCGGACTTCAGGTATACACACAATGACAACAGAAACATTGCAAAACATAAGAGAAAGTAGCTAAGAGTGGTTTCATCTAAATGGTTCTTGGGGCTAAATATAAAACATACACCATCAACCACAGAACACATCCTAGTTTAGGAGGTGACAACAATTGGCAGGTATTCAAAGAACAATAGCAGGACAATGACAGGGTTAAATATACACATGCTCCTGGAGCACAAAGGATGGGCAGGGAGCTCAGCATGTCAGGCAAGAGAAAAGACCAGATAAAGAGGGTACCAAAAGCAATAATAACACAGTTGAGCACAGGAGAGCACCATGAACTGAAGCCTCATTCAGATTCAAGTCTTTTTGTTCTAAAAAGTAACAAACATACAAACTACCAAACTGTCAAAACCAGAGTTATGTCAAAGTCTATACATTTTAAGTGTATCACAGAACTGTGAAAGTCTGTCTGTGATCCAGGCACTGACATCAGTTTGAAAAAAAGAAGGGTAAGTCATAGCTAAACATGGTGGCACACGCCCCTAATCCTCTCCACTTGGCAGCTATAGGAGGATCAGAACCGGAACACAAACAAAAGGGCAGAAGGTATGGCTCTAGTGGTGGAGTGCTGGCCTAGTCTGAGGAAGGCCTGGGTTCAATCCTCAGTACTACTATAATAAATGTCAGACTGGCAAGCCGTGTAAGG